>NC_044340.1:1376666-2065000 GCF_007399415.2 Gopherus evgoodei
AAAACGTATGTGGCTGCATGTTTGGGACCGGGCAGGAGGACATCTGGCAAAGCTTAAGAGTTGGTTGCACTAACTAGCTTGCAATTTTTGGGCGGTTTTTGTCCTTAAATACATTTTTTTTTCCTGCAGTCTGAAGTGGAGGAACTAAATGTATATCCCTCCACTGAAAACAAGTTCACTCAGGATAGTTGTGCTCAACCAGCAGCCACTGTCCTTTGTGGATAATCCAATTTGGCAACCATGCCATGCCATTTATTAAAGCAACCCAATAGTACAGCAGGCGAAAGCGTTATGGTACTTCCTTTGGGAATAAGCATTGGTCTATTTCATGCAGCTGATGCCTGCAGAGAGTTCACATAGAACTCACTTATCCTACAGAATTTTAAAAAGTCTCAGTACAATTAAAAATCTTTCTTGATCTTCTGTGCTATTCTTATCACTGATTCTTTCACTTTCTTGCGCAGTTTTGTAAAGTAAAGGATTTTGTAAATGTAGCACTCTTTCAAAGAGAACAGAAAGAAAAATCTTTTCCTTCACAACTAGAAGACTTCCTGTTTTCATCAATTCTGAGGCTCAAACAAGATACTAAAAGCAAACACTTTTATATGTCCAATCAGCTCCAATTTTTGTATTTAATATCCCACCCTATAAATTTTTATTATTAGGATAATTATAATAAGGCTGAATGGCGATGGGAGCCTCGGAAGAGAATCCCTGTATCAGAGAAAGCAAAATTGTAAGAATGGAGAGATCTCACTGATGGTCTGTTTGCTCAGCAAAGAAAATCCTGGCATGTGAAGAATATAAGCACACAATAAGAGATCCGGGAAAACAAAATGAGAAGCAGCCAGCTTAGTGCTGCAGATTTTTGGCAGACATTCAACTCCTTCTGCTGTTTTTCTTGCAAGCACATCTATCTGTGTAATGTCATCAGATCCAGAGAGGGAGGGAGGCAGAGAGAGAGAGTGACAGTGTTTTATAGGCTGCCAACCTCTCAGCACATGCTGTTACTATACAAAGGATGTCTAGATAATCAATGTGCTGTACAGATTCAGAGACTGCACCCTCTCCTAAAAACATCTGCAGGAAGAGAACTGCCTATGGAAAGGAGAAAAGCCCTTAATTAAAAAGACCGTTTTCAGCCAGTGAGACAAGATGGGCAAGGTAACATCTTTTATTGGAACAACTTCTGTTGGTGAGAGAGACAAGCTTTCAAGCTTACACAAGCTTTCGAGCTTACACAAAGTTCTTCTCCAGACCTGAATAAGGTGTTACCTCCCCCACTTTGTTTCTCTAATATCCTGGGACCAACACAGCTACAAAAACACTGCATTCTGCCAGTTGCTCAGTTTTGCAACTCGCATAATTCTTGGAGAAAAAAAAAATCTATCCTCTAACCCCACAGAAAAACCTCCTGGGTTACATCAGTGACTCATAAGATCAGTGCAAGTCATGGTCAACAATTTGAATGTACTATGCTTCCTACGGATATTTCAGTGCTGTCAGATGTTCATCAGATATCAGCACCACCTCTACTGCATATATGTTCACATACACCAAAAGGTTTAGAACACAATCCTGCTTTGGGGAAGAAGGACCTACATAGTCATGTGGTTGGGACATAGAAGAACTGAAACAGTGCCGGCACAGAATTAAAATCACATTGTACAAACATACATTTAGGTGTTTACGTAGCTCTTGTAAGAGAATGTATAATCTACCACACACTGACTATTAAGAGAACTGCAACAGCTATAGTATATTAAATTTACCAGATAGGAATAAGCCACAACCCATTTATTCTGGTTCAAAATACTCAAAGCTATTTCAAAAGGTACATGCTGCTCAAATTGACCCAAAAATCTGCCTCATGTGACAGCAAAGTGCAAGAAGAGGGGAAAGACTGGAACCAGAGAAGTAAATTCATGATTCCAGCTATTTAAATCTGAAATTTCACAGTGTTGTAATTGTAGGGGTCCTGAACCAAAAAGGAGGTGTTTTTTTTTGGGGGGGGGGAGGGTTTGCAGTACTGCTATCCTTATTTCTGCACTGCTGTTGGCGGTGGTGCTGTCTTCAGAGCTGGGGAGCTGGAAAGTAGCGGCTGCTGGCGGGGAGCCAAGCTCTGAAGGCAGAGCCAATGCCAGCAGCAGTGCAGAAGGAAGGGTGGTAATACCATACCATGCCACCCTTACCTTCTGCACTGCTGTCTGCGGAGCTGGGCCCTTAGTAAGAAGCTGCCACTCTCTGACCGGCCAGCTCTGAAGGCAGCAGCGCAGAGGTAAGTGTGGCATGATATGGTATTGTCACCCTTACCTCTGCACTGCTGCTGGCAGGGTGCCGCCTTCAGAGCTGGGTGCCCGGCCAACAGCTGCTGCTCTCCAGACACTCAACTCTGAAGGCAGCGGAGAAGGCTGGCAATACCACTACCCCACTGCAACTCCTTTTTGGGTCAGGACCCTTAATTTGAGAAATGCTGGTCTCCCCCGTGAAATCTGTATAGTATAGGGTAAAAGCACACAAAAGACCAGAGTTCATGGGAGGAAACCAGATTTCACGGTCCGTGACATGTTTTTCATGGCCGTGAATTTGATAGGGCCTTAGTGATGACACAGCCTAGTCACCTGAGCACAGACCTAGGGTCCTAGTGTATTGGGGAGGCTTGCATTCAGGCGGCTAGCCCATGCTACAACGTCTGTGCTGCTGCTTTTAGTATACTAACTTGAGCAGAGCTAGCGCATATATGTCTATGTGGCCTGGGAAGCACTCTCCCAGCTGCAGCGCAGACATTCTTATGGAGGACAAATTATTACACTGCACTACAAAGAAGATAAAAGAAAATACAACATTTATCTTAATGGCATTATATAAATAGACAACACATCCTGACCTTGAATACAGTGGTCAAGTTTGGTCATCTCATCTCAAGAACTACATCAGAAAAAGTAGAGGTCCAAAGAAGGACAACAAAAATAATTTAGAGGCAGGAAGCGAGGACAGGGATTACACACAAGAAAAAAGAGAGATGATGATAGAAAAATAAAATAATGGTCACACAAGCTCTTTTAATTTATCCCTTCTCATAATGGAAATGTAAGAGGCATCTGAAGCGAAAAGGCAAAACAATACAAATACCTGCTCTTTTTATTTTTATGAAGGGGGGCTTATTTCATACTGGAGGGGACACCTGAAAGAGTGCCATATTTGTGGGGCTGAGGTGACATGGGGTAGTTAATTGCTCAAATTTTAGGCCAGTACATCGAGGCTGAACTCATGGCAGCTATGTCATCATGTGAAAAGCCAGCTGAAAAAATGGTGAAAGGTGTCAGGGGATGAAATTTCAAACATATAACAAAGAGAAACAAATTTTTATTTTGAAATTAAAAATGTATTAGATAGTCATCACAAAAGAACTTTATAGCATGAAAGATACTCAGATGCTATAATGACGGGGACAAAATAAATATCTAAGCAAATAAAAAATCTTTTTTCATTTGCAATTCACCTTGGAAACACACCAATTCTAAAAACACAACATGAGGCAGAGGTGCTTGGAGTGCTTGTTAATGCTGGGCCTTTGTCTCATATGACTGGGATTCCTAAATTACCATTAGCACTATATAGCTCTGGATACATCTCTTGAACCATTCCAGAACCAATAAAACATCTGCTCAAATGTTGACAATCTTGTAGAGTAGTATGCCTAATAGAGGAGAAAATCTCAGGCTCACGCAAGTAGAACTTCCTCGAGGACCAGCATGTCCATGATTTGTTTGCAGAGCTCAGATTCACCTGGGAGAATTTTCCATTTCCAAGTTATCAGCCAATGAAGTATGGAGTTGGGTGCCAGTTCCCCAATCTGCAGATCATATTTGGCCCTTTGATTCTAAAATACTAGTTACTGATAATGATATGAAGTTTTTCTCTAACCAAAGCAGCATTCTGCAAATATCCACTGCCTTGCTCTTGTTGCAGATACTTCCCCAATTTTTTAGGAAAGTTATGGTGTCATCTTTACGTGCGAGGAGTCTGAAAATTGCAGCTGGTCATAACACTCCTTTTCAGATAGTGAGATTTTTCTCCAAGAGTCCATAGCGTTATACAACAATGGTAGAGAAATACACCAACCAAACCAGCAGAATTATGTTGGTTCCAAATCCCAATCCCTGCTGAACATCAGTAAATAAATGTATTTTTATCTTTTCTAACAACAACAAGTTTTTTTCTGGTCATTATACAAATAATTTCCACAAGCAAAGTGACTCTTTCTAGCTTTGGGTACTATTACAGTTTCACACTGTGATTAGTCATTCCTGTCACAGGTAAGAAACAACACCTTGATCAGAGTCTGAATCTGAACTGCCATTAACACAGGAGCATCCAATATATGATACCGAGCCCTACACAAAAACACTGCCTGACATAAAGACAGAGTGGTTATAAAGGGATTAAAATGACATTAGAATTCACTGCCTGGTGAAAAACTTGAACTCAAGAATTCTATTTCCAATTTACTCAGCCCTACCGCACAGGTGAAACTATGTGATCCAGCCTCATAACTATAGTTAAACTCTGTTTATCTAATTATGCAATGCTATGAACTAACTCTGCATATACCCCTTCTCTACCAAAAGCCACTACAAACAGCTTTCTAAGGCCTCCCTTCACAGCAAGATTTAACAAAGTCTCATGTCCTTGAGCCATAGTCTTGATTAATATGTCCAACACAGGAAAAAACGAAAAAAATCCCACAACAAACAAGTTCACAACCCTCAACAGTGGGTACTGTGCAAAAGACTTGAGACTTTTAAAACCAGACTAGACCAAACACTAGAAAGCAAGGGCAAAGAGTCAGAACGGGTGACCCTTCCTATGATTTGTAGCACCTCTGTAATTTTAGCAATATCCATTTTATAGATAAGTAAACAGAGTGGTGGATTAAATTACCCAGAGCTCAGTAAGGGAACTAACAAGTCAGGGGAGTCCAAACTCCCAGTCCCACATTTAAGTAATAATACGCTATGTACGTAGCAGTATGGTGAGATATGGAATTTGTTCTGTCCAATCAATTCTTAAAATTGTGCTGAACTGATAAGGGAGAATGGACAGTTAAGAATGCACAGGTGATTCAGAAGAATTCCAACATGTGTAGTACACATCTAACACTGCCTACACTACCTACAGTGAAACTTCTTAAGCAGTCTACAGGCTTTATTGTATTATGGAGGTAGGGGTCCCTAAATACTGCTGGATCTCTGGATAATGAACAGGCTTTAAACTAACACCATTCCTACAGTATCCCACCTGATATGGGAAGCAGTACTGCCATCTGCTCCACAGAACGGTGTTCACATATCCTGCAAGATCCTTTAGAAGATAAGGATTCTCACTTTAGTCCTCAGATTTGGAAAATAAAGGGACAAAGCGCTTTGCTAAATAAAACAGAATGGAGATTAACACTACTTATAACAGCTCTCCAGGTCAAATTTAGTTCATGATCCTTTGGAAATGCTAACAGCAATACACACCCACCTACTGTCTCTGCAGAGAGCAGAGGTCAAAGGAATCAGCAGTCTTCTGTCACACACAGGATTTGTATTGCCAGATTTTCTATTGCTAGCATATCAAGTATTTCTTTTTAATAGGAATTCACAATTTTCCTTTGGCTAGTAGACAATTATTTTATCCAAAGTTTAAACTTTCTTAACCAGCTATTTCAACCACAGCAGCGACATTCAGGGAGTCGAAAAACAAAAGCAGTGCACCAACTCAGCCAGGAAACTGGAGGAGAGTCAGTGACCTGCTGTCATTCTCTGTGCTGTTTGTTCTCCTTACATAACAGAGCTTTAACACTAGAATCAAGCTCTTGTGTACTTGGCAATGTACTCCAGCATGCACCCTCCCAGTCTGTCCATATTTTAAAGCTCTCTGTGATAAATAAGGTTCCTTTATTAACTGCACTTCAGGGATGTGTCATTCCACATCCGCCAACAGTCTCCTGGACAGAAAGTACTAACAACAGTAGGGTTCCAGCCAACATGCTGGGCCAATTTCATTTAATTAAAGGCTGGTATCCTGTATTCAACTCCTATTGAAATTGTGTCAGAATATTCTGTTTAGAACCCAATTTTTCTAATGTGCACAGCTGAGACAACCATATCACCACAACACTCCAATGTCTTTCCACAGGCTCTCCAACTTTTGGATTTTTTTTTAGTACCAATATTCTACTCTAGCTACTTCCTTTGATAAAGTCCCACACAGACTGTCGTGCCCTCATAGTGCATTGTTTCCTGTAACTATCAAGGAAACCCCAAAACGGAGTCCATTTCTGACACATTTGCTATTAGAAACGGCTTCACCTGTTCATTAAATCAAGCAAATGAAGTTCAGAGTAATTTTATGACACTTGGGGTTCCAGAGTTACACATAGTGCAGATGGAGGCCATCTGTTAGAAGCCATGACTTTCCTGTCAGAGGAGAACGGTGTCCCTTTTCCAAGGAACAAGCTGGAACAGAGCAAATCCTAATATTGCTCCAGCTGGGAGCCAATGCCAGCACAACTAGACTCTGAGTCTAATTACATCACTCTAGCTGCTGCAGATCCTTTGTGCAGCTTCCGGCAGAAAACCAATCCACGAACAACTTTACTTACTAGCAATGGACTTGTGCCTCAAGACCCAGAATAGGCATTTATTTTAAAAGGTTCTACAGCACAGCAAGGGCAATATTAGTTATCATGTGAATAAAGTCCCCTCAAGACCATCCACCATGCGTATCTGCCTTTGACAAGTGAATTTTCTTCTTGGATAAATGAAATTTAGCTTCAACTTTGACAATCACAGTACAGTGGCTTTGAAATGTGAGTTTGGTAGTGGCACCAGCGCTGGGAGAGAGCTCTCCCAGCGCTGCAAGTACTCCATCTCCCCGGGGGATTAGCTTACAGCGTTGGGAGCCGCGCTCCCAGCGCTGGGGCATTGTTTACACTGGCCCTTTACAGCGCTGTAACTTGCTGCGCTCAGGGGTGTGTTTTTTCACACCCGAGCGAGAAAGTTGCAGCGCTGTAAAGCGCCAGTGTAGCCAAGGCCTCTGTGCTGTTTGTGATGGGGCAGGAGAGCCCCACAAGAACAAGACCTTAAGGATGCTGTGTCCATTATATTCTCCAATCAAGTGACAGTCCTATAGTGCAATAAATATAGACAGATATAAATAGCAAATAGTTTGCATGCTAATTTTGCACAGACGTATCAGTTATGTTCCTTATGGTAAACAGATAACTACTGCACTAAAGTAAACACTTCTCCCATGACACTATTCAGTGATAGAAACTCTCCTACTCTTCAGCACCAGAATTGCTTCTGCATAGTTCTGTGATTATAGAGAGACCTCCTGCAGGACAGTGTTTAAATATTTGCAGAATAACACAGCCCTCTCTACTTTTAACTGACATCATAAAAATTCCAAGGAAAGTAGAAATGGGAATCAATTAACACAAGGGGTACAGATCCTTCCAGAATATTTTAAAAGGACTGTTGATAAATTCAAAGTAATACATATTGGGAAATAACCCCAATTACACAAACAAAATCATGGAGTCTAAATTAGCTGTTACCACTCAAGAAAGATGTTGGAGTCATTGTGAATAAGTCTCTGCAAACATCTGTTCAATGTGCAGTGGCAGTCAAAAAAGCTAACATTAGGAAAGGGGTAGATAATAAGACAGTAAATATCATAATGCCACTATATACATCCATGGTATGCTCACACTTTGAATACTGTGTGCAGTTCTCGTCACCCCATCTCAAAAACATATTAGAAATGGAAGAGGTACAGAGAATGGCAACAAAAATGATTAAGGGTATGGAACAGCTTCCATGTCACTAGGACTGTTTAGCTTGGAAAACACACAACTACGGTGGGATATGATAGAGGTCTATAAAATCATGAATGATATGGAGAAAGTGAATAAGGAAGTACTATCTACCCCTGCACATAACACAAGAACCAGAAGTTGCCCAAAGCAAACAACATGCAGCAGGTTTAAGACAAACAAAAGGAATTAACTCTTTACATAACACACAGTCAACCTGTGGAACACATTGCCAGGAGATGTTGTGAAGGCCAGAACTATAACTAGACTCAAAAAAGATTTAGATAAGTTCATGGAGGATAGGTCCATCAATAGCTATTAGTCAAGATGATCAGGGATGTAACTGCATGCTTTGGGTGCCCCTAAGCCTATGACTGCCAGATGCTGGGACTGAAAGACGGGATGAATCACTTGATAATTGTCCTTTTCTGTTCTCTTTGAACCATCTGGCATTGGCCACTGTTGGAAGACAGGATACTATGCTAGATGGACCATTGGTCTGACCCAGTATGGCCATTCTTACATTCTAACTGCTTATAAGAACATAACGACAGCCATACTGAGTCAGACCTTTCTAACTACAAGAGAAAACTTTCTAACTATAAGACAATTGGACAATACTGTCAGGAATAGTCTAGGTTTTCTTGGTCCTACAATAGCACAGGAGGCTGGACTTGATGACTTCTCAAGGTCTCTTCCACCCCTACATTTCTATGATTCTGTGATTTCATAGTTGTCATAAACAGATAGGGAACCTGAGGCATTAACACTTAACTGTTTGTTAACCTTTACAGGTAAAAATTCCTGAACACAGGCCCTCAGGACAGGGGACACACTCTCTCCACTAAGCAATATCATTCATCAGGACAAATTAAAAGTTAACTTTGAAAACATTATTTAGTCAAGTCAAATAGCAATGCTGGTTGAAAATAAGGCAGCCTGAGATTTCTTTATGATTTTTGGAGAATCCTGAATTTTGGGACTCAGGACTTCGGAGTTCTATAAGAACTTTGCCACTAATGTGCAGTGCAATCCTGGGCATCAGTTCAGCTGTCTATAAAATAGGGATAACATGTACTGGATCATAAAGAGACAGTAACAGTCCACTGCACCACCTACAATTGTATTGCATCCTTTTGCACTATTAGGGCAGAATATTGTATCTTATTAATGAAAAAAACTACATTAATGGAATCTTAAAGTTACAATTAAAATAAGGGTCATACAGCAAAAATAACTGACATGTTGCATGTGAGATGAGTACATTTGATTCCTGTTGCTTGTTAAACATTTCTGTTCTGTTTAGTAAACACAATAAAAATATCCAACATCTGCTAAGCAGCCAACTCATAGTTGCTGTAATAAGATTATCTTCTGCATTTGACTTTTTTTAAACTATGCAACCTTAACACGGCATTAATAAAGTAATGCAATATACAGTATACTGTTCTCCCCTCACCCTTATTAGCTTCTGACTGCAGTCCTGTGCAGACCAGGTACTGTGTTTGAGCTATAGTTCAATTATTCCCTCTAGCTAAATAGTTTTCAACCTGTGGCCCACAGACCCCAGCGGCTCACAGACTGTGTCCAAGATTTCCAAAAGGATCCGCAACTCCATTTGAAATTTTTTAAGGGTCTGCAAATGAAAAAAGGTTGAAAACCACTGCACTAGTTCAACCTCCATCCTTACTCCCAAACCCCTCAATTACACACTAGGTAACTTACAGATCGTACCAAACATCCCTCAGAGAGGCCCAGGCTTCACTTTCTGTTAGGCTCATTCATGATAGTATACGTCTGCTGTATGTTTTGAGATCTTGGAACAATGGATGTAGCGTTTTGCTCCCACTGTTGCTAGGACAGAGTAGTGTCTATCAGCTATGACTAGGTAGCTAGTGTGCTGTGAAGGATGCTTCACACCGATCAGAACAATCACACCGATCAGAACAATCTTACTGCTATCTTGTGCTTCCCCCCATATTTGTTGTAAACACCTGTTCTATACTTAAATTGTAAGCTTTTTGGAGAAGGGAACTCATTTATGTGTTTTTACAGTGCCTAGCACAGTGAGTCTTTGACCTGCAGGAGCTACCACACTATAAGCAAGTAATAATAAGCAGGTCTCCTGTGACAAATGTTATCAGTTGATGAAGGGCCTTTAAACCAGAAACCTGTTGTCAGATGTGCAAATTTCACAGGTTCTTAGAATACAATGCAGTACCTTGGCAAGAAAAGTTAGAAAACACTGCCTTTTGATACAAAGTCGCTTATTATGAGATTTTTCAATACCCAGGGAAGACTTTCTTTTGAAATACTGCAATTCCCTCTTCAAACATCCAAAAGCCAGTGCATCGCTAGGAAATTTCCCAGAATTAAAACATGGTACATAAACACATACTTCATATATGCAAACTTACTGAGATATGAATTACTGTTTACGTTTCACAATTCAATCAAATAAACCAAGAGCTCAAACACAAGTAATCTTACGAGAAATTAACCTTTATTGCTACACAAATTGCAAACTTTTGTACCTGAAGTTAAGCAAAGGGGAGGGATAGCTCAGGGTTGGAGGATTGCCCTGCTAAACCCAGGGTTGTGAGCTCAATCCTTGAGGGGGCCATATAGGAATTGGGGCAAAAATTTGTCTGGGATTGGTCCTGCTTTGAGCAGGGGGTTGGATTAGATCGGGGTAGGCAATCTATGGCATGCGTGCCAAAGGCAGCACGTGAGCTGATTTTCAGTGGCACTCATACTGCCCAGGTCCTGGCCACCGATCCGGGGGACTCTGCATTTTAGTTTAATTTTAAATGAAGTTTCTTAAACATTTTAAAAAACTTATTTATGTTACATACAACAATAGTTTAATTATATATTATAGACTTATAGAAAGAGACCTTCTAAAAAACATTAAAATGTATTATTGGCACACAAAACCTTAAATCAGAGTGAATAAATGAAGACTCGGCACACCACTTCTGAAGGTTGACGAACCCTGGACTAGATGATCTCTTGAGGTCCCTTCCAACCCTGATATTCTATGATTCTAAATAAAAGTATTACTGCACAGATATGAGGTAAAGAAATAGCAAGTAGGATAGAAACTCATAATGTAATAACTAAAACAATCTTAAAACTGCCATGTCAGCCATGCCTCAGTTATCCCAGAATATTTCAGCCTGTTGCTCTCCAAATTCATTTCTCTGCACTCTACCATACAAGCCTACCCCAACAGAAAATAGGGCCAATAGAAGCTACAGATTAAAACATAGAGAAGTGAACAACAACAACAAAAAAGACAATTATTTCCACCTACCAGAGAACAGAAATGAGGGCAAGCACAGCACTTTAGAACTTAAAGGTGTCTATCATTAACTATCATCGTATACAGATAACCAAACCTCAATGCTGAATTCTGCACCGAAAACCCATTTCAAAATCTAGATAATGTTTCTGGGAGATTCCAGACTTAGCAGTTGGAAGGGTGTTTCTATTGCATTAATCTCTGAAGCCAAAGTTTGTGTTTTGGATTTTTCCTTGCCTTGAATGCTGTCATGTGGTATTAAAAGTACACGCTGCTAAAATTTTGGCATAAAAATTATACTTTATAAAAAGAGGTTTTCTTTACATGTCAATAGAAACATTTTTAAATAAACATTCCCCTGGAGTGTTTGCCACCCAAACATAACTGTGCACTTAATATGAGAACCTGAACGTGAAATTAACTAGAAACTAGTTATAGACAATTGATACTTGGTTTTCAGTTTCATTGTTCAAGCTAAGAGAAACGCACATACTAAATTGCATACGATGTAAATTATATTTTCTGTTTCTAACTTAAAGCATTATCAATAGTATAGCAAAGAAGTTAATTGAAAAATTCCTGGGTAAAATTTTCTACATCAAGTGCCCACACTTGGCTCCTAAATCCACATTTAAGCAACTAAATAAGTATGGCACATTCATCAAAGATGCTGAGTACCTGCAGCGCTTACTGACTTCAGAGGAAGCTCTTATTGCTTAGCATCTCTGGAAGTCAGGCCAGCGTTATTTAGATGACTAAACGTTACTTTAGGATCCTAAAATTGAACCATAGGATTCTTAAAACTGGAAACATTCCTTTAACAGTTATTTAAATACAATGAACAGTTAAGAGAAAGTGGCAGTGGGGAAACCCAAATTATCTCTCTTTTATTCATAGTTTTTCTAGACTGACTGAAGTTCATCTGTTGCAAATAAACGTTAGAATTATACAATTATCACTCTTTTAAAAACATAGGTGGGATGAACAACGCAGGGGACAGATTATAGTATATTGAGCCTTTCACATCTGGATTGCTAGTTCAAATCCAGCCCAGAACAGCAGTGGATGAAAGTTATCACCAACTAATGGCTATTCCACACATGGTCTACAAAGGAAATAAACTGTGACTCAGGTCATTTCCTACTAGACAGTTCTTCACACTCAAAAGGTATGATTACACTGAAATTAAACACCCACGGTTGACCCATGTCAGTTGACTCGGGCTCGGGCTATGGAGCCATTTAATTGCAGCGTAGATATTCAGGCTCGGGTTGGAACCTGGGCCCTGAGACCATGCTCCCTCGCAGGACCCCTGAGCTCGAGCTCCAGTCTGAGCCCAAACGTCTACACACAAATAAATGGCCCCAGCATCCAAGTCAGCTGACACGGGTCAGCCGTGGGTTTTTAATTGCAGTGTTGACACAGTCTCAGCTATGGTCTTTGGGTAATTAACTACCTTGTTGATAGTTTCAGCAGCAAATCCATGCCCTGAATTGAGTATGGAGACTGAGCTCTTCCCAATCTGAGCGGTCTCACTATGTCAAAGTTAAAGGCTATGAGGTGAATGCTGCACTATCATTACACGTACTGTATTTGTTCTGTGGATAAAGGAACTAAAGTCTCCAGTGATGACAAAAAACATCATATTAATTAAAACAAAAGGGCAACAAACAAAGAATATCTTTCTCAACCTTTAACATTCAAATAAATTTATTTAAGGTTTGCCATGCTGGCATGTATTGTAACTGTTACTATATCAGACAAAAAGTTGGATGTCCTGCCTTTGTCACATCACAAGTACATCCCTCCCAGTTACCCAAATGCCTGTGTTTTTAACTATGTCATGACCATGACCTGCAGACCAATTAGAACTGGCAGAACTTTGAAGACATGCTAACAAGAGAACACACCCTGACAGGCAGTAATGACCCTAGTGAAGCTAGTTAGAAACTCAGCATAGGTTATGCAGTGTACTCCAAGAATATTTGAAGAGAAACATTGTGGAGTTCAAGAAGGAGCATGGTTAAAGTCAGCAGGATTAGTCATTATAGTTTTCTTCAGTACATGGCCAGATGAACTTTCTGTCATAGCTCCAATGCAAAGGTTACAGTAGAAATCCCAGATCTGAGCAGTCACAAGGAAGTGCATGTGTTTGTACTTCTAGAGGGGGTTGGGCATTTTTAAACATCTTTATTGAACTTTTCATTAACATTTTACTAGGGGATATACTTGGGGGACAAAAAAACATAAAAGACACAGGATTTGTGGTATTCCATATTTTCCTTCACTGCATTTAGACTACCTCATTTTAAGACACTGCCATAGAATAATCCCACTGAAGGATCATACTGATGCCACAGTATTAATATGTAACCAGCTCCAGAGCCTAGATGTTCTCTCTCAAACAGCTGACACTAAGATGTGCTACAGTTTCCCACTGTTACTACTATCAGTCCAGCTGCCACTGGTTTTACTGCTTGTGTACAAACAGTTTCCATACTGCTGAAATTATTTTGGTTTAGTAACCGATATTGTTAAATTAGTACAAAAAATTGTAGACCAGTATTTACTAGTAGTAAGAACATTAGCTTAGACTAGAGTAGACAGAGCTCCAGGAAGCCACAGAGATTAAGTATACTGTTCTCTAATTCTACTCAGCTCAGGTCAATGTCCCACAGTGCTGAAAGTAACAGTGCTCTGTTTACAATAATGCTCTCACCTGTATAGTCATCGATGGATTTTTACTAGTGGTAGCAGTAGTTGGAAATTTTAGAAAAGAAACTTCCTAATGCCATCAAGGTCTCAAAGCTTGTAAAGACGATAAGAAAGAACCCTGCCTGGACTGTGACGCTGATTAGAGAGGCATTGAGATCTCATCAGTAACAAAAGGATGTCAGCAACAAGACCCTCCCCACCTTGGGAGTTGAAAATACTTTAGCCAGTAGGGTGGATGGGACAAAGTCACTTTCAGCACTGTTGCAGAAGGCATTAGAGACTTGCAGTGCAAAGGGATCCTTTGTTGGCAACTCTTGTCTTTACTTGAAAACAAACTCATTGACATAACATCCCCAGTGGTAAAACAGGGGCAAGAAAGAACTGAACTAGGTGTCAATTTCACTCTGCCAACTGTATCTTGAAGCTGGAGAGGTCAAAAATCTTATACAGAGAGAGGGATAGAAAGAAACAGGCCAAAAATATGCACAGAATAGGAGACACTAAAACGAAGATGATAAGTGTTTCATTTTAGGAGTCTATACCTGAGTTTCTTTATGATACAATATAAATAATTTGGTTTCATTAAGATACATTAAAAGTGTCCATTCCACTAATACCTTCCCTGTCCTCCACCCCTTCCCCCATTTGCTCTATCCATCTGTTGATTTTCAGCAGCTAAAACTTAATTCTTTGAGGCAAGAACCGTCATTTATTATGTGCGTGTGTTGAAAGCACTTAACACAATAGGGCTCAGGTAGCTGATTAGGGCTTCTAGATGCTATCAGAATACAAATAAATAATAAAATAGGTCCGAAATAGTGAATTGGGCTGGTAGCTAAATGAAAAAAATAAAATTCATTTTTTTTTTCTTTTTTATAATCCATCCAATTTGAACGCATGTGAGGATAATTCCCTGCTTTTCCTATTGATGTAAATGGAGTTAAACATATCAGATAAACACAACCTTCTATTCTGGAGAGTCTCCAACCAACCCTTTGATTCAACACCATAAATATTGGGGAGGGAAGTTTGTCATTTGCAGTTTTCAAGCGGCAAGCACAAATTACCAACCATGAGGTTTTCTCTGCTCATGCTCAGAAACTGGGAAGCAACAGAACTATTCATTTGCTGCAGAGTTCTCAATGTCTCCTGCTCATTTTCAACTTACCAGTTACATATTAAAGAGAGAGTGACCTCAAATTTTGAGCCTGTATCATCATGTTTCATCAGCTCCAAGGAAATGTTGGCGTATACCTGGCTCTTACCTTATCCTTTTCATGAGGAAGGAGCGACACTGGAGGCAGACAGGAAAGAGACTCACAACTCTCTTTCCCATCAGCATTGATGGCTGCTTTAGTGTTGAGTTGGTACAAAGGTCCATCTTTAAGGAGTCTGCCATGGCCAACAGCACGCTTGACAGCCAGTCGCAATTGCTGGTGAAAGATGGAAGTGCCACTACCTCCAAACAATGCAGACACATCCTTCTGACCTTTCAAAAAGCGTTCAATATTCTTCAAGGATGAACCACTGGACTCTGCCAAGCCCTCAATTGCCCGTTTGATCAGTTTATTCCAGTCCACGTTTGGTTTACCATCCAATTTTCCATGGTTTCGAGGTTTAGGAAGTGCTATTCTCCCAGGATTATCAGGATCCTTGTAGGAATTGAGACCTTTGTTGGAAACTTTTAATATAGTTCCATCTTTAACACTCAATTCTAGTTGTTCCAGAACAGTTTTACGGTCCAAACCATGGGATGAAGACACTGCATTGCATATCCTCTCCTCTGAAGGGCGTTGTTTTTGCTTCTTCACCTTTTTGATCGCCTCCAAAATCCACTCCGTATACAGCGGGTTAGCGAGTTTTACCATGGTGAAGAATTCTGTATATCCATAGAGTCGTTATCCTTTATCCCGATGCTGAATAAGCTTCACACCACGGGAAAACAGATTTTTGGAGGATGGGAACCAGTTAACCATAGCATACACGTTTTTGGAGCTGAATTACTCTCTGTTTCTCAAACATTAATATTTTTAAACTGAAAGTAGAAAAATGATATATTCTGTTAGGAATTTCTTCATGCTTTCAATAAATCCATCAACAGCTCCAGAGCAAGGTTTTCACAAAGTTGTAAAGAACTCAGCACATCTCACCTCAACTTTGGATTTCCAATCTCACATCAGGAAAACTGGAACATTAAATCTGAAAGAAAATGAGAAAATAGTCACGCCCACAAAGAAAGTCATTAGTGTCCCATTCTAGTTTGCAGAGTCACAAATATACAAGAATATTGTAAATTCTTCTAATCTATCACTGAAGTTTTGAAGCACATTTTGTAACAATGCTGAAGTAACACTTAGGCTATGTCTTCACTTAAAAACAAAGTTTGGATTTTACATGGAGACAGCTAACAATGTAAAATCCTACTGGAGACAAAGCACTGTAGTTTCTGCCTGCATGTAGCTAGTCAACGTAACTCCAGGTGGGAGATATACGGCTGACCTCAGTTAGCTACATCAAGGTAAAAACTACCTGGTGCCTTATCTCCATTACAATTTTACATCATGACAGCTATCCTGACGCAATAAACATACCTAATTTTGCAGTGAAGATATAGCCTTAGCCTGAAACTTCAATATAAAGTAACTGAAGGATTCCGACTGCCACAGGCAGATGGTAAGTTTTGCCTCTTGCATTGACATTCAAGGAGTTGTAAACAGTTTATTGAAAGCTTCACCATTTTTATACAAGAAGTTTTATAAGTTCCAAGTTAGTCAACATAATACCTCTAGCTCTTCTGTCTGGTATCCTGCTTTCTAGTAATTTTAGAGAATCTGCCAATAACAAAGGATTTTCAAACATGAAAATTAGATCATCTACACTTGTCCCCCACAACCAGGTTTAAGTGTAATAACTAGGTAGAAGTTTAGAACCTCTGCTTAAAACAAAATCTACACAGAAGGAAAACAGTATTTAAACAGGAGTTGTATTACCACTATAACAGACATAAGGGTAGGTATGACCACACATACATCTGGTTGCACCTTTCTATTTAAACTGTAACTGACAAGGGATGCCTCTGAGTCACCCCACACCTGGACCCCGGGGAAGGGGACCCTGCAATCTCCCATCAGGACATTTCCCTGTCCTAGAACATTCTTAATAGCGAGGCCAGGCTGAGGCTGGTGTTACACTGGGGTGATGGCCCCTCACTCATTCTCCAGCTGCATGACAAGTACCCCTGCACCTGTCACAGCCGGTCCCCACCCGCGCTACAGGATAGCCCACAGCACAGAAGAGCCCGCGGGATGGCGCCCCCGGCCGGACCCCCTGGACCCTGCTCGGGCGCAGGGACTCCGCTCTCGGGAAATCAGGGCACCGGCCCCAGCGGCAGAGGGCACCCCAGGGGGCACCGCGCTGCCTCTCCCTAGAACAGGCAGCCCAGCCCGGACCGATCTTCCCGCACCGCCGGGCCCGCCTGAGCCGCGCTACCAGGAGCCGCAGTCGGAGGCCGACTCAGCCCGAGCGCCGCGGCCCGCGCCGCCGGCCTCATCCGCGGCCTCCAGTGGACGCCGCCGCCTCGGTTGCTGGGCTCGAGCGCGCTGCGGGGGAGCGGGGCGGCCGGGCCCGGGCTTGGCGCAGAGCGGCGGCGGGGCCGGAACAGGCCGCGGGGCCTGGAGCACCCAACGGGCCTCCCGGTCCCTGGGGCGGCAGGGCCCGGCCAGCCGCCTGCCCTCGGCCCCCGCGGCGCTGGACACCGGAGCCAAGAGCGGCCGAGACGACGCCACTTACCGGGGCCTGCGAGAGACGCAAACCGCGAGCCGGAGGCCGGACGGCGGCGAAGCCCCAAACTGACACGGCGGCCATCTTGGGTCCGGAGCGCTGCGGCGGGAGGAGGGGGCGATGGAGGGGAATAGCCTGCGGCGGGAGGGGGATTCGCCGAGAGAATAGCCCGGCTACGAGGGGTCGGGGCGCCGCCCGGGTGCCGTGCCGGCAGCAGCGCGCCTGAGGGGACCGAGAGGGCCGCCTGAGGAGGGAAGGAGTTGGGGGAGGGGTTTGAGGGGCTGGGGAGTGGTCGGGGGGGGGGTAGAGGGATTGGGGAGGGGCACGGGGGTTGGGGAGAAGGGTCTAGGAGAGGATAGGGGGGGATGGGGAGGGGCGGGGGTGTTTGGAGGGACTTTGGGGAGGGGGCTGTTTATGGGGGATAGAAGGGTTGGGGAGGGGGTTGTTTATGGGGGAATGGAGGAGGTTGGGGGGAGGGATGGAGAGGCTTGAGTGGAGGTTTGGGGGGATGGAAGAGTTTGGGGAGAGGATGAACAAGCAGGAGGAGTTATGGGGTGGATGGGGTTTGGGGAAGGGTTGGCAGGAATGGGGCAGGGGATAACTGGAGGGAGGGATGAGGGGTTAGAGGGAGAGGGGATGAGGAATAATGTGTGATCAGATCATTAACAGGACTAGAGGAACCCCGCAATGATCTAGGCCCAGTACTAGGCAGGGATGGTAAAATGGACAGGGGTTCAATAAATATTTCTGTCCTGTATTTGTAAAGAAGCGGCATGGCATATTCATGTCTTACAATATTAAAGAAATACTTTCTATTTCAACAGTAACTGTGGAGGATGATAAACAGCATCTGCTAAACTTAGAGCTCATCTACTCTTGAAATGCTACAGTGGCACAGCTGCTGCGCTTCAGTGTAGACACTCACTTTTGCAACAGGAGAGGTTCTTCCGTCACTATAGTTAATCCATTTTCTCCAGGAGATGGTTGCCAGGTCAATGGAAGAATCTTTCAAATGACTTAGCACTGGTCTACTCCAGTGGTTAGGTCTGCTTAACTGCATCACTCAGGGGTGTGGATTTTTCACACCCCTGAGCGATGTAGCTGGGTTGACTTAACTTTGTGTAGACCTGACCTTAAACTTTTTAAATATGTAAGAGTGGTGCCATTTTTACACTACGAACTTTGATTGACACAAGTGATGTTAGCATAAAACTGCCACAGTTAGTATAGCACTTGTACTCATGCATACTTGGCTTCTTGTGTCAGTGCTGCACATACTCACCAGGAGTGCTTGTGTCAATGCACAGTGCAGTGCACCATGGGTCGGTATCCCAGTGTGCAACCTGACACCATCCAGCACACTGTCTTTTGGAAAGTTTTGGCAATGCATTGTGGGGTAGAAAGGGGTTGTGCAGGGGTGACTGGGAGCAAGGGGTTAACCTCCCAGCATGCAACTGTCTCCATCCCATAATGTCACCTATATCCCATACTTTTCAGACCTTTTTTAAAAATCCCACAAACCCACGCAGCCATTCTCACTATCAGTCATTTCTGACAGTTGCATGGAGCTCTCCACTATTGTCATAAGCATTACAAGCACAGGACACGCATTCCTCCAGTATTGGCAGAGCTGTAAGAAGAACTGAAAGAGCAGGGAACATGATGAGTTATTGGAGGACAAATTGCTGAGGGATATAGAAAGAAACAATTCAAGGTTGTCAATGGCATTCACAGAGCAGCTTCTGTTGGTGGAGCACTGCATCTGCATGGGATTGCATCGTAATACAGGCTTGAGATGAGGAGCATTGTCTGTAGAACTTCCAAATGTACAAGGTCGCATTTCTGGATGTGTGTGCTGAGCGCGCCCCAGACCTCCAGTGCAGGGACACCAAAATGAGAGTTGCACTGGCAGTAGAGAAGCTAGTGGCAATTGCACTGTGGAACCTCGCAGAGCCGGATTGCTACCAATCATTAGGAAGTCATTTTGGAGATGGAAAATCCACTGTGGGATCTGTTGTCATGCAAGTGTGCAGGGCCATTAATCATCTCTTGCTATGCAGGACTGTGACACTCACCAATGTGCAGGACATAGTGGATGGATTTTCAGCAGTGAGGTTCCCAAACTGCGGTGGAGCAATAGACAGCACATACATCCCTATTTTGGTACCAAACCACCTTGCCACAGAGTATATCAACAGAAAGGGCTATTTTTTTATGGTTATGCAAGCATTGGTGGATTGCTGGGGATGCTTCACTGACATCAATTTTAGCCGGTCGTGGAAGGTCAATGATGCTTGCATCTTTAAGAACGCAGGACTGTTCAGAAAGCTACAAATAGAGACTTTCTTGCCCAACTGGCAAATTAGCTATGGTGATGTTGAATTGCCAATAGTGATCTTGGAGGACCCAGTCTACCCTTTGTCCCCGGCTCATGAAGCTGTAAACCAGCCATCTCAATAGCACCAAGGAAAGAGTTGACTACCAGCTCAGGAGGTGCAGAATGACAGTTGAATGTGCTTTTGATGGTTTGAAGGGACACTGACGTTGTTTACTCACAAGAATGGATCTCGGTTTAAAAAAAATCCCAGTGGTTATAGCTTCCTGCTGTGTCCTGCATATTTGTAAAGCAAAGGGAAAAAAGTTGCCACCAGGGTGGATGGTTGAGGTAGAGCGGCTCACTGCTGAGTTTGAACAGCCAGACACAAGGGCTATTAGAAAAGCTCAGCTCAGATCTATACGGCTCAGGGCGGCTTTGAAAGAGCTCTTTAATGGTAAGCCATAGTAATGTATTGTGTTGTACTGTGCTCTACCTGGCCCTGCTGTTTTAGGGCCTATTAGGAATTATGTGGGGTACACTTATGAATATAGTGCTGTTAATTCACCTATGAATTTTTCGATGCTTGCTGTACATTTAGGATTTTTACACTGTTTCTGGTCATATGGGTTGTGTCATACCTATAAAGTAACAAGAGGGTGCTTTCAGAACTGCTTGGCACTCCGCACCATATGCTGTGAACTAATAAAGATTAATTTCCAAATAATAGAATTTTATTCAGTAACAATAACCATGCAAAGAAAACTGTGTGCAGTTGAAAAACAAATACATTAACAACTTAATAACATTAATGGAACGGACCTTAACAAAGGGAAAAAACATTCATGCCATTTTACCTACACATGTAGCAACCATGACTTTCACAGGTCAGTGCCTGTGAAGCTGTGATTGTCCTTAATGTCCCATGGGGTGAAATGGTAGGGGTAGAGATGTGGCCCCTGATATCATGATGAATGTTGAGGGCGCTTTAGGGAGATGATGTAATATTCTCCATGGACTGCTATGGGAGGCGAGCCTATAACTGTCGAACATGTAGGTCCACAAGAGTCTGCAGCATCTGTGTTTGCTGCTGGAGAAGCCCCATAAGATCCCGGTGCATCTCCCTCTGCTTTTACTGCTGAAATTCCTAATCCTGTTTGGTCTTTCCTTCTCCAGGCTGTTTGCAGTGTTCACCCTCCAGGCCCTGTGCTAACCGTCTGATGCAGCACCAGCTTGCAGGATCGCACTGAACATGTCATCCTGAGTCATCCTCTTTTTTTCTCCTTATCTGACTCCCCTTCCCATAGGTGTGGAAAGGGAACCCCTTAAGGCCGCAACAGCAGCAGCTGCAGGTAAAACACACAGAGGTAGCATTGTCAATATAGTCACAAGAGAAAGTAAAAGTTAAGATTCAGTGCTCCCCTCCGTTGCTCCCCTAAAGATTTAAATAAGACATGCTTATTGACACTTCTGCTTCAGAGTGCTTGTGCATGGCCCCACTCACAGCACCAGTTGTGGTGAGTATAGCCTACCAGGAGTAAGGGAGATGAGGAGGGAATTGCTCACTTGCATGCCACTATGAGTACTGAGCAATGGTACTGAATACTGGCACCATTTTCCACAGGCAGTGGTCATTTTATCTGTTATCTCACTCCTGAGTGTAACAAAGGCATGGAGAACACAGCTGCTGCTGGCATCCTGAAGCTGCCTGGGCCCAGATACTGCTAGCCTGTGTTCTATAATGATGCCTGCTGAAGTTACAGCTGACTAACATGGGAAAATGTCCCACCCTTGAGGAAGAAATAATGCTGCCATCCCTAGAAACCTTCAGGAGAGGACTGCAGAGTACCTCCATGAATGTTTCATCGAAATCTCTCAGGGGGATTCAAGGAACCACCCCTATGTACACAGGCAAGAGTGGGCCATGCAGAGCAGTTTGTTTGAATGAATGAATGAATGAATGAATGAAAATGAAACGCAGATAATGCTACATCTCTTTGTTGTACTACTACCTCTTCTAGTACAAGTAAATTAATGAAAAGTTGGTAGCTATGTCCTGTTTTGGGCAGGGCAGTGGGCATCAAAGTCAGGGGAAAGCTCAGCCTACCCAAACTGCCTGCATGGCCCCACCCACACTCCATCCCCAGGCTCCCTCCTGCTTCCCACTGCATTCTGCTGCGGCTCTTCCTTCCCCTGTGGCTGGGGCCCTGGGCCAGTGGTGCCAGAACTAGCGGGTCATAGCCCTCCTACTTGTTGAAAGTGGATGGGCCTGGCCCTCCCACTTTTCGCCTGGGCAGACCCCACTCCCTTCCCCTCCTCTTCCTCTTGAGGCTCCACCCCATGGCCAAACCAGTGTGGAGGCCGGCCGGGGAGCCCGGGCAGTTGTGGGGAGCCGCAGTGGACCCTCCACCTGCCCAGGGAGTGGGGGTCTGAAAGCAATCCCTGGCCCATGTCCCCACTCTCCGGTGCAGGAAGAGGGTCCGCGACTCCATGCTGGTTCCCCACAGCTGCCCGCGCAGCTCTCCCCAACCTAGCTCCGGACATGGGGTAGAGCCTTGGAGCCGCAGCCTGGCCATGGTAAGAGCTGCGTGGGCAGCTGTGAGGAGCCTTGGAGTCGCGGACCCTCCATCTGCCCTGGGCAGGCAGGAAGCCCTGGGAGTAGGGACACGGGCCAGGGACGGCTCGGGCCCCTTGCACCACAGGCAGGTAGAGAGTCCGCCGTGGGTCCCCACACCTGCCTGCCTGGCTCTTATCCTCTCATCTGTTAGGAGGAGGAGTAATATTGCTCAGAACTGGAAGCCATGGGAGTGGAGTTGGATGCAGGATGCTGGAGATGATACGCATGGCAGCATGTAACTGCGAATCCACCAGTTTGGTGTGTGATGATCGACTCCAAACTGGTGCACAGTACTCTACCACTGATTACTAAGTGGCAAGAGCTGACGTCTGCAAAGTTGGCGCACGAGCACCTCATGATGAACCTGCAGTTTGCTAAGAAGATTGTAACTTTAGCTGCTGTCTTCTTCAGGTGGACATAGTAACTCAGTGTGCCGTCTAAGGTCACACCTAGATAGACCAGTTCTACTTCATGCCTCACCTTCTGACAATTCAGATAAACATTCAGTTTGTGGGTTGTGCTGGCATGATGAAGATGGAACAAACTGGAGACTGTTTTTACCTCCCTGAGCAATGGTAACTAGGTTGACGAAAGCATTCTTCCGTTGCCTTAGCTGTATCTACACCAGGGGTGCACTCTGCATAGCTACGGTGCTCAGAAGTGTGGATTTTTCAGACCTTGAGCAGCCTTGCTGTGCCAGCCTAAGTTTTAAGTGCATCCCAGGCCTCAGTCTTTTGTTGCAGAGGGTGTAAAAGAGTAAGGCCTGATCTACTGTTAACTTTTAAGTCGACACAGGTAGGGCACTCAGAGGTGTGAAAAATTCACACCCTTAGCATCACAGTTAAGCTCATCTACCCACCAATGTAGACATGGCTAGATCGACAGAAGAATTTCTCCATCAATCTAGCTACCACTGCCCTGGGAAGTGGATTACCTACCTTGATGGAAAAACCCTTTGCATTGCTGTAGGAAGCATCTACACTATGGCACTACAGTGGTATAGTTGCAGCACTGTAGCACCCATAGTGTATACATAGCCTAAGAAGAGGGAATGTGTTGGGGATGCTCTCTAGCTCAAATATTTTGGGACTCTAATTTGTGTTGAGTTTCTGACGTCACATCATCCTTTTATTTTTTTTCCCTGAAAAGGTAATACATTACAAGCTGATGTGTGTAAGCCTTCTGTCCTGGAAAGACTCAGGATCTGTATACAAACTTAGGTCTCAAAGTCAGTGGGGCTCTGTATGAGCACAGGGACTCTTCTTCATGGTTCTAATTGCAAGATTGGGGCTTGGTTCTTATCTGTGCTGCACCTCTCTGATGCTGAAGCAGCACACCTAAGATCTGAGGAAAATCTCATTTTCCAGGATTCAGGACATTCACTCTAGATAATGTCGTTTGCCTTTGCAAGTTTGATTTGCTTTTTTGTTTTGTGTTGCATGTTCTGTATGCTCTCATTCCCTGTGTTATTCACAGTTCCTTAGAAACTTTAGGTTTCAGAATAGCAGGCGTGTTAGTCTGTATCCATAAAAAGAACAGGAGTACTTGTGGCACCTTAGAGACTAACAAATTTATTTGAGTATAAGCTTTCGTGGGCTACAGCCCACTTCATCGGATGTTGTAGCCCACAAAAGCTTATGCTCAAATAAATTTGTTAGTCTCTGAGATGCCACAAGTACTCCTGTTCTTTTTAGAAAGTTTAGTTTGCTTTAGATCTGACTTTTGATTTGTATATTCATGGAAGCACAATTTTATCTATACAGTGTTATAGACAGTTTTATGATTTTGACCAATAACTTGCAGGACAGGGATCTTCTGTAGTTTTGGATGGACTTTCTTGTATTTAAATATATATTTTAATAAAAGCAAGAATAGGTTTGTCCTATTCTTGTAAGCTGTTTTGAGACAGAGAATTAGTAAAGTAAACTTGTGATTTTTTCTAATTTTCTTTCCATTTAATGTCTTGAATTCAGAAACTTCTCTTTTGGGGCAAAAGGAACTTGTTTAACACTAACTACAATAATTTATCCAAGTTAAAAGGGACTGTTTGGGTGAGTAACTATTTATTATTTGCATTATGATACTGTCTGGGGAACAACTGAGAACAAGGTCCCATTGTGCTAGGCACTGTACAGAGTAATAGACAGTCCCTGCCCTGAAGGGTTTTCAGTTTAAATTGACAGCACAGGCAAAGGTTAGGGGAAAAGACAGAACACACAAGCAGAATGATGGTTTGCAAATGTCATGCCGGTGTCAAGATTGTTTTGTGGGGATCTGATGGGTTGTTGTTTAATTCTTCGGGGGAATTGTTACAGGATTAGCTAAATGAAAACACAGTGGGCAGGCGAAGGCAGGGAGGGGAGCATTCAGGGCAGGTGGAAGAGACAGAAGGGGGGCAGAAGTTCTTGGAGTAAGCAGCTGAAGGGCAGAGTCCAAAACCAGGAAGGATTCTGACATCCGTGTCCACAAGTCCCTGTTCCAGCGACTTCTGCATCTGCTCTTGCAGGCTTAAGAATTTCTCAGCCTCCTCCCTTTCCCCTCCCCGCCTCTCTCCAAGCTGGCTCCTTCCTGCAGTGTCTTTTTCCCCCAAGCCCACATGACTCAGGTGTGGGGGTGCTGCACAGGTCTTTGTTGTCCCATAGCTGTGGTGCTGAATGTGAGAAAGATAATTAAGAGGTGAGGATAATTTCTGGGAATTGAAGGTAAGGAAAGTGAAACCGAGAGGATTGAACACACAAACGTGAAACTGATGCCTTTCTCTGATTACATTAGGTTGGATTTATTATATCAAATTTTAAAATGTTCAGAGTGATACAATTAAAATAAGGAATTTTTTCAGAAGTCAAGTACTGCCTGTTCTCCCCCTCACCCTGCTTTCCATTTTCACAGCACAAACTGACAGTTACACCGGCAAGATCATTGCATATGGCATGCTGCAGATAATAAAAAGTTGTTTTACCCATCAAGATAATGTACACTTTGGCAACATCATTTCTCGAATGCCCAGTCCTTTGGCTGTGGCTGCACTCATCTTTCACTGGGATATGAACTTTTTAACTCAGCTGTGGCTTTTTGCTGACCTTTGATTCCTATACTAACCAACAACACTCTGAATTCAGCGCTGGAAGCATCTTTCACTGGACTCTTCTCCTTTTAGTTTCCTCTTTAGGTTTATAGTAAAATCCCCAGCAATCCTGGGAAGAGCATTTATTTAGTTTAGAATGAAATATGGTCTCCACTTTGACAGCTTAGAAGCAGTCAAGCTGCATTTCTGCAGCAGAAAACAGTTGTGTAACTGCAAATTGCTCTCCACAGGTACTAGCAGTTACACAACTGTTTTCTGGAAAAGTCTGAATTTCAGAGTAGTGTCCCAACTGATCCAGGTGTCTCTCAAAGGCCAGAAGAGCTCACAGGATCTTGTCAAGGTATCTTACATAATAATTTTATGATTATTTTTCCATAACTCCTTGGAAACTTGAAATGGAAATCTATTTCCTTGACAAAAATTGTTTTGTTGTGTGCTCATTAATTTACTGTAGGGCTGCTCATGAGTTGGCATGAGAACTTTTGCAGATAAAAGATGTACAATTATTTGGGTTTTTTTGAAAAATGCAAAAAGAATAGCAAGATTTTGGAAATAGGGTGACTAGACAGCAAATGTGACAAATCGGGATGGGGGTGGGGGCGGTAATAAGAGCCTATATAAGAAAAGACCCCAAAATGGGACTGTCCCTATAAAATCGGGACATCTGGTCACCCTAGAAATAGATGAATAGAAAATAGTAATACTAACATTGCTTTTCTTTGCCTGGGCAGGGCTCTTAAAATATTTTATTGTTTAAAATAAAGTTACCTTGGGAAAGAAGTGTCCATGATTTTTCATGACAAAGTTATAGAGAAGAAAGACCTGTACAGAACTCTTTACAGAGTTTACTGCTGTTATCTTCTGTTTGGCACAGCTCTGTAGCAGGCTTAGCCAATGCAGGAAAACTTGTTTCTTTTAAAAAGGGAAAAGTATTGCGATAACAAATACCCCATTTGTTTAGGGGTTTACCCAAAACCAAACAAATGGTATTTATTTAATAGTAATTTTGATGATAATAATAATATGTATGGCATCATTAATGCCACAAATATTATGGTGATTAAAAATAGCATGCATTACTATCCATTCCTTGCTGTTCTGTAGCCATTTTCACCTGGTAATAATGTTGCTTTTATTCACATAGATCCTTATGTTGAATATCAAATGTTTACAGTTTCTCCTTCAAATAAAATCTACTAGTATAAACATATTATCCATTAGGATCAATTAACGTCAAACTCTCTCAAAATCCATGTAAAGGTGAGATCTGTGCAGACATAGGCCATGTCTACATCTAAAATTTTGCAGCGCTGGTTGTTACAGCTGTATTAGTACAGCAGTATAGGGCCAGCGCTGCAGAGTGGCCACACTTACAGCAACCAGCGCTGCAAGTGGTGTTAGATGTGGCCACACTGCAGCGCTGTTGGGCGGCTTCAAGGGGGGTTCCGGACCGAGAGAGCAAACCGGGAAAGGAAACCAGCTTTGCCGCGGTTTGCTCTCTCGGTCCCGGAGCCAGCCAGCAAACCGCGGGGAAGGAGACCTGCTTGCTCGGGGTTCCGGGACCGAGAGAGCAAACCGGGAACGCCGCGGTTTGCTCTCTCGGTCCCGGAGCCAGCCAGCAAACCGCGGGGAAGGAGACCTGCTTGCTCTGGGTTCTGGGACCGAGAGAGCAAACCGCGGCGTTCCCGGTTTGCTCTCTCGGTCCCGGAACCCCGAGCAAGCAGGTCTCCTTCCCCGCGGTTTGCTGGCTGGCTCCGGGACCGAGAGAGCAAACCGCGGCGAAGCTGGTTTCCTTTCCCGGTTTGCTCTCTCGGTCCTGGAACCCCGAGCAAGCAGGTCTCCTTCCCCGCGGTTTGCTGGCTGGCTCCGGGACCGAGAGAGCAAACCGGGAAAGGAAACCAGCTTGATTACCAGAGGCTTCCTCCTTCCACGGAGGTCAAGAAAAGCGCTGGTAACTGTCTACATTGGATTACCAGCGCTGGATCACCAGCGCTGGATCCTCTACACCCGAGACAAAACGGGAGTACGGCCAGCGCTGCAAACAGGGAGTTGCAGCGCTGGTGGTGCCCTGCAGATGTGTACACCTTCTAAGTTGCAGCGCTGTAACTCCCTCACCAGCGCTGCAACTTTCTGATGTAGACAAGCCCATAGAGTTTTAAACCCCTTGACCCATAGCTGTGCTATATTAGAGGCATAATGATGATCTGGCATTTAAATTGGCTCTTTCTTCTTCTTACCGCTGAGAGCTCTTTTCAGCCAAGGATCCCAAATAGTTTACAGACTTAAACAGATACACAAGCTCTACTCAAGGATCACTTCACCCAAAACTGACGTGCATCTGCTTTGAGGTCAAAGACAGCAGCTGTCTGACAGTACACATTAACACTGCATAACAGTTTTGGAGAGGGAGTGAAGAGGAATCCTATATCCAACTGCAGAGGGCGCATTTAGGAAGGCAGGATGTAGTTCCTAAGCTGGAATTTGGCCAGGACATCTGGGTTAATATCCATAATGTTATGAAAAGCATCGCAGGATCTTTAATGTTCATGAGTGGTCAGGACCTTAATGTATAATAGAAAATATAAATATACTATAATAAATAATACATCTTTATTTTAAATCTCTCCTTGCTGAAGGATTCTGGCTGTTGTACAATGAATAAACTAAGAGCAATTAATAAACTTTAGGACACTGGCTAATCTTCATTGCTTCCAGACTGGCCAATACCTTAGGGATTGAGGAGGCCTGTGTGGTCTTTGTACTAAGAAAGGGATGGGGGAGAACAGTTCATTTTGGTTCTCCTGGTCAAGGTTAGTTAGGTTACTATGAAAATGTCAAAGTCTGGAAGGACAGACTGAAACTTCTGACCATTCTAGGGATGAAAAACCATTGTAGAAAAGATGACCTTCTGCATTCAGCTCTCAATCAAAAAGTCTGTAGACCAGCTCATAATATTTGAGGCAGACTTCATCAATACAGATTAAGAACCTTTCAAACTGCAGGAACTCTCAATTTTATCCAATAGAGAGTAGAAGATAAAAGCCCTAATAATCCCAATTAGACACTGATTTAATTATGTTTGTGAAAAGTCATGGACTTTTTACAGTTTGTTACAATGCGGTTATGTGGCCATGTCTGTGAGATTTCATGCTTTATTTTAGAGTTCATTTATGTTTTGGCCTTTTTTCATAGCAATGCCTCGGTATTCGCAAATGCCCAGCACTGCGGTTGACTTGTGCAGAAAATAGGGAATGGTTATAGCTATCAAGTTTTGTGCAGTTCCATGTGAGATGTTTTGTGCAAATGATTTAATCAGCTAATTTGTATAGAACCTTTGGCTTTAAAAAATTGTGTAGATTTAGTGCTTGTGAAAGGTGTTGACTTGGTCTTCTGTTTAGCTAAAGCAGAACAGCAGGGCAAGCTTTCCACAAACACTGACCATCCAGGTATGCCTCACCCCTGATCTTGGGGAAGAGGAAAGGACTTTCCTGCAGAGATAGTAGGGATAGTTCTTAAAAGGGAGTCATATATGTATTCACAGACAAAATAAAACCTACAAGAAGGTGGAACTGAGTTTGAGAATACATATTAGTAAATTAAGGGTAAAAATATAACTAATAGGGATATTATAATTATCCCCAAATGAAGCATAATAAATCCACAAAATTCCTAGTTAAGGTTACACTTGAAAGAAATCCAAAGATGTCAAGATAAGAAATGTTGCGTGCAATGTAGTTGTAGTTGTAGCCATGTCAGTCCCAGGATATTAGAGAGACAAACTGTGTGAGGTCATAGGTTTTATTGGACCAGATTCTCTCCCCAACAGAAGTTGGTCCAATAAAATATATTACCTCACTCACCTTGCCTATCTCGGGTAAGAAATGTACAATTAAGGCCTGGTCTACATTAGGAATTTACAACGGTATAGCTATGTTTCTCAGGGAAATCCATACCCCTGAGAGACATCGCTATACCAACCTAACCCTGGTGTAGACCAGCACTAGGTCAATGGAAGAATTCTTCTATCAACCTAGCTACTGCCTCTTGGGGAGGTCTACAGTGATGGGAGGACTTCTCCCATCAGCATAGGCAGTATTTATACTGAAGTGCTGCAGCTGCAGATGGAGATGGACATAGGAGACGGAAGTGTGGAGAGTCTCTGGGTTAGGCTAAAAGGGGTAAAAAACACAGGTGATGTCGTGCTGGGAGTCTACTACAGGCCACCTAATCAGGTGGAAGAGGTGGATGAGGCTTTTTTCAAACAACTAACAAAATCATCCAAAGCCCAAGATTTGGTGGTGATGGGGGACTTCAACTATCCAGATATATGTTGGGAAAATAACACCGCGGGGCACAGACTATCCAATAAGTTCCTGGACTGCATTGCAGACAACTTTTTATTTCAGAAAATTGATAAAGCTACTAGGGGGGAAGCTGTTCTAGACTTGATTTTAACCAACAGGGAGGAACTTGTTGAGAATTTAAAAGTAGAAGGAAGCTTGGGTGAAAGTGATCATGAAATCATAGAATTTGCAATTCTAAGGAAGGGTAGAAAGGAGTACAGCAGAATAGAGACAATGGATTTCAGGAAGGCGGATTTTGGTAAGCTCAGAGAGCTGATAGGCAAGGTCCCATGGGAATTAAAACTGAGGGGAAAAACAACTGAGGAAAGTTGGCAGTTTTTCAAAGGGACGCTATTAAGGGCCCAGAAGCAAGTTATTCCGATGGTTAGGAAAGATAGAAAATGTGGCAAAAGACCACCTTGGCTTACCCTTGAGATCTTGCGTGACCTACAAAATAAAAAGGCGGCATATAAAAAATGGAAACTAGGTCAGATCACGAAGGATGAATATAGGCAAATAACACAGGAATGCAGAGGCAAGATTAGAAAAGAAAAGGCACAAAATGAACTCAAACTAGCTATGGGAATAAAGGGAAACAAGAAGACTTTTTATCAATACATTAGAAGCAAGAGGAAGACTAAGGACAGGGTAGGCCCACTGCTCAATGAGGAGAGGGTAACAGTAACGGGAGACTCGGAAATGGCAGAGATGCTTAATGACTTCTTTGTTTCGGTCTTCACTGAGAAGTCTGAAGGAATGTCTAGTATAGTGAATGCTTACGGGAAGAGGGTAGGTTTAGAAGAGAAAATAAGGCAAGAGCAAGTAAAAAAGCACTTAGAAAAGTTAGATGCCTGCAAGTCACCAGGGCCTGATGAAATGCATCCTAGAATACTCAAGGAGTTAATAGAGGAGGTATCTGAGCCTCTAGCTATTATCTTTGGGAAATCATGGGAGACGGGGGAGATTCCAGAAGACTGGAAGGGGGCAAATATAGTGCCCATCTATAAAAAGGGAAATAAAAACAACCCAGGAAACTACAGACCAGTTAGTTTAACTTCTGTGCCAGGGAAGATAATGGAGCAGGTAATCAAAGAAATCATCTGCAAACACTTGGAAGGTGGTAAGGTGATAGGGAATAGCCAGCATGGATTTGTAAAGAACAAATCGTGTCAAACTAATCTGATAACGTTCTTTGATAGGATAACGAGCCTTGTGGATAAGGGAGAAGCGGTGGATGTGATATACCTAGACTTTAGTAAGGCATTTGATACAGTTTCGCATGATATTCTTATAGATAAGCTAGGAAAGTACAATTTAGATGGGGCTACTATAAGGTGGGTGCATAACTGGCTGGATAACCGTACTCAGAGAGTAGTTGTTAATGGCTCCCAATCCTGCTGGAAAGGTATAACAAGTGGGGTTCCGCAGGGGTCTGTTTTGGGACCGGTTCTGTTCAATATCTTCATCAACGATTTAGATGTTGGCATAGAAAGTACGCTTATTAAGTTTGCGGACGATACCAAACTGGGAGGGATTGCAACTGCTCTGGAGGACAGGGTCAAAATTCAAAATGATCTGGACAAATTGGAGAAATGGTCTGAGGTTAACAGGATGAAGTTCAATAAAGATAAATGCAAAGTGCTCCACTTAGGAAGGAACAATCAGTTTCACACATACAGAATGGGAAGAGACTGTCTAGGAAGGAGTATGGCAGAAAGAGATCTAGGGGTCATAGTGGACCACAAGCTTAATATGAGTGAACAGTGTGATACTGTTGCAAAAAAAGCAAACATGATTCTGGGATGCATTAACAGGTGTGTTGTAAACAAGACACGAGAAGTCATTCTTCCGCTTTACTCTGCGCTGGTTAGGCCTCAACTGGAGTATTGTGTCCAGTTCTGGGCACCGCATTTCAAGAAAGATGTGGAGAAATTGGAGAGGGTCCAGAGAAGAGCAACAAGAATGATTAAAGGTCTTGAGAACATGACCTATGAAGGAAGGCTGAAGGAATTGGGTTTATTTAGTTTGGAAAAGAGAAGACTGAGAGGGTACCTGATATCAGTTTTCAGGTATCTAAAAGGGTGTCATCAGGAGGAGGGAGAAAACTTGTTCACCTTAGCCTCCAATGATAGAACAAGAAGCAATGGGCTTAAACTGCAGCAAGGGAGATTTAGGTTAGACATTAGGAAAAAGTTCCTAACTGTCAGGGTAGTTAAACACTGGAATAGATTGCCTAGGGAAGTTGTAGAATCTCCATCGCTGGAGATATTTAAGAGTAGGTTAGATAAATGTCTATTAGGGATGATTTAGACAGTATTTGGTCCTGCCATGAGGGCAGGGGACTGGACTCGATGACCTCTCGAGGTCCCTTCCAGTCCTAGAGTCTATGAGTCTATGAGCATTTTAAGTGTAGACAAACCCTCAGGAACTCAAAAAGCATTAATTGTCAGACACATAGATGAACATAATTTATTGGGGAAACAACAACATGGTTTTTGTGAAGGGAAATCATGCCTCACCGATCTACTAGAATTCTTTGAGGGGGGTCAACAAGCATGGACAAGGAGGATCCAGTGGACACAGTGTACTTAGATTTTCAGAAAGCCTTTGACAAGGTCCATCACCAAAGGCTCTTAAGCAAACTAAGCTGTCATGGGATAAGAGGGAAGGTCCTCTCATGGATTGGTAACTCGTTAAAAGATAGTAAACAGAGGGTTGGAATAAATGGTTAGTTTTCAGAATGGAGAGAGGTAAGTAGTGGTGTCCCCCAGGGGTCTGTACTGGGACCAGTCCTATGCAACATATTCATAAATGATTTGGAAGAAGGGGTAAACAGTGAGGTGGCAAAATTTGCAGATGATATAAAACTACTCAAGATAGTTAAGTCCCAACCAGACTGCAAAGAGCTCGAAAAGAATGTCACAAAACTGGGTGACTGGGGAACAAAATGGCTGATGAAATTCAGTGTTGATAAATGCAAACTAATGCACACTGGAAAACATAATCCCAGCTATATATATAAAATGATGGTGTCTAAATTAGCTGTTATCATTCAAGAAAGAGATCTTGGAATCATTGTGAATAATTCTCTGAAAACATCCACTCAATGTGCAGTGAAGGTCAAAAAAGTGAACAGAATGTTGGGAATCATTAAGAAAGGCGTAGATAATAAGACAAAATATATCATATTGCCTCTATGTAAATCCATGGTATGCTCACATCTTGAATACTGCCTGTAGATGTGATCACCCCATCTCAAAAAAGATATATTGGAATTGGAAAAGTTTTAGAAAAGGGCAACAAAAATTATTAGTGGTATGGAATGACTTCTATATGAGGAGAGATTAATAAGACTGGGACTTTTCAGTTTGGAGAAGAGATGACTAAGGCGGGGATATGATAGAGGTCTATAAAATCATCACTGGTGTGGAGAAAGTAAATAAGAAAGTGTTATTTACTCCTCATGAGAGCTAGGAGTCACTAAATAAAATTAATAGGCAGCAGGTTTAAAACAAACAAAAGGAAGTATTTTTTAACAACACACAGTCAACTTGTGGAACTCCTTGCCAGAGGATGTTGTGAATGCCAAGACTATACCAGGGTTCAAAAAAGAACTGGATAAGTTCATGGAGGATAGGTCCATCAATGGCTATTAGTCAGGATGGGCTGGGATGGTGTTCCTAGCTTCTGTTTGCCAGAAGCTGGGAATGGGTGACAGGGGATGGATCATGTGGCATCATGTAGAGCTGTCAGAAGGTGGCCATAAAACTACTGTAAATACCTCCCAATGGGCGTAGAGTTCTTATATCCTAGCTACCAGACTCAGAGGTCCATGTTTCTGCCATGTATACCTGGAATACACCTCTCATTAAGCAAGCCGCTGGGCATGTTGTTTAAATTTATTTTGCAAGTTATTTGGAATGTATTTAAGGCCGAGTTAGGACACTGGTGATAAAACAGCGGTATAATAATGAGAAGCTTTTGTATAATAGCACTGTAATGATGAGAACCTGCTCCTCAGGGCAGAGGCACATATTATCTACTGATCAGCTCCATGTACATCTTTGATGCTATATTCAGGATAATTAAATGTTCTTGTGATACAGTAACAACTCCTTTCATTGATATAGTGCTCAAATAGCTCACCATGTGTGCATGTTGTATTGACAGAGGGTAACAGTCACTGAACTAATTTAGAAAGCTCATTAATAAAGGGTGATTTATATTCTGGATTTACAAAGGAAAAGAAAGAAATATTCCTGGCATCGCCAACTCTAGAGCCGAGATGGAAAAAAAAGCAGATGACTTCACCATAAGGAGGGAGAAATGACCTTCAGACGGATAGATAACAAAGGGCTGTTTGTGTTTATGTATAATTAACTGGCTTGCACAGTGAAGCAGGTAGGTGTTACTCTGCTGCATATATTGCATGTATGCAGCTCATTCAGGAGGCCAGAAAGGGTGCCCTTCTTAAACCAGTATGTTGTAAGAGAAGGATAGTACCCAGGGATTTCCAAAAGTGAAGGCATGTTTAACATACTTGATTAATTGCTTTTGGAAAGTGACAATGAGAACAGACAGTAGTGAAGCAGCAAAATAAAAGGCTATCTAATATTAGCAACTGTAATTCTCAATTGAATAACAATTGACTTAGTAACAGAGATAGGAAAATTATAGTAAATGGTTACAGATCAGGTAGCAGAGGTGTGACAAGTAAAATATTGCAGGCATTGCTCTTGGGCCCAGTTTTGCTCACAATATATCAATGACACAGAAAAGGGAATATGCAAGATGTGCAAATTTGCTGAAGACATAACTCAGAAGACCAGCTGGTACCATAGAGCAGGGCATTGGATTGAAAGGCACAGAACTGAATGGAGGCTGGAGCCAACAAGGGACTTTTGTGTTTTAATGTAGAAAAATATAATAAAATAATAGAGATAGGACTGAAAAGGATAAAATGAATTCTGCCCTAAATTATCCCCACCAGAAAGGCACTGATTAGAAGAAAGGTCTGGCGAACAATGATAACAGAAAACTAAATTTACCAGCTCAGCCAACAAGAAATCAAAGAGGAAAAAGGAGGTAGTGATAGAAGGATAAAGCAGGAATGAGAAGGGGTCACAGGGGCAATGAGACCAAACCTGGAGTGCTGGACACAGTTCAGGGTTTCGTGTAGCAAAGAGGATATTGAAGATGACGCTTGTTTCCAGTAATGCTCACGCTATGCTAGGCACATCCCAAAAAGGCACCCGTGAGTCAAAGGGCAATGAGGGTGCTAAAACTCTCAGAGGGTACATACGTAAGCCAAGATTATAGGAAAGGGTTTGTATTCCCTAGAAGAGACGAGGGTATTGCTGAGGAATATCCATTTTTAAAGGATGGAGGGAATGTGGGTGTCAGGAATGCATTTGCCAGAGTAACAGGCAGAGAAAGAAAAGGGCATAAACTGAAGCCAAGAAATGTGTGAGTACGAGTTGCCAAAATCTATTTGATGAGCAGTAAAATGATGTGTTCCTTTCTGCTACTTGTCTCTGACTGAGAACTGATTAATTCAACACACATTTAAACATAGCATAATCAAATCATAGAAGAAAACACTTGAGTCATCATTTACATTTCATCCATACCCCTTTTTCTATATTTCTGTTGTGTTGCCTGTACTAGAAACCCAGTTGCTAATCTTGGGTCGTTCAGATTTCACCATCAAGGGCCACATTACCAATTTGCCAGGAGCATGAGAGAGGCAAATAATTTACATCTATATACTTTTGCAACAAAAAAGTAAATGTACTCCAGTATTTATTTGTGTTTTTATCTTCCTCGGTAGATTAACAGAAATTTCTTTCTGGCTGAGTTTACCTGCAATAGAAAAACAAAACAGTTCTTAGAAGGGAAAAGCAGTAATGAGATTTGGCCTAATAGAATTTGTAGTGTCCATGAATGTACCTTCAGGCTCCTTTATTGCAACTCGTATCTAGGAATGAAGCTTCACACCTGGAAAATCATCAATCAATACAAAATGCAGTTGTCTTCTTAGTGGACACATCACCCCAGTGTTCCTTGCTCTGTATTTAGTCCTCACTAAATACAGAGTCTATTTCAAGATATCAGTTCAGATATTCAAAACCCTCCATGCAAATGGCCCTGGCTACCGAAGAAATCATCTCTGTGTCCACAGTGATGACCTCCCCACAACAGTTGCTTTCCCCAAAAACAATGAAGCTGTTGACCAATAGTAGGAGGCTCATGAGTGTGAGGGACAGAACTTTCACAGGGGCCAGACCTACACTTTGAAACTCACTTCTGCAAGAGATGAGTGACACCAAGCCTCACCCTATTCAGAACTAAGATCTTGTCTACAATAAAGTTGTACCAATGTAATTAAGTTGGTTTCTAAATGTAAATCTCATCTCTTCAATTTAATTTCCCTTCAAAAATTTCTTCACACACAAATGGATACCCAACACACCCACTCACTCACACAAACTGCCTATAAACTAATCAAATTATTTCTCTTACAGGCTAGGAAGGAAGAGAGATTATTATTATTCTTTCAGATTGGGAGGCAACAGATGCTAAGGTAATGAGGGTTAGAAAGTACCTAAATAGAAAGGTAGATCTCCCAATCCAAGTGTGCATCCACACTAGGAAGAAAAGGTGTTTTACCGTATATTAGCAGACATATGGTAACATCCTAGTGTGGACAGGGCTGTTTTAGTTTTCACATGTTAGCAGATTGAGGTAAACACTAACTGGGGGGAAGCCTAAAGCTAATATGTGGCAAAATACTCCTTTTTTCCTAGTGAAGACAAGGCCTAAGATGAATTAAACTGGAGGGTGGCCAAAGCTGCGCTTACTCCACAGTCTCCACATTTAGCCATTAGAGCACTCTTTCGGGACTCTTCTAGCCTCTCTTCACCATAAATTGCTTTCTGTCTGTCCTTGATCTCAGCTTTTGGTAATGGAGCAGGTTGGAAGATTATTTGTATTTAGAGTTTTTAACAGCTGAAGTCCAACCTAAGCCTCTCAGTTCAAGCCTTTACTGAATTTGAAAAGAGGAAGTAAAATCTCCCCCCAAAAGTTCCTTGAACATTGATAGGGAACGTGAAAACTTATAAATAACCAGTTGCTTGGTACTGAGTCCATGGATGACCCCAGTAAGGACAGATGCTATGGTTACTGATTTATGGCTGTGAAAGACTTAAGAACAGTCCCAATGTCAATGGAGCTTCAGACATGCTAAAAGCAGCTCTTTGCTGCTTGCTGCCCAGAAGCTGCTTGACAGGGTCCCATTTCACATTACTTACTTTTCATCTGACAATTGTGTTTTCTGGCCTAAATTGATGGTTACAATTATTATTCCTCTGAATTATTTCTAATATGAAATTCAGCAACTGTTTAATAGTTCACAGAAACAGTACACAACCGTTTTAGACCAGAAGCAAAGGAAAAGCAGGCAGAGGACTTTAAGGAGGTGGATATCTTGATTCTCATTAAGTTTATTACATTAAATGTTTTAATCTTGTCTTTAGTCCTTGAATTTGTACTTGTGTTCTTGTAGACCACCCGTGATACACTAGCTGAAGGTTCTATGGAGATAACATTACCATGTATTTTTGAGGTATATATTGTTTTTTCAGTTACTTTTCAAACCAAGTCAGAGATGGGACCTCGTTCACCAGGATTAGCACCTTACATTTGAAATATATATTGGTACATTCGTATAAACATTACATGGGATACACAAGAAGAATTGGAGTCTTGCCAGTTTTAAAACACAGTGAAAGACTCGTCTTTTTGTGCAAACCTGTTCACAAAAACAAAGGTCTACAATGATCTCTATGTTCTCCAGGTGAGGATTTAGCCTTTTTAGGGTTCTGTATAAATCAAGGGAGGAGTGGAGAGGTTAAGCCAATATAAGGAGAACCGGTGTGAATCTAATTTTTGTTACATGACACCTAGAGAGGTAGGGGAATTAGAAGTACACCTCTACCTCGATATAACGTTGTCCTTGGGAGCCAAAAAATCTTACCGTGTTTTAGGTGAAACAGTGTTATATTGAATTTGCTTTGATCCAACGGAGTGCGCAGCTCCCCCTTCCCCCCAGAGCACTGCTTTACCGCATTATATCCGAATTCGTGTTATATCGGGTGGTGTTATATTGAGGTAGAGATGTATAGACAGCAGACGTTCAGTGTCCTGCATGCAAATCTCAACAGTGCCCCCTGCTGGTTTGGGTTGCTTTCAAAAGGTTTTGTTTAAGGCATCTTAGGCCTGGTCTACACTATGCGTTTAAACCAAATTTAGCAGTGTTAAACCGATTTAACACTGCACCCGTCAACACAACGAGGCCCTTTATATTGATATAAAGGGCTCTTTAAACCGGTTTCTGTACTCTTCCCCGATGAGAGGAGTACCACTGAAATCAGTATTGCCATGTCGGATTAGGGTTAGTGTGACCGCAAATCGACGGTATTGGTATCCCACAGTGCACCATTGTGACCGCTTTGGAAAGCAATCTGAACTCAGATGCACTGACCAGGTAGACGGAAAAAGCCCCGCGAACTTTTGAATTTCATTTCCTGTTTACCCAGCGTGGAGCTCTGATCAGCACGGGTGGCGATGCAGTCCTAAATCCAAAAAGAGCTCTAGCATGGACCATATGGGAGATACTGGATCTGATCGCTGTATGGGGAAACAAATCTGTTTTATCAGAGCTCTGTTACAGAAGATGAAATGACAAAGCATTTGAAAAAATCTCCAAGCTATGATAGACAGAGGCTACAGCAGGGATTCAGCACAGTGCTGCGTGACAAGCGTAACGGAAAGCCAAAGAATCAAATGGACGCTCATGAAGGGAGGGAGGGAGGGGGGACTGAGGACTCCAGCTATCCCACAGTTCCTGCAGTCTCTGAAAAGCATTTGCATTCTTGACTGAGCTCCCAATGCCTGTAGAGTCAAAAACATTGTCCGGGGTGGTTCAGGGTGTATTTCGTCAATTTACCCCACCTCCTCTCCGTGAAAGAAAAGGGGAAAAAATCGTTTCTTGCCATTTTTCAATGTCACTGTATGTCTACTGGATGCTACTAGTAGATGCGGTGCTGCGACGCTGAACAGCAGCATCCCCTCCCTTTCCTTTCTTGATGGCAGATGGTACGAAATGGTGGAAAACCGGCATCATCCTGTGAGTGCTCCTGGCTGGCCTCGGTGAAGTCGGCCAGGGGCGCCTGGGTAAAAATGGGAATGACTCCCTGTCATTCCTGGCAGACGGTACAAAATACTTGGTAACTGTCCTCATCATAGCAGCTGGATCCTGAGGTCCATCAGCCACTCCCCCCCTTTCGTGTCTAAAGAAAAGATTCTGTACTCCCTGGACTATCATAGCAGCGGGAGGCTGTGCTCCTCTCCGCCTCTGCCCCTTTAATGTCCTGCCTGGACTATCATAGCCAGGCCTCCCCCTCATTTTATCTCGCTAAAAAGTAAATGTTTCTTATTCCTACATTCTTTATTACTTCATCACACAAATGGGGGGACATTGCAATGGTAGCCCAGGAGGGTTGGGGGAGGAGGGAAGCAACTGGTGGGGTTGTTGCAGGGGCACCCTCTAGAATGGCATGCAGCTCATCATTTCTGCGGGATCTCTGGGGCTCTGACCCAGAGCGGCTGTGCTCTCTGGCTCTCTAGTAGACTTGCCCCATGTTCTAGGCAGGACTGATTCTATTTTTAGACAAAACATAAAGAAGGGAATGGCCCGGGGAGTCATTCCTATTTTTGTCCATGTGCCGCTAGCCGACCTCAGCGAGGCCAGCCAGGAGCACCCATGACAGCAGCAGACAGTACAAAATGATTGATAACCATCATTGCCAATTTCCAGTTGCAAATGGTACAAAATGATAACTCTTATCACCAATTTCCAATTGCAAACGGTGCAAAATGACTGATAACCATCATATCATCACCAATTTACAATGGCAGATGGTGCAATAGGGATGGTAACCATCTCTGCTACCTTGCAAAGGCAAATGAATGCTGCTGTGTAGCATTGCAGTACCGCCTCTGTCAGCAACATCCAGTACACATACGGTGACAGTGACAAAAGGCAAAACAGGCTCCATGGTTGCCATGCTATGGCGTCTGCCAGGGCAATCCAGGGGAAAAAGGGCATGAAATGGTCGTCTGCCGTTGCTTTCACGGAGGAAGAATTGAGTGACGACATTTACCCAGAATCACCCGCGACACTGTTTTTGCACCATCATGCATTGGGATCTCAACCCAGAATTCCAATGGGCAGGGGAGACTGCGGGAACTGTGGGATAGCTACGGGATAGCTACCCACAGTGCAATGCTCCAGAAATCGACACTAGCCTCAGTACATGGATGCACACCATCAAATTAATGTGCTTAGTATGGCCGCGTGCACTCGACTTTATGCAATCTGTTTTACAAAACCGGTTTATGTAAAATCAGAATAATCCCGTAGTGTAGACATACCCTTACATCTAGAGCTGGGTAAATAATTTATTTGTTGGTTCAACCTGCAAACCGAAAAATCAGAAATAGTAGATAGATTCCGAAAATGTTCAGAATTTGTCAGCAAATATGTGTGTGACCTCTAGTGGTTAGGGCACTTGCTTGGGAAGGAGAAGATCAAGGTTTGAATCCACACACTGGCTCAGGGATTCAACTCAGAGCTGTACCCTCCTAGATGAGCATTCTAACCACCAGGCTAGTATAGACAATTCTGAGAGGATGAGGCCTTGGCTACACTGGTGCTTTACAGCGCTGCAACTTTCTCGCTCAGGGGTGTGAAAAAAACACCCCCCTGAGTGCTGCAAGATACAGCGCTGTAAAGCGCCAGCGTGGCTCCCAGCGCTGCAAGCTAAACCCCATCAGGATGTGGAGTACGTGCAGCGCTGGGAGACTACTAGGACTCACACTGTTGTTGCCTTCATTGCCATATATTCTTTGTTGTTTCAGTTATTTACAGTAAGGGTACCAAATTAATTCTGTTGAAAAGACAAATTGCTGTTTACAATTATTTGGTTTTTTGTGCACGCAATTAAATAATTTTTTGACAAAGTGGTGATAACCATGCAAGTTACATGCTCAGTCATGTACCTTTATTGTAAAATATGGCTCATGACATGATTCAAGAGTTGCATCCCAATATAGATAACTAGTTCACATCTCTTAGAGCTGTTATTTCAGGCTGTGTACACATTCAGGAAAACCACGCTGCCTCAGTTATGTATAGGCTACACGTTTCATATTTTTAAGATTTTCTTTACAATAGTAAGAGCTCGAGATAGGCTTCTTTTAATGAAAACTTGCATTCTTCAAAATCTTAATCTGTCATATAGGCTGAATAAATAACAGAAAACAGACCATATCTGTCTCCTGGATCCTATGTTTAAAACCTGTTTGAGTGTCTTTTCACAGACCTATGTTACTAAAAGCTTTAAAATCAGACTAAATTAATAGTGTGAGAATGTATCTTAGTAATGAAACGAACTAAATAATAGGTAGATGACTGTTGCATGTAACAGCGATGTGATGGTGTCATATGTGTTCTTATGTGGCTGTATAGTCCAATCTGTGAAAAGCAAGATCACAAACAGATATCACACAGAAATGTGCAGGCTCCCTCTTGATATTTGGCTGTCTTTTTGATTGATTTTTCACATCTGTCTTCCTCAAAGTGTTTACAACCTTTGTGGATAGTTGCTTTCCATTCAGATCTGTCTGTGGCTCTGTCTTCAAAGTTAGTAGTAGTTATGCTACATGAGGTGAGATTCTGCTGAAGTGTGAAGGGCTTTCACTGACTACCCCTCTTGCATTTTCTGAGTTTCAGCTCACTATAGAAACGTTTTGTTGGGAGTCTGTCATCACCCATTCTTATACTATGACCTGTCTGTTTAAGCAGAGCTTTGATTACATTGCCTTGTTGCTGGTTGTTTTTGCTTTTTCAAGGACTTTAATGTTTGAGACTTTGTCTCATCATTTTCAGAGTGGTACCCGTGTTAGTCTGTACCAGCAAAAACAACGAGAAGTACTTGTGGCACCTTAGAGACTAACAAATGTATTTGGGCATAAGCTTTTGTGAGCTAAAATCCACTTCATCAGATGCATGGAGTGGAAAATACAGTAGACAGGTATATATATACACAGTACATGAAAAGATGGGAGTTGCCTTATCAAGTGGGGTAGTCAGTGCTAACGAGACAATTCAGTTAAAGTGGAAGTGGGCTATTCTCAACAGTAGAATACCAAGGGAAGAAAAATCACTTTTGTAGTGGTAATGAGGGCAATGTAATCAGGGTGGCCCATTTCAAACAGTTGACACGAAGGTGTGAGTAACAGTAGGGGGAAATTAGTATGGAGAAATTAGCTTTTGTAGTGACCCATCCACTCTCAGTCTTTATTCAGGCCTAATTTGATGGTGTCCAGTTTGCAACTTAATTCCACTTCTGCAGGTTCTTGTTGGAGAAATTTTTTTGTTGAAGAATTGCCACTTTAAGTCTATTATTGAGTGTCCAGAGCTTTATAATAGAACAGATATAACATACATGAAATTTTACAAGAGACTTAATGTGTTTGCAGTAAACTGTCCATGTTTCACATGCTTATAAATGGGGTGCTATCTCTGCTGAATTGTATATCATAGATTCATAGACTCCAAGGCCAGTGGAGAGCACTGTGATCATAAAATCTGATCTCCTGTAAAACACAGGCCATAGAACTCCCCCCCACACCCCACCCAAATTATTAGAGATAATTTTTTAGAAAAACATCCAAGCTTGATTTAAAAATAGTCAGTGACTGGAGAATTACTCGGGTTGTCCCATTTATTCTTTTTAAAAACTGGCTCAACTTTAGTTTTCTTCCAGTCTTTTGTGCTCCAAGACTTATTGAAAATCAATGTTAACAGTCCAGTGAACTCCCCCACCAGCTCTTTTAAAACTCTTGAATGCAAGTTTAGACCTGCTGATTTTAAAATGTCTAACTTGAGTAGCTTCTTTTTAATATCTTCCAGAGATATTAGTGGAATGGAAAGAATGTTATCATCATCATAGAATGAGACTATGTCCTCTATTTTTCCCCAAATACAGAACAGAAATATTTATTGAATATGTCTGCCTTTTCTAATTATTATTTAAATTTCTACTATTTCCATTTTTAATGGACCAATACCATTGTCAGGATTCTTTTTGTTTTGATCCCCACAGCTCCTTGCCCCTGTGGAGAGGCGGGGGACCCCAGCAGCTGCTCACCACCACCGGCAGAAGGGGACCCCAGCAGCTCCCCACGGCACCGGCGGCAGGGGGACCCTGCAGTTCTAAGCAGCGGTTGGAGGGGGACACTGGAGTTTCGACCCCCATGGGTGGTGGGGGCCCCCAGAGCTCCCAGCTGCCCAACAGCTGCCCAGCCCTTCTCATTTTATCATGAATATTTTAGTAAAAGTCAGGGACAGGTCACAGGCTTCCGTGAATTTTTATTTATTGCCCGTGGCCTGTCCCTGACTTTTACTAAAAATATCCATGACAAAATCTGAGCCTTAATCATGACTGCAGAAAGCTTATATTAAGAAAAAACTATATTTGTGGTGAAATATTTCAGAATATGGCTGGGAGGAAACTGACACTGGAAAAAAAGGGGGTACTTTTATTTTAGCTTTTGGTGGACATGAAGGAACAGAGATGTGCTGCTAAAACTGGAGCAACAGGACATCCTGTCTGAAAGCAACAGCATGTTTCTCTTCCCAGACCTGAGTGTTATTAGAGAGGGTTTGAAGGAGGAACAACAGATGTTCTTGTAAGTGTTAATGGGACAGTATCTGCCATATTCCATGAGCAGGTGGAAACACATTTTGGGGAGGGCTCTCCAGATCCAAGCACTGCAGGAGAAAACAAGGCCTATACAATGTGGAACTAGAAGAGATATAGAATGTGAGTGGTGGGAACAATCAGCTGGCCAGCCAGACACCCACGGAGAAAAATGGACGTGAGAGGAAGGGAGTCAGTTAGTTTGTGTTGTACACTATGAGTTTGTTACTGGGTTTCTTTCTCATTGTGCTAATCTTATATCTGAGCTCTCCACCCCGACTGGAGAGACAGATAATCTGATAACCAGAATAAGGTGAGGTTATTTCTGTGCAGCCTCTCCAGCTGTTGCATCTTTTCACTAACCAAGACTGTATGTAAGCTTTTTGGGGGTGGGGCTGTTACTTACTATGTATGATTATTAGAGAGACAAGGTGGATGAGGTAATATCTTTTATTGGACCAACTTGTTAATGAGAGACGCAAGCTTTTGAGCTGCACAGTGCTCTTTAGGTGATTATAGCACCCAGAACCATAGGGCTAGGATACATGACTGAGGCCTTTGGGTACTATAGTAAATTCTATTGTTACTGATGCTTGTGATCGTTTTTCTTAAAACCCCAGCTGCTGGAGGGCTGTGATTATATGAGAATCTTGGTTTTCATTTACCTCTAGAAAAAAATGGAAGTTTCCATCCCTTCTGCTTGCGGAGAGAAATATGAAACCCTGAGCTGAGCACAGAAATGAGAAGAGCATGGACAGGCTCAGAAATGAGGTGAAGAAAAAGCACCCATTTTAAAAAATGGTTTGAAGGTGGGGGTTGACTTTTGACCATACTGGGTGATGCTGAATGTAGGGTGATTAGATAATAAGTGTGAAAAATCAGGATGGGGATATGGGGTAATAGGTGTCTATAGAAGACAAAGCCCTGAATAGTATGCCCCCATAAAATCGGGACAGCTGGTCACCCTTGCTGAATGCCTGTTTATCTCTGGCTGTGTAAGCTGGCCTTGCATGGCACTCTGGTCCAGAGACCTGATCAGGCTGTGGTGCCAGATGCTATACCTGCCCTTGGCTCAGTGCTCCCCTGGGAAGAGCTGGCCTATGCCTCCCACAGCAAGGAGGGGGGTACTCTGCTGGGAGGTGCCGCCTACCAATGGGGGCAGAGCTCTGCTTTCAGCAGGGAGGGCGCAGCCAAAGCCTATTGATGCAGAAAGGCAAGAAAGGGCGAGCCAGCTCAGCTGGTGCCCGCAATATGCCCAGGACCGGTAGGGGGCGCAGTCTGGCTGGGATGGCGGCGGTCCGAGGAAAGGCTCTCTTTGTGCAGTAGGGCTGGAGCACGCGATCGCTGGCTCTCGCACAGGCCGTCTGTCCGTCGGGTGGACTCCAGTCTCGCTGAACCGGGGGTGGGGCGTTCCAGGGGGGCGGGTCCTAGAGTTTGCACCAATCATAGCGCACTGCCTTGGGGGTGCACCAATCAGAGGCCAGCGCACCAGTGTCGTTCTTGTCGTAAGCACTTTGCCTTGCCGCAATTTGGGGCGCAAGTCACCCAATCAGAATCCTCGGGGCGTCACCGATCCAGGCGCGTCGGGGACGGGCCAGTCTTTGCCGCGGCCATTCGCCGGGGCTGGGGGCGGCTGCTCGGCTGAGGGGGGCGAGGGCAGCGTCCGGAACGTGGTGTGAGCCGGGCAGGCCTGGGAGGTGAGTGGCGCCCTGCGGCCTCCCCCCGCGGAGTCCCGGGGGCTGGCTCCGTGACCCCCGTCAGAGCGGTAACGCCAGAGCCCCGCCCTGCGGCCACAGGCCCCCCGTCAGAGCCGCCCTCGCTGTCACAGCAGTAACGCCCCAGACCCGCTCTGCGGCCACAGCCTCTCCCCCCGCCCCCGTCAGAACGGTAACGCCCCAGATCCACCCTGCGGGCACAGCCCCTCGCCCCCGGCTGTCACAGGTGTAACGCCCCAGACCTTCCTTTCGGGCACAGCCCCCCCCCAGCTGTCACAGCTGTAAATCCCAAGACCCGCCCTGCGGGCACAGCCCCCCTAACCGTGTGGCCCCGACTCAGGGCTACCTGTAGCTTAGCTGCAGTGATTGATGGTACCACGTAGGGCAGGAGGGAGCTCCGGGAGGGTATTATGACTTTTAAAAAAAACACCATGGCCCCAAACAGCCACCCTCTGTGACTTGGTGTTGGCCAAACAGGAGGAGGGTACACAGGGAATGCACAAGGTTGTATGGAATCTCTGCATCCAGGACCACAACGTATTTTACAGTGTTGGGGTGGTGTCATTATCTCTGGCTTAAAGCTGGGGAAACAGAGGTATAGAGGGAAAGTGACTTTCTCAGTATCACCCAACAAGTCAGTGGCACAATTAGGCCAGTTTTCTGCTATGAAGTTTTGTTGGTTAGGAGTGTGAAAAAAATACACACGACCAGCTGGCAAAACTCCAATATCGATGCAGATAGGCCAATAGAAGAGTGCTCCTGTCAGCATAGTTAACGTCATTCAAGGAGGTGGTGGGATTATGCTGACAGACAAATTCCTGGTAGCATATGTGGCATATACATTATAGGGTTCTGCCGGTATAGGTATCCTGGCAAAACATTTGTAGTGTAGACAAGGCCTTGGGAGCAGAATCTAGGTCTCCTGACTCCTTTAGACACAAGACTATACTCCCTCCATGCAGTCTAATTACAAAATTCAAGTGTGTGCATGTTGTTACTTTCTGTAAAATTAAATAGCATCAAAGATCAACTCTTGAATGGGCCATTTTGTTTTCTAGGATCAAACTACTGCAGAACAGGGTCCTGTTGGGCAGGCAAAGTGTTTCCAGCACTTGTACTCCCTTGGGTTCAACCATGATTCACAGCCTCTTCCTGATTAACTCCTCAGGGGATATTTTTCTGGAGAAGCACTGGAAAAGTGTTGTCAGCCGCTCTGTTTGTGACTACTTTTTTGAAGCACAGGAGAGGGCTACCGAGGCAGAAAATGTACCTCCTGTGATCCCCACACCTCATCACTACCTCCTGAATGTTTATCGTCATAAGATTTTTTTTGTGGCAGTGATTCAGACAGAAGTGCCACCCCTCTTTGTCATTGAATTCTTACATCGGGTTGTGGACACTTTCCAGGTGAGAAAAGCAGGACATTATGTTTCTTATTTATCTATCATTGGTGCATTCACTGTCTTATAATAATAGTAAAGATCGCCTTGCAGCAATACTGTGTTGTTCAGTAGGAACTGCCACAGTGAGCTTTTTCGCAGCAGTGCCCTTTCTCTGCATGGCATGCTTTGCTTGGCTGGTGCAGACCAACAAAAGTGGATTTATAAATTAGGTCTCTACCATTTAGTTGTTTAATGTGCTCTACTACAATTCCTTGAATTCACATACGCTATTTAACACAATAGATCATTCTTTTCAGCAAGAACTCAAACAAAGGTAAAGCTCTTTCAGTGCAATTGCACCCCACTTCATGGTCTTGCCAAGTCAAAAGTCTGTAAAAAGAGATGGGTTTCACACAGTGGCTGAAAAATCAACAAGCTTGAGCTCTTTCAAATCCAGAGCCTGCCTCTAAGAACATCCTGTCACCTGACATGTAAAACTGGGGACTGTTAGCTCAAATACACTAGCTGATATTAACTTTGGAGATTCACAGCAGAGCATGGATGATGCTTCGCTTAGTCAACACCCAGCCATTTAGTGCTTATACAGTAAATCAAAGTGAACAACTTGTATTGTACCTGCAAACAAATAGACATTTGAGATCATATAAAACAAATTTCTATTAATTTAACAAAATAACCCTAACATGATAATTAACAACTTTGGGGTTTGCAGGGTCTTCTGCAGGGTGGGAAAGGGTATTAGATAGTGCTGAGAGTTAACTCAATAGCCTTTCACCTTTGCAGATCTGGGACTTAAATCCTTGCCTTGGATCATAAAGCAGCTGACTTGGTCAGTTTCTGAGTGTGGAGGACTGAAACACACAAGTTCTGAAAGATTGTGATTTTATGGTTATATTTAATTTATTTAAAAAAAAAAAAACAAAAGGAGAAAAAAAGGAACTCTTAACAGAGTACCAGTAATTCGCTTCCTCTTTTGTCTGTGTCCCATAATTGTCACTCTGCTCATGAGAAGACCAGAACTGGATCAGCAGGTGATTCCCAATCAAGATGCAGCTGCATTCATAACTAGAAAAACAGGACATCAGGATCAACTTATATTTGCAAGGGTTATGGCATTGTATGGGCTGTTACTTACCGTATGTTTTATCCCAAAGTGGAGCTGCTGCCTATGGGATTTTTTTTAATCTAATTTTGTTCTAATTGGACTTTTCTCCCTCAGAAGGAATTTGGGTGACTAACTGTATTTCTTTCTAATTATGGAGTGTTATCTTTGGATTTGGTTTCTCTGAGTTTTCTGTTGTGAATTTAAAGTACAAATCTTGTTTCACAGAAAGATGAGTCACATTAGAGTTGCCCTAGAGCATTAATAATATTCAGAGTACAGTGGTAATGGGATCCTTGGGCAATCTGGGGAAGGAAGGCAGACATCATGTTCTGCCTGCAAAGCTCTGAATCCTGTGATCAGGATTTGAGGTGTCCCATGACCAGAGTTGCAGCAGAAGAGAGAAAATAGGAGCCTTTAGTAAAACTTCTTTATCGTGTGCTTTGCTTCTGAGCACTTTAGTCAGACACATGAATTCAGACGTGGGAAGTGTGAGTGGGGAATGGGATCAGAAATTAGGTAGATTCAGGGATCAGACTGGTAGGTGGAGCATGAAACTTGATGGTACTCTTCCAAGCCTTTCCCAGAGGAGATGTTGATAAATTGGAGAGGGCTTAGAGAAGAGCCACGAGAAAGACAAGACAAGACAAGATAAGAAAAGATGCCTTATAATTAGGGTGACCAGATATCCCGTTTTTATAGGGACAGTCCTGTTTTTGGGGACTTTTTCTTATATAGGCACCTATTACCCCCCGGCTCCCTGTCCTGTTTTTCACAGTTGCTATCTGGTCATCCTACTTATAATAACGATAACCTAAGTAGACTGAGCTCTCTGAGTCTAACAAAGAAAAGGTTATAGATGGCTTGATTACAGTTGTTAAGTATTTTCATGAGGAACAAATATTTGGTAATGGGCTCTTCAATCTATCGGAGAAAGGTACAACATAATCCAATGGCTGGAAATTGAAGCTAGACAAATTCAGACTGGAAATAAGGTGTACATTTTTAACAGTGTAATTCACCATTGGAACGATTTACCGAGAGTCGTGGTGGATTCTCCCTCACTGACAGTTTTTATATCAAGATTGGATGTTTGTCTAAAAAATTTGCTCTGGGAATTATTTTTGGGAAGTTCTGTGGTGGGGCGGCTCTAGGTATTTTGCCGCCCCAAGCGCTGCAGGCAGGCTGCCTTCGGCGGCTTGCCTGTGGGAGGTCCCTGGTCCCGCGAATTCGGCGGCAGCCTGCTGGAGGTCCTCCGAAGTCGCGGGACCAGCGGACCCTCTGCAGACATGCCGCTGAAAGCAACCTGCCTGCCGCCCTCACAGCGACCGGCAGAACGCCCCCCGCGGCTTGCCGCCCTAAGCACGCACTTGGGGTGCTAGTGCTTGGAGCCGCCCCTGTTCTGTGTCCTATGTTGTGCTGGAGGTCAGACTACATGATTGTGGCTGTCCCTTCTGCTCATGGAGTCTGAGTCTGGAGCTATTCTCAGTAGATTGTGCAGGTTGTTCAGAATATGATTGCTCATGCTTGTTGGGCTTATGCTGGGCTCCCATGAGTTCTTCTAGGTTCTTCATGTTTGGCTTCCCATTCATGAGGCTCATGTGCCCCAGGAGGCTGCTTGAGCTTGGCTGTCTTCTGGGAATTCTGCTAGATTCTTTGGACTTGGCTCCTTCTTGGTTGTGGGGGCTGGAGAGAAGTGGCAGTGTTGTTCAAGCTCACTCACAGCAGTGCCAAAATGAGCTGTCACTCTCAGTACATTATTCAAATGTTCATTCTATGATTCTCTCTCCCCCCCCCCCTTTCTTACAGGCTTTGCAGTGAAATAGTTAATATTTCAAGTATCAGAGTTATCATTGGCTGTTTGAGTTAGATGAATGAGGCAGTTCACACCTCTACACAGCCTGCAGCAGCACCTTCCAGCCCAGGTTGAGAGACTTGCACTGGACTTGTACTGCCTACTAAAAATAGCTGTGCTGATAGCAATTTGAAGTTGAGGCTGGGTTCTGAAGACCACTGCCCTCCCTAAGCTTCAGAGCCCAACCTCCAGCCTGAGCTACAAAGTCTACAACATCTATTTTTAGCACAGTATTGCAAGCCCATGTCTGACAACCTGGGTTGGAAGGCTTGCTGCCACACATTGTGTAAGTATATTCAGAGCTATTGCACTAGTTCAGAGGTAGGCAACCTACGGCACGGGTGCCGAAGGTGGCACACGAGCTGATTTTCAGTGGCAATCACAATGCCCAGGTCCTGGCCACCAGTCCGGGGGGCTCTGCATTTTAATTTAATTTTAAATGAAGTTGCTTAAACATTTTAAAAACCTTATTTACTTTACATAAAACAATAGTTTAGTTATATATTATAGACTTAGAGAAAGATCTTCTAAAAATTTTAAAATGTATTGACTGGCACTCGAAACCTTACATTAGAGTGAATAAATGAAGACTCGGCACACCACTTTTGAAAGGTTGCTGACCCCTGCACTAGTTGCTCAGGTTGCATTCTCAAGACTGTCTCAACAACCATAGTAGCTAGACACTTAACTTTTTTTTTTTTTAAGTGAAAACTTAGAATCTGAAGAATGAGAAAAGAACAAGAAAGAGGTGCAGGTGCCCTTTACTGCATACTAGCAGTCAAAGAGCCCTGGATAAACACACACATATCACCAGGGCAAATATATTGTTACACGATTTTAACGTTTTGTAGTACCTTTCATTACAAAGGATCCCAGAGTGCTTCACAAACTTCATAGATGATAATACTTGGCATTTGCATCATCCTTTTGTGTTTAAAGTGTTGCAAGTATATAGATAAAATAAAATGATAAAATGTGTAATGGCTTAACCCCTACTGACATGCAACCATCTCTTGGATGGCACGTGGCAGCTGTTTAACATTACACAGGTACTATGTGACAGTTGAGGATAGGAAAAGAAGAATCATCTCTGTAGTTGATGTTTGGGGGTGGGTTGGGGTAGAATTAGGTAGGCAGGATATAGTAACACACATCAGAATTTTGGCAAAATAGCATAGTAATACTCTTGTTTTTATGAAAAATGCTTTGGCTTTCTAATAAGCATGCATGGTCAGGAGCTTGGTTTTACTGAAAAATGACTTCTTAAGCCACACACAGCCCCTAGCATCAAGCTGTGGCATTGATTTATGCTCCATCAAAGGGAACTGCTGAATCACCAACACCACTTCCTCCTTCGAGATCTCCCGTCCCAGTTGCTAAACTGGTAAGATTTGATGGCCTCACAGCCTGACTTGTTATGCTCTGACTAGAAACTGTAATACTGTTAAATACATGGGGGGGGGGGGGGTGGGAAGTGAGAAACAGTGAAGGAAGCATAGCCAAGCTGTACCAACTGTCATTGAGAGTCCGAGTGACTGAAGCAGATGCTGGGCTGGGGATCTTCTATTATTCATGCTACACGTTTCTCTTTTTACCCTCTTCTCAAGATTGCGTGCATGGTTTCTGCCCTTCAGAAGGAGAGAATTACTTCTTAGGCTCTTCAACAGACTGTGGAATACCAGACTTTTGCTCTCAGAATCTAGTGTTAGCAGACCATTTAAGTTACCTTGGGCTTTGTTGGCAGTATATAAGAATCGGAAAGGTCATCGGGGAGAAAAGACCGAGAGCAATGTGGGAGGGAGGCACTTTAGAAATGTCAGTTGGTGAATGTGTTTCCCTGTAAAACAAGACCAGGTAGAATGGAACAGCATCAAAATCAGCTTGCTGTAGTTTTCCAGCTCTCTCCTAGCCTTCCTCCATACAAGAGAGAGACGTTGTATAAATAACGTACAACTTTCTTTAAAAACTGAAGTGACCTACACCAGTATAATAATACTCTGTGTTTTGCAATGTGAGTAACAAAACTAAGTGGAATATCTGTATGTCAAGAAGGGATTGTTCCCCTCAAGCAGCGGGACTATAGAGTCCTGCAGGTGAAGTTTAGGATGTGTGAGAGAAGCAGCATAGCTGAGGCCTGGTCTGCACTAAAAAGGTAGGTCAACCTAGCTATGTCACTCACGTGTGTGAAAAATCATCTCTGAGTGACATAGTTAATCCGACTTGACTTTCGGTATAGACAGTACTAGGTCAACAAAATAATTCTTCCCTCGACCTAGCTTCCTCCTCTGGGGAAGATGAATTACCTACAGTGATGGGAGAACCCCTTCTGTTAGTGTAGGTAGTGTCTACACTGAAGAGTAAAGTGGCACAACTGCAGTGGGCGCAGCTGTAGCATTTCAAGTGTAGACAAGCTCTAATACTTGACTCTAATGATCAGACCCATTGGTCTCTCACTTTTAGCAGCATTAAAATTCACAATTGTTCTTGTGAATATGCTTGGTGGAGAAGGTGGGTAATTGTGTGTGTCTGTTTCACACAGGATTATTTTGGTGTCTGCTCGGAAGTTGTAATCAAGGACAATGTGGTGGTGGTTTATGAGGTGCTGGAGGAGATGCTGGACAATGGATTCCCATTGGCTACTGAGTCCAATATCCTGAAGGAGCTGATAAAACCCCCCACCATATTGCGAACTGTTGTCAACACCATTACAGGTACAAGGGAGTGCGGAGTGGGAAAGGGGTTGAGTCATTGTGATGATCCTTCTGCTGAAGTGATCCCAAATGCTGGGGAGGGAGGAGGAGAAGTTGATATTCTGACCATATCCTCCTAACCTCCAGCGTAGCTGTTGCTGTAAGGGAGCCCATGTTGGCATATTGGCATTGGGGTAGTCCAGTTTCTAGCATTAGACATAGGATCTCCTTTATCTAAAAAGTCATCTGCCCACAATGGGTTGTCCTGCACTCTAGTCAGATCCATAAAATGACTTTATGGCCAGGGTTGGTTTCCTAAATGGAGTGTTCCTCCTCCTCTCATATGAGGGGTTAGTGTGAGGTGTGGCAGGAGAGGTAATGCTTGGTGAATTCATACTATGAGTCATTGGAGAATGACTACTGGAGTGACTGTGCTGTTATTTAATGAGATTGAGGACTTCAGGAACAAATCAATATTCTATATGGGTGAGGTCAGGGGCTTCTGGGGCTTTGCTAGCTGCTTGTGTTCATCCTGATCTCCTTAACCCTTCCAGGAAGCACCAATGTAGGTGACCAGCTCCCTACTGGACAACTATCAGTGGTGCCATGGCGACGGACCGGTGTGAAATACACCAATAATGAGGCATATTTTGATGTAATTGAGGAGATAGATGCAATCATTGACAAATCAGGTATGAGCATTCCTTCCAGTTAAGGCTGAGATATCCTGCTCTGGGAGTACCTAGAGGGAGAGGATGTGTATTTTTCTTAGAGAAGGGAGAAGCGTTGGAAGCTCTGGAAATTTCCACTACATGCATCTGACAAAGTGGGTATTCACCCACGAAAGCTCCATGCTCCAAAACATCTGTTAGTCTATAAGGTGCCACAGGACTCTTTGCTGTTCTCATTCTGACCTCTTGACAGCTTAGATGTGCTGTTTAGTCTTAAGTTTCTGTAAAGTGTCAGTGGATCCAAGCTGTAAGGCCTGAATAGGGTTTGTCTTGGGCACTGAGTAGTCTTATCATCTTCCTCTGCTCCCTTATGAAACCTTTATCAACTCTACATCTGAAAATAGAAAGTGAGAGGAAACCTTTGTTCTTGAAATTACTTCCTTAATCTTAATGCATCTTTCCATAGGTTCACTGGAGGTGAAGGCTGTCACTGTCAGCTGTAAAGTAGATGAGAGCCCATATTAGCAGTTCTCATTACTCTGGTATCGTCTCTAGATAACATTAGGAATAGGTAGGCTAATGTACTGAGCAAGCTAGAGGCACCAGAATTTTATGTAGGGTTTGGTTTTTATTCTGGTGGTTCGCTCTGTGTTGCAGTCTTCCCCACTTGTCCAGGATGAATTTCAGTCAGGTCCACAGTTGCCTTCATAACCTGTTTTGTTTTACTTCCTATTATAGGTTCCACAATTACAGCTGAAATCCAAGGGGTGATTGATGCTTGTGTTAAATTGACTGGAATGCCAGACCTCACCCTCTCTTTCATGGTAAAGTTCAAGAAAAGGGGTGATAGGTCCTCGTGATACTGTATAGAGGAAGTGCAGGATTCTTTAATCAAATAGCCTTTACTGGGCTCCTAGGTGCCTCTAGCTATGACAGATTCCAGGAATACCAAGTAGAGAAGGGAAGAAGGAATGCATACGATGAAAAATCTCTATAAACATCTACAATTTTGAGTGTGGGGGGTTGGTGTTTGTTAGAAGTCGCCTACAGCAGTGTGTAGGCTCACTAAGCTCCAAGATGTAGCACTGCCTAAGGCAGCTTTCTCCCAGGGCTCATCTGTAATGAGTTCACATCAGGGTAGTTATTTGACATGACTAAATAGATAGACTTCTTATATGCTGGGATAGAATTACCACCACCATAGGTACACCTATTACACAAATATTAAACAGCTTAACACTGCTACAGAACAGAATGGGAGACACAGTTGCCAACTTTCACATGGTAAATAAGCACCCTAATTTTCACAATAAGCCAAAAATCAAGCTAATCCCGTTTCAAAACAAGGCCAAAACAAGCCAATCCCTAAGAACCCCAACACTCTGCGTGACTAGATCCTCCTGGTGTGCAGTCTGGGACTGTGGTGAGTCCGCTGTGCACCCCTGACTCACTCTGCCTGCTTGCTGGAACTGATCCCCTCCCCCGCCAAAAGGCAACAAGCTACAAGCCAAAAACAACCAACAAGCAACTCACAAGCCAATTAAGCCAAAAGCAAGTCCAATTTCTGCGTTTTTTTCATGGGTTTGGCATGTCTTATGGGAGAATCTGTTGTGTGTCATGTAGCAGATGCTTGAGATGGTACACAGGAAAGGAACAAGAGGAAAGAGCATAGACAGATTCCTTTTCACAAATTTTGTTGGTTTTTTGGACTTCTTGACTCAGTCTTATTTCAGAACCCCCGGTTACTGGATGATGTCAGCTTCCATCCATGTGTCCGTTTCAAGCGCTGGGAATCAGAGCGGATCCTCTCTTTCATCCCACCAGATGGAAATTTCCGATTGCTCTCCTATCATGTCAGCGCTCAGAAGTAAGTAGGGAATTTAGAATTGCGAGTTTTCAAAATCTGGACTTTTGTCCCTTCCTGCTCATTGCTAAATAGAGTCTCTAGAGAAGGATCACTTGCTTCCTTTGCTGAGTAAGGAGCTGGGAAAACTAGTGCTATTTTTTAATTTAAACTCTTTACTCTTTGAGGCAATAATCTTGCAATTTCAGTTCTCCAAGCCAACTCTGTCCACGTTCCAGTGGCAGGTGTGTACAAAGTAGGGAGTAGTGTCTGCCGTCTATTTTAATTCATTACACTAACAAGGCTCCTTAAAATAAAGTAAAATAATAGCATAATCCGATTATGCTGGTGTCTGTTTTAATGGAACTGGTAGTTTTTATTCCACAGTTTGGGTTTCGCCATGAAAAGATGTGCGTCTTGGCACTAGATGCTGAAGCTATTTATTAGACTTGGTTGAGCAAAGTGCATCTTGAAATCTGCACTATATAGAAAAGAGCAGAAAGGTGGTGTCAGGCTGCAAACACACTTACATAGTCCAAGGCAGTGCTGCTGCCTTTGCTTAGAGCAACTTGCCGACATAGTCCCATTTTGCAAGAAAAACCAGCGTCCTTCACCCTCAAAGCATGTTCCAAACAGTAATTAATCTTTGACACACCAGCAATGTGAGGAAGTGGGAAAGTGAGGTACAGAAAGATTGTGACCTACCAAAGCATATGGTTAACAGAGCTGAGATGGCATCCTGACTTCCCGGTCTGGGCTTTAGCTATGATATAACACTCATTTTCTTCTTCCTTATGCAGAAGGAATGTCTTGTAGTGTTGGCTATGCAGGGCCTGGGTGATGATTGTGGAATAGAAAGTGGTGAGTGGTAGGTTACAATAGCAGTGACTTGTCCTTTGTTTCAGCTTGGTGGCAATTCCTGTCTATGTTAAACACAACATCAGTTTCCGTGACAGCAGCTCATTGGGACGCTTTGAGATCACTGTGGGACCCAAGCAGACTATGGGAAAGACTGTAGAGGGGGTGATGGTCACCAGCCAGATGCCAAAAGGGGTCTTGAACATGAGCCTCACCCCCTCACAGGGAATGCACACCTTTGATCCAGTTACAAAGGTGAGAGAAAAGAATGCAGTAGGACTTTTCTTGTAGCGTGATGTACATGGGTCACTCTCTTGGTAAGAACATAACATAAGACCAAAAGTCCATCTAGGCCAGTTTCCTGTCTTCCAACGGTGTCCAAACTTCATACACTGCTTTCTCTGGGTTTTGACCTAAGATCTGGAGGAGAGCTCCTTGTCTCAAGAAATGTCTCCACTTGTTTGGCCCTGAGCATCACTCCCAGCAGAGCCTTCCCTACCTGGAGAGAGCCCACTGCCCTGTACTGAGAGGAATTCTTATATAGTTGGGCCAAAACCAGTCACTTCCACCCATTGTGATGCAGACTGGTCAGCTCAATCCCCTGAGCAAAAGCTAACCCCCTCTGAGATGGGATGGGCAATACCTTGGAAGTGGAGATGGGGATTATCTCCTGTAGTAAAACACCTGATTTTTGGTCACTCACTCCTGGGTGGTCATGGGAACAGAGTTACAAGGATTGTAATGCTCCATAAGAAGGATTTATTGCTACATGGTTGGACTACGGGTCTGTGTAAAGGAGTGTGCCTCTTGAACTGTAATTACAAATTTCCTTGCCATAAGGTCTTATTAAAGGAGATATACTTATTTTTATTAGTTTGTTTATTTTGGGTCCATTTGCCCAGATTCCTTTACAGGGAACATTTGATGCCCCAACTGGGTGAAAGTGAGGTGGAGTCTCATTGGCAATGCCAATCCTGGCCACTGAGGGGCACACTTCTTTAATCAGACCCACAGTTTCACCATGCAGCATTAAATCCTCTTCATGGCTTGAATGCAGACAACCAAATACTGGGATTTGTTGAAAGCATCATTACTCAAAACCATCGAAGGGGGGATGGTCCTTTACAGCAGCGGTTCTCAACCAGTGGTATGTGTACCCCGGGAGTGAGCAGAGGTCTTCTGGGGGTACATCAGTTCATCTACAGGCTACATAAAAAGAACTAGCAAAGTCAGTACAAACTAGAATTTCATACAGACAATGACTTGTTCATAGTGCTCTATATGCCATACACTGAAATGTAAGTACAATATTTATATTCCAATTGAGTTATAATTATATGGTAAAAATGAGAAAGAAAGCAATTTTTCAGTAATAGTGTGCCGTGACACTTTTGTATTTTTATGTCTGATTTTGTAAGCAAGTCGTTTTTAAGTGAGATGAAACTTGGGGATATGCAAAACAGATCAGACTCGCAAAATGGGTACAGTAGTCTGGAACGATTGAGCCACTGCTTTACAAGGTATCACCATTTCATCCATCTGTCTCAATACCTTCTTTCTGTCCTTTGAAGTTGCTCTCATGGGATGTAGGGAAAATAAACCCCCAGAAGCTGCCGAATCTGAAGGGGACTATGAGCCTTCAAGCTGGCACATCCAAACCCGATGAGAATCCCACCATCAACCTTCAGTTTAAAATTCAGCAGCTGGCTATCTCTGGTAAGTAACTGTCTGGCTGGAGCCTGCACAGTCCTGTTCTACTTCATGCACTGGGTGAATATATGTCTGACATACAGAATGTGCTTCTAGATGCGTGTGGGGCCATGTGAGTGTCATAACTGGGTTTTTCATCTGAAATAGTCTCTGTAGTTGGACTACATACTAGTGTATGCTTAGGGGATTGTTCATACAGTCTCTCCTGACTGCTGTGTGGAACAGCCTGTCTATGCCCCCCTTAATTCCTCTCCCCCTCTAGAGCTCTGTAAAGCATTTTAGGGAAGTGTACAGCGTGTGTGAACAATTTTGTTAACAAAGTTGAGGCAGGTGGTGACCAGCAGCCTATATCCCTTTGCCTTCCTTCTGGTTTCCAGTATTGCTTGCATGTTGTTTCTAGCTTTTGTGCTCTCTCAAGGCCTCTCCCCATCATCTGTGGCAGTTTTGCAGCTCTCCTCCAACCCCCAAAGTTTCACTGTCTTTTCAATTTTTTTAGGGCTGAAGGTGAATCGCCTGGACATGTATGGGGAGAAGTACAAACCGTTCAAGGGCATTAAATACATGACCAAGGCTGGCAAGTTCCAAGTCCGAACTTAGAGAGCCCAAGAGTGAGGCAAAAACCACAAGCACTTTCTTATTTCCTATGTACCCAGTTGTTGGATTCAGCCTCTGCTCGCTATCAACCCCTTGGGGCTGCTCCCTTGCCTTTTTCTAGTTCCTCCAGGGATGCCAGTATCCAGCAGATTGGGAATGGCATATACAGGGAAGAGCAGGACTGATTTGAAACAATCTCAACTTTAGCTGAGTCTCAAGTTCTCAGGTGGGGTCAAAGGAAAATAAGAGAAATGTTTCAGTCCCTTGGGGCTGCGGGTTCAGATATGTCAACTAAGTTCTTGCCATCTTTAACCTGCTTGGCAAAGGACACTTTGGAGGCCTACTCCCCTTGTGAGCCCCCTTCCAGGCATTGCTAGGTTGGCTAGCATTTCTATGCAGATCGAACAAGGTTCAGTTAAAGAAGCTGGACTCAAAGTTTAATGGTTTAGAATTTGCTCCTCTCCCTAACTGGTGATTCTTGTTAGAACTGGAAGGAGAGAGAGGATTAGTCATGTGAGAAGGGGTCAGTTGGAGAGGCAAAGGGAGATGGAGGCATCTCCTTTCCAGAAGTGGGAAGGAGGGAGCAGGAGCCTGTTCAAAAGGTGCACAAGGGGAATAGGGGGGAAGTTGGAAGAGTGAATCTGGTTATCTCTTGCTACACAGAGCTCTCTTGATCATTACATTTCTTGAGCCTCTGAGAATAGACTGGAAATTCCCAACTAAACCTAGCCTTATGCCCTGCCAAGAGCTGACTGGAGCAGGGATTACCTTGTGATGTCTGAAGGATGGGGCTATCTGAACGTGCTTATTGTCTTGAGACCCTGCTTCTGTTCTCTATTCAGTATTTGGGGGGGGGGGGGGTTCTCTTGGTTCCCTTGTTGGGTGGGGGGGGCGGACAGTTGTGTATATAATTATTTAAGCATCTGTATGAAGTGATGTCTGATGACAATCCTAACTGCTGCTGAATGAAGAGGATAGGCTCTGTCCTGGCAAAGTGTAGGGTGAGAGCGATGCCTCTCTCCCTATCTGTAACAATGGCTATGGTGGTTCTGCTGCTCACTGACGTGTTTGTTTAAAGTTCTGTGTCCTGGTATCTGTATTATATTCCTGGCTGTACTACCTGATTCCACTCCCTGCCTTGTTCTGCTGCTGTGCTGGTAGACTCTAGCCTCTGTTGTCATTCCTCTGGGGCCATCTATCCTACGAGAGACTATGCTGCATTTGTTCCCATACCAGCCTGTGCTGCATCTTGCTGCACAGAGTAAAGTATACATGGACAGTATGTGTATAGCTCCAGGTGCCCATCATGTGCTCTTTCGTCACTGAAAGCCATTTGTGCTCTTACGGAGCAACAGAACTTACCTGTGGACTACTGTGTATATGACTACATAACCTGGAAAGCTGCCTTGGCTGTGCAGTCGAGCACACATAACCTGTGTGTGTGTGACCAAGAGGGGTGACACCCGCTGTGGGATAACCTACATTCTGCTCTGATCTGTGTGTGATGGATGTTTGTAATGGGTGGTGGTACCTCATTTTTGAATTACAGATTCCTGTGCAACTAATATGAATGGTACTGCAGGGTGACCTAGGATCTGACCATGCTGAGTGCAAGTATAACAGTTGTACCAGGCTATCAATAAAGGTCAATTTTACCTGTTGTCTGTGTTCAGTGTTTTGTCTGGGGTTCAAAAGGGATGCAGAAGGTGTGCATGGTTGAAGCTAGATCATGCTGACTGGGTCTTGGATGATGGGGACCCCAATGAGATGATCACTATATCAATAATCTGAATTTTTCCGAAGTCTGCTAGCTACCATGCTGAAATTAATTGGTTTATTGGAAATACCATTTCTGATGGCACCAAAAGATGTGCTATGCGCCTCCCAAAACAGAAGACATGATACCTCATTATAAAAGACAGGATGTGGCTGATAGCTTATTCTCTGTGAGGCTCTGAGACTCTAGATCTTACTCACCTTCCTTGGTCTAACGTATCTTGAATTTGGTGATCTTTCTACAAAAACCCTATCAGATCGGTCTTTTGCAGCCTGCCTGGACTGTCCAGGTATGCTGCAAAAGATACCTGTTTAATATGTTTTTTGGAGAGGGCTGAGTGTGCTTCCCAAAATGATGAAGGACTAGGAAGGAGTTCTGTAGGTTTCTTGTCTGCTGCCTATGTTCCTGTTGAAATAATTACATTAATGCAGTTGGGATTTCGTTGTATTTTATGGTTAAATGGTTTTGTTAGGATGCCTAGAGCCTTGGATAGGCATTTTTGTTGTTCATAATCTAAATAAATAAATACCTGCATGAGGAGATTACAAGCTAATATAGAATATAGGGCCAAACAAGGCACCAAGTAGAGGGGAGGGAAACATTAATGAGTTTACTCTGATGGCTAGGATGTGACTTCGTGGGGGAAAAGAAGGTGGGGTTTTAGGCGGCCTTGGGGTGTATTTTAATTAGAATAAATGTCTAGCTGGCAAACTTCTGGTAGGCATTGGGTTAGAAGTTCTTGAGGAGTTTGAATGAGATGCGGGTCTTGGCTTTGTCGACCTGTTAGTGAAGGGTGAGCTGTACATCAGAGGAAATAGCAGAGTGGTAAGAGAGCTGAAAGGAGAAGCAGAACAAATGACATTGAGGCTGGCATCAGTAATGAGGCAAGAGAATGATGCAATGAGAAATAAGGTCTGTTAAGTGCAAGAGGGCACAGTAATAGAAGATCTTGAAGGTGAGATAAATTAAGCTGAATACGATGTGGTCAGTGACAGGTCAGGGAAATGCTCTTGCCAATGGTAGGTTGTCTTTTAATAAACTAAAGATGGCACCATGGGCTTCAAGGAGACTGGAGAGGAAGTACCCAAGATAAGAGAAGGGCCAGAATGAGAGTGCTACATATAGAAGTTGAGTCTTGAAGCTGTTGTGGAGGAATAAGTGGTAGTGTTTGGACACAATCTGGTTGAGGGAAAGGAAGATGTCAAGGTTCCCCCTCTTTCCTCAGGCTAGAGGCCGGAGTGACAAACAGTGGAAGAGGCAGCGATTTTGGAAAGAAAGATGGGGAGTTCACTCTCTTGTCCTTATTAAACTGACCACGAGCCATCCAAGAGATGTATGTAACAGATTGATAGCTGGACTGAATAGAAGGATCCCTTAATTCCAAGGTCAGAAGGGACCATTGTGATAATCTAGTGTGATCACCTGTGTAATAAGCGATAGAAACTCCCAAAAATAATTCCTAAAGCAGATCTTTGGTTAAAAAAGTTGCCAGTGATGGAGAATCCACCATGACCCTTGGTGAATTGTTCTAATGGTTAATTACCATCCCTGTTAAAAATGTGTGCCTTACTTCTAGTCCAGTCATGGGATTGTGTTATGCCTTTTTCTGCTAGATTGAAGAGCCCATTATCAAATGTTTGTTCCTCATGTAGGTACTTAAAACTGTGATCAAGTTGCCCCTTAACCTTCTCTTTGTTGAGCTAAATAGTTTCAGCTTCTCGATTCTGTCACATAAGGCATATTTTTCTTATTCTTTAATTATTTTCATGGGTCTTCTCTGAACCCTCTCCAATTTTATCAACATCCTTCAACTATGGACACAAGAATTTGATAGCTGTAGTTACACCAAACACAGTGCCAAATACAGAAGTAAAATAGCCTCTCTACTCCTACTGGAGATTCCCCTGTGTATTTATCCAAGGATCATACTAACTCTTAACCACAGTTGCCCTGGGAGCTTACGTTCATTCAGCTGATTATCCACCACAACCTCCAAATCCTTTTCAAGTCATTTCCCAGGCTAGAGTCCCTCAATTTGTAAGTATGGCCTACATTCTTTGTGCCAAGTGTATACATTTTACATTTAGCTGTATTAAAACACACGTTGCTTGCTTGCTCCCAGTTTACCAAATAATCCAGATCACTCTGTCAGAATGACCTCTCCCCTTCGTTATTTACCACGCTGCCAATTTCTGTGTCCTCCTCAAACTTTATCAGTGATGATTTTATGTTTTCTTCCAGGTCATTGATAAAAATGTTAAATAGCATAGGCCCAAGAGTCAATCCCTTTGGAATCCCACTGGAAGCACACCTGCTTGTTGATGATGATTCCCCATTTACAATTACATTTTGAGACTTATCAACCAGCTTTTAATCTATTTAATGTGTGCCATGTTAATTCTGTATCATTCTGTTTTTGATAAAATGTCATGCAATACAAGTCAGCACCTTACAGAAATAAAAATATTACATCAACAGAATTGCCTGTATCAACCAAATTTGTAATCTCATCAAAAAGGATACCAAGTTAGTTTGACAAGATCCATTTTCCATAAACCAGTGTTGGTTGGCATTAATTATATATTGCCCTCTTTTAATTCTGTATTAATTGAGTCTCATATCAGCCGCTCCATTATCTTTCCAGGCCAGGTGTGAATGTGAGTTGGCAGCATAGAGATGGTTGCAAAAGCTGGCTGCCTTAGTGAAACTTACAGCATTGCCTCTGCCACTCGGCTGTCTCAGGATAATCCTCCAGTGAGTAACTTGTCAAACATAGAGTTGGAAATGCGTATGATGCCAAACCCTTTATCTGAGGCTTCCACCTGCTTTCTGTGATTTGCATCTCTGTGGAATTCCATTGTATTTCTTTCCTATGCCAAGTAGGTGGTGTCCTAACTCAAATAATGAACAATTTTTTTTACTGAATAGAACAGTGGTCCCCAACCTTTTTCGTCTGGGACGAGCATCTGCCAAGATGTTGCCGCTTCTCAGCAGCATTAATAGGTGTAGCCGCCGACAAGCATCATCATCCAGAGGTGTCGCTGCTAAATGCCGCTGATTTTCGGGGGCATTTCGGTAGTAACGCCTCTGGATGACGCTGCTTGTCAGTGGCATTTCAGCGGATGCTCATCTGCCGGCCAGTACACGGGCACACATAGATGCCCCGGCGGGTGCCATGGTGCCCGTGGGCACCATGTTGGGGACCCCTGGAATAGAACATAGAACCAAAGTCACTGTTCTATACACACTGCTCATGTCTTGCACTGGAATGGTGTAGTATGTTTTTACATCTGGTGCAGGCTGATGGACTTGCACGTGCTAAGAAAACAGGCTCAGCAGGTTTGGAGATGATTTTAGGGGAAGATGGAAATGGAGTTGTCTCCTCTAAGAGTAATATTTATAAAAGACAACTAGATAACTGTGGGGAAAGCATTGCAGAGGGGACTGTAGGGGTACTTATACTGTGGGAATGGGGATAGCTTACATTGAGGTTAGTTTGAGGGATTTACTCTGGATGACTTTCTCTACAAGGGCCTGTTTACAAGCAGGTGGCTGGAAAGACAGGGTTGCTTTCTACAGGGAATTCACTTCACCCAAGGCCAGAGTGGAAGGGATATAGACCTCTTTGAATACTCTAATCTCAGAATGTCATCTGTTCCATAGGCCTCTGTCTTTGGTGGAAGAGCATGGTGGTTGATCACCAGAGTTTTGTCAAAGCTGTGATATATCACTAACCAACAGAAATGTTTTCTAATATACTCACCTTGAGCAAATAAGGAAAGCTGGCCTTGTGGGTTAAGCAGTCCTGGGGGAGCTGAGATTAGTCCCCCGTTCTGCCACAGACTCCCTGTCTGGCCTTGAGCAAATCACTTAATATATCTCTCAGTTTATACTTCTATAAAACAAGGATAATACTTACTTTCTCCTACTCTTGTCTCTCATCTATTTGGATCATAAACTCTTCTGGCAGGGACTGTCTCTATGTGAATGTACCGCACTTAGCACAATGAGACCCTGATCTTGGTTGGGGCATCTATGCATTGCTATAATGCAAATAAATAATGGTTTAAGTTTTATAGGCTGTCTTGGTATATGGTACCAGGGTTTAGCATGTGCTGTTTCCTGTCAAGAGATGTTCCCATCTGGATATAATTTGAAATTATCTCAACCTCTTCAACATTTAAATGGTTGGTTGTGCTATAAACCAAAGGTCTGGTGCAGGGGAAGCCTGTGCGCCGTCACATCAGATGACAATTGAAGAAAATGTTAACTTAAAAGATACTTTCTGATCAATAAAACAGGCTTCTTACAAGCTGTTGCTGTTGTAGCTCAAGATTCAGCTTTGGTGTCTGGGAAGGAATGTTTGTCTTCCTTACTGTTAGCAGATTTTGTTACAGAGATCTATAAACTTGCACCCCTGCATCCAAGGAAAGAAAACTTCACTCCAGAGCCCTGATAATCCTTTTGGGAACAGAACACTTTTCTTTTTTTGTAGTAAGTCTGTTAAAGTATCTCTCTTTGATAAACTCTGCTGTTTTGTTTCAATTAAATCTCTAAAATCTTTCATATTTTCACCACTGCCGGCTGAGAACCTTGCTAAAAATGCACTGGAACCTGATCAGGACTTTGCAGACAACCCTGGTGCTCAAGCCTGCTCTGCTGCTAAGTCAGCAACCTCTGTACTGAGGCATTGTCTCTACAGTCTGTGGTTTCCATTACCCAGTTTGAGAGAGGCTGCTGTCTTGTCACTTTTCATCTTCAAACTAGGAGGCCAAACAGCTCTGGTTAATTAAATTTAAAATGATTCCTGTTTGAACATGCCCGGGCAGCCCCAGTGGTATGCAGCCAAATTCCTTCCTTTGTTTGCCCTGAAACTGTTGTTTTTCAAATAGTAATACTGTATTACTTGATGATCCAGAGTGAGCCTCTCTGTGAGGAGAGGAAAGTTGTGTGTATCTTAGGAATTTGGGTGCATAAAGATCTAAAATCAAAATCTCTGACTCAGGCACATGTGTTCAGCACAGGCTTATGGCTGATGGAGGCTATTATACCTTCTCAGTAGTAACTCTTACTAAACTTTGCCAGCAAATTTCATTGAGAACTCCTTGACCCAGGGTAAAGTCAAACAACCCTGTTTCTGGAAAAGGAGCTGCCCTTAACAGTTCTGGCATTAAGCACAGGTACAACAAAGGCCACTCACAAATACTGCCTCTATATAAATTCATGTTATGCCCACACCTTGAATACTGTGTGCAGATTTGGTCGCCCCATCTCAAAAAAGATATATTGAAATTGGAAAAGGTTCAGAAAAGGGCAGCAAAAATGATTAGGGATATAGAACGGCTTCTGTATGAGGAGAGATTAATAAGACTGGGACTTTTCAGCTTGGAAAGAGGCGACTAAAGGGGGGATATGATAGAGGTCTATAAAATCTTGAGCGGTATAGAGAAAGTAAATAAGGAAGTGTTATTTACTTCTCTTAATACAAGAATGAGGGGCCACCAAATTAAATTAATAGGTAGCAGGTTTAAAACAAACACAAGAAAGTATTTTTTCACGCAATGCACTGTCAACCTCTGGATCTCTATCCAGAGAGTGTTGTGAAGGTCAGAACTATAATGAGGTTGAAAAGGGAGCTAGATAGATTCATGGAAGATAGGTCCATCAATGGCTATTAGCCAGTATGAGCATGGATGGTGTCCCTAGCCTCTGTTTACCAGAAGCTGGGATTGGGTGACAGGGCATGGATCACTTGATGATAACCTGTCTGTTCATTCCCTTTGGGGCACCTGCCATTGGCCACTGTCAGAGGACAGGATATTGGGCTCGATGGACCTTTGGTCTGACCCAATATGGCTGTTCTTTCTATGCTGAATCCTATCTCTCCTCCCTATGCATTCTGCAGTCAATGGAACTGGGAGCCCATCCTGGTGAAACATGACTAGAAACACCCAGACATTACTATAGAGGGCTTGCCACACCAGTGAGTATTGAGTAGCAGGACACAATACTAGTGAGAGGCAAATGCCATATGTGTATATAGCTCTTGACAGTGATTAGAAAAGTCTGTGCCCTGAAGGGCTTATGAACCAAGAGCTTGACCCTGCCAGCGTTGCTTGTGCTGAGTGGTGTTTTACTCTGAGAGCAATCCCATTGATTTCTGTGGAATTGCTTGAGGAGTGTGATACTAATCAATGTGAGTAAGGGTTGCAGAACTGAGTAGTACGATAAGAAAAACTGTAGACAAATTATGTATGTGCAAGAGGTAAGTGTGACATATAATGCATTGTGGATGGTTTAGATTACAGTTTTCTGTGTTGTAATGGCTTAAATGTCAGAGTGACATTTGGGAGTGAAAGAGGAGGGGTAAAAAGTTTGAATTTTTAGGAGGGTCTTCAGTGACAATCCTGAGTATATAGGGCAGCGAGGCTATTCCAGACATCAAGGGTGACATACAAAAGGCTTAATTTTTTTTCTGCTGACAGCTCCATCATTACTTATTTGACCTTTTTCTTGTCTAAGTGTTCAGCTGTTTGTCAGAAGGAAAGCAAATGGAAGAGTAGCTGGTGTATTATCAAGGGTAGAATCATAGAAATGCAGGAGTGGAAGGAATCTTGATAGGTCATCTAGTCCAGTCCCCTGCACTGAGGCAGGGTTAAGTATTATCTAGGTCATCTTTGACAGGTGTTTGTCAAACCTGTTCTTAAAAACCTCCAGTGATGGAGATTATACAACCTCTTTAGGTAATTTCTTCCAGTGCTTAATTATGTTACAGTTAGAAAGTTTTTCCTAATGTCTAACCTAAATCTCCCTTGCTGCAACTTAAACCCATTAGTCAAGTGTATGCCTTGTCCTGTGTTTATTCATACATTTTGGACTTTAGCACTGCTATGAAGCAGTTGAGCTGAGCAACCCATGTATTTTTTTTTTTTTTGCTGCTTATACCAGAGCCAAACTCAAACAGTTGAAGTTACCAAAGCAAACGGGGCCAGGACAGAGCTTATATTCATTGCATTGTTAGCTCATAGTATAACTTGCATTTTGTCCCTAATGCCCTAAACTCTAGCTCAAACTAAATGGTACTTTAAACTCAAGCTAGCTGGCCCATAGGGTGTGATAGGATGAAGCTCGAGTGCTGCTGGAGCTAGTAATGAAGTACAGATGCATCATAGAATATCAGAGTTGGAAGGGACCTCAGGATGTCATCTAGTCCAACCCCCTGCTCAAAGCAGGACCAATCCCCAGACAGATTTTTACCCCAAATCCCTAAATGGCCCTCTCAAGGATTGAACTCACAACCCTGAGTTTAGCAGCTCATCAGTTTTGCTAATCAAACCCCTGAGTGTACTATACTAACTCAAACCAGCTACTGCAATGAAAATAAGCCCTTAATCTCATGTGGAATCTCTCTCAGATTGGCAGCCATATCAAAGTCATAGAGAAATGGGTCTAGAAGGGCTCTCATCCTATTGGGATCCAGGCAGTGGGTGGGCAGAGCCGGCCCACTGCTAAAGGACTTCCCCCCCAGCCTAAGGAGAGGATCCATAGGACCTAGAAGCCAATTGATTCCGGGGGAATAGAAGGGCTCTCATGGTTTAGGTTTACTTAATCCTGCCTCTGAGATTAAGTAAACTTTTTATACTATCCCTGCCAGGTGTTGGTCTAACCTGTTCTTAAACCTCCAATGAGGGGGATTCCACAACCTCTTTGATAACCTGTTCTAGTGCTTAACTATCCTTACAGTAAGAGTTTTTCCTAATATCTAATCTACATCTGCCTTGCTACAAACAAGCCAGTTCCTTCTTGTCTTACCCCTTTGTGGACAGGGCGAATAATCAGTTACCATCTTCTTTATATATTTGATAAACCCAGTTCTTTCAACCTTTCTCACAGGTCATGTTTATTAAAAGTCTTAGCATTTTTGTTGGCTCTCCTCTAGACTCTAATTTCACATCTTTGTTAATATGTGATGCCCAACATGTGATGCACAGTACTCCAACTGTGGCCTCAGTGCTGATTAGAGTGGTACAGTTACTTCCTGTACCTTGTTAACACATCCCAGAATGATGTTTGCTCTTTTTTGCAATGTAAATCAGTCTTTATTACCTCCAAAGTCATTATTAATATAAAGTCTGTAAATGAAAACAAAGCTAAATTCAGAAGACCAATATAGTTTAATATTCCTAGAGATAAGCCTAGGCTTGCCAGAAGGTCAGTATAGTGGTAGGAATTATACTGTCATACAAAAACACAAAACCGACAAATATAGGAAAGTTTAAATATCTATATAGTATAAAAATAATCTTTAAAAATGCTGCAGGAGATAAGTGTCACATTAGAAGATTGTTCTGAGCAAGTGGATAGACTCACAATATGTTTGTGCCTGTGAGTGAACTGACATCAGGCAAAGTGCTCACTTACTCTAGGAATCTCGCTGCATGGAACCAGGGTGGTGGTAGAACATGCTCATATTCTATGCTTTTCAGTGTATGTTCACCTTCAGCTGCTTCACTTGAGATCACAGAACTTGGTTTCTCTCTTTGCATCCTAAACTATGATCTCCTTTCACTGTGTCTGCCCCTTCTCTCGATTTTTCAAGGGCACCTTGGGGAGGTAGGGCTAGTGCCAAATAATCTCAGTATTTTTATTTTAAGAAAATATGGAGGTGGGAGTGGATTTAAGCAGCAGCCCATACCCTGAGGTGGAAATGGGACATGGTCCAAGCTCTACAGTGCAGTTACAGTCATGTTTCTCTAGACATACTTTGGAATATGATGCAAGTGTTATAACCTTACCCTCTAAAAGAGAGAGAGAGAGAGAGAAGATGGCTTCCAGAGTTTACTTGTGCCCTTTTTTGTCTTCTATACACTCTCACTACTGCTGTGGGATGCATAGACTCTGCTGTTAGGCCTTGTGGGGGTAGAACTTACTTTTCATTGTGCCTATATGACCTGGTGCACAAAAAACAAACAAAAAACCCCATGACTTCTAATAATCTCTAAAGAGAGAAAGTACCTAAAAAGTGTATGCCCTTCCCTCCAGTCTGCTGCACACCTGCACCCTACAGGTGAGTGATCATAGGGCAGCTGTGTAAGCAGCAGCTCTGTCAGCATCCTTCGTACCTCCTGTAAGGGAGGGATGGGGGCATGACTGCAAGGCCTTGAGTGGTTCATTTTCCTCCTTCAGGGTTTCATGTTGTCCTGAATCCAGTCAAGGTAACGAGTCACATTTGTATAGATGCCTGGTGTGTCTTTCCGTCCACAGCCTATTCCCCAGCTGATGATCCCAATCAGATGCATATGATTATCCTTCATACAGACCAGAGGCCCTCCGGAGTCACCCTGCAAGGAGAAAGCAGGTTAGTAAGAGGTTCATTCGCTTTCTTTACTTGCTGACTGGCTGCTAAGCCTTCCCATATTAGATTCCCCATAGATACTTCCTCTGCACTGCCAAGCTTAGGCTTTATGTAGGGCCTGATCTTCAAAGGTGCCATGCTTCAAGTATAGTCAGTGAAAGCCCCTCTGAAAAATTAGGATCTGTGTTTACTAGGATAGCATCCTACACCTCTTCTGCTATACCAAGAAAAAAAGTGAGATCCTACAACACTTCCCCGCATCATCCCTTTAAAAATCAGAGTCTGAAACTCACATGAGGAATCTTTTAAAGTACAGTAATCCTAGAAAAATCTTGGTCAGGTTCCCCCCTGCTCCCCAAACTGTGTAAACTGGTGACACAGTCTAATGCTGTGGTATGTAGAGAACATACTCATTAGGGAATTACGGATGCTGATATGTGGGGCGTTGTTTCAGGAACTTTAACTGTTTGTGCCCTCCCAATTCTGATGCTACTCTCCCCTTTGCCTGTTAGTCCATTCCCATTTCTGTTGGGCCATGCCCTATCCTGTCACAGACCCCCCTGATGAGCACCTCCTCATATTCTGTTTCTGTAAAGGAAAGTTACAGGAAACCCTGCACCAGGTGGGGTTTCCTGCCCAGCTATTGGTAACATTTCCTGCAGTTTGGGTTTTCAATACCCATTGTCCTAAGTTTATTTTGGTTAAATGTGGTCTCTTTTCCTAGCTGCTGCGAAGCTTGCAGCATCAGCAAGGGACAGTCTTGCTCTAGAGCCCACCATAGGCTGATGCAGGGTTGCATTTGCTCTGATTTTTTGGAGCATAGTGCTTTGTTAGCAACTATTTTCTGGAGGAAACTAGAGGGAACAGGTAGGGACAGAGGTAGGTTTACCTTGCAGGCATCATCCAATTGCCGGGTGTCCCCTGCACACAGCATGTTTTCAGTGATTGTCTTGTTCAGGTGCTGTGATGTGCAGCGACTAGCTGGAAACAGTCTGACGTGACCTTCCTTCAGCCGCTCTGAGTAGAAAGGAGAAACTGCAAGAGAAATGGATGTATTTGGTTGGAGGGGGGGAAGCAGAAGTTCCTTGTAAATGGATAGGTGAAGGGATAGGATGGGGACTTGGGAGGTACTGAGACTTAGTGAGGTGGAGAGCAACAGATAGTTTCTGGCTCGAAGGAGGATTCTGGGAGTTCACATATCTGCTCCAAGGCCTATTCCAATCCCTCCAGATCCCACTCCCTGGCACAATGTCAGTTGCTCCAGTCCCTGTGGGTCTGGAGTTTATGCAGGGGCAGAGCCCACACAGTTTCTATTGCTGGAGCACTACCCCACCTGTCCCCAGATACCTCTGGGGTTTTGCAAGTCTCCTTCCCTCTTTCCATTCCACAACTATCATCAGAGAGAGCAGAGTTTCTAAAGCAGGTACAGAAAAATCTCAACTCTTATCTACTTGAGTCACTTTTAAAATCCATTGGTTTTGTTTTGGCACTGGGAAACTGCTTCAGACCTAGGTGGGACAAGATATAGCTTCTCTCAGCTGGCTGTAGTGTCCTAAATTGCATCGACTAAAAGCCTTCCATTTCAGCCAAAGTTTTTGTTTGATAAAATGGTTTAAGTATGTAAAGTTAGGGAGTGGGGGTGGGGGAGGTATTGTGAGCTCTCTGAAAGGTGTTATGGGTTTAGGGGATTAAACTTGCTCTAATGGAAACCAGATGTCCTATCTGTGTACATGCAGACTCGAGCCTATGTAACTGTGTAACTAGATAGGAATGCATTATGGCTCTACTGAACTCAAAAGGGACGAAGCTTTTGTTTTGGGAGGTTAATATCTTCGCCATTTTAAGCTTCATTTTGGGCTGAAACTTGGCAGAATAGTTATCTGTCAAGTAATTTTTTCAGAAACATAAAACTTGATTTCAAATGAGGTTTCACCAAAGGATGCTTTTCAAGGATTAGCTTCCTTTAATGCTTTGTCACTTAACCCTCTATTTGTCTTAAAAGTACACTGATAAACATTTGGAAACATAACTACAGCAGCAGGGAGAAGTCCCAGTCAGAATCTGGGCTCTACTATGCTAGATCCTGCACAGTCAGCCAGCCCTTACTTTGAAGGACATGTAATTTATTAAGAGAAAAAATGCAAGAGTAGGGATAACAGGCAATAGGAAGGAGCCAGGGGAGAGAGGAAGAAGATGGCCATAAGAAGACTTACTTTCATCAGACAGCTATTTGCATATCTAGATGGATAAACACTTTTAAAAAAAAGAGCCAACTAGAAATAATCTAGGTGTAGTTTAGTTGGCTTCTAAACATCTGTTTTTCTTGCTGTTTCTCTTGTTCCTGTTCTCTTACTCAGAATCATACAGATAGTGTGCCTTACTAGAATATAGTGGTGCTATCTGCAACTGTGCAATAATCCTTGACAGGAGAATTTATTTCCAGCTGAATGAGAGTGAGGGAATCTTTCTACATATTAATTGAGAAGATGAAATGCAGAGTTAAGGCTGCAACGTTCCACCTAGCTCATTTGTTGTGCTGGAGTCTTGCACCTCCCAAGATATTTCCAGCTGTAGGTTTCTGACAAGGGACGGTTGTAGCCCACGTGAGCGGAGCTCACTAGGGTGCTACTGGTATAACTCTGGGCAGAACTGAGGTGTACAGTCACTGTAATGCTAACTACAGTAGTAGTGATTCCAGGGACCACTTAGTTCTTTTTAAATATGAAGGTGAGGGACAGGAGCCCTGTGGAAGAATCCCTTACATAGAGTACATCATCTCCTTACATTCCTCATGCTTGCCGTAGCCAGAGATCTCACATTCCATCCAGTCAGGCAGCCGAAGTCCTGGCTCTGGGAGGCAAACAGTGCGGACAGTGTCCGTTTCAATAGCACACTCTTCTGACCCAGACTTCAGCTGTAACAGAACTGAAAAGAAAATGTATAAGAACAGGCTTTGGCTGGTGGTACAGTTTCTGAACATGTGGCTAGGAAAGTTCTTACCTATATCATTGTCATAAGTTTCTGGGTCAAATTTGCTATGCCGGGTGTATTTCTCCACTTGGAATTGCTGCTCATTCTCCTCAGGGATCATTCGATAGGTTCTACCTAGTACAATCTTTAGACGGTTGACACTAAACCTGGACAATGAAAGAGTTTTGAGCGTCTCCCAGCTTCATTCAACTCTAGAGACCCATCCTTTGAAGGTGTCAGCTACCCAGCAGGAGCTCAACTTTCTCTCATGTAGAATTGTTACTCCTTACATACCCAATCAGTCTGGATTTATATTCAGGGCATCCTTGTCTCCCTCATAGCACCGACTATTGCATACAGTGGAAAAGTTCATCTGCTCTCCCCTTCTCTCTCCTCACCCCATCATGTCTCAGGCTGCCTCAGGTTCTATGCTCATTGCCCTGTATAACAGATTTATTCTTAGTCTCCTTGAGATATCTTATGTCCCACAGCCTGTTCACCTCTCAATTTCCTTTTTTGATGCTGGCCATGTTCATCTTGACCATCTCTTTACTGTAGGACTTTTGATACGTCCAGATGCTTCCTTTGTATTCTCTCTCAGAAAAAAAAAAAGTCAGATAATCTTTTCTTAAACTCAGTAACTAGAATAGTGTGCAGGGTTCCAGATGGGATCTCGATGGAGCCACGCACAGTGGGATAGGGGTCTCCATGACTGTAGTTAATTTTCTGTAGAAAGCAGTCACTACAGCATCTCTCCCATTCCCCAGATTTGAGCCTAGCTAAGCAGATGCAGGGTTAACTCACAGAGAATGACATTGTCAGTCAGTTGCGGAGGTTAAACCCCACTATTCCTACACTATAGTTCTTAAGTACAGTAGGCCTACCCAGAGACCATAGCCTCACCTTCCTTCACTGTGCTACTGCTGCAGGAGAGTGCTTTCCTAGCTGCAGCAGTGAGGCAGGTGATGAGGGGACCTTTGTATCTATTTAAGCTGTCCTACATCCCCAACGGTGGTGGTGGTGAGGAGGATCTTATTCCATAGCTGGGAAAGTAATGTAGGGAGTAAGAGGTTCTGAAGGGCACAGTTACTCGGACTCCCTCTGCATGCAGCAGCTCTCACCGTGGCTCAGTGTCTCGGAAGTCAGGGCACTGGGATCTCTCTCTCATTACTGCAATAGGGAGACCCAGTATGTAGTCCCTGTGTCAAAGGCACAAACTGGATTCTTCTCTCACCTCTCCTGGAAACAATGGGCAGCTGACAGGACCCAGCAGGAGTTGATCAGGATTCCTCCACACAGGAAATGCTCCCCAGTCACTCGCCGATACCTGGCAAAAATGGCAGCCTGCCATGGGTGGGAGGTGATGTCTGTATGGAGGCCACCTTTAATTCGGAACTGGGCCACTTTGTGCTGCCGTAGGCCACACGTGGCTGTGAATGACAAACACAGAAAAAGGCTTTGTGCTGTGGCCCTTATTCTGCTCTCCCCTCTCTCATGGGCTAAAAAGCTCCATGTGCTTAGCATCTGCTGAAGCAGCACTGACCACAATGCTGTTGATGACCTGATTTCTCTTAGCCCCTGGAAACCTGGCACATGGGCAGGAAAGAGCAAGGAAGCCCTGCCTGTGCCCTCCATTCTACTGCCTTCCTTGCAAGTCTGGAAGACACACCTGTGTGGAGCCACAGACTCCCCTGCTGCTCTGCCACAGCTGCAATCCAGCTCCTACTTACTGAAAGGGGCTTGCATGTGACAGTGGCAAGAAGCAGAGCAGTAGGGATTCAAAGGAAGAGAAGATGGGGAGAGCAAGTGTGAGGATGTCTCTTACAGCAGAAAGGCACGTCGCAGTATTCCCACTTTGTCTGGCCTGCCTCCAGCACGTGGCACCATGGCCTGGAGTCATTGTCAGGGTTTCTGGAACACAAAAAAGGGGCGGATGTTTCAGCTGCTCACACTCCCATTGGATCTGTAGAGAGCCTGGTGGGGGAGGGGACAATGGAGAAAAGCATTGTTTTCCAAAAACTGTATCCTTCAAGTGTAACTTAGGGACAAGGCCACCTTGTTATCTTTCACTGGAGGATACCAGAGCTGTGCCTAGTAGTATCTGCAGAAAACTGCATGCAAGGAGTGACATCACAGATAATCACTCTATGGCTAGGCTGCATGTTCCCTGCAGTACTGTGTATCCCTTACGTCCTAATTCACGTGACAGGTCAGAGCTGCACCTGTCAGAGCTGCACCTTAGGGAGAATGGGGGAAGGGAGATTCCTTTTAAAAATTGTGAATTAACTCCCTACCTACCGGCAGAAATTGTGGCTCTCGAGACCCAGCTGTTTGGCATTGACCCGCCAAGCTGTGTAGAATTTGTTGGCAATGATTTTGGAGTCCCATCTCAGACAGGTGGCACCGGAGCTGGTAGTGCTGTGGCTACCCCGGTACTCTCTGCCCTTCCCAGAAAAACAGTCCTTCTCTCCTGCAACAAGAAATCTGCAGATTAACTGATTAGTACCAGCTGCTAACTATTCCCAGCATCACCACCTCAGCTGTTTATATAATGCAACTAATAATCACCACTACATCAGTAAGACTGCTGAAGTCTGTGCCTTTTCAGCGAGAAAAGTTAGAAGCTTAAATGTAGTTTAAAGTGCTCAATTCTGCAGCCTATGGAAATGTCTGTGGGCCCAGGGAACCCTTAAAAAAAAATCTAGCCTCCACAGCAGGTATCCCCTCTGCCCCTGCACATACCTTTAAAGCAAGCAGGTGTGCTGCAGTATTCCCAGGTATACTGCCCCCCTTTGTAGACATGGCACCAAGGTTTGGAGTCCTCATCTGGGTTCCTGAGAGAGATGGTAACATTGTGTATACAACTCCATACCAATGCACAGTCCAGCCCTTGCAGTCTGAGTAACTTGAGGAATGTTGATTGTTACATGGAAGGCAGGAGTGTTGTTTTTAGCATGCATATATGCAGTGCTGAAGCACGAGAGCACTAAGGATTGGATTATTTAAGGAGGGTTTGGAGAGGCAGGTTGCGGCTAGGTAGATTGGCTCAGGAAGGGAATTTCAGGTACAGAGGCAAGAGTGCGAGAAAGGAACGAAGGGGGTGATTAGATATGCAGCTTGAAGCAGAGTGAAATCCCCTGTGAGAGAGCCAGAATGTAGGGCCCAGGAAGGAAGTAGCTTCCTGGCCTGTTTCCACATACAGTCACCACTTTGTCATGGTACTGTTACAGGGAAACCCTGTCATGGGCAATCTCAGCAGATCAGATGTGACCTTCCTTAGTTTCCCCTTCATCTGCTCATGCAAAGAAGAGTTGTCTTTTTCAGTATCAAATTCAAACCCTTTTATTCACATGAAGTGCCACAGTCCACAGACCCCTTATGCTAAGCACAGTTCCTTCTAAAACCCCAAGGCAAAATAAGGTTACAGCAGCTCTTCAGTCACATGCCAAGGTCACCTACCCAAGAACCATTAGCCACTCTGTTCCAGTTCATTATGAGCCTGCTTCGGGGCCCCTCTCCAGGCCACCACCCTGAGAGTTCCAAGACCCACTTCTCTCCCATCAGTTTTCTCCAGTAGCCCCAAGTCAGGTCACTCATGAGAGGGCCCGTCACAGTGTTATACTCCCTCACACTTCATCACCAGTGAGTCCTACCCCTGCTCCTGTGGGCCAGCCGCAGCCTCTTGCTTCTGAGCCCAGCTTACGCTGACTAAGCTGGTTCTTCTCATTCCTAGGGGTTTCTTCACAAAACTTCCTGCAACTTGGCAGGGTTCCCAAGCAATAGCTAGTCCTCCCAAGAGCTTAACTCAGCACTTATTGCTGGCAACTCACAATTACTGCTCTGCTTCATCTGTTCTCATAGACTCATAGACTCATAGGTCAGAAGGGACCAATATGATCATCTAGTCTGACCTCCTGCACAAGGCAGGCCACAGAACCCCACCCATCCAATTTTATAACAACCCCTAACCCAGGACCGAGTTATTGAAATCCTCAAAATTGGTTTGAAGACCTCAAGCTGCAGAGAATCCACCAGCAAGCGACCCGTGCCCCACGCTGCAGGGGAAGGCAAAAAACCTCCAGGGCCCCTGCCAATCCGCCCTGGAGGAAAATTCCTTCCCGACCCCAAATATGGCGATCAGCTAAACCCTGAGCATGTGGGCAAGACTCACCAGCCAGCACCCAAGAAGGAATTCTCTGCAGTAACTCAGTTCCCATCCCATCCAACATCTCCCCGCAGACCATTGAGCAGACCTATCTGGTGGTAATCCAAGATCAATTGCCCAAATTAACGATCCTATCATAACATCCCCTCCATATACTTATCAAGCTTTGTCTTAAAGCCAGAAAAGTCTTTTGCCCCCACTACTTCCCTCGGAAGGCTGTTCCAGAACTTCACTCCCCTAATGGTTAGAAACCTTCGTCTAATTTCAAGTCTAAACTTCCTAATATCCAATTTATACCCATTCGTCCTCGTGCCTACATTAGTACTAAACTTAAATAATTCCTCTCCCTCCCTAATGTTAACCCCCCTGATATATTTATATAGAGCAAGCATATCCCCCCGCAGCCTTCTTTTGGCCAGGCTAAACAAGCCAAGCTCTTTGAGTCTCCTTTCATAAGGCAGTTTTTCCATTCCTCGGATCATCCTTGTAGCCCGTCTCTGAACCTGTTCCAGTTTGAATTCATCCTTCTTGAACATGGGACACCAGAACTGCACACAGTATTCCAGTTGGGGTCTCACCAATGCCTTATATAACGGTACTAACACCTCCTTATCCTTGCAGGAAATACCCCGCCTGATGCATCCCAAAATCGCATTTGCTTTTTTAACAGCCGTATCACATTGGCGACTCATAGTCATCCTGCTATCAACCAGTACCCCAAGGTCCTTCTCCTCCTCCGTCGCTTCCAACTGATGCGCCCCCAACGTATATCCAAAATTCTTATTATTAATTCCTAAGTGCATGACCTTGCACTTTTCACTATTGTATTTCATCCTATTTCTATTACTCCAGTTTACAAGGTGGTTCAGATCTTCCTGAATAGTATCCCTGTCCTTCTCCGTGTTAGCAATACCCCCCAGCTTTGTGTCATCCGCAAACTTTATTAGCACATTCCCGCTCTTTGTGCCAAGGTCAGTAATAAAAAGGTTAAATAAGATTGGTCCCAAAACCGATCCTTGAGGGACTCCACTAGTGACCGCCTTCCAGCCTGACAGTTCACCTTTCAATACGACCCTCTGGAGTCTCCCCTTTAACCAGTTCCTTATCCACCTTACAACTTTCATATTCATCCCCATCTTTTCCAATTTAACTAACAGTTCCCCATGCGGAACCGTGTCGAACGCCTTACTGAAATCTAGGTAAATTAGATCTACCGCATTTCCTTTATCTAAGTAATCCGTCACCTTCTCAAAGAAGGAGGTCAGATTAGTTTGACACGATCTACCTTTAGTAAATCCGTGTTGCAATTCGTCCCAATTACCATTGACCTCTATGTCCTTAACTACTTTCTCCCTTAAAATTTTTTCCAAGACCTTACATACTACTTTCCAAGACCTTACAGGCAACTCTCTGCTGCTCCATCTGTCTCTCTTCTATTTTCAGAAAACTCTCACCTGCCTCTTTATAGGCCTAGATGCCTTTTCTTAAACCCAGTTGGGAGGCAGCTAACCAGTCAGGTGCATTGGATCCTGCTTCACCTTAAAGGGGCCAGTCACCCTGTGACAGGTCCCCTACACTGCATAGTCTTCCTCCACCCCATGCTATACATAGCACTGTGATCCTCCCCCCTGCACATACACACAGCACCACACATTGTATACCCCATCACTACAATGGTAGCTCCTTTCCCCTGCTCTCACCTGCAGTAGTTGTGATTGCCAAGTCCCAGTTGAACAGCGTCTGCTCTCCGCCCATTGTACTTTTTCTGAGCCAAGGCACTGATATTCCAGTTTAAGCACTCGCTCCCACTCTCCGTCATGCTCCACGTCCCCCTGTATGTTACTCCCAAGTCTTTATAACATGTGACTTCGGTATCTAAGCAACAGGGAAGCAAAATGATAGCTTCAAACTGGTCCCACATGGACTCTGCTTCCCTCCCATGAGCTTCTGAGAGCTGTTCTCTTATGGAAGGACCCCAGGTACCACAGTCACTAGCCCAGCATAAATGCCTCAACAGTCTAGACCCCACGTGTAGCAGAGGGTATTCAGCCCCGAGGCTAGAAAGTATTTATCTAGGGTAAGGCCGGAGCACAGGTATCTTCCCCCCAGATGCAGCCTTAGATCCCCTGTAATACTAGCTCTGAAATAAATAGAGACAGCATAGCTCAGGGGCTGTTACGCTGCAGCAACCTCTGGGTAGCTCTTCTCACAGCTCTGGGTAGCCAAACCCTTCCCCATTCCCCCAGCCATATGTAGCTGAACTCACTGCACATGCACTCACCTATCTCACAGTGCTTCCCAGAGAAGCCTTGATGGCACTGGCAGATGAAGTGCAGAGGGGAGTATAATGCCTGCTTGCACTGCCCCCCATTGTAGCATTTCTTGTCAGCACATCCTGTCAAACAAACACAAGCCAGGAAACCTCATTAGATTTCACATCCTCAGGCAGCCATGAATATCTCCCCATCTGAGAAACTGATGTGGCCCAAAAATTAAATGAATACTTTGCTTTATTTTAAATAAGGGTGATAATATGGAACATGTGAATAAATGCAGTACACCTGCTGGAAATGAGTGTCTAGAAATGAAAATTACCACATCTGAGGTGGTAGGTAAACTTAAAGATGTTAATGTGCTCAAATGTGGGGGGGACCAGGTAATTTCCATTCCAAATATGGAAAGAACTGGCACATGAGACTGCTAGTTGGGTAGCAAGGATTTTGAATAAATCTTTCTCTTTGGGGATAATACCATATGATGAATACTTAACATCATGCCTATATTTAAGAAAGGTGCGGGGGCGAGTGATTGGGTAATTACAGACCTGTTAGTCTGATCTCAGTAGTATGCAAGGCTTTAGAACAAATTGTGAAGGAAAGAATAATTAAATGCATGGATGTAATGGTAAAGGCGATGTAATGCAACATGGGTTTACCAAAGGTAGGTTGTGCCAGGCTAACCTGATTTCCTTCTTTGAGAAAATAACTGATTTTTTTAAATAAGGGAAGTATGGTAAATTTAATATACTTGGACTTCGGTAAATCATTTGACATGGTACCGCATGGGAAACTGTTAGTTAAATCAGGGAAGATGGGGATCAGTACAAGCATTGTAAGGTGGATAAGGAACTGGCTAAAGAGGAGTTATCGGACTGGAGGAAGTTACCAGATGAGTTCCTCAGGGATTGGTCTTGAGACTAATCTTATTCAATATTTTTATTAATGACCTTGGCACAAAACTTGAGCATGTGCTAATGAAATTTGCTGCTGATAGAGTTGGGAGGCATCTTGAGGAGGATTGGAATATTATACAGGAAGATCTGGATGATCTAGAGACTGGAATGACAGAAATGGGATGAAATTCAACTGTACAAAGTACAAGGGTCTAATAAGATTTTCTGCTACAAGTTGGGAGCTCATCATTTGGAGGTGACAGATGAGGAGTGAGACCTGGCTGTGGGGATCCCTCACAGGATGCCTATGATCTACCAGTGTGGCGCAGCTGTGAAAAAGGCAAATTCAATCCTAGGATGTATCAGACAAGTCATTTCCAGTAGAGAGAGAGAAGAACTAATGCCATTGTACAAGATATCCTTGTAAGACCTCATTTGGAATACTGGATACAATGCTGGTCACTCATGATACAGAGAAGAGCTACTAGGATGATCAGGGGAACAGAGGGCCTGTCTTAGGAAAGGAGATGTGAAGGACTTGGCTTGCTCAGTCTAGCAAAAAGAAGGCTGAGAGGGACTCGGATTACTCTGTATAAAAATATCAAAAAGGGGGTAATTACCAGGGAGGCTGAAGAGATATTTAAACTAAAGGACAGTGTGGGGGCACAAACAAATGGATATAAACTGGCCATGAACAAATTCGGGCTGGAAAAAAAACTGTTCCCAGTAGGACTTATCGGGGCAAACAACTTAGTTTTAACGGAGGGTTGGACAAATTTATGAGTGATGGTATGATGGAGTTGCTTGTGATGGTAGGGGCAAGGCTCAGCAGTCCTAGGGTTCATTTCCAGTTTGTCTTACGTTCCTTAAAGCTCATGCTTCTGGGTTTCAGCTGCAACTGGCAGGGGTCAGAAAGGGACTCCCCCCACCTCCATGTTGTGGGTTGTTTGTTTGTTTTTTAAATCCCCTTCCTCTGAAGCATCAGGCCTGGCCAGACCTAGAAAAGGGACATGGGGCAGAGTGATTCATGGCTCTGAGGTGGCACCTCTGTATCTGGTGCTTGACAGGCTGGTTCCTGCTCACATGATCAGGGTATCACTGACCCCATATGTGGGGCTGGGAAGGAATTTTCCCCCATGTCAGTTTGGCAGAAAGCTTGTTTTTTTTCGCTTTCCTCTGTGGGCCTGGGTCACTTGCCAGGATTATTTGGGTGTATCTCACTTCATCATTTCTCTGCCACTGCAGGGGCCTGAGACATTGGTGAATTTTTATCCGTCCTATTCTCTCTCTCTGGCACACAATAGTGTTTTCTCTTGTGGGCTGTATAATTTTGCTCTAACTGTGGGTGCTGGGTGGTGGTGCTAGTCTGTGATAAATAGAAGGTCAGATTAGATGACCTGTTGATCCCTTTTGGCCATAAACTATGATTTGTGACCTCTCCTGTCAGCCTCCTTACTGCCCCTTTCTCTCTGGCATGTTGCCAGACATATATCTTGTTTCCTGCCGCTGGTACAGCTTGTACTCACCTCCACCCCTTTCCTCCATCTTCCCCACTCACCATGGCATATGCTTTGGCTCTTATCTCCACTTACCTGTCTGGCCCAGCCTGCACTCTTATTCCTGCTTCAATGAGTAGGCACATCCTAGTGCATCCATGGAAACCCCAGATTATATGTGCACAATCATCATTCCCTTGAGAGCAGAGTTCCCCTTTCTGTCTAACAGGGCTGAATGCTGGAAATGCAGATGCTCCCCTTTCCCTTCCCAGCTCCTGCTTCATACTCACTTCTGACAGGCACGCTGTGGCAACGACTCCAACCGCTCTCACACACACAATATTCTACTCTGCCTCCTGCAGATCGTAGCCAGGTCTCTCTCTGCTGGTAAATCTGTCTGGATGAACGGTCAGTGCAAGTGGCTGCAATTGGAGACAGGAAACCCTCCTTAGGAAAAGGCAAATGGGGCTGTCTGACCATAGAGGCTCTGCTCCACTCCCTTTCCTGGACAGCAGAATGGTCCCCTCTGTTAACAGAGCTCTCTTCCCTTCCCAGGCCAGAGCTGCTTTGTCCCTCTCCCTGCTGTGCTGTTGTATGTAGAATTCTGTGCTCCGCCAGCCTCTTTTTATGTGTGTAGGAGAGGGGAAAGATCTTCCTTGTCTTTTGAATTGTATAAGAGATTACAGCATGCTGGGTATGTTCTCCACCATGGCCAAATCCGTCAGTACAGCCTACGAGAATGGGCATAGTTGGAGCATGAGCCTGGCCCTGGTTTCACTTCCTTGGCACCAGCCTGCTTTGCCTTGGGCACATCTGCTTAGCCCAAGTTAAATGGGTTTCCTCTCCCCTCCTTACCTTTAGATCTGGCTCCCCGTTTAAGGCGCACAAGGAACTCCTGCAAGCAGAGAAAGAGGAAGCCTGAGTGGCTGCTGTCTTAGAGATTCAATTACCAAGTGCTCCCAAAATCTGGACTCCTTTCCCAGGCCCTGCAAACCTGGAGAGCTCTGAGACACGCTCCCACCCTCCCCAATGTGGCATTCCTGGTATTGGGGGGAGTGTCTTAGACACACTTATAATAGTCCAGGATAGCAGGGACCAAGCACAAATTGGCTCATGTTCCTGGGGATGCGCATTAAGGATCCTTCCAGTTGTACACAATTTACATGTGCTAACCACCATGCACTATTTCTGTGTAAATGCCAGACATGAGAATTTAGGCAACAGCCCTTCCCCAGGCCCAGAGGTAGAGAGAAAATCAAGTGGAGCCATTAAGGTATATGAAATAGAAATACTTTCACAAAGAACATTTCTTTAATCTGGTCCCAAGTAACACAAAGCAGCACAAATGACTGAAGGGCAGAGTGGCTTGCTAATGAGGAAAGATTAAGAACTAAGAAAGTTAGAATTTGTCTGGATCTACGGTTTTGAGGCCACGCAATGTCTGAGGCTAGGGGATATGGGAACCTTCTGCATAAATTCAAAGGGTCAAGTGTAACTGAGGATGATAGGATGGTGTAAGTAAGACTGATGTGGGGAAATCAAGCAAAGGCTGACCATGATGGAGACTTTTCTAACAGTCAGGGGTATCTGGCTATGGACAGTCACCCAAATAGAGCGACGGAAGGTGCATTGCTTGATACAATTAAAAACTGCCTTGGATAATTCACTGCAGGGAATGATCGCAGCCTGGACTCGGGGCTGAACTTTGGGACCCTCTTACAGCTTTTCTGTCTCTGACTTCTATAACTGTGTAACTCTGCCCCTTCTCCTGACCAGCAGAGACCAATGGAGGTTCCGGCAAGAAGAGGTGAGAGTGCTGCCAGGCCAGGGCTAGGGAGCCAAGGGGTGCTAGGACCCTCCAGGGATCTCCCAGAGTGGCACTGGCATGTTGACCTCTTACCTGGCACTGCAGAGCGGTGATTGTTGCCATCAGCAGGTAGAGACACAGGAGTTTCCCTTCCATCCTCTGTGTTTTCCAGTGTTTCCTTCAAATCTATGAATCTAAAACAACAAACAGAAAAGGTGAGCAAGGAGCCTCCAGTGTGAGCAGAGGCTGATATTGTCAAAGCACACAACAAGAGCTTTTACCCACACAGCTCCCAGTGATTTCCAAAGGGAAGGAGGCTTGCAGGGAGTGACTAAATCCCTGAGCTGGCTTTGCAATTTAAGAACCTAGGAGCCTTGGTGTAACTTGGAAGGGCCCCTGACAGTCTGGAACCAGACCCACCTCCCACTGCTTAAAGTGGTAGGGGGAGGAGGGAGGGATTGCAGACCTGGGAGTGGGGAAAATAATAAAATAAACGTTGAACTGCATCACTGAAGGCTGCACCTCATTGTTACCAAAGTTGCTGCTCCCAGGTGATGATAGACTGTGATGCAGTAGGGACTGTTTGTGTGGGGAGTGGGAGAGCAGGGGAGGACTTTAAGGGATGGACGATGCCAGGGCCTGTAACCTGAGCTAGGTAAGGGAGGGGAAAGGTCAACACCTTTGCCCGGGAAGGGGACAAAAGGAAGGGAGTGGCAGGAGGGAAGCAGTTTGAGTTTGGGCTTGGGGCTGTGTGGGTGGAATTCAGGGGATCCTAGCTAGGATCCAAGCACCCTAAAAGCCCAGAAGGACTCGGTGGAGGGGTCCTGATTGTGCCTGCAAGCTCTGCTGTAACCTGTGTTCCTGTTGTCCAATAAACCTTCTGTTTTACTGGCTGGCTAAGAGTCACTGTGGGTCCCAGGAAGAGGGGTGCAGGACCGGACTCCCCCACACTCCGTGACAACTGGTGGCAGCGGCGGGAAATACTGCACCCCGTGAACGGCGCTTCCTGCAGTAAGTGACTGGGGAGCAGTAAAACGAAGGGGTGATTAACCCCTGGGAGTGTGTGCCCAGTGAGAAGGACTTTGCAGTAACAGGGTCCCCCGGGGGATTGTAGCGAGCGGTCCCAGGGGTGGAGGAGTCTGCAGCTCGACCCTGGGAAAGAGGTGGTGACTTCACGAAGGGCTGGTGCACTAGGGATCTCCCTGGAAACCGTGGGGAGCGGCGAGCACCCCGGCCTGTGAGTGCCCAGCAGGAAGATGTATGCCAAGCGGCGCAAGTGCGACCTGCTGGAGCTATGCAAGCAGAGGGGTTGCGCCCGGGGAGACGCACCAAGGACCAGCTGATTGCCCAGCTGGAGCAGGGAGACCGCATGAATGAACAGAGCCCTGTCTCTGAGGGAAGCAGCCGGGCAGATGCAGCGCAGGCACCAGTGTCTGTCCCCGCTGGGAGTGGTCAGCCGGCGAACGAGGGCTTCCCGAGACCCCCCCTTCCTAGGCCTAGGGGAAGGACGGGGAGGAGCCCAGTGTATACCGAGGGCACCGTGACACCCCCGGCCAGCAGGGGATCCTCCCGGCGACGCTCAGCATCCATGGAGCGGAGGCGGCTGGAATATAAAAGGGAGCTGAGATGGGAGGAGCTCGAGTTAAAGAGGCAAGAGCTGGAGGAGAAGGCGAAACAGCGTAAACATAAGGAGAACCAGCGTAAACATGAGCGGAAGGAGAAGAAGAAACAGCGTAAACATGAGCTGGACCTGGCCCAGCTGAGGAGCAGTGAGGCCCTGGCTGCAGTGAGTAAGGAGGGACCCAAGCCTACAAAAAGCTTTGATAAGCACTTGCTGCCCTGGCGTAAGGAGGGGGAGGACATAGATACCTTCCTGACGGCCTTTGAGAATGCCTGCGAGCTGCACAGGGTTGACCCTGCAAACAGGATCGCAGTTCTCACCCCCTTACTGGACTCCACAGCTGTGGAGGTGTACAGCCGACTGAAAGGGGCGGAGGCAGGGGACTACAAACTGTTCAAACAGGCCCTGCTCTGCGAGTTTGGGCTGACTCCTGAGATGTACCGGAAAAAGTTCCGGAGCCAGTGTAAAACCCGTGAGGTCACATACCTACAGCTGGTCAACCGGGCGCAGGGGTATGCCCGCAAGTGAACAGCTGGGGCCCAAACTAAAAAGGACCTGCTTGACCTATTCATACTGGAACACCTGTATGAGCAGTGCCCGTCCGACCTGAGGCTGTGGTTGATGGACCAGAAGCCGCAAAACCTGCAGCATGCAGGCCAGCTGGCCGACCAATTTGTGAACAGTCGGGCAGGGGATGGCAGGGAGAAGTCTCGAAGGAGCAGGCCTGCCTCAACGCAGAGAGAGAGTCATCATGGGACCTCCCAAAGGGGGCCTAGGGAGAACCCCCCCAAAAGGGGAACATCCAGTGTCAGGTCCCTCCAACCCATTCAAGGGGATCCACAAGATATGGGCTGCTATCGCTGTGGCCAACGAGGTCACATATGGGCCCAGTGCCCCAAGCTCAGGGACAGACCAAGCAGACCCAACCCGCAAAGGGTGGACTGGGTAAAAACCCAATCGGAGGAGGGGCTACATTCCCAGGAAAGGGGGGCTGGCAACATACCACCTGTAGATGCTCCAGGTTCCGGGTTTTTGGTTTACCGGGTGGGCGCGGGGCTGCCCCTCCGGAAAGAGTGCATTGTTTCCCTGGAAGTAGATGGAAGGAAGGTCACTGGGTACTGGGACACGGGCGCAGAGGTGACGCTGGCCCGGCCCGAGGTGGTGGCCTCAGATCGGATGGTGCCCAACACCTACCTGACCCTGATGGGCGTGGGTGGCACCCCATTCAAGGTACCCATGGCAAGGGTACACCTGAAATGGGGGGCCAAGGAGGGCCCCAAGGATGTGGGGGTACACCAATATTTGCCCACGGACGTGTTAATGGGAGGGGACCTTGAGGACTGGCCTAGTAGCACCCAGAGTGCCCTGGTCGTGACTCGTAGTCAGAGTCGGCAAAGGGCACTGCACCCCAACAACGGGGAAGGTATTCTACCCAAGGTGCAGGACCCTAACCCAGGGAGCGGGGATCGCCCAGGGGCATGGTTCAGAGAGGCTGCGGCCTCAGACCCAGCCAGCAAAAGAAAGCCGGTCCCCATCCCTGTCCCAGCTGCTGAGTTCCAGGCCGAGTTGCAGAAAGATCCCTCCTTGCGGAAGCACAGGGACCGAGCTGACCTTAGTGCGGTACAGACCATGAGGAGAGGTTGCAAGGAGAGGTTCCTGTGGAAGAAGGGGTTCCTATACCGAAAATGGGCTCCCCCAGGGGAAGTAGAGTCATGGGGGATCAGGAGGCAGCTGGTGGTTCCCCAGAAGTTCCGTCACAAGCTGTTGTACCTGGCCCATGACATCCCTCTCGCAGGGCACCAGGCAATCTGGCGCACCAGGCAGAGGCTGCTACAGAACTTTTACTGGCCTGGGGTCTTTACCCATGTCCGACTGTACTGCCAATCCCGTGACCCCTGCCAAAGGGTGGGAAAGGCCCGGGACAAGGGGAAAGCGGCTTTAAGGCCTTTACCCATCATAAAAAAACCTTTCCAGAAGGTGGCCATAAACATAGTGGGACCCCTCAGCAAGACGACCCGGTCAGGGAAAAAATACATCCTGGTGGTGGTGGATTTTGCCACTCGCTACCCCAAGGCGGTGGCCTTGTCCTCTATTAAAGCAGACACAGTGGCAAATGCGCTGCTAAGAATTTTCAGCCGAGTGGGGTTCCCCAAGGAGGTCTTAACGGACCAGGGTTCCAACTTCATGTCGGCCCTGCTCCGGTCCTTATGGCAAAAATGTGGGGTCGAGCACAACTGGGCCTCAGCGTATCGCCCCCAGTCCAACGGGCTGGTAGAAAGGTTCAACGGGACGCTGAAGATGATGCTAAAAACATTTATGAACCAGCACCCGCAGGATTGGGACAAGTACTTACCTCACCTGCTGTTTTCATACAGGGAAGTACCCCAGAAATCTACCGGGTTTTCACCTTTCGAACTGTTGTATGGAAGGCGGGTAAGGGGGCCCCTAGACCTAATGAGGGACGAATGGGAGGGGAAGGCCGCTCCCGAGGGAGAGTCAGTGGTGGAGTATGTCCTGACCTTCCGAAAAAGACTGGCCGAGCTCATGAGCCTGGCCAGGAAAAATCTGGCCCGAGCCCAGAGGAAGCAAAAGGTCTGGTATGACCGCACAGCACGAGCCCGTGCCTTCGCCACCGGGGATCAGGCAATGGTTCTCATCCCCGTGAGGAGAAACAAACTCCAGGCCGCCTGGAAAGGGCCCTTCAAGGTTATCAAGCAACTGAATGAGGTAAACTATGTGGTGAAGCTGTCAAACCGGGCACATCACCGTCGGGTGTACCATGTGAACATGATGAAACCATACTATGACAGGGGGAATGTGGTGTTGGCCGTGTGTGAACACTGGGAGGGGCAGGGAGATAACCCCTTAGTAAATCTATTCCCTGGGACAAAGGCTGGTTCCCCCCTGAAGGCAATTCCCCTCTCTAATCAACTGACCCCGGGCCAGCACGCTGAGATCAGGGGGGGTGCTGCATCTATACCAACAGCTGTTTTCCAACCAGCCTGGACGCACTAATTTGACTGTCCACCGGGTGGAGACCGGGTCACATCCCCCTATAAGATGCTCCCCTTTTCGGGTCACTGGTAAAACTGCCCAGGATCTTGAAAAAGAGGTCAGGGACATGCTGGCTTTGGGAGTGATCCAGCCGTCTTCCAGCCCTTGGGCCTCGCCAGTGGTGCTGGTCCCCAAGAAGAATGGGTCAATCCGGTTCTGTGTGGACTATCAAAAGCTCAATGCCATCACCGTATCTGATGCCTACCCTATGCCCAGGCCTGACGAGCTTCTAGACAAGCTGGAAGGTGCTCGGTACCTCACCACTATGGATCTTACCAAAGGCTACTGGCAAGTGCTGCTGAACGCAGATGCCAGGCTGAAATCGGCCTTTATCACCCCTCTGGGGCTCTATAAGTTTCTGACCCTGCCTTTCGGCCTCAAGGAAGCGCCAGCCACTTTCCAGCGCCTGGTGGATCAGCTACTGCGGGGGATGGAGAGTTTTGCCGTGGCGTATATTGACGACATCTGCGTCTTCAGCCAGACCTGGGAGGACCACATGTCCCAGGTTAAACAAGTCCTGGACCGACTCCGAAAGGCTGGGTTAACAGTAAAGGCTGAGAAGTGCAAGGTGGGGATGGCTAAAGTATCTTACCTGGGCCATCGGGTGGGGAGCAGCTGCCTGAAGCCGAAACCAGCCAAGGTGGAGGTGATCAAAAACTGGCCTGCTCCCCAAACCAAAAAGCAGGTCCAGGCCTTTATTGGGATGGCGGGGTACTATCAAAGGTTCGTGCCCCACTTTAGTGCCATAGCCGCCCCCATCACTGAACTGTGCAAAAAGGGGAAGCCAGACAAGGTGATCTGGACTGAGCAGTGCCAGGAGGCTTTCCGGGCGCTGAAGGAGGCTCTGGTTAGTGGCCCAGTTCTGGCAAACCCAGATTTTGACAAACCCTTTATGGTGTTCACCAATGCCTCAAACACGGAACTGGGGGCAGTGTTAATGCAGGAGGATGAAAAGGGGGAGAAACACCCCATCGTGTACCTAAGTAAAAAGCTGCTACCCCAGGAACAAAGCTATGCGGCCATCGAGAAGAAATGCCTGGCCATGGTGTGGGCCCTTAAGAAGCTAGAGCCATATCTCTTTGGGCGACACTTCACCGTGTACACCGACCACTCTCCCCTGACCTGGCTGCACCAGATGAAAGGAGCCAACGCCAAGCTCCTGAGGTGGAGCCTGCTTCTGCAGGACTATGACATGGACGTGGGTCATGTAAAGGAAAGTGCCAACCTAACAGCGGATGCGTTGTCCCGAAGAGGGGGCCCTGAACTTCCCCAGGTCACTGGGCAGAGTGACCCTGCTCAGTTCAGTCTCGAAGGGGGGAGAGATGTGATGCAGTAGGGACTGTCTGTGTGGGGAGTGGGAGAGCAGGGGAGGACTTTAAGGGATGGACGATGCCAGGGCCTGTAACCTGAGCTAGGTAAGGGAGGGGAAAGGTCAACACCTTTGCCCGGGAAGGGGACAAAAGGAAGGGAGTGGCAGGAGGGAAGCAGTTTGAGTTTGGGCTTGGGGCCGTGTGGGCAGAATTCAGGGGATCCTAGCTAGGATCCAAGCACCCTGAAAGCTCAGAAGGACTCGAGGGAGGGGTCCTGACTGTGCCTGCAAGCTCTGCTGTAACCTGTGTTCCTGTTGTCCAATAAACCTTCTGTTTTACTGGCTGGCTAAGAGTCACTGTGGGTCCCAGGAAGAGGGGTGCAGGACCGGACTCCCCCACACTCCGTGACATAGACTCCCTGCTTTTTTCAGACCACTTTAAAGCACTACCACCTCCCATAGGTAAATGGCAGAAACCACGTTCCTAGGCTTTGGGACTAAGCAGTGACTCCCAGATTTGTCTAATAAAACAAACTACAGTGGCTCAAGAGAATCCAAAACAAGGTGTCTGAAAGAGTAGGAGTGTCTGGGTTGGAGTGTCAGCTCTTGAGGGCCCAAGAGACACCCGTGCTGAGCAAGAACTTGCTGGTTCCAGTCTAGGTCTCAAGTCTATGTGAGAGGGTTTGCAGATGGAGTTAGTAAATTTTTTGCATAGAATCAGAATCCTGACCACTCCCATTCTTACCCCCATACACACATGCTGTCACTCAAAGGATAATGCTGCCTGCTGATGGATTGGTTAGCTCTGGGTGAGGGAAAAGGCTGAAGGGCCAATGAGGTGTCTGACAGGGGTGTGGATAGCACTAATCAATTTAAAGCACTAGATCTGTTTTTCAGTATTTTAACCTCCACTCCCTGTATGGTCTGGACTTTATTTCCACCATCATCCTGCCCCTCTTGCAGGCAGTTAAAAGTAGGTTAGTTGGCTGGGATGCTAGCTTGTGGTCTGGCACTCTATCTCACTTATTCAAGCATGCATTTCTTTCCTTGACTCACTTCCCTGTAGTCACAACAGTTTCTCATTCCCTTTAATCTACCTCGGCAGCTGTCACTTCAGACAAAGCTCTACTCCAGCCCTTATGAGAAATCTTTACATCTTCTGTCCCCCCACAACAGTAACCTTGGGGAACAATCTGTTCCTGCACAGTTCATTAGCTCATCTGATGTGATTGAGAGGAAGAATGGACTTAGATCTCTGCCTGCATCCATCTCTTCCAATGAATACATTACTTTCCTTCTCTCCTTCCCCTGTCCTCTTTCTTACCTGGCTGCTTGGAGCTGTCCTGATCACTACTGATTACGGTGTGACAATCCAGGCTCTGAGGAGTTCAGTAGTCTTGTGTGTTCCCTGTCCCTTTACTGAGCAGCATTTTCAGCCTCCTTTGGTGACGGACTTAATGGCAGCAACATGAGCTCTGATCTCTATAGCTCAACTCAACTCTGCAGTGGCTCTCTGCCATCTCATTCTCTCCAGTATCCCCTCCCCCAGTCTGTTCACAAAGAAAGGCAAGAGACAGGCACTTTTCTTCACTATAGCAGCAGAGAATTTCTTTGTGGTTTGGGGAAGTTGTTGGAGAGAGGACAAAGCCCCATTGAGCACCTTGCGGAAAGCTTTTATTATACAACTTCAGTCCTGAGCAGATTAAAGCATTTTTATATATAAAATTCTCCAGTCCAGACTGCCCCTGTACGGAGCCAGGCACAGTTCTTATCCTAGCACAACTAGAACACCCTTGAATAAGGGGCATAGGCATTGAGGGGCTCTTTGAGGAGGTCTCTTCCCCACGGGGCAATGCAGCTTTGCTCTGGTCTCATAGCACTACTTTCATCTCTGTGACCATTCCTTGCAAAGGCTTCCTTTTTCTTCAGTTAGCTCAGTGACCTCGTAGCAATAATAAAAGATTAGGGAAAGGAGGGTATATAAGCACTCTTCTGCAAAGCCTGACCTTGAGAGTGTGAGTTTAACAACTACAGGGGGAAGTTCATCATCTTTTTCAGAAATGTTACTGAATTCAAGAACTTGTAATAAACCTGACTGTCTAACCAGGAGTCACACTGGGATAATAAAGGGGCTCTATACTAATGTTAAGGGCATGAGGTACAGCAAAGGTTAGGATACTGAGGAAGGTAGATTACAATTAGTATACAGTTCATGGGGACTCCACTCTGGGGGCAAAATAGCACTAAAGGGCACTCCAACACTTCGTTTTTCCACGTTTCTGAGCCACAGATGTTAAGGTCCTTCTGATCCTGCATAACATAGGCCAGCAAATTTCACCAAGTGTTTCCTGGATCAAGCCTATAATTAAGTATCAGATATCTGGTTCCAGGTATCATATTTGCCTGGGTTAGATGGTAAATTCCTAGGTACAGGGACATTCAGTAAAGTGGCTCCCTTCAAGTAAGTCATTTTCACCTAAAATTATACTGAGGACAATTTTTCCAATTGAATAAGGCAGGATACACTGCCAGAGTGGGGAGACTTCTCATGAGATTGCTAGTGATGGCCCTCTGTACCCAGCATGTGAGATTTCAGAACCCCCAGTGTTACTGGTGCTGCAGTCAGAAACTGATTTTTTTTGTCAACTGTCATGTAAGTAGATTCTCATTATATTGTGACAAGAGCATCATAAAATTAAGGGATTTTGCATCTGTCTTCCTCCAAGAGTGTACTGACTGCTCTAGATAGCAGGAAATAGGAGTAGCAGCAAGAGGATTTTGTTTCCGTATGTTTTATCAGTTTCTAAATTCTAGGATTATTCTGCAGTCACAAATATTTCTGCCATATCATTCATCTGCTCTCTCACCTTTTCTCATTTTCTGTCTCCTCTGTTTGTCTACATCAGGCGTCCTTGAGTGAGCAGAAAGCTGGCCCAAATATTTGAAAGAACTGATATTTCATAAATCTGGAGTTCAGTCTCTGTTGTTTAAATAAAGCCAGTAAGGGCAGCTGGAAAATGGCTGGCAGAATGCAAAGATGACAGATTAGTCAGTCATCAGGTCAGGAACAAAAGCAGAGAGAGAAAACGAAAAGAAGTCTTATTTTAAGAAATGGGGTTTGACTGACGGAAAAGCAAAAGACGCAAGTGAACTATTCCAGGCCCTGAATCAGAGAGAGCAGTGGTAACATCAGAATGTAAGCTGCCATGTCTTATGATAGGTCTGTAAAAAGTGGGGGATTCAAGAGGGCACGTGAGAGGGTTACAGGCACTTCAAAAAATCTCCTGATGTCAAACCTGGAGAAACAGTTTTGAGAATGCACATATATTTCCACATTTCAGTGGTAAAGTCCCTGGTGTTCATAGAATCTCCCAAGAAAGACTCTCAGGGCCCTGGCTTTATAAAATGCCTTTTACAAATGAGTCCTTGCTGTATAGCAGGCCTTTTATAAAATAATAATAAAAAAAAAAAAGGTGCAGAAACATTTTCCAAACAGGCAATGATTCTCAGGAATATGGACATGAATCTGACATAAGCCTCTGAAGTCCCCAGGAGTGCTGTAGCAAACTAGCATCTCCATCTTTGTTACCCTAAAGTCACAAGACTGTTGATCTAATCTAGTGCCAATTTATTACACAGAAGTCCTCAGGCTGCTGCCTGAAATCAGAGCTATGCTATGACTTCTTTGAATTCTTTCAGATGCTGCAGTATAACCATAACTTGATGTACATTAGCACCATAGGACCAATGTCACTCTTGCCAGCCAGAGGGCTGGTCCACACTATGGGGGGGGAAATCGATCTTAGATACGCAACTTCAGCTACGTGAATAACGTAGCTGAAGTCGAATATCTAAGATTGGATTACTCACCCGTCCACACCGCGCAGGATCGATGTTCACGGCTCTCCGTGTCGATTCCGGAACTCCGCTGGGGTTGATGGAGTTCCGGAATCGATATAAGCGCGCTCGGGGATCGATATATCGCATCTAGATTAGACGCGATATATCGATCCCCGAGCAATCGATTTTAACCCGCCAATATGGCAGGTAGTCTGGACGTAGGAGGCTGCAATTCCTCCTCTTAAAGCAGCACATGAGAATGGAGGTTCTTAAATCTCATTAAGGGAAGTGAGACTATTCATCTGTAAGGAAGAATCTCCGACCTCATCCTTCAGCAAGTATCTGTCTGTGGAAGAGTGTCTGAGCCATTTCTTCTGAGGAAATTTAGGATTCCCTGGAAATAAGCCAGTTGTGGCAAAGTCTGAATTTCCTGCAGTAGAACAAAGTATTAGAGCTAACCTGGGTAGTCAACTAGCAAGAGTCCGACTATGTGGAATTAGGTGGAACCGGAGCTTGGATAGGAAAAAGAAGGAATCAGAGATGTTTTTATATCCTGAAAGGTTTTGTATTAAAATCTTGGAGACTGGTATGAGAGGAGAATCTTCCATTTAAAAAGCATCAGAGCTAATTAAAGAAAGAATTAAATATAAAACAAATTCTGTCCCAATTACACTTAGCTTGTTAGTCAGTTTTTAATGTAGTCTACTGTACACTCTAGCAGTGGTGACTTGCAGCTCATATCCTTTAATTTTCTCTCTACCAGATAGTGTTTCCTATATCTCATGGATGTCATCTGATTCCTTTGTTCCAATAACCCTTGCTGTTCCTTCCAGTCAGCACCTCTCCAATACACAGAAATGAGTGCTAATCCCCTCTCTGTAGCTGTAGGGCAGTTCTGATGTCCAGTGTGCTTGGAAGGCTGGTAACTGATGTTTGCCTGATGTATGTTGTTAGTCTTATCCCTGGCCTCGGCTGTGCCTTACCCAATCAGAGTGTTCTGAACGATAAGCCCTATCTAGGAAAGCACATGGATTTCCAAAAATATGAGAATGTTTACATGGATAGAAGCAGAGACCTTCTAGCAATAATCTTTTTCGCCTAGCTGCCTCTGGCCTAGTTATGCCTGTTACTTTGACCCTTAATGCTTCGGCCCCTGTGACCAGCAAATAGATTCCAAGGCCAGAAGGGGCCATTGTGATCATCTAGTCTCATCTCCTTATATAAAGCAGGCTATAGAACTCCTCCAAAATAATTCCTAGAGAAAATTTTTTAGAAAAACATCCACTTGTGATTTAAAAATTGCCAGTGAGGGAGAATCCACCATGACCCTTGGTAAATTAATTCAGTGGTAAGATAGAAAGGGCTGGATTTACTGTGCTGACACTTTCATTCTGTATAAAATAAATTAAAGGTAATCCAGGTCATACTATGCTTTAATTGATGTTGTCACTTTAAAATTTACTCTCTGGCTAGATTCTTATGGAATTCTAAACGGATTAGAATCTGCTTGATTTGTGCAGACCTGGGGCATTTAGGTAAATGGGCAAATGTTTTGAATGAACTAGTTTCTTGTCTGAAGTTAAGTACAGAAACAAAGAGGAGGGAGGGGAAAACAGAATGGGGGGAGATGAAAGAGGAAATTTGGCTAGGATAGGGTGTTTTTTAAATGTTTGGATTGAGGTTTTAAAGGAATGTATTAAGTGGTGTGAAGCCCAGAGAGGATGTGCACTCCAGGGTCTCCAGGACCTGCTGTGCTCAGTCTGCACAAACACCTAAGGAGACAGACCCTTTTCCAAAGCATTTACAGTCTGACTAGAGCAAAACCCCCCAGGCTGCCTTTTGTAGAGATCAGTTAGGAGTCAGTGCAGAGATTAATGGGCTGCACTTTTAGGGATGTCTACACTGCATCTGGAAGCAAGCCTCCCAGCCTGGATCCACAGATTTGTGGTAACAGGTTCATGCTGGCATTCTAAAAATAGCTGTGTAGACAGTGCTTTGATGTTGCAGCTCAGGCTCTGAAGCTACCCTCTTCTCCCCACCATCGGGCTTCAGATTCCAAGCTCCAGCCTGAACTGTAGTGTCTACGCAGCTATTTTTAATGGGGTAGCATGAGTCTATGGATCCAGACTGGGCGGCTCACTCTCTCACAGATACAGTGTAGTGCAGACATGCTCTTAGTGCAGCACCATCCCAAGAACAAACCTCTGCATAACACCAAGTGAGCTGGGTAGCATGTAACTAGTCTACCTGCCTCATGATGCTTTGCCCCCCACCCTCCCCAGAACCACATACCTGGATCCTGGTGCACCTGCCTGATGATGTCATGATAACCTTTTGCTAAACAAAGCCGGAGCGCAGTTCTGGAGTTAGTGCATCTAATGCACACGTTGTGTTAGTAGCACAAAACTCATTACCAATCTGGAATCAACACAGCGAAAGGATTCTGCATTCTACAGATATAGCTACATCTCTGCAGACGTCTCAGAAACAAGAATACTTTGAACTTCACATGTTCAGCGTTAATGATTTAAGAATCACAACTCTCCTCAGCAATAGGTAAATAAATGTTACTCCCAATTTAAAGGTGGGGAAAGCAAGACCCATGGAGGTGAAGTGACTCACGCAAGGTCACATCGACAGTCTGAGGCAGAATAGAGATTAAAAGTCAGGAGTCCTGACTTCCAGTCCCATGCTCTTCTCATTAGAACCCATTGCCTTGACTCTGGATTTGGAATCAGTAGCTGTTTGCCATTTGTGCTGATACTTCTCTAAGCTGATTTAGCTGATCAGAAGGGCATAAAGTCCGGGCCTCACTGCCACTCCTGTCTGCAGGGAGAAAGAGTCTTAGTGCCTTTCTCCCCTTTCCTGCCTGCTGAGAGGAGTTGTAGTGCCCCAATCCTGTACTGAGCATTGTGGTGCCTAGTTTCTTACTATTTCTTCCTGTCCGCCACCTCCATAGCCAGGGCCTTTATATTTATATCCTATCCCTTCAGTGTCTCTGAAATACACCATTCCCTTGACACCTGTGAAGTCTGATTTACCCTTGGGAATTGTTCTGAATATTTGCTGTAGCTTTGGTTGTGTCTGGGAAGAGGAAGAAGCCTAGAGAGCCCAGGGAGGCCCCTCTGTCATCCCTGCTTAGACAGGAATCCTGAAGAGAAATGTGCAGTCTGACCTCAGCTCCTCTCATGAATACGACAAATGATAATGTCACAGCTGGCACTCTCGGTCTTTTGTTGCTTTTGGAAGATTTGTTTTATCTGTTCTTTTTATTCATATTATTATTTTCTTCTTTTTAATTTACACTATTCTTTTCTTTTTCTCTGTGAATGTGGCTCCTACCCAAGTGCAGTTCAGTGCCAGAGGCTGTCAGTCCTTTAGCTGCTCCACTTTTCCCTGATTTGCGGGGGTAGCAAGGCTTTCCTGAGAGAACTGGAAAGCACCATCTGTCTCCAGCTTCATAATTTTCCCCAGAGGCTTAAAAGAAACAGCTAAGTTAAATGCCACATTTTGAAGCACTGTGCATCATGCTAATTAATTAAGAAGTAATAATATCAGAAATGTGACCTTACTTACCCCTGTTCTTCTCTTATTGCAACACTAAGTCATAGGGGGAAAGGGAAAGACTCTGCACAGACAGGTGCAGATTCACACGTACCTTCACTTCTCTTCTGTATTCTGCTGATGGTTTCCTTTCAATGCAGCCTGGATGTGCTTTGAATATGTCTAAGCTCTGATCTCTCTAAATAGCTCCAGTGTCCTTCTTAAAATGCCAGTCAAGGGGGTGGAGACTTTACAGGGGGGTGGGTGGGACTTTTTCACCCAAAGGAAAAGATACACAGTGGTAGGCTGTGGTGATGAGGTCAGGATGGGCTGGGTTAGTTTTTTCCAAAGATGAGGGGGAGGAAGTGCCTGATGAAGTCAGCAGAACACATCCTGGCTCTCATCCAATCAGTATTATTCATGGTCCTGATCAGAAAGCAGTTAGTGACTCCACAGCGTCTTTTTTTAGTGCATTCCCTTTTCTCTTGATTCCTTTTGAGAGCTAAGAACAGATCAGATCAGTGCTACTTACAAAGAGAACCTTCATCATGGTTCCAGGAATGGCGGGGAGAAAATCAACCACACAGTGCCCCAAGATATACAGAAGTTCATTATTTCCTTGGGGCATCAGCTTAACTGGTGCTGTACAAACTATAGAGAAAGACCATGTCCCTCCTCCAGGGAGCTTTCCATGCTAAAGCAGCAGATGATGCAGTTCAGGCACGTAATGCACCAGGCGTCCGTCTCTGAATGGTGCCTATTCACATCACTTGAAAAAGAGACACTGATCTGTGAGTGGAACAAAACCTGTCCTGGCAGCCGTAGAGAGCACAGAGCAGTGTATGGGGGAGAGGACAGGGCAGGAAAGGGTGTGAGGGAGATAACTGGAAGAAGGGAGAGAGAGACGAGGACCTCAACAGAATCCCTGAGTCCAAACACAGCAAGATATTGGACAAATTGAATCTAGGTTTGAATTTTGCAGTCTGAGGCCCTGTGCTGGGATAATGTGCCTCTAGCACCAGAGATAAGAGCCTCCATGCACCCAGTCTACCTCTTCACTAGTGGATGCTACACTCTCTCAAATGGCCACTTTTCTCTAAAGATTAGGCCGTTGCTTCTTGGGGCAGAGTCTGTGTCTTACATGTTTGTGCATGGCCACCCGCATTGATGATGCTCTTAAAATAGAGGCTACCTGATTTTAACAACAGCAGAGGTTTGAATTCTTATTGCCCAGTTTCCTTGTTAACCACTAGGATCTTTATACACCCTGTATCTTTAACACAGAGATTCCTTAGCTTTTCTCTTTGCTCTCAGGAGATTCTTGCTGCCTCATCTGAGATCCTGGATATTCCTCAGCCTTTTAGGGTAGCCCCACATGACTGTCACCAGGTCACATTATTAACACTCAGAGATTAAATTGTCTGGGGAGCTCATTAGGGCTTTTGGGAAAATAGACATTGGGTGGGAGGCTCAAGGCTGGAGAGCATTTTGGGGGAAATGGGAATACAATTTAAGGAACAACAAGTTAAATTATTTTTCATTATTTGAGTCCATCTAAGACTATGACTCTGATCCTTAGAACCAGCAACCTAAAACCAGTAATAACCAATTAAAGCCCTTCAGAAATTCCCATAGGGACAAACGTGATTTATCCCACTGGAGGAGGGATTGGATGGAAGGACGAAACATGACCTTGAACCTTTCTGTCACTAACTTCTGATTCCCTGAGGCAGATTGGATTAGGTTCAGATCATAAAGATGAAGCATTTGGCTGAAATAGCTGGAAGCAGCATGAACTACAGGCTCCTTTCCAGGAAAAGGCCACAATAGGCAATGCTGCTAAAAAGGAAGGAATTGACACTTGGTTGGTGTGCTGTCAGTGATGGGTGTGGAAGGGAAAGACTGGAGAGTTTGTAATGCTTTATGAAAACCCTGATGGATTTTTTAGAGCAGGAATGGTTGCCCTGCCAAGGCACAGATGAGTTCAGTCCTAGAGGAGCAGTCTGAGAAATTAGCTCTCTTATGAGGAATTTTATACAGTTTAAGGTCAGAAGGGACAATTAGGTCATCTAGTCTCATCTCCTGCATCAGTAAATACTAATGACTTGAGTATATAAGACAAGGATACTACATATGGGGGGTTATGGAGGCAGAGAAGCTGCGGCAGAGGGGCTTTTCTCAGAAGAGAGGGAGATCTGACATACAGCTCTATAGGTACTACTGTATGTAAGCATGAAGGGCAAAGGACAAGGTGGCAGCCTTAGAGCTGGACACTATGGCATTATCATTGCACACAGGTTTACTCTGATGAGATAATTGCTGCAATAACAGATTTGCGGAAACTATGAAGAAGCTGATTCAATAGGAATCAGATTCCTGCCCTCAACTTCACACTGAAATTACAGTCTGATAGTATGTCCAGGGAAAACAATGTGTGAAAGGCTTTCACTTTCAGGAAATAGCTCAGTGGTTCTCAAACTTTTGTATTGGTGACCCCTTTCACACAGCAAACCTTTGAGTGTGATTCCCCCCCCTTAAATATAAAAGTGTTTTTAATTTATAACACTTATTATAAATGCTGGAGATGAAGTGGGATTTGGGGTGGAGCTGACAGCTCGCAACCCCCCACATCATAACCTCATGATCCCCTGAGGAGTCAGGACCCCCAGTTTGTGAACCAATGAAATAGCTGGAAAGAGCTCCTGTCAGGCTCTGTGATGAGGGTTACCTGGCACCTTTAGCAAGAGGAAGTGCTGGCCAGGGCATAGTTGGGGAGAAGTAGGGGGACATTGCCCCCCCAAACTGCAAGCCTCAGGCAGGTGCAAAATCCCGCCCCCCCCCCCCGCCATTGGCCTGATTGGAACTTCCCCTCAGATATAGAAATCAAACTAAGACTATGCTGGTGAACCTTTGAATTTGGCATGATTTCCATGCAGTGAGGAGATACCTTCCCTCTGAGGCCTTGTCTTCGCTTGCCTAGGGCCTTATCACATCCTTCTCTTCATGAGTCACTCACAAAGCAAGTAGTAATGGTGCTGTTGGGCTTGAGTATCAGATCTGTGGACAGTGATGTAGCATCTGATTGAAGGGCAGCTCGAATATCAATCAGCTGTTGCTGCCAGGGAGAGAAACTGTTTCTGTAGCAGTTTGACAAAAAGGTGACAGAACATGTCTGCTAACTGAGAGGGAAAGGGTACCATTTATTGGGAATTAAAGACAGACACAGGCTGTCTGCTGCTGGCATCTCTTTGCTTTCAGATTAAAAACAAAACAGTTTAGTGAAGCTGGAGTTTGGATTGTTCAGACAAATCAGTAGCTACATGGAAAAAGCATTCAAGGTATTGTGCGGTGTGATAAAAACACAGCTCAGAAAGCCAAGGAATGATCAGTTAATATAAAGTTTAAGAACAAATATTGGAAAGTATGGAAATGCCCAGGCCAGGGCACTTACAGACCTGGGTGCAGGGCTGGAATTTCTAATGGCAAAGACAAGCACAAAGAAAACTCCCTTTTTTGTCATAACCTTTCAAGACAGTTTTATACATTAGAAAGAAGCAAAATAAAAACAAGCAAAAAGGCCCATCCCAGCTTTCTTCCTCTGTAGTTACCTTCACCTTCATGGAGCTGCAGTACTGGTGGGTGAAATATGGATGAGACACTTTTGACCAGCTTACAAGCTGCCTATCAAGAGTGTGGCTTTATTGCTGGTTTCACATCTCTGTGATGCTTTGTTGTTACTGCATCCTATGATCTTGCCACGTAGAGGCATAATTTTACAATCTTGGCTTCAAAGGTTTGTACACAAAGATATGCCAGTTCTGTGTCTAATGACACCTTTATATTTGGTAGCACGTGCACACTTTAGAAATAATAGAGAAGACTCTTTTCGGTTCATGAACTAGCAAAGCTAGTATCTCTTTCTGTGGTTTGTCTACATGGTCATCAGTAAGTCAGAGTTTTGACAACTATGGTGCTGTAAGAAGACAAGTGTTTTCTTCATGGGACAAATCTGGGAATTAGGGATCGATAATTTAAAAAAGCTCTAGTTTTAGCTTAACTTTAAACTTCTTGGCATTCCAGGATGTGCGTTTTGGGGGAGGGGTTTCATATGCTTTACCCTTTAAATTATTGACACAAATTAACCTTAACTTCAACTTGATTGAGGTGTTTGTTTGTCTGAGAACCTCCTTAGGTGTTTAAGTCCCCTGCTGTAGTAAATTACAGCTATGTAAATTAGATAACACTTACTCTAGACCATATTAGTGGTAATTAGCATATTATGGACTTCTGATTGCTAGACTGCAACAAGATGTTTCCCAGGCTGCACCTGCAGACATCATAGTGTTCTTTAACCCATCTAGTTCTGCCTAGGTGCTTAGATGGATTATGGACTAAACACATGCAGCTGTGCTTCCCCCATTCTGGGGCTGCTGGGAGACAATTCAGTACTGGGGCAAGCAAGGGCTGCCTTGTGCATTGTGGCAGCTAAGCAATTGCTAAGTTACAGGTCTGCCCTGGATATGTCTCCTCCTACTTCAATACACCCCCTTCCTCTATCAACCTATCCCAGAACTGACCTTGTGTCCAAATAGGACTTCTGCAGGATTGGCATGCTGCTGGCAGAACAGGCTTTGCACTTGGAGAGATGTGTGCTGTGTGGGGACTGTTCACCAGGGAGAGGGCCTGTGGCTACTCTTTGGCTCCTTTTAATGGCTGTAAAGTGGCTAAAGGGCAACCATGAGTCACACTATAGGAGCTTCTGTGTCCGCTGGAATCCCTGTGGGGCTAGGAGATCAGCTGGCATCTGCAGGGGTTAGGCAATCCACTGTTGTTTGTTCATAGATATTGAAGTTCTTTGAAGAGTTTAGAAGTAACCCTGAGCAGAGAATCACTAGTCCCTTTCCCAGGGTTTGGCACACTTAGCAGATCAGGTCCAGCACAGGAAAGTTTGGGTTTAATTTTTTTCTCCAGTCGGTTTAATGCTGTTGAAAGATGCCAGATTGATAAGACTGAAGTCCTCTGTTTGTATATAGGATGAGTACAGAACATAGTAAGCTTCACACAGCCCCCACAGAAAATACAGTCTGTGCTTATCTGCTGGCTCTGTGCCTTCTCAGTAATACCCATCGGTGTCTGTGAGAGGTTCAAGCAGATGCACCATAGCCCTGAGTGAGCTTTGGAACCGGGAGATCCAGGAGCATTGGAATATATCACATTTTTTCTTATCACAGCCCAAGATTATTTCACACAGATTGTCCTCATTCCACTCAGAGACTGCACAGGTAGTCTACTTCCCCTGCAATAAGAGAAAGCCGGCTGTCATTCCTGCCTCCCTGTTCATGGGTGTCTCCTCCAGTTGGTAAGTCCCTAACTTTTTGCTCCCGTTCTACAGCAGCTTGAGCGTGAGCAGACACCCAGTAGGGTGGGGTTCTAATTGGGTGAGCATTACCTGTGTCAATGGAGTGGTATGCCCGTTCAGTCCGTCTTGGGGTGGCTGAGAACAATGGGGCGAAGCTAGTGCACAGCTCCTTGATTTGTCGCCACTGCAGACGTTCCAGGGTGGTTGAGAGGTTCACCTCTTCCACGCCACCATCTTTTTTCCCTTCGTAGTAGACACCTTCAGGCCACTCAGCATCATCTCCCTGGACTGTAAACTGACAAACCTGTAAGTCTCTGGAATAGAAAGGCTTGAGAGAATTAACATGGTACACTCTGGGCTTTAGTGAGGAATTGGGAAATGCTATGAGGTAGTTCACAGTTCCCAGGCGCTCTTGGACCGTGAATGGCCCTTCCCATGATGCTTCCATCTTATGGGCCTGTTGCGCCTTCAAGACCATAACCTGGTCTCCTACCTTGAAGGAATGCTCTCTGGTATGTTTGCCATACCAGGCCTTTTGCTCTTCCTGAGCATTCTTTAGGTTTTCTTTAGCAAGGGCTAAAGAGTGTCGGAGGGTGCTTTGTAGGTTGCTTACAAAGTCCAGAATGTTAGTTCCTGGAGAAGGCGTAAACCCCTCCCATTGCTGCTTCACCAACTGTAATGGCCCCTTAACCTCGTGGCCATACACAAGTTCAAATGGTGAAAACCCTAAACTGGGATGTGGTACAGCCCTGTAGGCAAAAAGCAACTGCTGCAACACTAGGTCCCAATTATTGGAGTGTTCGTTGACGAATTTACGTATCATGGCCCCCAAAGTTCCATTAAACCTTTCCACCAGGCCATTGGTTTGATGGTGGTACGGGGTGGCAACCAAGTAGTTCACCCCATGAGTTTCCCACAGTTTTTGCATGGTCCCTGCCAGGAAATTAGATCCTGAATCTGTAAGGATGTCGGAGGGCCAACCTACCCTGGCAAAAATGTCTGTTAGGGCCTGACACAGAGCGTCAGACCTGGAGTTGCCTAGAGCTACTGCTTCCGGCCATCGGGTAGCAAAGTCCACAAAAGTCAGTACGTACTGCTTTCCTCTGGGCGTCTTTTTTGGGAAAGGACCCAGAATATCCACAGCTACTCGCTGAAATGGGACCTCAATTATGGGCAGTGGCTGGAGAGGGGCCTTGACCTGGTCCTGGGGCTTTCCCACTCTTTGGCATACCTCACAAGACCGGACATACTTGGCAACGTCCTTGCCCATCCCCTCCCAGTGGAAGGACTTCCCCAGTCTGTCTTTGGTTCTGTTCACCCCAGCATGGCCACTGGGATGATCATGGGCTAAGCTTAAGAGCTTCCCCCGGTACTTAGTTGGAACCACCAACTGTTTTTGCGGATGCCATTCTTCCCAGTGTCCACCAGAAAGAATCTCCTTGTATAAAAGTCCTTGGTCTATAACAAACCGCGATCAGTGAGAAGAGCTGAGAGGTGGTGGGGTGCTCCGTGCCGCCACTCAAGCTTTCTGAAGGCTGTCATCTGCTTCCTGCTCAGTCTGGAACTGTTCCCTTGAGGCTGGGGTCACCAGTTCTTCCTCAGACTGTGGACTTGGACTTGGTCCCTCTGGAAGCGATGTAGGTGATGGGTTGTTTCCGTTGCTGGTGAACCGCTCTCCGCTGGTGCACCTGAGGGTATTTCAGGCTCTGGCTGAGCCTTTTGGGTATGGCTGTCTGTTGCTTCTGCCAGTTCTGGCTCGCTGGCGTCCTCTGGCGTTGAGTTTGAAGATGTGGTTGCAATTGCTGGTGCTGGTTGCTGTTCCAGTCTTGGGCCTGGGACTGGAGGTGCTGTGGCTGTTTCAGTGGTTGGCATGGAATCCGGGTCCACTACCTCTGTCTGGGTCTCTGGTAACACAGACGGGGCGTCTGTGGATGGCTCAGGAACAGGAATGGGTCTGGAAGGTTGCCTGGTTTGGCTGCGTGTAACTATTCCCACTCTCTTGGCCCGCTTCACCTGGTTGGCCAAGTCTTCCCCCAGTAGCATGGGGATGGAATAATTGTCATAGACTGCAATAGTCCACATTCCTGACCAGCCTTTGTACTGGACAGGCAGTTTAGCTGTAGGCAAGTCTACAGCTTGGGACATGAAGGGGTAAATTGTCACTTGGGCCTTTGGGTTGATGAATTTGGGGTCTACGAAGGATTGGTGGATAGTTGACACTTGTGCCCCCGTGTCTCTCCATGCAGTAACCTTCTTTCCGCCCACTCTCAAATTTTCCCTTCGCTCCAAGGGTATTTGAGAGGCGTCTGGGCCTGGGGATCTTTGGTGTGATGGTGGTGTAATAAACTGCACTCGGTTGGGGTTCTTTGGGCAGTTGGCCTTTATATGTCCCAGTTCATTACACTTAAAGCATCTTCCAGCTGACTGGTCACTGGGTCGAGGTGAATTACTGGAGACTGGTGAGGTGGAAGAATAGGGTGTCTGTGGCTTTCCTTGGGTTGTAGTTGGGGTCTTTGGCTGCCCTCGGTTGTAGGGTTTATTGTCGGTGTGCCCTCTGGGGTATTCATTCCCCTTGACTGTAGCTTTCTTGCTTTCTGCCACTTCCATCCATCTGGCTCCAATCTCCCCCGCCTCGGTGAGATTTTTGGGTTTTCCATCTTGTATGTACCGTGTTTTGTCCTCAGGAACACCATCCAAGAACAGCTCCATTTGTATGAGGAAGTGCAGTTCATCTATGGATTTAACATTGTTTCCTGATATCCAGGCCTCATAATTTTTCCCAACGTAGTAGGCGTATTTGGGAAATGACACATCTGCTTTCTGAAACGCCGACGGGCATGATCTGGGGTTATCCCCATTCTGTATCTGGCCTTGGTTTGAAAAAGTTTATAGTCGTTCATTTTCTCCTTAGGCATTTCAGCTGCCACCTCTGCTAATGGTCCACTGAGCTGTGGCCTCAATTCAACCATGTACTGGTCTTCAGGGATGCTGTACCCAAGACAGGCTCTTTCAAAATTTTCCAAGAAGGCCTCAGTGTCATCACCTGCCTTGTAGGTGGGAAATTTCTTGGAATGTGGAACCATAATTGGCGAAGGGTTGTTAGGATTGGCTGGAGCATGCTGCCCAGCCTGCGCTAACTCCAGTTCATGTTTTCTCTGTTTTTCCCTCTCTTCCCTTTCTTGTTGTTGTTTTTCCATTTCTTGGCGGTAGGCAGCCTCTTCTTCTGCTTCTTTCATTTTGTGGGCCACCTCTTCTTCTTGTAGTTTTCTGTGGTGGGCTGCATTTTTGGCGTCTTCTTGTTTCTGTAGCCTTTCCATCTCTTGTTTGTGAGTTGCCTCATCTCTAGCCATTTGTGTTCTTAGTAGTTCTATCTGTTTTTCCATTGCTTCCAGCTGTACTGCTTCTGGTTTTTCTGACATTCTGGTTCCTGTTTTCTTGTGTTGGGGTGCCCTCCGGTGTTTATTGTCTGAACTGCAGGTTCTCTGTTGCCTCCTGGGGTCTGCCTAGCAACAGTGCCTTTTTCCCTTTCTTCCTCTAGCTAATTTTTTAAATGTAAAGTAAACCAGAAAAACCACTTTATTTGCATGTGTATTGTGCTGGGTACTTGACTCTCAATCGGAGTGCTGTTGTCTCACAAAAGACCCTTAATAGTTCCTTAATGGTTCCTTGCTTAATATGCAAGCTACTGCCAGGAGAGAACAGAAAAAAAATTTCTCTCTGGTTCCTTTTAAACCCAAACCCTCTCTGCTTAAAAGCCCCTAGCAGAGAAAAGAAAAATATAATATTCCTACTGGCTTCTCGATTCTGTCTTTCCCACAACGCTGCACACCATGTCATAACATTTCTTCCCAGATCTGGACCTTAGCGTCGAAAATATGGGTGTTAGCATGAAAACCTCCAAGCTTAGTTACCAGCTTGGACCTGGTACGGCTGCCACCAGCTAGGAATTATACAGTGCCTAGCTCACTGTGGTCTCCCCAAAACCTTCCCTGGGGGACCCCCAGACTCAGATGCCTTGAGTCTTACAACAAGGGAAATAACCCCCTCCCCTTGTTTCCTTGTTACTTCCTCCCAGGCTCCCCTCCCTGGACGACCCTAGGAGATTCCCTGCTTCCAGTTCTGGAAACACAAGTACCGAGAGAGCTAATCTCTCTTCTGCCCTCACCCAGAGGGTATGCAAAGTCAGGCTTAGTAAATCTAACACAAAGAGATTTTCCCCCGACTTCTTCCTCCCACCAGTTCCCTGGTGAGCTGCAGACTCAATTCCCTGGAGTCCCCACTAAAGAAAAACTCCAACAGGTCTTAAAAAGAAAGCTTTATATAAAAAAGAATGAAAAAGACATTAAAAATAGGCTCTGTATCAAGTTGACAATATACAGGGTCAATTGCTTAAAGGAAAAAAATGAATAAACAGCCTTACCCAAAAAGAATACAATTTAAAACATTCCAGCAACTACACCCATGTAAATACAAAAGAAAACAATATAAACCTATTGTCTTACTATCCTTGTACTTACAACTTGGAAACAGCAGATTAGAAAGGCAGGAGATAGAAAAATCACTCTCAGAGCCGAGAGGGCACAGACACAAGGGACTCACACCCAAAACTTCCCTCCACCCAGATTTGAAAAGTCTTGTTTCCTGATTGGTCCTCTGGTCAGGTGTTTGGTTCCCTGTGTTAACCCTTTACAGGTAAAAGAACATTAACCCTTAGCTATCTGTTTATGACAAGAGATCTCCTTTTTTCACAGTGGGTAAATATGGAAACTCCTAGTCCAATTGAGTTTCTAACATTTATTGCACATTTTCCTGATTTTTTATTTCTGTGCCATAGTCCAGACCTCAAGAGTCTGAAAGAAGTTCTCAGGGGCCTTCTTTGGGGAAGCACCTTATCTGCTAGTCTCCATTTCCTATCTGATGGTTGTCCCAGTGCAGGCTGTTGCACTGAATCACACTTTAAAGGTCATGTTTTGTGTCTAATAGTGAGGTCATGAATTGATCCATCTACATATTCGATGTGAAGCAGCAGGAACCTCAGAGACTGGATGCAAATCTAACTCTGCTTCTGTGAGTATCTTATAATACTCAAATTTAATTCAACAATCCCAGATATGTGTGTGGCTTTGTGGGAGTGTGTCAGACCCAGCTGGACTAAACATGACATGGCTTGGTGGGTCAGGGGCTGACTGTTTCCAGCTGGATTTCCTCTGCGTAGGGAGGAATCTACTTATTACTGCAGCAAGGGTGTGTCATAAGCTGAGGCTTCTTGAGGGAAGGAAGCTGTTCAGGGGCTTCTGCTGGGCCACAACTTCTGCTTTTCGTTTTAAATGTACTATGAAGCCACCCAGGGTAGAGATCTGGGCCAACAGAATATGTAGGGGATGACTGAGCAAGAGAAGCCAAGAAAACAGGGCATGATTATGTGAGACCTCTATCTGCAACAGGTAAATTTACTATTGCCCCTTTGTCCTGAGCGGTTAGACAATATTTGGGGCCTTGCAGAATTCTTTCCACTAGAAGAAGAAATTGAGGATATGAATCAGGCATATTCTTTGCATGCATTTCTTGTATATAAACGGGATTACACCAAAGTCTTGTTTCCTTGAACACAATAGAAACAACAGCAGGCATCTTCTTTTCTTGCTATTTCCAAGTCTGCTCTAGTAATTACTGTGCCCAAGGAGCTCTGTCTCTATGCTCCATGTCAGGGCCACACTCAACCACTGATTCTTTTGCTTTCTGCTGTCTTTCTCTGCTCCAGCACGTGCAGCTTGCATACACTCCCTTAGCCCCTGTGATTGCACCCAGTCCCAGGAAAATCGGTCACACCACACATCTTAGTTCTGCTGAGGCCTCCTTGCGAGACTTTGGGCAGTAACCTCTTCCTGTTTTCAGGTATCACTGCATAAAAGAGCATGTAATTGCTTCTTCCATTTCACCTGTGAGAAGGGTGCTTAGCACACCCATTGACTTAAACCAAGTCTGATTGTGTGTAGATCAAAGACCCGCCTGGTAGTAGTCATTAACACCTTTCAGCAGATCAATACTCTAATATACATACTCCAATACTAACAACTTCAAAAGAGAATTTAGAAGTGGGCAGGTGTCTCTCAAAGCTGATGGAGTCACCAGAGTCTGTGGAGGAGGGCTCAAGAGCTTCTTAAAGTATCTGAAAAATGGCCCACTATCTGAGCACTGCTATTCAGTAGGCTATCTAGGTGCCCCTTAAAATATGGAATATTAGGTGAATGTCTGGCCCACCTCTACCTGATGACATCTTTGTATGATCTAAGTATCAGCTTGATTGTAAGGGAGTGAGATGCTGCAGGAGGACGATTGAGGGTAGCAGGGGTTCGGATGTGGAGAGGATGTCACACTATGGTCCTGGGGTCAGTGATAGGCTGTTAGAATAACAGTGCTTAGCATTTTACATGTTAAGAACACTGGACAGGCATTAACTGACCCTAACCCACCGAGAGGCTGGTGAGTGGGTACAAAAGCCATTTTACAGCTGTAGAAACTGAGTCATGGAGAGGTGAAGTGACCTGCCCAAGCATGTCATTCTCAAATAAAGACTCCCCATCCTGCAGCAGTGCATGCTGATGAAAGAAAACTAGGTGAAGTGGTAGCCATTACATATGTCCCCTCACCATCTGCTTTCACCTTGTCACAAATGCTCTGGGTTTCCACCAGGTGTCTTTTCCTTGTGGCTCAAGAAAGACACTTGTTTTGCTTCCTTTTTATACGCATCAGCTAACTGCTATGAGCTCCTACCTTTATTACTCCAGAAAGCCACTAGCTCACCTTCCCATATTGTGCTTAATGGGAAAGAAACAGTCCTGACTGCCACACACTTCTCAGGGCTGGCTTCAGGAGTATTTTCTGACAGAGTTGTTGTTAGAGCCGTTATGAGAGGAACTGGTTTTGTTGGGATGAACCTGAAGAATCTGGTGTGGCGTTGCAGTGGTGGCTGGGACTGAGTTTCTGGTTCTTTTGCCTAGCTATTTTCTGGTGGGAGCAGGTGGAGAAGGTGGCACTCAATCATTTACTCCAAGACACAGTGAATGCACATTTCCATATCAGGACAAAGCTACTTTAGCTCAATATGTTAAAGAAACAATAGTATGTTTTTAAAAGACCTATTGGAAACACAACAGCTGCTTCTGTGCAGCACATGATGGGTGAACAGAGCCTGCAGAGACTTAAGCCAGGGAGCAGCATATCCCACAGCTGCTTGTCAGATCTAAGAGTGTCTTGCAAATTGGGGCCCCCTCTCCTGAAAGTTTGATCCCTCTGCCAGCTTGGATCTATAGTGAAGGTATATTCATGTGGCAGCTAGAAGAGAGGTCTCTGCCCAGCAGGGGACCCTTCTGCTAACCTGAGAATGGAAGGTGGTACGGTGAGATAAGATTGTGGCCATGCAACCAAACTTCTTTGGGAATGATTCTCAGAGCATTCCCTGCAGGGATGCCCAAAACTTCAGTCTGAGATTAACTTGCTACAGTCCTAGTGGCTGGGCTTGAATGCTTTTGCTGCACAGCAGCAATCTGCTACTTTAGTGTTAAGGAGAGTGTCAGACACCAGCAAGTCTATGTTAATGGGATGGGATAGGAGCAGACAGTAACAAGATGCTCGGATACCACAGAAACAGGTTTGGTCTAACTACCCAGATAGTCATGCCTCACAGTGTGAGCACCTCACGCTCCTGGTTCTTGTCTATGAACACAGTAGCTAACAACCCTCACCTGCAGTCCTGGGGAATTTCCAGACAAGCTGTTTAGGCTGCATCCTCTCAGTGGATTATAGGCCCTTGCATGATGGTATCTAGCAATGAGTATTTCAAAAGGGATGGGGGAAAAAGGGCGGCTTCTCTGACTCTGTCTCCTTTTGGTGCAGTCAGTGCCTAACCTCCTATTGCCTTCTGGCCAGAGGCATTTTTCTACTTTGTTTCAATAAGTCCTGCCCAATGTCAGCTGGAGCCAAGCATATCAGAGGCCATAATTTCACTTGACACCTGCCATGAGGTCAGCTAATTAGAGAAATTCTTAGGATTCTTGGAGCTGGATTCACCCTGTACTCATCTCCTCCTGGCCCTGCCTGACTCCTTTGATTAGCTACTGGGTCTTGGTTTTATAAGGCTGCCCTGGAGGAAGCTAGTTGTTCTGTGAATGATTAACAGGAGCATGCCACAAATTCTCCTTACCCTACTCCCACTGATTTTCCTCGGTAGGGTACTCTGTACCAAGGAACCACAGCAATGAGCTTGGTATAGATATCTAGAGAAATAGTAACTGAGCCTGTCATAGTCTCATGGTGTTTCTGCCAATCCTTTAGTTTAGACAGCTGGAGGTTGTCAAAGATAAATCAGTCTCCAATAGATTCAATATTGAGACTTTAAAGCCTGGTCCTCCTATGCACAGGAGACGCTAGGACCAGGCCTCTAGAGTTCTGACACCTTTAGCCTTAGAATTGACGTCTTTAGACCAACATGGCTACAATAACACTGCAAACAATCCTGACCATGCTACAAAATTCTGCTTCAGAAATCAAGAGGAAGAGTAAGATTTAACCACAGTTTTTCTAAAATAGTGCAGGACACAGTGTGTCCTTGCCCTCCCCTCCCACACTGGATGCATCGTGTCTTTGCCATACCATCCCACGCCGATTGAGGTAACCCTCTTCGTTCCATGTTCAGTTGTACCTGTTTGTCAGTGATGGATAATTCTTATCGCATAGATAAGCCTTAAATGTCTAGTTACATAAAACAGGGTGCAGGTTATATGCGTTTTGGGGCTGGCATCCCTCGGAATTCTTAATGTAAAATAATGTCTCTGGCTAAAAGAAGAACAGATGTAAAATTACTGGATTTGAGTACTAATATGGTCATTGTTGTGATGGAGCACCTGATAAGTAACCACAAGAAGCAACAAGATAAGCTATTTAACCTCAGAAAATATTGACCTCCAGAGTCTAGTATTGTTTCATTTTTGTTAGAATTCCCTCTCCCCAGTGAGTATTCACCAGAATTAATATCCTCATTTAGGAGTAAATGCTTCTTCCAGTAACTGAGACTAAGCGTTAAATCACGAATCCCGTCTGTTTCCCACAGAGTCTCTTCAGTTTCCAGCCTGCGTTGCCCTGTCTTAGCCCAGAACTCCTATGATGCACCATCCAGTCCTGCTTGTCCCTTCTCTGTGTTTCTGTCTCCTTGTTCTTCTCTCCCATTTTTGTTCCTCTTCCTCTTGCTCCTCACCCTGCCATACTATAATCTGAGCTTTACACAGCTGTTCCCTGTTCCTCTTGGTGGCCGCAGTTCTCCTTTTCCCTCAGGGCTGGAGGAATCAACTGGGGCAGAGCTCTTCTTGACCTGCTGCTCGCAAACAGGGAAGAATTAGTAGGGGAAGCAAAAGTGGATGGGAACCTGGGAGGCAGTGACCATGAGATGGTCAAGTGCAGGATCCTGACGCAAGGAAGAAAGGAGAGCAGCAGAATACGGAGCTTGGATTTCAGAAATGCAGACTTTGACTCCCTCAGGGAGCTGACTGGCAGGATCCCCTGAGAGAATAACATGAGGGGAAAGGAGTCCAGGAGAGCTGACTGTATTTTAAAGAATCCTTATTGAGGTTGCAGGAACAAACCATCCTGATGTGTAGAAAGAATAGTAAATGTGGCAGGCGACCAGCTTGGTATAACAGTGAAATCCTTGCTGATCTTAAACACAAAAAAGAAGCTTACAAGAAGTGGGAGACTGGACAAATGACCAGGGAGGAGTATAAAAATATTGCTCAGGCATGCAGGAGTGAAATCAGGAAGGCCAAATCACACTTGGAGTTGCAGCTAGCAAGGGATGTTAAGAGTAACAAGAAGGGTTTCTACAGGTATGTTAGCAACAAGAAGAAGGTCATGGAAAGAGTGGGCTCCTTACTGAATGGGGAAAGCAACTTCGTGACAGAGACTGTGGAAAAAGCTAATGCACTCAATGCTTTTTTTGCCTCTGTCTTCACAGACAAGGTCAGCTCCCGGACTTACTATACTGGGCAGCACAGCATGGGGAGGAGGTGACCAGCCCTCTGTGGAGAAATAAGTGGTTCAGGACTATTTAGAAAAGCTGGACGAGCACAAGTTCATGGGGCCAGATGCGCTGCATCCGAGGGTGCTAAAGGAGTTGGTGGATGTGATTGCAGAGCCATTATCTTTGAAAACTCATGGCAACTGGGGGAGGTCCAGGATGACTGGAAAAAGGCTAATGTACTGTCCATCTTTTAAAAAGGGAAGGAGGAGAATCCGGGGAACTACAGGCCAGTCAGCCTCACCTCAGTCCCTGGAAAAATCATGGAGCAGGTTCTCAAGGAATCAATTTTGAAGCACTTCAAGGAGAGGAAAGTGATCAGGAACAGTCAGCATGGATTCACCAAGGGCAAGTCATACCTGACTAACCTAATTGCCTTCTATGATGAGATAACTGGCTCTGTGGATGAGGGGAAAGCAGTGGACCTGTTATTCCTTGACTTTAGCAAGGCTTTTGATACAGTCTCCCACAGTAGTCTTGCCAGCAAGTTAAAGAAGTATGGTGCTGGACGAATGGACTATAAGGTGGATAGAAAGATGGCTAGATTGTTGGGCTCAATGGATAGTGATCAGTGGCTCCATGTCTAGTTGGCAGCCAGTATCAAGCGGAGTACCCCAAGGGTAGGTCCTGGGGCCGGTTTTGTTCAATATCTTCATTAATGATCTGTAGGATGGCGTTGGTTGCACCCTCAGCAAGTTTGCAGATGTCACTAAACTAGAAGTCAAGTATCAGGGGGTAGCCGTGTTAGTCTGTATCTGTGTTAGTTTGTTGCACCTGAAGAAGTGAGGTTTTTTTTACGCACGAAAGCTTATGCCCAAAAAAATCTGTTAATCTTTAAGGTGCCACTGGACTCCTTCTTGTTTAAACTGGGAGGAGTGGTAGATACGCTGGAGGGTAGGGATAGGATATAGAGGGACCCAGACAAATTAGAGGATTGAGCCAGAAATAATCTGATGAGGTTCAACAAGGACAAGTGCAGAGTCCCGCACTTAGGACGGAAGAATCCCATGCACTGCTACAGACTAGGGACCGAGTGGCTAGGCAGGAGTTCTGCAGAAAAGGACCTAGGGTTACAGTGGACAAGAAGCTCAATATGAGTCAACAGTGTGCCCTTGTTGCCAAGAAGGCTAACGGCATTTTGGGCTATATAAGTAGGGGCATTGCCAACAGATCGAGGGATGTGATCATTCCCCTCTATTTGGCATTGGTGAGGCCTCATCTGGAAACTGTGTCCAGTTTTGGGCGCCACACTACAAGAAGGATGTGGAAAAATTGGAAAGAGTCCAGCGGAGGGCAACAAAAATGATTAGGAGGCTAGAGCACATGTTTTAGGAGGAGAGGCTAAGGGAACTGGGATTATTTCGTCTGCAGAGAAGAATGAGGGGGGATTTGATAGCTGCTTTCAACTACCTGAAAGGGGGTTCCAAAGAAGATGGATCGACTGTTCTCAGTGGTAGCAGATGACAGAACAAGGAGCAGTCAGTAGTTTCCCCATGAATTGAAATTGGGGGGCTGTTCGAATTTACAGGGGGTGTCTGTCAGTGCCAATGAGATATATAAAAGAGATATGAATAAAGTAAATGTTTTGTTAGGATAATGCAAATTTAACATAAGGATAATGCAAGTTACACCAAAACACAAAACAGGTCTAGATTTCTAAAAGAATTTTACAATTTTTTTAAAGAAATGTATTTAATTTAAATTGATTTTTGAAAAGTAAGCTCTCATGGGATAAGAGGGAAGTCCTCTCATGGATCAATAACTGGTTAAAATATGGGAAACAAAGGGTAGGAATAAATTATCAGTTTTCAGAATGAAGAGAAATAAATAGTGGTATCCCAGGGGGGGTCAGTACTGTTCAACATACTCATAAATGATCTAGAAAAATGGGTAAACAGTGAGGTGGCAAAATTTTCAGATGATACAAAACTATTCAAGATAGTTAGTCCCAGGCAGACTGCAAAGCATTACAAAGGGATCTCACAGAACTGGGTGACTGGGCAACAAAATGGCAGGTGAAATTCAATGTTGATAAATGCAAAGTAATGCACACTGGAAAACAATCTCAACTGTCCATACAAAATGAAGGAGTCTGAATTCGCTGTTAACACTCAAGAAAGAGATCTTGAAGTCGTTATGAATAGTTCTCTGAAAACATCCACTGAATGTGCAGTGGCAGTCAAAAAAAGCCAACAGAACATTTGGAATCATTAAGAAAGGGATAGATAATAAGACAGAAAATATCATATTGCCTCTATATAAATCCGTGGTATGTGTATACCTTGAATACTGTGTACAGATCTGGTTACCCCATCCCAAAAGAGAGATATTGGAAATGGAAAAGGTACAGAGATGGGGAACTAAAATGATAAGGGGTATGAAACAGAAGGAGAAATTAAAATGACTGGGAATTTTCAGCTTAGAAAAAAGACGACTAAGGGGGGATATGATACAGGTCTCTAAAATCTTGAAGAAAGTGAATAAGGAAATGTTATTTAATCCTTCACATAACACAAGAACTAGCAGTCACCCAATTAAATTAATAGGCAGCAGGTTTAAAAAAAACCAGAAGGACGTACTTCTTCACACAACATAAGGTCAACCTTGGAACTCTTTGCCAGGGGATGCTGTGAAGACCAAAACTATAACAGGATTTAAAAAAGAACTAGATAAATTCCTGGAGAACAGGTCCATCAGTGGCTATTAGCCAGGATAGGGAGGCATGCAATACCATGCTCTGAGTGTTCCTAGCCTGTTTGCCAGAAGCTGGGAATGGGCAACAGGGGATGAATGACTTGATGATTATCTGTTCTGTTCATTCCCTCTGGGACACCTGGCCTTGACCACTGTCAGAAGACAGGTTACTGGGTTATATGGACCATTGGTCTGACTCAGTATGACCATTCTTATGTAAAAATTAATTATAATTAAAAAAATGTTTAGTACAGAAACTTCCCAACATAATGACCTCTCAAGATAGCAACAATGTGAAATAACAGCCTTGGCAAATTAATGGCATTTTAAAAATGTTGGCCTACTAGGAAACATATTGTGACAAAGTTCCTCCTCTACCTTGGTGGGTCCTGCGCTTATTTGGCAAATTTGCTCATCTCAGTGATCTTCCCCACAGTCTGGGTCAACTTTTCCTGTGTCTGATCAGGAGTTGACAGGTTTAGGGGGAACCCAGGCCCGCCCTCTTCTCTGGGTTCCGAGCCCAAGGCCCTGTGGTTTGCAGCTGTCTATAGTGCCTCCTGTAACAGCTGCATGACAGCTACAACTCCTTGTTATGTTTTCATTCCCAGTCATAAATCTAGCATTCTGGAGAACAAACAAATGTTTATTTAACGTGCCCCTCATTTTTCCCTTCACCAGACCCCACTCACTAGTGTTGTCCTTGGTCAGTGGAGACTCAGAGTTCAGAGGTGCTTTCATATGAGTACACCTTCCAGGTGGGGGGCAAGAAGGCACCTTGCTTGTTCCTTCAGCTGCTCACTGTTCGCTCTGGCCATGGCTGTTCGTTGTGCCACCGTTCATTCCACCACTCTGTTGCCAATGGCCCTGCGCAGTCACCTTCTGCTGCCACCTGCCACTGTGACCTCTGTGAGTTGGTCTCTTGAGCTGAGCTCTCAGTGGGGGAACCTTGCTGCTAGTGCAGTTTGGGCCATCTCTTCCTCAGAAACACTGTCCCCAGAGCAGGACTAAGCACTTAGACATGATTATCAGTGATTTCAACTGCAGTGTCACTTAACAGAACAAAAGACTCTCTATGAAGCCTAATCAGCTCAGTCTTTAAACAGTGGAGAGGGGCAGATCCCCACCCTCTCTCTTGGGGCTTGTCTACATCACAAAGTTGCAGCGCTGGTGAGGGGGTTACAGCGCTGCAACTTAGGAGGTGTACACATCTGCAGGGCATCACCAGCGCTGCAACTCCCTGTTTGCAGCGCTGGCCGTACTCCCGTTTTGTCTCGGGTGTAGAGGATCCAGCGCTGGTGATCCAGCGCTGGTAATCAAGTGTAGACACTTACCAGCGCTTTTCTTGACCTCCGTGGAATAAGCAGGTATCCCAGCATACCTGAGGAAGCCTCTCTGGTAATCAAGCTGGTATCCTTCCTTGCGGTTTGCTCCGGTGTTCTCCGAATCCCCCCCCAAGCGGGTCTCCTTCCCAGCGGTTTGCAGGGGGCTTTGGGGAACGCGAGAGCAAACCGCGGGGAAGCAGGTCTCCTTCCCCGGTTTGCTCTCGCGTTCCCCGAACCCCCGTGCAAGTAGGTCTCCTTCCCCGCACCCCCGAGCAAGCAGGTCTCCTTCCCCGCCGTTTGTAGGGGGGTTCGGGGAACGCGAGAGCAAACCGCGGGGAAGGAGATCTGCTTGCTCGGGGGTTCGGGGAACGCGAGAGCAAACCGCGGGGAAGCAGGTCTCCTTCCCCGGTTTGCTCTCGCGTTCCCCGAACCCCCGTGCAAGCAGGTCTCCTTTCCCGCACACCCGAGCAAGCAGGTCTCCTTCCCTGCCGTTTGCAGGGGGGTTCGGGGAACGCGAGAGCAAACCGCTGGGAAGGAGACCTGCTTGCACGGGGGTTTGGGGAACGCGAGAGCAAACCGCGGGGAAGGAGACCTGCTTGCTCGGGGGTTCGGGGAACACTGAAGCAAATCTGGGGAAAGAGACCTGCTTCCCCGCGGTTTGCTCTCGCGTTCCCCGAACCCCCCTTGAAGCCGCCCAACAGCGCTGCAGTGTGGCCACATCTAACACCACTTGCAGCGCTGGTTGCTGTAAGTGTGGCCACTCTGCAGCGCTGGCCCTATACAGCTGTACTAATACAGCTGTAACAACCAGCGCTGCAAAATTGTAGATGTAGACATACCCTAGATGCCCTCAATCAGCACAGGCTAAGTACAGTTCTAATGACCTTTACTCATACAATAAGATACAATCCCTTGGGCAACACAGCTCAGATTGCTGGATACCTAGGTAGATTAGGTGTGAATGTAAATACAATCTGGTCCTGAAGCCTTTTCCCCCAGCTCATCATTAGCTATCAGGGAGAGCTCATTTAGACTTTGCTTACAAAACATCATTTGAAATTATTAGGTTGGCCAACATCACCGAAATGAATGCACTGACATTGTCATAAAAAACAGTTGTATAAGGAAGCTAGTCTATGTTCATACTTTTGAAATCTATTATACTTTTTCAGATATATGTATTTTATCATACACCATATAGCCTTTTAAAGTGTGTATTAATGTTTCAATTTCAATTCAATTCAAATTTCCAAACAGTCACTAAATTGGCATGTTTCAGAGTAGCAGCAGTGTTAGTCTGTATCCGCAAAAAGAACAGGAGTACTTCTGGCACCTTAGAGACTAACACATTTATTTGAGCATAAGCTTTTGTGGGCTACAGCCCACTTCATGGGATGCATAGAATGGAAAATATAGTAAGGAGATGTATATACATACAGAGAACATGAAAAGGTGGGAGTTGCCCAACCAACTCTAAGAGGCTAATTAATTAAGATGAGCTGTTGTCAGCAGGAGAAAAAAAAAACTTTTGTAGTGATGATCAAGATGACTCATTTAAGACAGTTTGACAAGAAGGTGTGAGGATACTTAACATGGGCAAATAGATTCAATGTGTGTAATGGCTCAGCCATTTCCAGTCTCTATTTAAGCTTAAATTGATTGTATCTAGTTTGCATATTCACTCAAGTTCAGCAGTTTCTCGTTGGAGTCTGTTTTTGAAGCTTTTCTGTTGCAAAATTGCCACCTTTAAATCTGTTACTGAATGGCCAGAGAGGCTGAAATGTTCTCCTACTGATGTTTGAATGTTATAATTCTTGACGTCTGATTTGTGTCCATTTATTCTTTTGCGTAGAGACTGTCTGGTTTGGCCAATGTACATGGCAGAGGGGCATTGCTGGCACATGATGGCATATTCACATTGGTAATGTGCAGGTGAACGAGCCCCTGATCGTATGGCTGATGTGACTAGGTCCTATTATGGTGTCATTTGAATAGATATGTGGACAGAGTTGGCATTGGGCTTTGTTGCAAGGATAGGTTCTTGGGTTAGTGTTTTTCTTCTGTGGTGTGTGGTTGCTGGTGAGTATTTGCTTCAGGTTGCGCGGGCTGTCTGTAAGCGAGGACAGGTCTATCCCCCAAGATCTGTGAGAGTGAGGGATCGTCCTTCAGGATAGGTTTGATTATGCCCTGGAGAGGTTTCAGTTGGGGGCTGTAGGTAATGGCTAGTGATGTTCTGTTATCTTCTGTGTTGGGCCTGTCTTGTAGTAGGTGACTTCTGGGTACTCTTCTGGCTCTGTCAATCTGTTTTTTTCACTTCAGCAGGTTGGTACTGTAGTTTTAAGAATGCTTGATAGAGATCTTGTAGGTGTTTGTCCCTGTCTGAGGGATTGGAGCAAATGCGGTTGTATCTTAGAACTTGGCTGAAGACAGTGGATCGTGTGATGTGTCCTGGATGAAAGCTAGAGGCATGTAGATAAGTATAGTGGTCACTAGGTTTCCGGTATAGGGTGGTGTTTATGTGACCATTGCTTATTAGCACAGTAGTGTCAAGGAAATGGACTGCTTGTGTGGATTGGTCTAGGCTGAGGTTGATGGTGGGATGGAAATTGTTGAAATCATGGTGGAATTCCTCAAAGGCTTCTTTTCCATGGGTCCAGATGATGAAGATGTCATCAGTGTAGAGTAGGGGCATTAGGGGACAAGAGCTAAGGAAGCGTTGTTCTAAGTCAGCCATAAAAATGTTGGCATACTATGGGCCATGCAGATACCCATAGCAGTGCCGCTGACTTGTAGGTATATATTATCCCCAAATGTGAAATAGTTGTGGGTGAGGACAAAGTCGCAAAGTTCAGCCACCAGGTTTGGCATGTAACTAGTTCACAAAACTGTGGGGGCGGGTGTTGGGGAAATTCAGGGGGGTGTAGGGAAATCACGGAGAGCAATAGTCTCAAGTTGCAGTGGGGGAGGTTTAGGTTGGCTATTAGGAAAAACTTTTCCACTAGGAGGGTGGTGAAGCACTGGAATGGGTTACCTAGGGATGTGGTGAAATCTCCTTTCTTAGAGGTTTTTAAGGTCAGGCTTGACAAAGCCCTGGCTGGGATGATTTAGTTGAGGATTGGTCCTGCTTTGAGCAGGGGGTTGGACTAGATACCTTCTGAGGTCCCTTCCGACCGTAATATTCTATGATTGGCCGCTCCTTCTGCTAGTGGTCTCCTTTTTCTGTCTCCAGAACTCATAGAGCAGTTAGTTCCCTCCAGCTAAGTTGAGCATTTAATCTTTTCTGTCTACAGAACACAGGGTCGTTGAATAGTTTCTTACCAAACAGACTTGTTCTGACTTGTTTTATTGTCAAATTCCAGAAACAAGAACCAAGTTTAATTTGTAACAATAACTGCAAGAGCTGGCCAGAGCTAAACAGGTGATATCCCCAGTCACGCAGAGCTGATTTCTCTGCAGGGCCCACATGGGGCTGTCTCACTGTGTCTCTTCAGGACTGGGGTCAGAGCTGCCCCACAGCTGGAGGAGATTTCTAGGGGCTGCCCCTTCAGCTGGTTTCTTTCTGCACTCCTGGTGTGTCATGGTTGTGTGGTGAATTTTTCATGTGTACTTTAGCGTGTTCTTCCTGCAGTGATGCAGCTCGTTAGTTATTTATCACGCAGTTCTCTCTTCCTTATCCCTTCAGCTCAGCACAGCCTGTCCCTTGTTACTGAGTGGATGGCAAACCTGCAAACCTAGGGAATGCAGCGTGGGCACTTATCTCAACTGCTGGTAGAAACAGAAAGAGCGTAGATGAGGGATGGAGCAACTGTCTTCCAAGCACACACTAAATAGGTTCTAACATTTCAGCTAATTGCCCAACTTCTGCTCTCCCCTACCTTTGTATGGTAACTGTTGTTCATCCGTGTCCCCCTATAACTGTTATACACCACCTCCCCCAATCATATAACTCCTACGTCAGCTACAGTGACGAAGAGGCAGGCTGAAGAAAAACTGTGTTCAGGTCACTTTCAGGAAAGGATGTTTTGTGATTAAACTAATGCAGATGTCCAAGCTAAATATTTTAATAACTAATGACTTTCTGTGCATCTGAGAGTTGCATCATGGAGTGCAAGTTGGGAACAGGCCATTGAGAGTTACAGAGAGCATCATTCTTTTACAGAGGCAGCTTCACTTTTATCAGTAACTATGATGATGGGTAAGGACCAGTCATTGACCTCATCTAGATTAAATATAGGGACCAGTTAGTTACCTCAGCCATGACCTATAGTCTTGGATCTCAGCGAGGGATACGCGTACACAGAGGTCTTCTAGGGGAACATCAACTCCTCTAGATCAGAGTTTCTTAACCTGGGGATTGTGAGCCCCAGAGGTCGCAGGTGCAGGGCTGGGAATCAGGGCAGTTGCCTGTGGCCCCACACCACAGTGGGCCCCTTGAAGCTAAATTACATGCTGCAGCCTGGGCAGCAGGGCTTGGGCTTCAGATTCCTGAAAGGGCTACAGTAGTCTGGAAAGGTTGAGAACCACTCGTCTATAGTGATCAGTTGTGATTGCCACTGTGTGAGACACCTAGTTAAGAGGTGACTTCTGACTATTTGGGTGTGTCCTTTCCATTCTCTGAGGAAATGGGAACTGAACCAGGCTAGCTGCATTGCAATCTTGTGTTACTGCGCATTTGGCTACAGACTCAAAGGAAAACCATGAATGTTTTGACTGTACATTTTATTATTCTTGTCCCCTTTGTATGTTGCTTGTCCAGGATTGTAAGCGCTTTGGAGCAGGAACTGTTTCTTCATGTATATTTAAATATACGCTGATTGAGGTAACCCTCTTCATTCCAGGTTCAGTTGTACCTGTTTGTCAGTGATGGATAATTTTTAATCGTATAGACAAGCCTTAAATGTCTAGTTATGTAAAACAGGGCGAAGGTTATATGCATTTTTGGGGTTGGCATCCCTCAGAAGTCTTAATGCAAAATAATGTCTCAGGCTAAAAGTAGAACAGATGTAAAATTACTGGGTTTGAGTCCTAATGTGGTCATTGTGGTGATGGAGCATCTGATAAGTGACTACGAGACTCAGGAGATGATGAAGCAACAAGGTAAACTATTTAACCTCAGAAAATATTGACCTCCAGAGTCTAGTATTGTTTCATTTTTGTTAGAACTCCCTCTCCCCAGTGAGTATTCACCAGAATTAATATTCTCATTTAGAAGTAAATGTTTCTTCTAGTAACTGAGACTAAGCGTTAAATCACGAATCCCGTCTGTTTCCCAAAGAGTCTCTTCAGTTTCCAGCCTGCGTTGCCCTGTCTTAGCCCAGAACTTCTATGATGCACCATCCAGTCCTGCTTGTCCCTTCTCTGTTTCTGTTTCCTTGTTTTTCTCTTCCTCTTGCTCCTCACCCTGCCATACTATAATCTGAGCTTTACACAGCTGTTCCCTGTTCCTCTTGGGGGCCGCAGTTCTCCTTCTCCCTCAGGGCCGGAGGAATCAACTAGGGGCAGAGCTTTTCTTGACCTGCTGCTCGCAAACAGGGAAGAATTAGTAGGGGAAGCAAAAGTGGATGGGAACCTGGGAGGCAGTGACCATGAGATGGTCAAGTGCAGGATTCTGACACAAGGAAGAAAGGAGAGCAGCAGAATACGGAGCCTGGATTTCAGAAATGCAGACTTTGACTCCCTCAGGGAGCTGACTGGCAGGATCCCCTGAGAGAATAACATGAGGGGAAAGGAGTCCAGGAGAGCTGACTGTATTTTAAAGAATCCTTGTTGAGGTTGCAGGAACAAACCATCCTGATGTGTAGAAAGAATAGTAAATGTGGCAGGCGACCAGCTTGGTATAACAGTGAAATCCTTGCTGATCTTAAACACAAAAAAGAAGCTTACAAGAAGTGGGAGATTGGACAAATGACCAGGGAGGAGTATAAAAATATTGCTCAGGCATGCAGGAGTGAAATCAGGAAGGCCAAATCACACTTGGAGTTGCAGCTAGCAAGGGATGTTAAGAGTAACAAGAAGGGTTTCTACAGGTATGTTAGTAACAGGAAGAAGGTCCTGGAAAGAGTGGGCCCCTTACTGAATTGGGGAAGCAACCTCGTGACAGAGACTGTGGAAAAAGCTAATGCACTCAATGCTTTTTTTGCCTCTGTCTTCACAAACAAGGTCAGCTCCCAGACTACTGTACTGGGCAGCATAGTATGGGGAGGAGGTGACCAGCCTTCTGTGGAGAAATAAGTGGTTCAGGACTATTTAGAAAAGCTGGACGAGCACAAGTCCACGGGGCCAGATGCACTGCATCCGAGGGTGCTAAAGGAGTTGGTGGATGTGATGGCAGAGCCATTAGCTATTATCTCTGAAAACCCATGGCAACCGGGGGAGGTCCCAGATGACTGGAAAAAGGCTAATGTACTGTCCATCTTTTAAAAAGGGAAGGAGGAGAATCTGGGGAACTACAGGCCAGTCAGCCTCACCTCAGTCCCTGGAAAAATCATGGAGCAGGTTCTCAAGGAATCAATTTTGAAGCACTTCAAGGAGAGGAAAGTGATCAGGAACAGTCAGCATGGATTCACCAAGGGCAAGTCATACCTGACTAACCTAATTGCCTTCTATGAAGAGATAATTTGCTCTGTGGATGAGGGGAAAGCGGTGGACCTGTTATTCCTTGACTTTAGCAAATCTTTTGATACAGTCTCCCACGGTAGTCTTGCCAGCAAGTTAAAGAAGTATGGTGCTGGATGAATGGACGATAATGTGGATAGAAAGCTGGCTAGATTGTCGGGCTCAACGAGTAGTAATCAGTGGCTCCATGTCTAGTTGGCAGCCAGTATCAAGGGGTGTGCCCCAAGGGTCAGTCCTGGGGCCGGTTTTGTTCAATATCTTCATTAATGATCTGGAAGATGGCGTTGGTTGCACCCTCAGCAAGTTTGCAGATGTCACTAAACTAGGAGTCTAGTATCAGGGGGTAGCCGTGTTAGTCTGTATCTGTGTTAGTTTGTTGCACCTGAAGAAGTGAGGTTTTTTTTACGCACCTAAGCTTATGCCCAAATAAATCTGTTAATCTTTACGGTGCCACTGGACTCCTTGTTATTTAAACTGGGAGGACTGGTAGATACGCTGGAGGGTAGGGATAGGATATAGAGGGACCCAGACAAATTAGAGGATTGGGCCAAAAGAAATCTGATGAGGTTCAACAAGGACAAGTGCAGAGTCCCGCACCTAGGACGGAAGAATCCCATGCACTGCTATAGATTAGGGACCGAGTGGCTACGCAGCAGTTCTGCAGAAAAGGACCTAGGGTAACAGTGGACAAGAAGCTCAATATGAGTCAACAGTGAGCCCTTGTTGCCAAGAAGGCTAACGGCATTTTGGGCGATATAAGTAGGGGCATTGCTAACAGATCGAGGGATGTGATCATTCCCCTCTATTCGGCATTGGTGAGGCCTCATCTGGAGACTGTGTCGAATTTTGGGCCCCACACTACAAGTAGAATGTGGAAAAATTGGAAAGAGTCCAGCGGAGGGCAACAAAAATGATTAGGAGGCTAGAGCACATGTTTTAGGAGGAGAGGCTAAGGGAACTGGGATTATTTCGTCTGCAGAGAAGAATGAGGGGGGATTTGATAGCTGCTTTCAACTACCTGAAAGGGGGTTCCAAAGAAGATGGATCGACTGTTCTCAGTGGTAGCAGATGACAGAACAAGGAGCAGTCAGTAGTTTCCCCATGAATTGAAATTGGGGAGGTGTTCAAATTTACAGGGGGGCGGGTGTTAGGGCCTATGAGATATATAAAAGAGATATGAATAAAGTAAATGTTTTGTAAGGATAATGCAAATTTAACACAAGGATAATGCAAGTTACACCAAAACACAAAACAGGTCTAGATTTCTAAAAGAATTTTACAATTTTTTTAAAGAAATGTATTTAATTTAAATTGATTTTTGAAAAGTAAGCTCTCATGGGATAAGAGGGAAGTCCTCTCATGGATCAATAACTGGTTAAAATATGGGAAACAAAGGGTAGGAATAAATTATCAGTTTTCAGAATGAAGAGAAATAAATAGTGGTATCCCAGGGGGGGTCAGTACTGTTCAACATACTCATAAATGATCTAGAAAAATGGGTAAACAGTGAGGTGGCAAAATTTTCAGATGATACAAAACTATTCAAGATAGTTAGTCCCAGGCAGACTGCAAAGCATTACAAAGGGATCTCACAGAACTGGGTGACTGGGCAACAAAATGGCAGGTGAAATTCAATGTTGATAAATGCAAAGTAATGCACACTGGAAAACAATCTCAACTGTCCATACAAAATGAAGGAGTCTGAATTCGCTGTTAACACTCAAGAAAGAGATCTTGAAGTCGTTATGAATAGTTCTCTGAAAACATCCACTGAATGTTCAGTGGCAGTCAAAAAAAGCCAACAGAACATTTGGAATCATTAAGAAAGGGATAGATAATAAGACAGAAAATATCATATTGCCTCTATATAAATCCGTGGTATGTGTATACCTTGAATACTCTGTACAGATCTGGTTACCCCATCCCAAAAGAGAGATATTGGAAATGGAAAAGGTACAGAGATGGGGAACTAAAATGATAAGGGGTATGAAACAGAAGGAGAAATTAAAATGACTGGGAATTTTCAGCTTAGAAAAAAGACGACTAAGGGGGGATATGATACAGGTCTCTAAAATCTTGAAGAAAGTGAATAAGGAAATGTTATTTAATCCTTCACATAACACAAGAACTAGCAGTCACCCAATTAAATTAACAGGCAGCAGGTTTAAAAAAAAACAGGACGTACTTCTTCACACAACATAAAGTCAACCCGTGGAACTCTTTGCCAGGGGATGCTGTGAAGACCAAAACTATAACAGGATTTAAAAAAGAACTAGATAAATTCTTGGAGAACAGGTCCATCAGTGGCTATTAGCCAGGATAGGGAGGCATACAATACCATGCTCTGAGTGTTCCTAGCCTGTTTGCCAGAAGCTGGGAATGGGCAACAGGGGATGAATGACTTGATGATTATCTGTTCTGTTCATTCCCTCTGGGACACCTGGCCTTGACCACTGTCAGAAGACAGGTTACTGGGTTATATGGACCATTGGTCTGACTCAGTATGACCATTCTTATGTAAAAATTAATTATAATTAAAAAAATGTTTAGTACAGAAACTTCCCAACATAATGACCTCTCAAGATAGCAACAATGTGAAATAACAACCTTGGCAAATTAATGGCATTTTAAAAACGTTGGCCTACTAGGAAACATATTGTGACAAAGTTCCTCCTCTACCTTGGTGGGTCCTGTGCTTATTTGGCAAATTTGCTCATCTCAGTGATCTTCCCCACAGTCTGGGTCAGCTTTTCCTGTGTCTGATCAGGAGTTGAGAGGTTTAGGGGGAACCCAGGCCCGCCCTCTTCTCTGGGTTCTGAGCCCAAGGCCCTGTGGTTTGCAGCTGTCTATAGTGCCTCCTGTAACAGCTGCATGACAGCTACAACTCCCTGGGCTACTTCCCCATGGCCTCCTCCAAACACCTTCTTTATCCTCACCACAGGACCTTCCTCCTGGTGTCTGATAACACTTGAACTCCTTAGTCCTCCAGCAGCACAGCCTCTCACTCTCAGCTCCTTGCACTTCTTGCTCCCAGCTCCTCACACACACTTCCTCTCCTCTGGCTCCCACCTCCGACTGGAGTGAGCTCCTTTTTAAACCAGGTGCCCTGATTAGCCTGCCTTGATTGGCTGCAGGTGTTCTAATCAGCCTGTCTGCCTTAATTGGTTCTAGCAGGTTCCTGATTACTCTAGTTCAGCCCCTGCTCTGGTCACTCAGGGAACAGAAAACTACTCACCTAGTGACCAGTATATTTGCCCTCTACCAGACTGCTGTACCCCACTGGCCTGGGTCTGTCTCATATCCCTCCCCCCTGCTCAACACCAAGGGGTTAGGCAGCTCGGGATGCCAGACAGTGCACATGTGACAAGCCATTGGCATTATCGTGATGGCTTCCCTGCCCTGTGTTGCACACGGAACTGGAAAGGTTAGAGGGATAAGAACCACCTGGTCCCCTTTGCGTTCTTCTCCTTGTTCCGCTGCATCCATTGAAGAGGGGCATGGTCAGTCATGAAGACAAATCTGCACCTGAGCAAGTAGTAGCGCAATGCTTCCATGGCCCATTTTATGGCTAGGCACTCCCTCTCCACCACTGCCTATTTTTGTTCCCTCGGAAGGAGTTTCCTACTGAGGTAGAGAATTGGGTGTTCCTCCTACCTGACCATCTGTGATAGAACGGCCCCCAACCCTACTTCCGATGCATCTGTCTGCAGGATAAATTCCTTGGAGAAATCAGGGGCTATCAGTATGGGGTTACTGCAGAGGTCAGTCCGTAGGTCTGTGAATGCTTCCTCTGCAGCATCAGACCATCTCACCAGATCAGGTCCACGGGCTTTCACTAGGTCTGTCAGGGGGCTTGCCCTTGTGGCAAAGCAGGGGATAAATCGTCAGTAATACCCCACTACACCTAGGTATGCCCGGACTTGTTTCTTGCAACGTGGTCGGGGCCAATTTTGGATGGCCTCCAACTTGTTCGCTTGGGGTTTTATCAGACCTTTCCCCAAAATGTAGCCAAGATATTTGGCCTCTGTAAACCCTACAGCGCACTTGGCAGGGTTTGCTGTAAGGCCAGCTCGCCTGAAGGTATCAAGGACTGCCTCCACCTTCTCTAGGTGGATTTCCCAGTCTGGGGTATGAATAACCACATAGTCCAAGTAGGCAGCAGCATAACTGTTATGCGGGCATAATAGCTTGTCCATGAGATGCTGGAAAGTAGATGGGGCCCCATGTAGTCCAAAAGGGAGGACAGTATATTGAAAAAGACCCTCTTGTGCAGAGAACACAGTCTTTTCCTTTGCGTCTTCTGCAAGGGGAATCTGCCAGTACCCCTTTGTCATGTCTAGGGTAGTCAAGTAGTGGGCATTCCCCAGACAGTCCACTAGTTCATCAATGCGAGGTATGGGGTACGCATCGAACTGGTATACTTCGTTTAGTCACCGGAAGTCGTTGCAAAACCTTGTGGTGCCATCAGGTTTGGGCACCAGCACGATTGGGCTGGACCACTGACTGTGGGATTCTTCGATGATCCCTAACTCCAGCATTTTTTTTACTTCTGCTTTTATTTCCTCCCTTTTGGCCGCTAACATCCGATAGGCAACCTTAATAGTTCCTTGCTTAATATGCAAGCCAAACTGCAACGAGAGAACAGAAAAAAAACTTCTCTCTTGCTCCTTTTTCTCTCTGCTTAAAAGCCCTAGCAGAGAAAAAGAAAATAATATTCCTACTGGCTTCTAGATTCTTATCTTTCCACACCGCTGCCACTCATGTCATAACTTTCCTACTCAGATCTGAACCTTAGAGTTCAGAACATGAGAAGTTAGCATGAAACCTCCAAACTTAATTACCAGCTTGGATCTGATATCGCTGCCACCAGCCAGAAAATTCCAGTGTCTGGCTCACTCTGGTCTCCCCAAAACCTTCCCTGTGGGAGCCCCTGAGTCTCACTACCAAGGGAAATAACCCATTTCCCTTCCCCCTCTTTACCTCCTCCCAGATTTCCCCGCCCTGGGCACTCTAGGATATTCCCTGCTTCAAGTCCTTGAAACACAAATACCGAGAGATCAAATCTCTCCCTCCCCTCACCCAGAGAGTATGCAAAGTCAGGCTTAGTAAATCTAACACAAAGAGATTTTCCCCCTCCCTTCGTTTCTTAGCCTTAACCAGTGAAAAACTCAAACAGGTCTTAAAAAGAAAGCTTTATATAAAAAGAAAGGAAAAGACATAAAAATGGTCTCTGTATCAAGGTGACAATATACAGGGTCAATTGCTTAAAAGAAAAAATGAATAAACAGCCTTATCCAAAAAGAAAACAATTTAAAACATTCCAGCAACTACACACATGTAAATACAAAAAAACAATATAAACCTATTGTCTTACTATCCTTGTACTTACAACTTGGAAACAGAAGATTAGAAAACTTGGAGATAGAGAGATCACTCTCAGAGCTGAGAGGGCCACCGAACGAAGACAAAGAACTCACACCCAAACTTCCCTCCACCCAGTTTTGAAAGTATTTTGTTTCATGATTGGTCCTCTGGTCAGGTTTTTCAGGTCACTGTTTGTTAACCCTTTTATAGGTGAAAGAGACATTAACCCTTAGCTATCTGTTTATGACAGGGCCTCATTGTTATTCTGGCCCCAGGGTTCGTGACGATGTGGCGATGTGTCTCAGTTGTTTGACCTGATTTTGTCGAGAACACATCTTGGTTCTGGAAGATCATCTCAGACACCTTATTCTTCTGGTCTGGTGTTAATTTGGGAGACACTCTCACCTGTTTGGAAGGCATGTTTTCCTGGGTTAGGTCTTTTTGGACAGTTATGCATGCCTCTTGTGCATGCCAGGGTTTCAGAAGGTTGATGTGATATATCTGTTCTTGTTTTCGGCGTCCTGGCTGCTGCACCTTGTAGGTTACTTCCCCACGGGTTCAACCACCTCATAGGTCCCCTGCCATTGGGCCAGTAGCTTGCTTTCTACTGTGGGTACCAACACCATCACCCGATCCCCTGGTTGGAACTGTCGGACTTTTGCCTGGCGATTGTAATGGGTTCTCTGGGCCTCCTGTGCCTTTTCCAAATGTTCCTGTACAATAGGGGTGACCCGGGCTATCCGGTCTCGCATCTGTATTATATGATCTATTATATTTCTCCCCTCATTGGGTTCCTCTTCCCATATCTCCTTGGCAATATCTAGTATGCCACGGGGGTGACGCCCGTATAATAACTCGACTGGGGAAAACCCAGTCAAGGCCTGAGGTACCTCCTGGATAGCGAACATAAGGTAGGGCAGTAGAGTGTCCCAATCCTTCCTGTCCCGACTTATCACCTTCCTTATCATAGCCTTGAGGGTTCAGTTAAACCTTTCTACCAACCCATAAGTCTGTGGATGGTAGACTGAAGTTCTCAGGGTATGTATATAGAGCAGCGTACAGAGGTCCTTCATTAGCTTTGACATAAATGGAGTTCGTTGGTCTGTTAATATCTCCTTTGGTAGCCCCACTCGGGCAAAGATCCCCACCAGCTCTTTGGCTATCGTTTTAGAGGCTGTGTTCCGCAGGGGGATGGCTTCTGGATAGCGAGTAGCATAGTCCAAAACAACAAGTATATATTGGTGGCCCCAAGCCGTCGTCTCCAGGGGCCCACTAGGTCCATGGCTATTCGCTCAAAGGGGACCTCTATGATGGGAAAGGGTACTAAAGGTGTCCTCAGGTGGGGACGGGGACTGTGCAGCTGACACTCCGGGAAGGACGCACAGTACCTCCGCACTCCTTTGTGTACTCCGGGCCAGAAGAACCATCATAGGACTCGTGCCAGGGTCTTCTTTACCCCCAAGTGCTCCCCAAAAAGATGACTGAGCAAGACTTAATACAGCGTTCTGGTGTTTTTGAGGTACTAGGATCTGCTGTACCTTCTGCCCATGTACTGGTGCAACCCGGTATAAGAGATTCTTCTTCATTATGAAATAGGGTCCTGGTCCCTGGGTTTTCCCTTCCACGGGGACCCCATCTATTTCAGTCACCTCCTTTCTAATGTTGTCGTACCTTGGGTCTTCAGCCTGGTCCCGTCCAAAATTTCCTCTTCTGGGGCTAATCTGCCCAAGATCTAGGGGCCCAGTCTCTGTTGTCTCTACTGGTTCAGAAGCGTTAGGGTGGGGGTCAGACTTGGGTGCTTCTCCCTCCTGGGTGGCCTCCTTTTCAGCTGCTCGAGTCTGCCTACCTATGAAAGCGACCTTCTGACTTGGGGTCAGTATTCTGGTTCCCAAGGCCTTAGCTTCCCTCCTTTCCCTTTTCAACTTTCTACCCTGTCTGGGAATGGAAAATAAATCTGGGGATATTTCAGAGAAGACTGGGGGTTGACAGTCTACTGTGGATGCCTCACAAACTTCAGGGTTCCCCTCTTTCTCCAGTCCTACTGGGAGTAAGTCTCCAAACCCTGGGAAGTCCTTCCCTATGAGCACCGGGTATGGGAGTTTAGGGACTTCACCTGCTGCTACCTCAGTAGTGTTCCCCTGAATCTCGATTTTTAGTGGGATAGTGGGGTAATAACCAGCTGTCCCATGGATGCATATTATCCCCGTACGCTTAGCCCGCAGCAGCTGACTACACTTCATGAGCTTCCCTGAGACAAGCGTGATAGCACTCCCCAAATCAACCAGTGCCGTGGTCTCTACCCCATTTAGCTTTACTGGTCTGGTGTACATATGTGGGGTTAGTGAGACCCCCACAAGGTGGATTAGGGAGCATGGGTCTGCCCAGTTCCCCAGGTTACACTGCATAGGCTCCTCAGCATTGGGACACTGTACAGCTATATGTCCCCGCTCCCCGCAGGCATAAAATCTGTATGGGGCCTTAGGCATTCTCCGGTCTCTTGGTTTGGGCAGTCTAACATCATGATCCTCCTCTCCCTCAGTGCTCTGACTCTTTGTGGCTTCTGGTGGGCCTTCAGCCCGTCTCTTTTTCCACGTGTGATCTCCTGGTTGCCCAGACACCCGAGCGCTAAGGCTTGGTGCTGCTAGTTTAACCCGGGATGCCTCTTCCTTAACTGGTCGGGTCAGCTCCCTCGCTGTCCTTCGCCTCTCTACCAGTGCGACAACCTCATCATAAGTGGAGGGTTTGTTCTGGCTTACCCAAGCACGAAGATCTGGCGGTAGCCCCCTCATATATCGGTCGATGACCAGAACCTCTAGTATCTCTTCCAGACTCCGGGATTCCGTTCGCAACCACTTTCGTGCGAGATGGATGAGGTCATACAATTGGGACTGCAGGGTTTTGTTTTCCTGGTACCTCCGCTTATGATAGTTACCCCAGATCTGGCCAGGATCTCTGCTTTCAGCTGGAGGTAGTCTGCTGCAGCCTCTTCAGGCAGATCATAGTAGCCTTCTGGGCCTCCCCACAGAGGAATGGGGCGAGGATGCCAGACCACTGATCTCGAGGCCAGGCCTCCCGTAGAGCTGTCCTTTCAAAGGCCAGAAGGTATGCCTCTACATCATCCTCCCACGTCATTTTCTGCAGCCAATGTCTGGCCCATATGATCTGCGTCCGATCATGGCTGCAGTTCAGCTCTGTAAGGATCTTTACCTGGTTTACCAGTTCCCGCAACGTAGCTCGGTCTTGAGAAGCCTGGTCCATCAGCAGGCGATTAGACCCTTGCTGCAGCTGCACTGCCTCCTGTGGGGTGGGTGCCTGGACACGGGTAGCCTCCTGCTCGGCCGCCATAGCTTGCAGTGCCCACACTAAATCATCCATTGTGGTGAAACCCCACCCCTTTTTTTTTTCTAAATCACCCTCCTTCTTCTGCCATGCTGTGCACACCAAATCCCACTTTTAACACCTGTTGTGACAAAGTTCCTCCTCTACCTTGGTGGGTCCTGTGCTTATTTGGCAAATTTGCTCACCTCAGTGATCTTCCCCACAGTCTGGGTCAGCTTCTCCTGTGTCTGATCAGGAGTTGAGAGGTTTGGGGGGAACCCAGGCCTGCCCTCTACTCCGGGTTCCAGCCCAGGGCCCTGTGGTTTGCAGCTGCCTATAGTGCCTCCTGTAACAGTTGCATGACAGCTACAACTCCCTGGGCTACTTCCCAATGGCCTCCTCCAAACACTTTCTTTATCCTCACCACAGGATCTTCCTCCTGGTGTCTGATAATGCTTGTACTCCATAGTCCTCCAGCAGCACAGCCTCTCACTCTCAGCTCCTTGCACCTCTTGCTCCCAGCTCCTCACATGCACTTCCTCTCCTCTGGCTCCCCCCTCCTGACTGGAGTGAGCTCCTTTTTAAACCCAGGTGCCCTGATTAGCCTGCCATGATTGGCTGCAGGTGTTCTAATCAGCCTGTCTGCCTTAATTGGTTCTAGCAGGTTCCTGATTTCTCTAATGCAGCCCCTGCTCTGGTCACTCAGGGAACAGAAAACTACTCACCCAGTGACGAGTATATTTGCCCTCTACCAGACTCCTGTACCCCACTGGCCTGGGTCTGTCACAATATTTATATGTTTTCATTCCTAGTCACAAATCTAGCATTCTGGAGAACAAACAAATGTTTATTTAACGTGCCCCTCATTTTTCCCTTCACCGGACCCCACTCACTAGTGTTGTCCTTGGTCAGTGGAGACTCAGAGTTCAGAGGTGCTTTCATGTGAGTACACCTTCCAGGTGGGGGGCAAGAAGGCACCTTGCTTGTTCCTTCAGCTGCTCACTGTTCGCTCTGGCCATGGCTGTTCGTTGTGCCACCGTTCATTCCGCCACTCTGTTGCCAATGGCCCTGCGCAGTCACCTTCTGCTGCCACCTGCCACTCTGACCTCTGTGAGTTGGTCTCTTGATGTTCCACCAGCTCTCAGTGATTTCAGCTGAGCTCTCAGTGGGGGAACCTTGCTGCTAGTGCAGTTTGGGCCATCTCTTCCACAGAAACACTGTCCCCAGAGCAGGACTAAGCACTTAGACATGATTATCAGTGATTTCAACTGCAGTGTCACTTAACAGAACAAAAGACTCTCTATGAAGCCTAATCAGCTCTGTCTTTAAACAGTGGAGAGGGGCAGATCCCCACCCTCTCTCTTGATGCCCTCAATCAGCACAGGCTAAGTACAGTTCTAATGACCTTTACTCATACAATAAGATACAATCCCTTGGGCAACACAGCTCAGATTGCTGGATACCTAGGTAGATTAGGTGTGAATGTAAATACAGTCTGGTCCTGAAGCCTTTTCCCCCAGCTCATCACTAGCTATCAGGGAGAGCTCATTTAGACTTTGCTTACAAAACATCATTTGAAATTATTAGGTTGGCCAACATCACCGAAATGAATGCACTGATATTGTCATAAAACAGTTGTATAAGGAAGCTAGTCTATGTTCATACTTTTGAAATCTATTATACTTTTTCAGATATATGTATTTTATCATACACCGTATAGCCTTTTAAAGTGTGTATTAATGTTTCAATTTCAATTCAATTCAAATTTCCAAACAGTCACTAAATTGGCATGTTTCAGAGTAGCAGCAGTGTTAGTCTGTATCCGCAAAAAGAACAGGAGTACTTCTGGCACCTTAGAGACTAACGCATTTATTTGAGCATAAGCTTTTGTGGGCTACAGCCCACTTCATTGGATGCATGGAATGGAAAATATAGTAAGGAGATGTATATACATACAGAGAACATGAAAAGGTGGGAGTTGCCCAACCAACTCTAAGAGGCTAATTAATTAAGATGAGCTGTTGTCAGCAGGAGAAAAAAAAATTTTGTAGTGATGATCAAGATGACCCATTTAAGACAGTTTGACAAGAAGGTGTGAGGATACTTAACATGGGCAAATAGATTCAATGTGTGTAATGGCTCAGCCATTCCCAGTCTCTATTTAAGCCTAAATTGATTGTATCTAGTTTGCATATTCACTCAAGTTCAGCATTTTCTCGTTGGAGTCTGTTTTTGAAGCTTTTCTGTTGCAAAATTTCCACCTTTAAATCTGTTACTGAATGGCCAGAGAGGCTGAAATGTTCTCCTACTGATGTTTGAATGTTATAATTCTTGACATCTGATTTGTGTCCATTTATTCTTTTGCGTAGAGACTGTCTGGTTTGGCCAATGTACATGGCAGAGGGGCATTGCTGGCACATGATGGCATATTCACATTGGTAATGTGCAGGTGAACGAGCCCCTGATCGTATGGCTGATGTGACTAGGTCCTATTATGGTGTCATTTGAATAGATATGTGGACAGAGTTGGCATTGGGCTTTGTTGCAAGGATAGGTTCTTGGGTTAGTGTTATTCTTCTGTGGTGTGTGGTTGCTGGTGAGTATTTGCTTCAGGTTGCGGGGGCTGTCTGTAAGCGAGGACAGGTCTATCCCCCAAGATCTGTGAGAGTGAGGGATCGTCCTTCAGAATAGGTTTGATTATGCCCTGGAGAGGTTTCAGTTGGGGGCTGTAGGTAATGGCTAGTGGAGTTCTGTTATCTTCTGTGTTGGGCCTGTCTTGTAGTAGGTGACTTCTGGGTACTCTTCTGGCTCTGTCAATCTGTTTTTTTCACTTCATCAAGTGGGTATTGTAGTTTTAAGAATGCTTGATAGATCTTGTAGGTGTTTGTCCCTGTCTGAGGGATTGGAGCAAGTGCGGTTGTATCTTAGAACTTGGCTGAAGACAGTGGATCGTGTGATGTGTCCTGGATGAAAGCTAGAGGCATGTACATAAGTATAGTGGTCACTAGGTTTCCGGTATAGGGTGGTGTTTATGTGACCATTGCTTATTAGCACAGTAGTGTCAAGGAAATGGACTGCTTGTGTGGATTGGTCTAGGCTGAGGTTGATGGTGGGATGGAAATTGTTGAAATCATGGTGGAATTCCTCAAGAGCTTCTTTTCCATGGGTCCAGATGATGAAGATGTCATCAGTGTAGAGTAGGGACATTAGGGGACGAGAGCTAAGGAAGCGTTGTTCTAAGTCAGCCATAAAAATGTTGGCATACTATGGGCCATGCAGATACCCATAGCAGTGCCGCTGACTTGTAGGTATATATTATCCCCAAATGTGAAATAGTTGTGGGTGAGGACAAAGTCGCAAAGTTCAGCCACCAGGTTTGGCATGTAACTAGTTCACAAAACTGGGGGGGCGGGTGTTGGGGAAATTCAGGGGGGTGTAGGGAAATCACGGGGAGCAATAGTCTCAAGTTGCAGTGGGGGAGGTTTAGGTTGGCTATTAGGAAAAACTTTTCCACTAGGAGGGTGGTGAAGCACTGGAATGGGTTACCTAGGGATGTGGTGAAATCTCCTTTTTTAGAGGTTTTTAAGGTCAGGCTTGACAAAGCCCTGGCTGGGATGATTTAGTTGAGGATTGGTCCTGCTTTGAGCAGGGGGTTGGACTAGATGACCACCTGAGGTCCCTTCCGACCGTAATATTCTATGATTGGCCGCTCCTTCTGCTAGTGGTCTCCTTTTTCTGCCTCCAGAACTCATAGAGCAGTTAGTTCCCTCCAGCTAAGTTGAGCATTTAATCTTTTCTGTCTACAGAACACAGGGTCGTTGAATAGTTTCTTACCAAACAGACTTGTTCTGACTTGTTTTATCGTCAAATTCCAGAAACAAGAACCAAGTTTAATTTGTAACAATAACTGCAAGAGCTGGCCAGAGCTAAACAGGTGATATCCCCAGTCACGCAGAGCTGATTTCTCTGCAGGGCCCACATGGGGCTGTCTCACTGTGTCTCTTCAGGACTGGGGTCAGAGCTGCCCCACAGCTGGAGGAGATTTCTAGGGGCTGCCCCTTCAGCTGGTTTCTTTCTGCACTCCTGGTGTGTCATGATTGTGTGGTGAATTTTTCATGTGTACTTTAGCGTGTTCTTCCTGCAGTGATGCAGCTCGTTAGTTATTTATCACGCAGTTCTCTCTTCCTTATCCCCTCAGCTCAGCACAGCCTGTCCCTTGTTACTGAGTGGATGGCAAACCTGCAAACCTAGGGAATGCAGCGTGGGCACTTATCTCAACTGCTGGTAGAAACAGAAAGAGCGTAGATGAGGGATGGAGCAACTGTCTTCCAAGCACACACTAAATAGGTTCTAACATTTCAGCTAATTGCCCAACTTCTGCTCTCCCCTATCTTTGTATGGTAACTGTTGTTCATCCATGTCCCCCTATAACTGTTATACACCACCTCCCCCAATCATATAACTCCTACGTCAGCTACAGTGACGAAGAGGCAGGCTGAAGAAAAACTGTGTTCAGGTCACTTTCAGGAAAGGATGTTTTGTGATTAAACTAATGCAGATGTCCAAGCTAAATATTTTAATAACTAATGACTCTCTGTGCATCTGAGAGTTGCATCATGGAGTGCAAGCTGGGAACAGGCCATTGAGAGTTACAGAGAGCATCATTCTTTTACAGAGGCAGCTTCACTTTTATCAGTAACTATGATGATGGGTAAGGACCAGTCATTGACCTCATCTAGATTAAATATAGGGACCAGTTAGTTACCTCAGCCATGACCTATAGTCTTGGATCTCAGCGAGGGATACGCGTACACAGAGGTCTTCTAGGGGAACATCAACTCCTCTAGATCAGAGTTTCTTAACCTGGGGATTGTGAGCCCCAGAGGTCGCAGGTGCAGGGCTGGGAATCAGGGCAGTTGCCTGTGGCCCCACACCACAGTGGGCCCCTTGAAGCTAAATTACATGCTGCAGCCTGGGCAGCAGGGCTTGGGCTTCAGATTCCTGAAAGGGCTACAGTAGTCTGGAAAGGTTGAGAACCACTTGTCTATAGTGATCAGTTGTGATTGCCACTGTGTGAAACACCTAGTTAAGAGGTGACTTCTAACTATTTGGGTGTGTTCTTTCCATTCTCTGAGGAAATGGGAGCTGAACCAGGCTAGCTGCATTGAAATCTTGTGTTACTGCGCATTTGGCTGCAGATTCAAAGGAAAACCATGAATGTTTTGAATGTACATTTTATTGTTCTTGTCCCCTTTGTATGTTGCTTGTCCAGGATTGTAAGCGCTTTGGAGCAGGAACTGTTTCTTCATGTATATTTAAATATACGCTGATTGAGGTAACCCTCTTCATTCCAGGTTCAGTTGTACCTGTTTGTCAGTGATGGATAATTTTTAATCGTATAGAAAAGCCTTAAATGTCTAGTTATGTAAAACAGGGCGAAGGTTATATGCATTTTTGGGGTTGGCATCCCTCAGAAGTCTTAATGCAAAATAATGTCTCAGGCTAAAAGAAGAACAGATGTAAAATTACTGGGTTTGAGTTCTAATGTGGTCATTGTGGTGATGGAGCATCTGATAAGTGACTACGAGACTCAGGAGATGATGAAGCAACAAGGTAAACTATTTAACCTCAGAAAATATTGACCTCCAGAGTCTAGTATTGTTTCATTTTTGTTAGAACTCCCTCTCCCCAGTGAGTATTCACCAGAATTAATATTCTCATTTAGGAGTAAATGTTTCTTCTAGTAACTGAGACTAAGCGTTAAATCACGAATCCCGTCTGTTTCCCAAAGAGTCTCTTCAGTTTCCAGCCTGCGTTGCCCTGTCTTAGCCCAGAACTTCTATGATGCACCATCCAGTCCTGCTTGTCCCTTCTCTGTTTCTGTTTCCTTGTTTTTCTCTTCCATTTTTGTTCCTCTTCCTCTTTCTCCTCACCCTGCCATACTATAATCTGAGCTTTACACAGCTGTTCCCTGTTCCTCTTGGGGGCCGCAGTTCTCCTTCTCCCTCAGGGCCGGAGGAATCAACTAGGGGCAGAGCTTTTCTTGACCTGCTGCTCGCAAACAGGGAAGAATTAGTAGGGGAAGCAAAAGTGGATGGGAACCTGGGAGGCAGTGACCATGAGATGGTCAAGTGCAGGATCCTGACACAAGGAAGAAAGGAGAGCAGCAGAATACGGAGCCTGGATTTCAGAAAAGCAGACTTTGACTCCCTCAGGGAGCTGACTGGCAGGATCCCCTGAGAGAATAACATGAGGGGAAAGGAGTCCAGGAGAGCTGACTGTATTTTAAAGAATCCTTGTTGAGGTTGCAGGAACAAACCATCCTGATGTGTAGAAAGAATAGTAAATGTGGCAGGTGACCAGCTTGGTATAACAGTGAAATCCTTGCTGATCTTAAACACAAAAAAGAAGCTTACAAGAAGTGGGAGATTGGACAAATGACCAGGGAGGAGTATAAAAATATTGCTCAGGCATGCAGGAGTGAAATCAGGAAGGCCAAATCACACTTGGAGTTGCAGCTAGCAAGGGATGTTAAGAGTAACAAGAAGGGTTTCTACAGGTATGTTAGCAACAGGAAGAAGGTCCTGGAAAGAGTGGGCCCCTTACTGAATCGGGGAAGCAACCTCGTGACAGAGACTGTGGAAAAAGCTAATGCACTCAATGCTTTTTTTGCCTCTGTCTTCACAAACAAGGTCAGCTCCCAGACTACTGTACTGGGCAGCATAGTATGGGGAGGAGGTGACCAGCCTTCTGTGGAGAAATAAGTGGTTCAGGACTATTTAGAAAAGCTGGACGAGCACAAGTCCACGGGGCCAGATGCACTGCATCCGAGGGTGCTAAAGGAGTTGGTGGATGTGATTGCAGAGCCATTAGCTATTATCTCTGAAAACCCATGGCAACCGGGGGAGGTCCCAGATGACTGGAAAAAGGCTAATGTACTGTCCATCTTTTAAAAAGGGAAGGAGGAGAATCCGGGGAACTACAGGCCTGTCAGCCTCACCTCAGTCCCTGGAAAAATCATGGAGCAGGTTCTCAAGGAATCAATTTTGAAGCACTTCAAGGAGAGGAAAGTGATCAGGAACAGTCAGCATGGATTCACCAAGGGCAAGTCATACCTGACTAACCTAATTGCCTTCTATGAAGAGATAATTTGCTCTGTGGATGAGGGGAAAGCGGTGGACCTGTTATTCCTTGACTTTAGCAAATCTTTTGATACAGTCTCCCACGGTAGTCTTGCCAGCAAGTTAAAGAAGTATGGTGCTGGACGAATGGACGATAATGTGGATAGAAAGCTGGCTAGATTGTCGGGCTCAACGAGTAGTAATCAGTGGCTCCATGTCTAGTTGGCAGCCAGTATCAAGGGGCATGCCCCAAGAGTCAGTCCTGGGGCCGGTTTTGTTCAATATCTTCATTAATGATCTGGAAGATGGCGTTGGTTGCACCCTCAGCAAGTTTGCAGATGTCACTAAACTAGGAGTCTAGTATCAGGGGGTAGCCGTGTTAGTCTGTATCTGTGTTAGTTTGTTGCACCTGAAGAAGTGAGGTTTTTTTTACGCACGAAAGCTTATGCCCAAATAAATCTGTTAATCTTTAAGGTGCCACTGGACTCCTTGTTGTTTAAACTGGGAGGAGTGGTAGATACGCTGGAGGGTAGGGATAGGATATAGAGGGACCCAGACAAATTAGAGGATTGGGCCAAAAGAAATCTGATGAGGTTCAACAAGGACAAGTGCAGAGTCCCGCACTTAGGACGGAAGACTCCCATGCACTGCTATAGATTAGGGACCGAGTGGCTAGGCAGGAGTTCTGCAGAAAAGGACCTAGGGTTACAGTGGACAAGAAGCTCAATATGAGTCAACAGTGAGCCCTTGTTGCCAAGAAGGCTAACGGCATTTTGGGCGATATAAGTAGGGGCATTGCCAACAGATCGAGGGATGTGATCATTCCCCTCTATTCGGCATTGGTGAGGCCTCATCTGGAGACTGTGTCCAATTTTGGGCCCCACACTACAAGAAGAATGTGGAAAAATTGGAAAGAGTCCAGCGGAGGGCAACAAAAATGATTAGGAGGCTAGAGCACATGTTTTAGGAGGAGAGGCTAAGGGAACTGGGATTATTTCGTCTGCAGAGAAGAATGAGGGGGGATTTGATAGCTGCTTTCAACTACCTGAAAGGGGGTTCCAAAGAAGATGGATCGACTGTTCTCAGTGGTAGCAGATGACAGAACAAGGAGCAGTCAGTAGTTTCCCCATGAATTGAAATTGGGGGGTGTTCGAATTTACAGGGGTGTCTGTCAGTGCCAATGAGATATATAAAAGAGATATGAATAAAGTAAATGTTTTGTTAGGATAATGCAAATTTAACACAAGGATAATGCAAGTTACACCAAAACACAAAACAGGTCTAGATTTCTAAAAGAATTTTACAATTTTTTTAAAGAAATGTATTTAATTTAAATTGATTTTTGAAAAGTAAGCCCTCATGGGATAAGAGGGAAGTCCTCTCATGGATCAATAACTGGTTAAAATATGGGAAACAAAGGGTAGGAATAAATTATCAGTTTTCAGAATGAAGAGAAATAAATAGTGGTATCCCAGGGGGGGTCAGTACTGTTCAACATACTCATAAATGATCTAGAAAAATGGGTAAACAGTGAGGTGGCAAAATTTTCAGATGATACAAAACTATTCAAGATAGTTAGTCCCAGGCAGACTGCAAAGCATTACAAAGGGATCTCACAGAACTGGGTGACTGGGCAACAAAATGGCAGGTGAAATTCATTGTTGATAAATGCAAAGTAATGCACACTGGAAAACAATCTCAACTGTCCATACAAAATGAAGGAGTCTGAATTCGCTGTTAACACTCAAGAAAGAGATCTTGAAGTCGTTATGAATAGTTCTCTGAAAACTGAATGTGCAGTGGCAGTCAAAAAAAGCCAACAGAACATTTGGAATCATTAAGAAAGGGATAGATAATAAGACAGAAAATATCATATTGCCTCTATATAAATCCGTGGTATGTGTATACCTTGAATACTGTGTACAGATCTGGTTACCCCATCCCAAAAGAGAGATATTGGAAATGGAAAAGGTACAGAGATGGGGAACTAAAATGATAAGGGGTATGAAACAGAAGGAGAAATTAAAATGACTGGGAATTTTCAGCTTAGAAAAAAGACGACTAAAGGGGGATATGATACAGGTCTCTAAAATCTTGAAGAAAGTGAATAAGGAAATGTTATTTAATCCTTCACATAACACAAGAACTAGCAGTCACCCAATTAAATTAATAGGCAGCAGGTTTAAAAAAAAACAGAAGGACGTACTTCTTCACACAACATAAAGTCAACCCGTGGAACTCTTTGCCAGGGGATGCTGTGAAGACCAAAACTATAACAGGATTTTAAAAAGAACTAGATAAATTCCTGGAGAACAGGTCCATCAGTGGCTATTAGCTAGGATAGGGAGGCATGCAATACCATGCTCTGAGTGTTCCTAGCCTGTTTGCCAGAAGCTGGGAATGGGCAACAGGGGATGAATGACTTGATGATTATCTGTTCTGTTCATTCCCTCTGGGACACCTGGCCTTGACCACTGTCAGAAGACAGGTTACTGGGTTATATGGACCATTGGTCTGACTCAGTATGACCATTCTTATGTAAAAATTAATTATAATTAAAAAAATGTTTAGTACAGAAACTTCCCAACATAATGACCTCTCAAGATAGCAACAATGTGAAATAACAACCTTGGCAAATTAATGGCATTTTAAAAACGTTGGCCTACTAGGAAACATATTGTGACAAAGTTCCTCCTCTACCTTGGTGGGTCCTGCGCTTATTTGGCAAATTTGCTCATCTCAGTGATCTTCCCCACAGTCTGGGTCAGCTTTTCCTGTGTCTGATCAGGAGTTGAGAGGTTTAGGGGGAACCCAGGCCCGCCCTCTTCTCTGGGTTCCGAGCCAAAGGCCCTGTGGTTTGCAGCTGTCTATAGTGCCTCCTGTAACAGCTGCATGACAGCTACAACTCCCTGGGCTACTTCCCCATGGCCTCCTCCAAACACCTTCTTTATCCTCACGACAGGACCTTCCTCCTGGTGTCTGATAACACTTGAACTCCTTAGTCCTCCAGCAGCACAGACTCTCACTCTCAGCTCCTTGCACCTCTTGCTCCCAGCTCCTCACACACACTTCCTCTCCTCTGGCTCCCACCTCCGACTGGAGTGAGCTCCTTTTTAAACCCAGGTGCCCTGATTAGCCTGCCTTGATTGGCTGCAGGTGTTCTAATCAGCCTGTCTGCCTTAATTGGTTCTAGCAGGTTCCTGATTACTCTAGTGCAGCCCCTGCTCTGGTCACTCAGGGAACAGAAAACAACTAACTTAGTGACCAGTATATTTGCCCTCTACCAGACTCCTGTACCCCACTGGCCTGGGTCTGTCACATATCCCTCCCCCCTGCTCAACACCAAGGGGTTAGGCAGCTCGGGATGCCAGACAGTGCACATGTGACAAGCCATTGGCATTATCGTGATGGCTTCCCTGCCCTGTGTTGCACACGGAACTGGAAAGGTTAGAGGGATAAGAACCACCTGGTCCCCTTTGCGTTCTTCTCCTTGTTCCGCTGCATCCATTGAAGAGGGGCATGGTCAGTCATGAAGACAAATCTGCACCTGAGCAAGTAGTAGCACAATGCTTCCATGGCCCATTTTATGGCTAGGCACTCCCTCTCCACCACTGCCTATTTTTGTTCCCTCGGAAGGAGTTTCCTACTGAGGTAGAGAATTGGGTGTTCCTCCTACCTGACCATCTGTGATAGAACGGTCCCCAACCCTACTTCCGATGCATCTGTCTGCAGGATAAATTCCTTGGAGAAATCAGGGGCTATCAGTATGGGGTTACTGCAGAGGTCAGTCCGTAGGTCTGTGAATGCTTCCTCTGCAGCATCAGACCATCTCACCAGATCAGGTCCACGGGCTTTCACTAGGTCTGTCAGGGGGCTTGCCCTTGTGGCAAAGCGGGGGATAAATCGTCAGTAATACCCCACTACACCTAGGAATGCCCGGACTTGTTTCTTGCAACGTGGTCGGGGCCAATTTTGGATGGCCTCCAACTTGTTCGCTTGGGGTTTTATCAGACCTTTCCCCAAAATGTAGCCAAGATATTTGGCCTCTGTAAACCCTACAGCGCACTTGGCAGGGTTTGCTGTAAGGCCAGCTCGCCTGAAGGTATCAAGGACTGCCTCCACCTTCTCTAGGTGGATTTCCCAGTCTGGGGTATGAATAACCACATCGTCCAAGTAGGCAGCAGCATAACTGTTATGCGGGCATAATAGCTTGTCCATGAGGTGCTGGAAAGTAGATGGGGCCCCATGTAGTCCAAAAGGGAGGACAGTATATGGAAAAAGACCCTCTTGTGCAGAGAACACAGTCTTTTCCTTTGCGTCTTCTGCAAGGGGAATCTGCCAGTACCCCTTTGTCATGTCTAGGGTAGTCAAGTACTGGGCATTCCCCAGACGGTCCACTAGTTCATCAATGCGAGGTATGGGGTACGCATTGAACTGGTATACTTCGTTTAGTCACCGGAAGTCGTTGCAAAACCTTGTGGTGCCATCAGGTTTGGGCACCAGCACGATTGGGCTGGACCACTGACTGTGGGATTCTTCGATGATCCCTAACTCCAGCATTTTTTTTACTTCTGCTTTTATTTCCTCCCTTTTGGCCGCTAACACCCGATAGGCAACCTTAATAGTTCCTTGCTTAATATGCAAGCCAAACTGCAACGAGAGAACAGAAGAAAAACTTCTCTCTTGCTCCTTTTTCTCTCTGCTTAAAAGCCCTAGCAGAGAAAAAGAAAATAATATTCCTACTGGCTGCTAGATTCTTATCTTTCCACACCGCTGCCACTCATGTCATAACTTTCCTACTCAGATCTGAACCTTAGAGTTCAGAACATGAGAAGTTAGCATGAAACCTCCAAACTTAATTACCAGCTTGGATCTGATATCGCTGCCACCAGCCAGAAAATTCCAGTGTCTGGCTCACTCTGGTCTCCCCAAAACCTTCCCTGTGGGAGCCCCTGAGTCTCACTACCAAGGGAAATAACCCATTTCCCTTCCCCCTCTTTACCTCCTCCCAGATTTCCCCGCCCTGGGCACTCTAGGATATTCCCTGCTTCAAGTCCTTGAAACACAAATACCGAGAGATCAAATCTCTCCCTCCCCTCACCCAGAGAGTATGCAAAGTCAGGCTTAGTAAATCTAACACAAAGAGATTTTCCCCCTCCCTTCGTTTCTTAGCCTTAACCAGTGAAAAACTCAAACAGGTCTTAAAAAGAAAGCTTTATATAAAAAGAAAGGAAAAGACATAAAAATGGTCTCTGTATCAAGGTGACAATATACAGGGTCAATTGCTTAAAAGAAAAAATGAATAAACAGCCTTATCCAAAAAGAAAACAATTTAAAACATTCCAGCAACTACACACATGTAAATACAAAAAAACAATATAAACCTATTGTCTTACTATCCTTGTACTTACAACTTGGAAACAGAAGATTAGAAAACTTGGAGATAGAGAGATCACTCTCAGAGCTGAGAGGGCCACCGAACGAAGACAAAGAACTCACACCCAAACTTCCCTCCACCCAGTTTTGAAAGTATTTTGTTTCCTGATTGGTCCTCTGGTCAGGTTTTTCAGGTCACTGTTTGTTAACCCTTTTATAGGTGAAAGAGACATTAACCCTTAGCTATCTGTTTATGACAGGGCCTCATTGTTATTCTGGCCCCAGGGTTCGTGACGATGTGGTGATGTGTCTCAGTTGTTTGACCTGATTTTGTCGAGAACACATCTTGGTTCTGGAAGATCATCTCAGACACCTTATTCTTCTGGTCTGGTGTTAACTTGGGAGACACTCTCACCTGTTTGGAAGGCATGTTTTCCTGGGTTAGGTCTTTTTGGACAGTTATGCATGCCTCTTGTGCATGCCAGGGTTTCAGAAGGTTGATGTGATATATCTGTTCTTGTTTTCGGCGTCCTGGCTGCTGCACCTTGTAGGTTACTTCCCCGCGGGTTCAACCACCTCATAGGGCCCCTGCCATTGGGCCAGTAGCTTGCTTTCTACTGCTACCAACACCATCACCCGATCCCCTGGTTGGAACTGTCGGACTTTTGCCTGGCGATTGTAATGGGTTCTCTGGGCCTCCTGTGCCTTTTCCAAATGTTCCTGTACAATAGGGGTGACCCGGGCTATCCAATCTCGCATCTGTATTATATGTTCTATTATATTTCTCCCCTCATTGGGTTCCTCTTCCCATATCTCCTTGGCAATATCTAGTATGCCATGGGGGTGACGCCCATATAATAACTCGACTGGGGAAAACCCAGTCAAGGCCTGAGGTACCTCCTGGATAGCGAACATAAGGTAGGGCAGTAGAGTGTCCCAATCCTTCCTGTCCCGACTTATCACCTTCCTTATCATAGCCTTGAGGGTTCAGTTAAACCTTTCTACCAACCCATAAGTCTGTGGATGGTAGACTGAAGTTCTCAGGGTATGTATATAGAGCAGCGTACAGAGGTCCTTCATTAGCTTTGACATAAATGGAGTTCGTTGGTCTGTTAATATCTCCTTTGGTAGCCCCACTCGGGCAAAGATCCCCACCAGCTCTTTGGCTATCGTTTTAGAGGCTGTGTTCCGCAGGGGGATGGCTTCTGGATAGCGAGTAGCATAGTCCAAAACAACAAGTATATATTGGTGGCCCCAAGCCGTCGTCTCCAGGGGCCCACTAGGTCCATGGCTATTCGCTCAAAGGGGACCTCTATGATGGGAAAGGGTACTAAAGGTGTCCTCAGGTGGGGACGGGGACTGTGCAGCTGACACTCCGGGAAGGACGCACAGTACCTCCGCACTCCTTTGTGTACTCCGGGCCAGAAGAACCATCATAGGACTCGTGCCAGGGTCTTCTTTACCCCCAAGTGCTCCCCAAAAAGATGACTGAGCAAGACTTAATACAGCGTTCTGGTGTTTTTGAGGTACTAGGATCTGCTGTACCTTCTGCCCATGTACTGGTGCAACCCGGTATAAGAGATTCTTCTTCATTATGAAATAGGGTCCTGGTCCCTGGGTTTTCCCTTCCACGGGGACCCCATCTATTTCAGTCACCTCCTTTCTAATGTTGTCGTACCTTGGGTCTTCAGCCTGGTCCCGTCCAAAATTTCCTCTTCTGGGGCTAATCTGCCCAAGATCTAGGGGCCCAGTCTCTGTTGTCTCTATTGGTTCAGAAGCGTTAGGGTGGGGGTCAGACTTGGGTGCTTCTCCCTCCTGGGTGGCCTCCTTTTCAGCTGCTCGAGTCTGCCTACCTATGAGAGCGACCTTCTGACTTGGGGTCAGTATTCTGGTTCCCAAGGCCTTAGCTTCCCTCCTTTCCCTTTTCAACTTTCTACCCTGTCTGGGAATGGAAAATAAATCTGGGGATATTTCAGAGAAGACTGGGGGTTGACAGTCTACTGTGGATGCCTCACAAACTTCAGGGTTCCCCTCTTTCTCCAGTCCTACTGGGAGTAAGTCTCCAAACCCTGGGAAGTCCCTCCCTATGAGCACCGGGTATGAGAGTTTAGGGACTTCACCTGCTGCTACCTCAGTAGTGTTCCCCTGAATCTCGATTTTTACTGGGATAATGGGGTAATAACCAGCTGTCCCATGGATGCATATTATCCCCGTACGCTTAGCCCGCAGCTGCTGACTACACTTCATGAGCTTCCCTGAGACAAGCGTGATAGCACTCCCCGAATCAACCAGTGCTGTGGTCTCTACTCCATTTAGCTTTACTGGTCTGGTGTACATATGTGGGGTTAGTGAGACCCCCACAAGGTGGATTAGGGAGCATGGGTCTGCCCAGTTCCCCAGGTTACACTGCATAGGCTCCTCAGCATTGGGACACTGTACAGCTATATGTCCCTGCTCCCCGCAGGCATAACATCTGTATGGGGCCTTAGGCATTCTCCGGTCTCTTGGTTTGGGCAGTCTAACATCATGATCCTCTTCTCCCTCAGTGCTCTGACTCTTTGTGGCTTCTGGTGGGCCTTCAGCCCGTCTCTTTTTCCACCTGTGATCTCCTGGTTGCCCAGACACCCGAGCGCTAAGGCTTGGTGCTGCTAGTTTAACCCGGGATGCCTCTTCCTTAACTGGTCGGGTCAGCTCCCTCGCTGTCCTTCGCCTCTCTACCAGTGCGACAACCTCATCATAAGTGGAGGGTTTGTTCTGGCTTACCCAAGCACGAAGATCTGGTGGTAGCCCCCTCATATATCGGTCGATGACCAGAACCTCTAGTATCTCTTCCGGACTCCGGGATTCCGTTCGCAACCACTTTCGTGCGAGATGGATGAGGTCATACAATTGGGACTGCAGGGTTTTGTTTTCCTGGTACCTCCGCTTATGATAGTTACCCCAGATCTGGCCAGGATCTCTGCTTTCAGCTGGAGGTAGTCTGCTGCAGCCTCTTCAGGCAGATCATAGTAGCCTTCTGGGCCTCCCCACAGAGGAATGGGGCGAGGATGCCAGACCACTGATCTCGAGGCCAGGCCTCCCGTAGAGCTGTCCTTTCAAAGGCCAGAAGGTATGCCTCTACATCATCCTCCCACGTCATTTTCTGCAGCCAATGTCTGGCCCATATGATCTGCGTCCGATCATGGCTGCAGTTCAGCTCTGTAAGGATCTTTACCTGGTTTACCAGTTCCCGCAACGTAGCTCGGTCTTGAGAAGCCTGGTCCATCAGCAGGCGATTAGTCCCTTGCTGCAGCTGCACTGCCTCCTGTGGGGTGGGTGCCTGGACATGGGTAGCCTCCTGCTGGGCTGCCATAGCTTGCAGTGCCCACACTAAATCATCCATTGTGGTGAAACCCCACCCCTTTTTTTTTTCTAAATCACCCTCCTTCTTCTGCCATGCTGTGCACACCAAATCCCACTTTTAACACCTGTTGTGACAAAGTTCCTCCTCTACCTTGGTGGGTCCTGTGCTTATTTGGCAAATTTGCTCACCTCAGTGATCTTCCCCACAGTCTGGGTCAGCTTCTTCTGTGTCTGATCAGGAGTTGAGAGGTTTGGGGGGAACCCAGGCCTGCCCTCTACTCCGGGTTCCAGCCCAGGGCCCTGTGGTTTGCAGCTGCCTATAGTGCCTCCTGTAACAGTTGCATGACAGCTACAACTCCCTGGGCTACTTCCCAATGGCCTCCTCCAAACACTTTCTTTATCCTCACCACAGGATCTTCCTCCTGGTGTCTGATAATGCTTGTACTCCATAGTCCTCCAGCAGCACAGCCTCTCACTCTCAGCTCCTTGCACCTCTTGCTCCCAGCTCCTCACATGCACTTCCTCTCCTCTGGCTCTCCCCTCCTGATTGGAGTGAGCTCCTTTTTAAACCCAGGTGCCCTGATTAGCCTGCCATGATTGGCTGCAGGTGTTCTAATCAGCCTGTCTGCCTTAATTGGTTCTAGCAGGTTCCTGATTTCTCTAATGCAGCCCCTGCTCTGGTCACTCAGGGAACAGAAAACTACTCACCCAGTGACGAGTATATTTGCCCTCTACCAGACTCCTGTACCCCACTGGCCTGGGTCTGTCACAATATTTATATGTTTTCATTCCCAGTCACAAATCTAGCATTCTGGAGAACAAACAAATGTTTATTTAACGTGCCCCTCATTTTTCCCTTCACCGGACCCCACTCACTAGCGTTGTCCTTGGTCAGTGGAGACTCAGAGTTCAGAGGTGCTTTCATGTGAGTACACCTTCCAGGTGGGGGGCAAGAAGGCACCTTGCTTGTTCCTTCAGCTGCTCACTGTTCGCTCTGGCCATGGCTGTTCGTTGTGCCACCATTCATTCCACCACTCTGTTGCCAATGGCCCTGCGCAGTCACCTTCTGCTGCCACCTGCCACTGTGACCTCTGTGAGTTGGTCTCTTGATGTTCCACCAGCTCTCAGTGATTTCAGCTGAGCTCTCAGTGGAGGAACCTTGCTGCTAGTGCAGTTTGGGCCATCTCTTCCACAGAAACACTGTCCCCAGAGCAGGACTAAGCACTTAGACATGATTATCAGTGATTTCAACTGCAGTGTCACTTAACAGAACAAAAGACTCTCTATGAAGCCTAATCAGCTCTGTCTTTAAACAGTGGAGAGGGGCAGATCCCCACCCTCTCTCTTGATGCCCTCAATCAGCACAGGCTAAGTACAGTTCTAATGACCTTTACTCATACAATAAGATACAATCCCTTGGGCAACACAGCTCAGATTGCTGGATACCTAGGTAGATTAGGTGTGAATGTAAATACAATCTGGTCCTGAAGCCTTTCCCCCCAGCTCATCACTAGCTATCAGGGAGAGCTCATTTAGACTTTGCTTACAAAACATCATTTGAAATTATTAGGTTGGCCAACATCACCGAAATGAATGCACTGACATTTTCATAAAAAACAGTTGTATAAGGAAGCTAGTCTATGTTCATACTTTTGAAATCTATTATACTTTTTCAGATATATGTATTTTATCATACACCGTATAGCCTTTTAAAGTGTGTATTAATGTTTCAATTTCAATTCAATTCAAATTTCCAAACAGTCACTAAATTGGCATGTTTCAGAGTAGCAAAGCAGTGTTAGTCTGTATCCGCAAAAAGAACAGGAGTACTTCTGGCACCTTAGAGACTAACGCATTTATTTGAGCATAAGCTTTTATGGGCTACAGCCCACTTCATCGGATGCATGGAATGGAACATATAGTAAGGAGATGTATATACATACAGAGAACATGAAAAGGTGGGAGTTGCCCAACCAGCTCTAAGAGGCTAATTAATTAAGATGAGCTGTTGTCAGCAGGAGAAAAAAAAACTTTTGTAGTGATGATCAAGATGACCCATTTAAGACAGTTTGACAAGAAGGTGTGAGGATACTTAACATGGGCAAATAGATTCAATGTGTGTAATGGCTCAGCCATTCCCAGTCTCTATTTAAGCCTAAATTGATTGTATCTAGTTTGCATATTCACTCAAGTTCAGCAGTTTCTCGTTGGAGTCTGTTTTTGAAGCTTTTCTGTTGCAAAATTGCCACCTTTAAATCTGTTACTGAATGGCCAGAGAGGCTGAAATGTTCTCCTACTGATGTTTGAATGTTATAATTCTTGACGTCTGATTTGTGTCCATTTATTCTTTTGCGTAGAGACTGTCTGGTTTGGCCAATGTACATGGCAGAGGGGCATTGCTGGCACATGATGGCATATTCACATTGGTAATGTGCAGGTGAACGAGCCCCTGATCGTATGGCTGATGTGACTAGGTCCTATTATGGTGTCATTTGAATAGATATGTGGACAGAGTTGGCATTGGGCTTTGTTGCAAGGATAGGTTCTTGGGTTAGTGTTTTTCTTCTGTGGTGTGTGGTTGCTGGTGAGTATTTGCTTCAGGTTGCGGGGGCTGTCTGTAAGCGAGGACAGGTCTATCCCCCAAGATCTGTGAGAGTGAGGGATCGTCCTTCAGGATAGGTTTGATTATGCCCTGGAGAGGTTTCAGTTGGGGGCTGTAGGTAATGGCTAGTGGTGTTCTGTTATCTTCTGTGTTGGGCCTGTCTTGTAGTAGGTGACTTCTGGGTACTCTTCTGGCTCTGTCAATCTGTTTTTTTCACTTCAGCAGGTGGGTATTGTAGTTTTAAGAATGCTTGATAGAGATCTTGTAGGTGTTTGTCCCTGTCTGAGGGATTGGAGCAAATGCGGTTGTATCTTAGAACTTGGCTGAAGACAGTGGATCGTGTGATGTGTCCTGGATGAAAGCTAGAGGCATGTAGATAAGTATAGTGGTCACTAGGTTTCCGGTATAGGGTGGTGTTTATGTGACCATTGCTTATTAGCACAGTAGTGTCAAGGAAATGGACTGCTTGTGTGGATTGGTCTAGGCTGAGGTTGATGGTGGGATGGAAATTGTTGAAATCATGGTGGAATTCCTCAAGAGCTTCTTTTCCATGGGTCCAGATGATGAAGATGTCATCAGTGTAGAGTAGGGGCATTAGGGGACGAGAGCTAAGGAAGCGTTGTTCTAAGTCAGCCATAAAAATGTTGGCATACTATGGGCCATGCAGATACCCATAGCAGTGCCGCTGACTTGTAGGTATATATTATCCCCAAATGTGAAATAGTTGTGGGTGAGGACAAAGTCGCAAAGTTCAGCCACCAGGTTTGGCATGTAACTAGTTCACAAAACTGTGGGGGCGGGTGTTGGGGAAATTCAGGGGGGTGTAGGGAAATCACGGGGAGCAATAGTCTCAAGTTGCAGTGGGGGAGGTTTAGGTTGGCTATTAGGAAAAACTTTTCCACTAGGAGGGTGGTGAAGCACTGGAATGGGTTACCTAGGGATGTGGTGAAATCTCCTTTCTTAGAGGTTTTTAAGGTCAGGCTTGACAAAGCCCTGGCTGGGATGATTTAGTTGAGGATTGGTCCTGCTTTGAGCAGGGGGTTGGACTAGATACCTTCTGAGGTCCCTTCCGACCGTAATATTCTATGATTGGCCGCTCCTTCTGCTAGTGGTCTCCTTTTTCTGTCTCCAGAACTCATAGAGCAGTTAGTTCCCTCCAGCTAAGTTGAGCATTTAATCTTTTCTGTCTACAGAACACAGGGTCGTTGAATAGTTTCTTACCAAACAGACTTGTTCTGACTTGTTTTATTGTCAAATTCCAGAAACAAGAACCAAGTTTAATTTGTAACAATAACTGCAAGAGCTGGCCAGAGCTAAACAGGTGATATCCCCAGTCACGCAGAGCTGATTTCTCTGCAGGGCCCACATGGGGCTGTCTCACTGTGTCTCTTCAGGACTGGGGTCAGAGCTGCCCCACAGCTGGAGGAGATTTCTAGGGGCTGCCCCTTCAGCTGGTTTCTTTCTGCACTCCTGGTGTGTCATGATTGTGTGGTGAATTTTTCATGTGTACTTTAGCGTGTTCTTCCTGCAGTGATGCAGCTCGTTAGTTATTTATCACGCAGTTCTCTCTTCCTTATCCCTTCAGCTCAGCACAGCCTGTCCCTTGTTACTGAGTGGATGGCAAATCTGCAAACCTAGGGAATGCAGCGTGGGCACTTATCTCAACTGCTGGTAGAAACAGAAAGAGCGTAGATGAGGGATGGAGCAACTGTCTTCCAAGCACACACTAAATAGGTTCTAACATTTCAGCTAATTGCCCAACTTCTGCTCTCCCCTATCTTTGTATGGTAACTGTTGTTCATCCGTGTCCCCCTATAACTGTTATACACCACCTCCCCCAATCATATAACTCCTACGTCAGCTACAGTGACGAAGAGGCAGGCTGAAGAAAAACTGTGTTCAGGTCACTTTCAGGAAAGGATGTTTTGTGATTAAACTAATGCAGATGTCCAAGCTAAATATTTTAATAACTAATGACTCTCTGTGCATCTGAGAGTTGCATCATGGAGTGCAAGTTGGGAACAGGCCATTGAGAGTTAGAGAGAGCATCATTCTTTTATAGAGGCAGCTTCACTTTTATCAGTAACTATGATGATGGGTAAGGACCAGTCATTGACCTCATCTAGATTAAATATAGGGACCAGTTAGTTACCTCAGCCATGACCTATAGTCTTGGATCTCAGCGAGGGATACGCGTACACAGAGGTCTTCTAGGGGAACATCAACTCCTCTAGATCAGAGTTTCTTAACCTGGGGATTGTGAGCCCCAGAGGTCGCAGGTGCAGGGCTGGGAATCAGGGCAGTTGCCTGTGGCCCCACACTACAGTGGGCCCCTTGAAGCTAAATTACATGGTTCAGCCCTGGGCAGCAGGGCTTGGGCTTCAGATTCCTGAAAGGGCTACAGTAGTCTGGAAAGGTTGAGAACCACTCGCCTATAGTGATCAGTTGCGATTGCCATTGTGTGAGACACCTAGTTAAGAGATGACTTCTAACTATTTGGGTGTGTTCTTTCCATTCTCTGAGGAAATGGGAGCTGAACCAGGCTAGCTGCATTGAAATCTTGTGTTACTGCGCATTTGACTGCAGACTCAAAGGAAAACCATGAATGTTTTGACTGTACATTTTATTGTTCTTTTCCCCTTTGTATGTTGCTTGTCCTGGACTGTAAGCTCTTTGGGGCAGGGGCTGTTTCTCCATGTATATTTAACAAGTGCATAGCACACAGTGCGCACTATCAGAAATCAGTAATAAAAATATTAATAATGTCCTGGCTCTGTGTAGGGTGAGTTCATGTAGCACAAAGATTTTCGTGAGGTTTTGCATTATCTGAGAAGGAAATATCCAACATACAATAATAGGACAAAGAAATACATGTGAACTCTGCTAGGCCATCTGTCCCAAGTCCTGGCTTTGTGGGGATGGGGGACTGTGACGAACAAGGCCAAGCCTGAACATGCCTTACTGGGTTTGACCATAGAGTGGCTATAGTTTATGGTTCATTCTAAATGCCTACAATGCTGTGTTACTGCCGAGTAGTGTTTTCGTTCTTACTAGGGCTGTCAAGCGATTAAAAAAATTAATTGCAATGTTAATATCATACCATTTATTTAAATATTTTTGGATGTTTTCTACATTTTTTAATATTGATTTCAATTACAACACAGAATACAACGTACTCACTTTATATTTATTTTTGATTACAAGAATTTGCTCTGTAAAAAAACAAAAGAAATAGTATTTTTCAGTTCCCCTAATACAAGTATTGCAGTGCAATCTCTTTATCATGAAAATTGAACTTACAAATGTAGAATTAAGTCCAAAACAATCTGCATTCAAAAATAAAACAATGTACTATTTTATATCCTGCAAGTCCCCTCAGTCCTACTTCTTGTTCAGCTAATTGCTCAGACAAAGAAGTTTGTTTACATTTGCAGGAGATAATCCTGCCCGCTTCTTGTTTACATCACCTGAAAGTAAGAACAGGCATTTTCATGGCACTGTTGTAGCCATCGTTGCAAGATATTTTTGTGCCAGATGCGCTAAAGATTCATATGTCCCTTCATGCTTCAACCACCATTCCAGGGGACAAGCGTCCATGCTGATGACGGGTTTTGCTTGATAACAATCCAAAGCTGAGCAGACTGACACATGTTCATTTTCATCATCTGAGTCAGATGCCATCACCAGAAGACTCGTTTTCTTTTTTGGTTCAGGTTCTGTAGTTTCCGCATCGGAGTGTTGCTCTTTTAAGACTTCTGAAAACATGGTCTACACCTCGTCCCTCTCAGATTTTGGAAGGCACTTTTGATTCTTAAAACTTGGGTCGAATGCTGTAGCTGTCTTTAGAAATCTCACATTGGTACTTTCCTTGCGTTTTGTCAAACCAGCAGTGAAAGTGTTCTTAAAATGAACAACATGTGCTGAGTCATCATCCAAGACCACTATAGCATGAAATACATTAAATATATGGCAGAATGTGGGTAAAACAGAGCAGGGGACATACAGTTTGCCCCCAAGGAGTTCAGTGTCAAATTTAATTAATGCATTAGTTTTTGAACGAGCGTCATCAGCATGGAAGCATGTCCTCTGGAATGGTGGCCAGAGCATGAAGGGGCACACAAATGTTTAGCATATCTGGCACGTAAATACCTTGCAATGCCAGCTACAAAAGTGCCATGCAAATGCTTGTTCTTGCTTTCTGGTGACATTGTTAATAAGAAGAGGGCAGCATTATCTCCTGTAAATGTAAACAAACTTGTTTGTCTTAGCGATTGGCTGAACAAGAAGTAGGACTGAGTGGACTTGTAAGCTCTGGAGTTTGACATTGTTTGGTTTTTGAGTGCAGTTATGTAACAAAAAAAAAAAAAATCTAAATTTGTAAGTTGCACTTCCATGACAGAGAGATTGCACTACAGGACTTGTATGAGGTGAATTGAAAAATACTATTTTGTTTATCATTTTTACAGTGAAATATTTGTAATAAAAGTAGTATATATTATGATTTCTATTACAAAACAGAATACAATATATATAAAAATGTAGAAAAAGATCCAAAATATTTAATAAATTTCAATTGGTATTCTATAACAGTGCGATTAAAACTGCAATTAACAGCAATTAATTTTTAATAGAGATTGATTTTTTTTTTTAGTTAATCGCGTGAGTTAACTGTGATTAATCTTCAACCTTAGTTATTACTGTACAAAAAATAGCTTTCGGGATAAAGCCATGACTGTACTGACCCCTGCATCCCCAGAGGGCATGGGGAATGACTGTGGGATCCCAGGTGCCGTAGGAGAATTGTGTCATCCCAGAGAGTAGAGAGTTGACTGTGTAACCCCAGGTGCAGAAATGGAGACCTTTCTAGGTAGCCCACACTAGTTTTACAAGATATACCCTCTAGAGAGCTTGGTCCTTTTCCTCAGGGAGAGCTTTGCTCACCAGCCTTTCACTGATACTGTAACCTTGTTTTGCTTCCCCACTTGTCCCTTCTCTGGCAGGTCTACTAAAACTCCCTCCTGGCCTATGTATTATGAGTCTGTATATTTGCACATTTTCCTTTATATTTATATAATATCCTTTGTATTATGCTGTTTCTTGTCAGCTGATAGATCCCAGTGTTATGTGCTCCTATAAAAGACCCTTTTGTAATACATACACACAAGGGGAGCCAAGTTCCTGTTGCTATGGGAACCTTAAGTGTGAATTTCCTGACTCCAGTGCACGTGAAATGTGAATCTTAAATTTGCATGCGTCTGATCCTGAGACATGCTGTGCACTTACTTTGGGCCCTCACTGCATTCAGTAGGGAAGAGTCACTCAGAAGCTCCTCTGGCCAGGCCGTAGTATTGTGTATCTGTGGGCTGTATCCATTCACAGTAAAGACTCTGTGTGTCCAGAAGGGAGCAATATATGAGGCTGCTATTCAAAGGAGCTTTGGACAAGGGTCATACCAGATTGCTGAAATGCCTTGTAAATATTTAGTAAACCTTACACTCCTTGGGGAATTTCCAGCCCATTGGACATCAGAGGAAATGTAATGGTACAGTAAAGTGCTCACTTGAGTCCACAGGTTGGACTTATCCCCCCTGAGAAAGTGGCAATGGTGCAATTTGGATTTCATGGTGATCTCAGACATCAGAAGCTGATCTCCTTATTGGCTGCATTGAAGGAAAAGATTAATTTTCTTTCACTGGCCATCAGCAAAGGCTCCAACATCTCATTTGAGGGTATGTCTACACTACAAGATTATTCCGATTTTACATAAACTGGTTTTGTAAAACAGATTGTATAAAGTCGAGTGCACGCGGCCACACAAAGCACAGTAATTCGGTGGTGTGCGTCCATGTACCATGGCTAGCGTCGATTTCTGGAGCATTGCACTGTGGGTAGCTATCCTCTAGCTATCCCATGGTTCCCACAGTCGCCCCCGCCCACTGGAATTCTGGGTTGAGATCCCAATACATGATGGTGCAAAAACAGTGTTGCGGGTGATTCTAGGTAAATGTTGTCACTCAATCCTTCCTCCGTGAAAGCAACGGCAGACAATCATTTTGCGCCCTTTTTCCGTGGATTGCCCTGGCAGACGCCATAGCATGGCAACCATGGAGCCCGTTTTGCCTTTTGTCACTGTCACCATATGTGTACTGAATGCCGCTGACAGAGGCAGTACTGCAGCACTACACAGCAGCATTCATTTGCCTTTGCAAGGTAGCAGAGACGGTTACCAGTCGTTCTGTACCGTCTACTGTGCCATTGTATATTGGCGATGAGATGACCATTATCAGTCGTTCTGTACCGTCTGCTGCTGTCATGGAGTGCTCCTTCGCTGAGGTCGGCCTGGGGCGCAAAGACAAAAATGAGAATGACCCCTCGGGTCATTCCCTCCTTTATGTTGTATCTAAAAATAGAGTCAGTCCTGCCTAGAATATGTAGCAAGTGTACTAGAGAACCAGTATATCAGAGAACCAGAGAGCACAGCCGCTCCGTGTGAGATCCCACAGAAATGATGAGCTGCATGCCATTCTAGGGAGTGCCCCTGCAACAACCCCACCCATTGCTTCCCTCCTCCTCCAACCCTTCTGGACTACGTTGCAGGGTCCCCCCATTTGTGTGATGAAGTAATAAAGAATGCAGGAATAAGCAACACTGACTTTTTAGTGAGATAAAATGAGGGGGAGGCAGCCTCTAGCTGCTATGATAGTCCAGGCAGGACATTAAATGGCGCGGGGGTAGAGGAGCCCAGCATCCCGCTGCTATGATAGTCCAGGCAGTACAGAATCTTTTCTTTAGACATGAAAGGGGGGGCTGATGGAGTTCAACCCCCAGTTGCTATGATGAGGATGGTTACCAGCCGTTCTGTACCATCTGCTGGGAATAAACGGGAGTCAATCCTATTTTTACCCAGGTGCCCCTGGCTGACCTCACCTGAGGCCAGCCAGGAGCACTCACGGGCTGATGACAAGGACGGCTACCAGTCCTACTGCACTGTACCATCTGCCACCGGGGAAGGGAGGGGAGAGGATGCTGCTGTTCAGTGCCCCAGCACTGTGTCTACCAACAGCATGCAGTAGACATACGGTGACGTTGAAAAAAGTCAAGAAACGATTTTTTTCCCTTTTCTTTCACTGGGGGGGGGAGGGGGAGTAAATTGAGGAGATATACCCTGAACCACCCTGGACAATGTGTTTGACCCTACAGGCATTGGGAGCTCAGCCAAGAATGCAAATACTTTTCAGAGACTGCGGGGTAGCTGGAGTCCTCAGTCCTCCCTCCCTTCCTCCAAGAAAGTCCATTTGATTCTTTGGCTTTCCGTTACGCTTGTCACATAGCACTGTGCTGTGGACTCTGTATCATAGCCTGGAGATTTTTTTCAAATGCTTTGGCATTTCGTCTTCTGTAACGGAGCTCTGATAGAACAGATTTGTCTCCCCATACAGCGATCAGATCCAGTATCTCCCGTACGATCCATGCTGGAGCTCTTTTTGGATTTGGGATGCATCATCACCCATGCTGGTCAGAGCTCCACCCTAGGCAAACAGGAAATGTAATTCAAAAGTTTGCGGGGCTTTTCCTGTCTACCTGGCCAGTGCATCCGAGTTCAGATTGCTTTCCAGAGCGGTCACAGTGGTGCACTGTGGGATACCGCCTGGAGGCCAATACCGTCGATTTGCTGCCACACTAACCCTAATCCGATATGGTAATACCGATTTCAGCGCTACTCCTCTCATCGGGAAGGAGTACAGAAACCGGTTTAAAGAGCCCTTTATATCAATATAAAAGGCCTCTGTGTGGACGGGTGCAGCATTAAATCAGTTTAACGCTGCTAAAATTGGTATAAACGTGTAGTGTAGACCAGGCCTGTATGTCAGTCAGAGACCCCTGTTCTGATTACCTGCCTGGCTACAGGTAGAATTCACCTATCTTAGGTGGCAGATGAGAAATGACAGTTTTCAAGAGTCAGATCTTAGCAATTGTCTAGGAGGGTACTAGTGAGAAAAACAAAGCTCTTGATCCCTAAGTCTGCTGTAATCTCTCATTTCAGAGAATTTTAAAAACTATAGTGCTTCAGAGCTGAACTTCTTTCCTCCTTGCTGCAGGGTGTGAACAAGATAAACAAAGGACTGGCTCTGCAGGGAAGAGGAACTGTGACTCAGGTGCCTGTCTTTCCTATTCTCTGAGCTCACCAGGCTTTTGAAAAGCATCTCTGCCACTCTCTGGGTGAGTTGTCACAATGTTCTGAGTAGTGGAGCACAGTGGGTGGGAGGGAGAGATGGATGAGGGGGGAGAAAAGAGCCAGGGAAGGGAGAGATTGTGATGAGCAGCAGGGAGAGTGTGGGAAAGAGCAGGCAGTGACAAGGAGTGTGTTGGCCATTGAGTAAGACATTCTTTGCTGTCCTATTAGGTCTCATTTGCGAGAAACCAGTGGTACCACAATTATTCTATTGATTTAAATAGCTTGTCCCAGCCTTCCTGGGGGAGAGGAGAACTCATGCCTGCAGAAAAATTGCTAGAGCCAAGAGAGCTTGAATGAAGTACAAGGTAGGGTGTGCAAGGAGTGGTGCATGGCACTTGACTTGGGGTTCCCTCCTGCCTCACTCACCTTGTTATCTTTGTTACCTCCCATTACAGCAGAAACAGAACATGTTATTAAATCAAGCAAAGCCAAAAATAACTCCTTGGAACTGAAGTGGTGTCTGCAACCCCAGCCATTTGTCTGGAAAGGCCCCGATGGGCCAAGCATTTACGTCCATTCGCAGTCCTATTGACTTGGGGCTTTGCGCCTGTTGCCAGTGATGTGACTCCGAGCCTCCCAGGCGCTGGAAGCTTTTTCTCCAGTCTCCCCCTCAGGCCAAACGCCCTACGGATTTGCAGCTTTGTTTGTGGCGCCCCTGCCTCTAACGCCGGAGAAATCGCTGTGCAGAAGCCGCGTCCGCGCTGCCGCTCGGGAGCCCGCGCCGGGGTCCCTGCTCCGACCTGCCGTGGCGCAGCGCGTCCCCGCGGCCGGCAGGGGGCGCCGCCTGGCGGCACCACGTGTCCCGTGAGGTCAGAGCCGGAAGCGCTGGCGGGAGCGCGCTGCTGCGGCCTTGGTGCCAGGCTGCAGCTGAGTCCCGCGGGCGGGGGCGGCCGCCGGAGCCTGAGACCCGGCAGCGCCAGGCTCGTCCCGCGGGCAGGTGAGGGGCGCCGCTGGGCCCGCTTCCCGCCCTTCCCCACCCGGGCCCGCGGGGCGGCCTTGCCGGGCCCGGCCGCGCTTCCCCCGGAGCGGAGACCCGGTCTCCTGGGCCGGTTCTTTACCCGAGGGCCAAGGCCGAACTGCCCCGCGCCCGGGTCTGTGACCCCCGGCAGATGGGCCCTGGTGTGGTGTCTTCGCCCGCCCGCCTCCTGTGTTGCCAACGTAACTCACTCACTCACAGGGAAGTTAATAAGGGGGTCTCTGTCCCTCCCCTTCTCGTACTTCAGCCACAGGCGTTCACCGCAATGAGCCGGCCTCCCCTGCAGATCCAGACGTGTGGCCCCTGGGAGATGAAGGAAAGGCTTGGGACAGGGGGATTTGGAAATGTCCTCAGATGGCACAACAAGGTAGGGGGTCCCTTTTCTCTGGGATGGGGGAGAGGCTACTGGGCCCTTATGCTCCGGTCGCATTCACCATACACCTCGGGAGCGAGAGCTTTCAGCCTCCAGCTCGCTCCGATCTCTTCCTCTGCTTGCAGCCTAGACTGTTCCCTTGGGTCTTGTAAGCAAATGGCTGCTGGCTGCTTCCTCTGATGTTGAACCCCCACAGCAGCTAAGGCTTATGGAAAACAACCAATCTGAGAAGCACTTCCTTGAGTTGTGAGCATGACAGCTCTGCTGGACTCTTGTTTCCGCTAACTTGGCCCCTGTTGACACATTCTGTATGAAAACAGGGTGAACTTCCATGATTCAGAATTTAGCCTCACTGTGGAGACTTGCAAGCATGAGCCTGAAATTCAGGGTACTATTCTGGTTTTGAGGAGATTTTTGGGGATAGGGGGAAGCATGAGCTGGTGTGTTCTGTTCTGGTGAATATTTGGTGCCCTAAATGACTGGCTCCCTGGGAAGGGCCTTGAAGAAGAGCTGAGGAGGATCCCCAAGAATAGCCTTACATTTTTTTGAGGCCGCTACACCTTCTGTTGGTCCTCACATCTCTGGTGGAAATATGTTTTTGTCCTAACTCTCTCCGTGTCTATACAGGAAACAGGGGAACAGATTGCTATTAAACAGTGTCGTCAGGAGCTAAGTCTCCGAAATCGGGAGAGATGGTGTCTAGAAATACAGATAATGAAAAGGTGAGCATTGTGTGATCCCTTACTCCTTGATATCTTGCTCAGCAGCTGAGGGCCTAGATCTGTGTGTAGAAGAGTCTGAATCCATGAGCGCGAGGAGGGAAGGGAAGGGAAGGGATGGGATGGCCACTGTCAAGCACTTTGAAGGTGAAGTCTGTTTCTTGACATGTCTTCTTCATTGACCATTCCCCAGAGGGGATGTGTTTTGGTAGGAATCAGTGCCGCTGCCTTTTATTTACTTCCTTCTGTTTGTGCATCAGCATCATCAGTGATGTGAAATAAGCTTTAGTAATTTGCTGCTGCTTCTGCAGAGACAGTGGGGAAACAAAAGTTTTTGGAGCGCTGTTGTGATAATTGGACCTACACATTTACCCTAATTGTGAGTTCAGCTGTAAAAAGTGAACAAAAGCTTATAAAAGGTCACAATAATTTATAATAATGTTATTGGGAAAAGGTGTGAAAGGGAGACAGGTTGAATTAGTCCACACAAAAAGGCCTACTGATATAATTGAAAAACTTTGTTAAAAGCATGCCTGGTAAACAAGACTGTGTGACACCAAAAATCTGTGAATGAAAGTTAGTGTGTTGGCAATTAGACCTAATTAGTGGACAGAGTAATGAGAAGGTGGGCTATCCCACTATCACTCCTTTTGGGGTCCTTTAAAGAAGGACTTCAGGGAAAAAGTCACTGGGCAAACTGCACCATCTCAGCTACTACCCCGTCCATTTCCTGGGATCCTTGTCCTTTGTTATCCTGACTCTGAGAGGTGTTCACCAGACTAGGGCAGAGGGAGGGACTCAAGGGACATCACCATCTCTACTGGCTTTGGCTGAAACCCAATCACCACCTGAGCTGTGAGCCTTTCTCTCCCCCGCCTCCTCCCCACATGTCCTTTTCCATCCCCATCTTATTTCTTCTCTTTTCTATCCCCCTCCTTTCTCTTTCCCCAAAAGGAGAATTATTTTCATTGTTAATACCTCTGAAGAGACTCTTACACAAGAGTACCTTTCCTTCTAGAAACTCTTCTCAGCGAAAGGGAGCAAGGGATGTTAATATGAAAGCCTTAGTTAAACCATTTGAAATATAGAGTATTCACTGTTTTCCCTTTTCTGTATCTTTAATAAAAGGCTAAAGTGGTGTTTAATATTGTTTGTTTGTCATGGCACTAAGCTGCCTGAGGTCTCTGTACAACAAACCATATTTAAGACTGAAACTCTTGTTAACATCTCTGGGCTCATATAGCCATCTAAATACAATAGGGCTCACAAAACCAGACCCATATTTTCAAAGGGGACTTTACTCAGACTCCATTTGAGAATCTGTAATGTAGCATGTGCTGCCTATAGTGCTTGTGAAGTGCATGCAGAAGGGTTTGTCATACAGGGAGATGCTTACAACACTCTTCAGCTTCCAGCTGAGCCCAGTTCAGCAGCAATGGGAATGCGGTGTGCTGAATGCAGGTCACATTTCTTGGGGGAGAAGGTCACTCACACCCCTTTTCTGAGGCTAAGTCCTGTAACTTGCATCCAGATCTGCCCCTGCTGCTGAGGTCCATGGAGTTTGGGGCTGTGTTTGGCCCCAGGAGCCTGGGGGCAGTACATGTTAGGGAGCTGCTTCATCTTGCACCTTCCTATTTGTTGTTGTTCCTGTGCTGTTTTCTGTGAGTGTCCTGCATATGCACTGAAAGCCCCATCAGTGCAAGTTACATGACTTTGCTAGGTACCCAGTTTCCAGGCTAACTTACCCCACCATTTATATCTCTGCTGAATCAGCCCCCTTTGTGCAGGCTGCAATGGGCTGAATGCAGCCCTGACTTCTCATGGGGCTAAGAGCAGGCTGCATGTCAAAGTTTGGATGCTGTAGAGAGAATGAGGAAACTGACAGCTGGGAGATGAGTTAGGACTAAAGCCCTGTCTTGAGGGGAGAGAGTAGATTGAGCAGGGTGAAGGAAGCTTTTGAAGTGCACTAGTTCTGTGTCCGAAGGGTTAAAGTCTCATTGTGACCTTCCTTAATACCTACCTGTGTGTGAGACTGTAAAGCTGTCATTTGGATGATCACTTTTCAGGATGCTGGCCCTTTCCGTTATTGCTGGGAGGAGGCTGAGATGAATTGGTTCCAGTGATCTCATGCTTCCCTCATTTCCTTTCCTCAGACTGAATCATCCCAATGTGGTGGCTGCCCGCGAAGTCCCTGAAGGGATGCAGAACCTTGCACCCACTGACTTGCCTCTGTTGGCCATGGAATACTGCCAGGGTGGAGACCTTCGCAAGGTGAGGCATTGGGCTGATGATTATGGGAGGGCAGGGGCTACTAGGGGAAGTGTAGGGTTTTTTCAGAAGAGGCTCAACTGTAGGTGATTCAGTGGGATTTACCCAGCTGCTTCCACATGCTATTGCCACCTAATCCTCCTGAACTGGGGCTGTGCCTGCTTGTGCCTCCTCTGAGCAAGTGGCAGGGTTGATCCCGGATGCATTTTTTCATCCTCTTTCTGGATTTTTATTAGAAACTTTCCATTTCTGTTGGGGGCAGTGAGCAAATGTGTGTCTGTGGGATGCACACATAGAGAGCAAGGGATGTGTAAGAGATAGAGAACAGGATGTGAGTATGGCCCAGAACATCCCATACCAGGTCAGTGGGTGAACCTCTGCCCAGAAGTGATAAGCTCCCAGCTGTCAGCAGGAAAAAGAACTTGTTCTTTTTGGTCTTGATGTTGTTTTTCTAACTTTTGCTAAAAGCCCAAATGCAGATAGTGCCCAAAGCACATGGCTGGAATTAGGGAGATTGGTGCTTGGCTGGCGGAGCCAACTGCTGCGGGACACGGGGGAGGAAGCTGTGAAGGGGTTTCTTCCTCCTGGAAGAGCTGCTGGAGAAGATGATGGCAATTTTCCTGTCTGTGGAGAGGGAAATGGTGCTTGAAGTTCTAGTTTTACTATTTAAGGACCCGATCCTGCAGACACTTACACATTTGAGTAATGCTGTTGAGTTCTGCATAGCTACTCACATCCATAAGCATTTTCAGGATTGGGGCCAAACCCAGGACTGGGGCACAGAGGAGATTAGTTTACACTCTGTTTTGATCCTCTGCAGTACTTGAACCAGTTTGAGAACTGCTGTGGCTTACGTGAGGGAGCCATTCTCATCCTGCTCTCTGATATCGGTAAGTGAACATAACAATAGCCATAGTGGGTCCATCTAGCCTAGTATTCTGTTTTCCAACAGTGGCTGATGCCAGATGCTTCAGAGGGAGCAAACAGAACAGGGCGGTTATCCATCCTCTGTCATCCAGACCTGGCGGCTAGCAGTCAGAGGTTTAAGGACATCCAGAGCAGGGGGTAGCATCCCTGACCATCTGGGCTAATAGCCATTGATGGAGCTATCCTCCATGAATGTATCTAACTCTCTTTTGAACCTATAGCTTTGGCCTTCACAACATCCTCTAGCAATGAATTTTACAGGTTGACTGCATTGCGTGAAGAAGTGCTCCTCTATATTTGTTTTAAACCTGCTGAGTATTAATTTCATTGGGTGATCCCTGGTTCATGTGTTATGTGAACAGGTAAATAACACTTTCTTTAGTCACTTTCTTCATACCATTTGTGATTTTTATAGACCTCTGTCAGATCTCCTATTAGTCAACTTTTTGCCAAGCTGAACAGTCCCAATCTTTTTAATCTCTCCTCCCATGGAAGCTGTTCCATACCCTTAATCAATCTTCTTGCTATTCTCTGTACTTTTTCTAATTTCAGTGCATCTTTTTTGAATGGGGCGACCAGAACTATATGAAGTTTTCAAGGTATAGGCATAAGAGGGATTTTATATAATGGTATTATATTTACTGTTTTATTATCATCTAGCCCTTTTCTAATTCTGTTAGCTGTTTTGATTGCTGTTGCACACTGAGCAGATGTTATCAGAGAACTATCCATGATGACTTCAAGATCTCTTTCTTGAGTGGTGGTAACTAATTTAGACCCCATTATTTTGTATGTATAGCTGGGGTTATGTCTTTCACTGTATATTACTTTGCATTGATCACCGAATTTCATCTGCTATTTTATTGTTGAGCCATCTAGTTTTGTGAGATTACTTTGTAACTCTTCGCAGTCAGCTTTGGACTTAACTATCTTGAGTAATTTTGTATTGTCTGCAAACTTTGCCACCTCATGGTTTACCCCTTTTTCCAGATCAGTTGAGTATGTTGAACAGCACTGGTCTTAGTACATATCCTTGAGGGACAGAACTATTTACCTCTCTCCACTGTGAAAATTGACCATTTATTCCTACTCTTTGGTTTCTGTCTTATAACCAGTTCCTGATTCTCTCTCATCCCATGACTGCTTACTTTGCGTAAAGCCTTGAAGGACCATGTCAATGGCTTTCTGAAAGTCTAAGTAGCTATATTCACTGAATCACCCTTGTCCACATGTTTATTGACACCCTCAAAGAATTGTAATAGATTGGAGAGGCATGATTTCCATTTACAAAAGCCATGTTGACTCTTCCCAACAAATCTTGTTCATCTATGTGTCTGATAATTCTGTTCTTTACTAGTTTCAACCAATTTGCGTGGTACTGAAGTTAGGCATATCAGCCTGTAATTGCTGGGATCACGCTGGGAGCCTTTTTTAAAAGTCGTCATTTCATTAACTATCTGCCAGTTATCTGGTATGGAGGCTGATTAAAGCAATAGGTTACGTACCGCAATTAGTAGTTCTGCAATTTCACATTTGAGTTCCTTCAGAACTGTTGGGTAAATACCATCTGGACCTGGTCATTTATTACTGTTTAACTTATCAGTTCATTCCAGAACCTTCTCTATTGACACCTCAGTCTGGGACAGTTGCTCAGATTTGCTGCCTAAAAAGGTGTGGGAATCTCCCTCATGGGAATCGCCGTTACATCCTCTGCAGTGAAGACTGATGCAAAGAATTCATTTAGCTTCTCCGCAATGGCCTTGTCTTCCTTGAGTAATCCTTTAGTACCTTTATCATCTAGTGGCTCCACTGACTGTTTGGCAAGCTTCCTGCTTCTGATGTACTTGCAAAAGAATTTGCTGTTAGTGGCTTTTGCTAATTCTTTCGTTTTGGGTCTGCCTAATGCTACTTTGTGGAAGCAGGGCCTGCTGCTGTCCCAATCTGGGAAGGGAGCCATTTTAGTTCCATGTGAAGTAGGTTTGTGACGCTAGATGCCTCCCCTTTAGATAGGTATCTCATAGAATTCTCCTTCCTGCCTTGCTCTGCAGGCCTCCTCAGAAGGGAAGTGGCCTATGACTTGTCTCTGCCATTGGGATGTGGAAAGCGGTGTGTTTCCTTTCCCAGCGAGAAATGTGCTCAAGGGATTTCTTGGGAGGTGCTAGGCAGGATGAGCGAGTTCCAGCTTGTGTTCCTCATAGGGATTCCCAGCTGCAGCCCATCCTCAGCGCTGGGGTAGGCTCCTCATCTCTGCATTGACTTACATTATCACCATAGCATCTGAGACTGATGGGAATGCACAACGACATTATAGCATTGTTGTGGACTGTTTGCTTTGAACAGGCCCCCTTTCCTCAAACATGTATCACCCTAAGTGACCTATGGTAATGAGGTGATGCCCCCAGCACAGCCACCCTCCAGTCCCCAAGCATGAGTATTTAGGGATTGTGGACAGGTGCACCTCAACGATCTCTGCTGTTGTGGTGACGCATGGGAAGGAACCCTCTCCAGGGCAGCCAGGCCCCCATCCATGTGGGTTGTTTGTGGCTCTTATGTAGGTCTTGGCTAATGCAGTGTATTTCGGAGGAAGGAGTTTAAGAAGTGCCTGTTGGGCTGGTGTGAGCCTGGGGAAAGAACAAGAGGAGGAGCAAACTGCTCTTCTTGGAGGCATAAAAGCTGAACAGAACCTTCTCCTCCTGCCCCTCACTCTGTGCACCTCTGGCCCAGTGACAGCTTCTGTTTGCCTCCCCTGTGCTCATTCTTGGCCCAAGGAGAGGCTGAGGACTGGTAAGAGGCGGTGGGTGTCATGCTGAGAGGACAGGTAGTGGAGGGGTCTAATGATCCAAGGCCCTGACCCTGGTTAGCTAGCAATGTTCCCTTCTTCTCAGTAATACCTCCTAGTGGCCCACCTGAAATCCTGAGATCTGGCCATGCTGGGGATTAGGCAGCATCCTAAGGGTTAAAGTCACCCCTGGAGTAGGGTGATTGTTGATGTCTCCCTGAAGTAAGGCTAAGCAGACTGATGGTCGTAGGGGAGTATGAGGGCACTGGATTCTCTTCTGTGCTCTGTGACGTGTTGCCTCATGAGGGATGTGGAGGCAGTGGGAAGTGAGTCCCTTTGAGTCAGTGCTGGGAAGGAAGTGCAGCTGCAGGCTATGGAAATGCTGCTAGCCTCTTCCTTACAAACAGCCAGAGTGAGCTGTGTCCCCACCTAACGGCTGCAGGGTTTTGCTCAGGGATTGGCTTGGCTGAACATGAAAAATGCAGACTTTGGTCCCAATTCTCCATTCTCCTTTGTGTGTTTCTCTTAACACACAAAGGGAGGAAGTAGCTCTGATCTACCTCTTTATGTCTCCCCATATCCTGGGATGATCATGTTGGCTCAGCATAGCTGGAGTGTATCGGCCTTCCAGCCATGACTCTGTCCCCGGGCATGTCCTCTGCCTTAGGTGTGACCCTGGACGCTGCAGAGATGGCTATGCCAGCTGGATGTGGTTGAAGTATTCCCTGGTAGGGAGGGCTGCAGCCAGCTAAAGGACTGAGGGCAATGCAGACCTGGCCTGGCACAGTGGTCACTGGGTCATCACTTCCTCTCTCTAAGGTGGACTTGGCCCTTACAGCCCCTCTCCCACCTGGAGCCTCATTTCCTCCCTGCTGCAGCTCCCCTTGGTACCTGTCTCCTGGGGGGATGCCAGGGGGAACTAGATTGGGATAGGGAAGGGGTCAGTGCGGGTTTTCCATGGATGTGATGGCCAAACCTTCTCGTTGTACTGCATCCCCAACCCTGTCCTCCCTCATTGTAATCTCCTCTCAGCTGTGTTTGCCTTTTAGAGCCTGCAGGCTTAAGCCCTCTGGAGTAATGCTGGGAGGTGTTAGTTGTGCTGAGTAACAGCTGCCTCTCTCTGTCTCAGCCTCTGCTCTCAGGTACCTTCATGAGAACAGGATCATCCACAGAGACCTGAAACCTGAGAACATTGTCCTACAGCAAGGAGAACAAAGGGTGAGCAGGAGCCAGGTGACTTTGGCCATATAGACAGCGAGTGGAGTGTAAGGGTTGGAGCACGAAAGTGTGTGTGTGTGTGTGTGTGGTGAGTGAGTGAGTGAGTGAGACTGAGTGAATGATTAGGAGCTGAAGCTGAAAACATGATCCCTCTCAGAGATCTCGCAAGCTAAAATGACTAGCCCCAATGAGGGTATCTGAACGTGAACTGAGAGGTGGTGGTGGTGGGGTTCGTCTTGTAATTCTTGGTATTTATCCAAACTGCTAACTAATGATTTCTCTGAACATGGAAGTACTATGAGTTGTGTCCTTCTCTTTCCCACCCACCCCACCCTTTACAGACTAGGAAGTGAGGCAGAGAGGAAGTGACTTTGCTAAAGTGGTAATAGGTGTCAGATTTATTTAGAAATTGGCTGGGTGGTGTGTGGTTCCTGGCTTACAGACTGAGCTCAGACCACCAGATCTCTCTGCTTCTCTGATGCTTTGCTGATATGCAGAAACAAGTCCCACGAGGCTTTAGTTTAAACACTCTGTGCCTAGTCCTGGCTGTATGATGAAATGGTGGCTGGGCTGTTGTACTGTACTGCTGCAGACTGCCAGTCTAAGCATGAGTATTTGGACTGCCCTTTCCCAGTCAGGGCACCCACGAGGTGGCACATGACACCTCATGCAGTGGTTCCAAGGGACCATAAGCCATCTCTGTGCTTCCCTGATCCTGGGGCCAGGCTGGACCATGACATACACCAGAGTAACTAGGGAAAGTTATGGCCATGCCCACTTTTCCCAGGTCTCACCCCCTACATAGGGGTACCAGGGGTGCAGCACAGGAATTCTTATAATGGCTGTATCCATGTGAGGCTTCCCTTGTACCATGTGAGGCAGCACAGGAGTTCTTATAATGGCTGTGTCCATGTGCAGAGAGCCAGCACAGGCACAGGTCTGGCCATCTTTCTTGCTTCTCCTCAAGGGAGCAGTGAACATCTCAGGAAATAGAAATAAACTCCTATTCAAAGACCAGAATGATCCAGCTCTCCTAGGAAAGTCCCTCCATTCAGACTGGGCTTTATTGTAAGTCAGCAATAACATCTCGAGTTCCTTGCATCTCAAGCTCATAATGACCCTGGGGAGTGGCTTTATCTGCAGCTTTGTTCTCATGATCATGCAAGAGTGCAACACTGCCTTGATGCTTCCTGCCTTTCTCCCAGTGCTTCTGAGTACTGAAATCATCTGTTCTTTGTAGAAGTGCATGCTCTCATTGCAGAATGTGTTTTCAGTCCTCTTATTGCCTGCCATCTGTCTCTCTCAGTTAATACACAAGATCATTGACCTGGGGTATGCTAAGGAGCTGGATCAGGGCAGTCTGTGCACTTCCTTCGTTGGGACACTGCAGTACCTGGTAAGGAGTGGGTTTAGCTTGTAGCGTTGCTGTGACCAGCAAGGTCTGTGGGGAGGAGCAGCAGGAGGGAGCAGGCACTGTAATCTGGCTGTGGTGTGGGAGAGGAATCCCAACTATGCAGGTATGGATGCGTTTGGGATACACATGCTGAAGCAAAAGAACAGGCTGTATTGTTGCTCTTTGTCAACATTTGGGTTTTCACATTTCATTGCTAACTTCTGCTGCATAGAGGGTGTGAGTTTCATTAACCCCTAATGAGTCCAGTAAGGCTCCTGAGTGATAAAACACTTAGCATGAGCTTTCCAAAGTGATGTGCAAACAGTAATGAACATCCAAGGAGGCAGGTGCAGTTGAGGTCTGAGAAGAAGAGTGGCTTAATCTTTAACCTGTGTTGGCTAACCCAGGCACCAGAGCTGCTGGAACAGCAGAAGTACACAGTGACGGTTGATTACTGGAGCTTTGGCACACTGGCATTTGAATGCATAACAGGTTTCAGACCATTTCTGCCCAACTGGCAGCCTGTGCAATGGTGAGTAAGATGGGGCCAGAGAAGGAGGAGGAAGTCTCTGTGGCATCCAAACTACTGTCCTGTTTTCATGGTGTTTGAGGGAAGGGGTTCTAAATTTTAGGATTAATCATTCTGTGTTTCATGGCCTACTAGGGATTTGAACTTAGGCATTGTAAGAGCTTTCGTGGCTTCAAACACTTGACTGTCATGCAGGTTAGGTGGTTCCTAGGGCTAGTGGAATTAGTATCTCACCCTTCCCATTGGGGTGGGAGAGCTGATCCTTTCACTTGAGTGTTGAGTTGGCTGCCAGGCTCAGTCTTCCCTGGTAAATCTCTTTTGGACAGACCTACGTTATCTATGGGGCCAGTGGAATTGACAATCTTTGGGCAAACAGAATTAACCTGGAGCTGGAGCAGCATCAGCATATCTGCTGTCAGGTTTAAATACAAGTTGGGATGTTTTGCAGGGGAGTTGCAAATGGCTGGATAAGATACTTGGGACAGATTTCATTAGCTGTGTGTCTGTGTTTTCAGCAGCCTGTGTGTGTTGTGAAATAGGCTAGAGGCTAATGTGGACCCTGGGAAGGGTCAGGTGCAGTTGTGATCATGTAGAGGGCTTGCAGAACCTTCTTTACTTTGACACTGTACCTGCTTGAACTTTTTAGGCACACAAAAGTGCGACAGAAGAGCGAGTTGGATATTGTTGTCTATGAAGACTTGGCTGGAGAAGTAAAATTTTCTAGCAGTTTACCATATCCCAATAATCTAAACAGGTGAGACTCAAATGCACCTCATGGGGATAAGCTGGCTATGTCCTCCTGGGAATAAGAATGAGTCTGTTTTGTTTCTATGACCCTGCTGATCTGTTGAAAAGTTTAGTACCCAATGCACATGGTCTCATCTGGCTGAAGTTTCTGTAGATGAAAACAGGAGGATCCTGTTAGCTTGCTGTAGAAGGTTCCATGCTCCTTTCTCTGTTCTTTAGTTAAGAGATTATGGCGGGAGGTCTGAGCTTCGCATCTCTTTTTGTGGATGCCAACTGGTATGGCCAACTGAAACACGTCTTTCTTCTCTGGTTTTTCTTGTTTCTGCCTCATAGCATTTTGGCTGGGCGGCTGGAGAAATGGCTGCAGCTCATGTTAATGTGGCACCCCCGGCAGAGAGGGACAGACCCTGTTTATGGACCCAATGGCTGTTTCAAGGCATTGGATGATATACTAAACCTAAAGGTGAGTCTTGGGACTGGATTTTCATGGACAGACCAGTGTCCAGAGTGTGTGGCTTATGTTAGCCTATGAGAGAGAAGCTTGAGTCATGGGCTAGGGAAGGATGTGAAGAAACCCCATTAAGATGGGAGAGGCTGCTTTGTAAGAAGGAGAAGCCCTGCTGAGGGCTAGTCTGAGCAAGTATATCCACAAGAGTGAGTTTCTTGTTACAGCATGGTACTAAATAACAGTTATCATACTGATCTCTTACATCAGTAGATCTCAAAGCACTTTCAAAGGAGGTCAGTATTGTTCTCCCCAAATGCAGAGCTGATCCGCAGGGAGTAGAGTTGCAGTGCTGTCAAGTAGACAAAGAGTTGTGGCACAAAAATGGACAGGCCCCATGTTGGGAAGCTCCTTCTGTACTGAATTGGTCTATGTTGTGGTGCGATAGTGTGGATGGTTTATTTAGAGTCCCTGGGGCTGCAGACTGCTGAGCAGCAGAATGACAGCGTTTGGTCCTTCTGCTGACTTCAGAAATGTAGGACTGGAAGAGACTTGAAGAAGTCATCAAGTCCAATCCTTGGTGCTGAGGTAGGACCAAGTAAACCTAGACCATCCCAGACAGGTGTTTGACCAACCTATTCCTAAAAGCTTCCAGTGACGGAGATTCCACAACCTCCCTTGGAAGCCTGTTCTAGAGCTTACCTACTCTGAGAGTTAGAACATATTTTCCTAATATCCAACTTCGGTCTCCCCTTCCTGCAGATTATAACATTATTACTTGTCCTACCTTCAGCGGATATGGAGAATAATTGATCAACATCCTCTTTAGAACAGCCCTTAACATATTTGAAGATGGTTATCAAGTTTCCTCTGTCGTCTTTTCTCACGATTAAACATACCCAGTTTTAACCTCTCCGCATAGATCAGGTTTTCTAACCCATTTTTCATTTTTGTTACTTTCCTGGATTTTCTCCAGTTTGTCCATATTTTTTTCTGAAGTGTGGTACCTAGAATTGGACACAGCACTCCAGCTGAGGCCTGAAGTTGCCAAGTAGACCAGGACAGTTACCTCGACGCTCCTGTTAATACAGTCCAGAATGACATTAGCCTTTTTAGTAACTGCATCACATTGTTGATTCATATGTAATTTGTGATCTACTATAATTCCCAGCATCTCTTCAGCAGTATTACTACCTAACCAGTTATTTCCCATTCTGTAGTTTGTGCATTTCATTATTTTTCTTACTAAGTGAAGTACTAAGTACAACGTGAACTTACCTCTATTGAATTTCATCTTGTTTGTTGATTTCAGACTAATTCTCTGATTTGTCAAGGTCATTTTGAATTCGAATTGTGTCCTTGAAAGTGCTTGTAACCCCTCTCATCTTAGTGTCATCCAAATTTTGTAAGCCTAATCTCCACTCCAGTACTCAAGTAAAATATTGAACAGTACTGGACCCAGGATTGACCCCTGCAGTGTGAACCCACTAGATATGACCTCCCAGTTTGACAGCAAACTATTGATAACTACTTTTGAATACAGTCTTTCAATGTGTTGTGTACCAACCTTGCAGTAACTTCATCTATACCACATTTCCCTAGTTTGCTTATGAGACCCGCATGTGGGACTGTGTCAAAAGTGTTACTAAAATCAAGAAATATCATGTCTGCTGCTCTCCCCCTCTCCCCCCAATCTAGTAATTCTGTCAAAGAAGGAAATCAGCTTGGTTTGGCATGATTTGTTCTTGACAGTCTATGCTGGATATTACTTTTAACCCTATTATCCTCAACATGCTTAGAAGTTGATCGTTTACTTTTTCCAGTATCTTTCCAAGTATCAAAATTAGACTGACAGGTCCGTAATTCCCCAGGTCCTCTTTGTTCCCTTTTTAAAGACAGGTAGTATGTTTCCCTTGTCCAGTCCTCAAAGATAATGCTAATGGTTCCAAGATTGCTTCAGTTAATTCCTTAAGTACCGCAGGATGAATTTCATCAGGTCCTGCCCACTTGAGTAGATCTAATTTATCTAAATTTTCTTTAACCTGTTCTTTCCCTATTTTTGGTGTCTGTCCCTGGTCCCTTGATGTTAATAAGTGTGTTTGAGTATGTGGTTACTGTTTTAACCAGTTTAGTGAAGACTGAAGTAAAACAGGCATTAAATTCCTCAGCCTTATTGTCATCAGTTAGTAGCTAGGTATATAACTCTCTGATTTTGTTCCTACATGCTTGTTGTTTTGTACTCCTCTTTAGCAATTTGTCCATGCTTCCACATTTTTATTGTAATCCTTTTCTATTTCAGGTCATTTAAAGAGCTCCTGATGGAGCCATATTGACCTCTTAATATTCGTCCTATCTTTCATATCAGAATAATTTGAAGTTATGCATTTAATAGTGTCTTCTTGAGAAACTGCCAGTTCTCGTGAACTTGTTTAACCCTTAGATTTTCTTACTTACCAGTTCCAAGTTTGTTAAAGTCTGCTTATTTTGAAGCCACAAGGGGACCTAGATTTACTGGAAGCTGAAAAATAGTCACTTGGGCCTGGTCTACACTACGTGTTTATACCGAATTTAGCAGCGTTAAACCGATTTTAACCCTGCATCCGTCCACACAATAAGGCCCTTATTTCGATATAAAGGGCTCTTTAAACCGGTTTCTGTACTCCTCCTCAATGAGAGGAGTAGCGCTGAAATCGGTATTGCCATGTCGGATTAGGGTTAGTGTGGCCGCAAATCGACGGTATTGGCCTCCGGGCGGTATCCCACATGCACCATTGTGACCGCTCTGGAAAGCAATCTGAACTCAGATGCACTGGCCACGTAGACAGGAAAAGCCCCGCAAACTTTGGAATTTCATTTCCTGTTTGCCCAGCGTGGAGCTCTGATCAGCACGGGTGGCGATGCAGTCCCAAATCCAAAAAGAGCTCCAGCCTGGACCGCACGGGAGATACTGGATCTGATCGCTGTATGAGGAGACAAATCTGTTCTATCAGAGCTCCGTTACAGAAGACGAAACGACAAAGCATTTGAAAAAATCTCCAGGCTATGATAGAGGCCACAGCAGAGAGTCAGCACAGTGCTGTGTGACAAGCTTAACGGAAAGCCAAAGAATCAAATGGACGCTCATGGAGGGAGGGAGAGGGGACTGAGGACTCCAGCTATCCCACAGTCCCCGTAGTCTCTGAAAAGCATTTGCGTTCTTGGCTGAGCTCCCAATGCCTGTAGGGTCAAAAACATTGTCCCGGGTAGTTCAGGGTATATCTCATCAATTTACCACCCCTCCCCCACCCAATTGTTTCTTGCCATTGTTCAATGTCACTGTATGTCTACTGGATGCTGCTGGTAGACACGGTGCTGCGGCGCTGAACAGCAGCATCCCCTCCCGTTCCTTTCTTGATGGCAGACGGTACAAAATGGTGGAAAACGGTCATCATCCCGTGAGTGCTCCTGGCTGGCCTTGGTGAGGTCGGCTGGGGGTGCCTGGGTAAAAATGGGAATGACTCCCTGTCATTCCTGGCAGACAGTGCAAAATGTTAGGTAACCGTCCTCCTCATAGCAGCTGGAGCCTGAGCTCCATCAGTCCCGCCCCCCTTTCATGTCTAAAGAAAAGATTCTGTACTCCCTGGACTATCATAGCAGCTGGAGGTTGCCTCCCTCTCATTTTATCTTGCTAAAAAGTCAGTGTTTCTTATTCCTGCATTCTTTATTACTTCATCACACAAATGGAGGGACACTTCCATGGTAGCCCAGGAGGAGTGTGGGAGGAGGGAAGCAACGGGTGGGGTTGTTGCAGGGGCACCCCCTAGAATGGCATGCAGCTCATCATTTCTGCGGGATCTCAGGGGCTCTGACCCAGAGCGGCTGTGCTCTCTGGCTCTCTAGTAGACTTGCCCCATATTCTAGGCAGGACTGACTATTTTTAGACAAAACATAAAGAAGGGAATGACCCGGGGAGTCATTCCCGTTTTTGTCCATGCGCCCCCGGCTGACCTCAGCGAGGCCAGCCAGGAGCACCCGTGACAGCAGCAGACAGTACAAAATGATTGATAACCATCATCGCCACTTTCCAGTTGCAAACGGTACAAAATGATTGAGAACCGTCATCTCATTGTCAATTTACAATGGCAGACGGTGCAATAGGGATGGTAACCATCTCTGCTACCTTGCAAAGGCAAATGAGTGCTGCTGTGTAGCACTGCAGTACCGCCTCTGTCAGCAGCATCCAGTACACATACGGTGACAGTGACAAAAGGCAAAACTGGCTCCATGGTTGCCATGCTATGGCATCTGCCAGGGCAATCCAGGGAAAAAGGGCGCGAAATGATTGTCTGCCATTGCTTTCACGGAGTAAGGATTGAGTGACGACATTTACCCAGAATCATCCGCGACACTGTTTTTGCACCATCATGCATTGGGATCTCAACCCAGACTTCCAATGGGCGGGGGAGACTGCGGGGACTTTGGGATAGCTATGGGATAGCTACCTACTGTGCAACGCTCCAGAAATTAACGCTAGCCTCGGTACATGGACGCACACCACCGAATTAATGTGCTTAGTGTGGTCGCGTGCACTCGACTTTATACAATCTGTTTTACAAAACTGGTTTATGTAAAATCGAAATAATCCCATAGTGTAGACATATCCTTGGTAACAATTAAGAAAAAGTACTCTGGAAAACTATTCAGGGAGAATTAGCAATGGTTGATGTGGAAGGGCGAAGTCCAAGACACATTGGCTTCTTCCTGGCCAGCTGAGAAGAAGTATTCACAGGGATTTTCCTGTCTGTTATTCCACTGAGTGTCTGTGCCTCTCTCTCTCTCTGGTGGAGGGAAGAGGAGTTGCTGGTCCCGTTTTCTGTGTCACAGGGCCTCCCTTCTGTCTGATGCAGGTCAAAGATCTTGGCATGATGTTGCCAAGCAGCCCTAAAGTGGCCATATGGACCAAGTGTTCCTAGTTTCCTTCTCCATCCCCGGTCTTGAGTCCTGGCAACTCTGCTCAGCCATGACCTCCATGCCCTGGCTTCTTCCCATGTCCCACTTCTTTTCTTGCAGCTGGTTCGCGTCCTAAACATGGTTACGGGCACTCTGCACATGTACCCTGTGACAGAAGAGGAAACCTTGCAGACTGTGAAGGCCAGGATTCAGTCAGATACTGGTATTCCAGAGCAGGAGCAGGAGCTCTTGCAGGAGGCGGGGCTTGCACTATACCCTCAAAAATTGGCTATTCAATGTATGGCTGACAGCAAGGTGAGCCTGGGGCTGAAACTTGAACACTGCTAGCCAAGCCTGCACCTGCTGGCACCTGACCCTTGCACATGCACGCTGAGCACCTACCCAGCCTCACACTCCCTCCACCCTACTCTTGTTTTCACTGAAGCAGAGCAGCCCTCTCTCCTGCTGCTCACACTATCCTGGGCCATGGCGAGCTAGCTGGCTCTGGGTTATTTCAGTGGAGGCTGCTGTGGGATACTGTATCGGAGAGTACTGAGATAGGTCTCGTCTCTGCAGGTGAATGACGCCACGGACACAGACCTCCTTTTCCTTTTTGACAACCGTAAAGTTGCCTATGAGAGGCAGATCTTCCTACGGCCTCATCCAGAAAGTGTTGACTGCATCCGTAAGGACTTCCCCTGGGCATGGGTTATTTCCATAGGGAATCAGCGCAGAGTTTGCTGTATATGTGAGCAGTAGGGGGCGGACATCTGCTCTTGAGTGGAGTGGGCAGTGAAGCAGATTGTCATAGCATTCAATCTCTGGGGTGGGATTTAATTGAGAGTAGAGAAGAATCATGATCTGTTGTTAGACTCTCAAACTGTGGCCAGTTGCAGTGAAATAGCCTTGCTAGTGCCCCATACGGGATGTGATGGGCACAGAGACGTGGCTGTGTAAGTTCAAGAGGAGGTAGCACCCTATCTCAGACTTGGACTGGGTGCTAACTCCTACCCTGCAGCACTGCTCCTGTAAGTCGTGTTTTGTTTTTTTTTTAAACAACATATGCTCTCTCTATGTTTCCAGTTCAGGATCCAAAGAAGAATCTGTCCTTCTTCCAGCTACGGAAGGTGTGGGGTCAGGTCTGGCACACGATTCGGACTCTGAAGGAGGATTGTAACCTGCTTCAGCAGGGGCAGCGAGCAGCCATGTACAGTGGGGTCCCTTTGGGAATACTTAGCTCCACTTGGGCCTCCTGGCTAGAGGGGGATAACAGGAAAAGAAACCTTCCCTACAGTGATCCAAGAGTGAGGCACTATCTGGGAGGGGGAAGTTCTTGATAAAGGTGGAGTTATTTGCAATTAATGGAGAGCTAAGAGCTGCAGCCTCTAACCCTGTTGTCTTTGTGCCACCTCAGCTCCACTCAGCCCTGTTCATTTGTCTTGGTGACGCAGGAAAATGTGGGCAGGTCATGGGATCTGTACGTTTGAATGAGAGTGACTCTGAAAGCTGTGTGTGGGATCAGTTGGGACACTATGTGCAGCTCCTCTGGGGCTGGACCGACGTGACCCTTTTCACTTTCTCCACAGGATGAATCTGCTGCGTTACAATAGCAATCTCTCCAAGATGAAGAATTCCATGGCCTCCTTGTCCCAACAGCTGAAGGCAAAGCTGGATTTCTTTAAAACCAGCATCCAGATTGACCTGGAGAAGTACAGTGAGCAGACTGAGTTTGGAATCAGTGAGTACAGTCCCTGTGACATGCTGGGGACTCCTCCAATCTCAGCATGGTAGCTTCCTTTCCTCAAATGCAGCAGAGTAATGGACTTTTTTTTCTTCTTTTTTCAGCCTCTGAGAAGCTGTTGTTTGCCTGGAGGGACATGGAGCAGGCTGTGGAGCTTTGTGGGCGGGTATGTTTCTAGATTTAGGTTTAATTGCCTGCCTGGAAGAGGCAGCTTCCATTTCCATCTTCCAGTCCAGGGCTGACCTGGCCTGATAAACCAAGCCCTTCCCTTGTTTTAGGTTGAATCAGTTTTTCCTTGTCCATTGGCCTTTGCAGCCCTTTGTGTGTTGGGAAGGGTCAGGACAGAAAGATATGGAGGAGATAAGGAGATGATTCCTAATGGCTAAACTGAGAGATACTTGTAACAGGCCCAATTATAGACAAAAACAATTGTGCTGTTGCTGGGGTGATGAGAAGAGGATGTGGCTCACCAGGAAGTTAAAATTGAAAAGGAAAATGATTGGCTGGCAGTGCTCAGAAAGGCTGTAGGAATGGAAGTGTTAATACCAGATTCTAAAAGGGGATTCGTTAGCGTGTGTTCGCTTACCGGTCCCAAATACTGGGACTGAGTGACAGGCTAACTCGAGATGGCATCTGAAATACAGAATGTTAGACCCTGGTAGCTGTGCTGTGTCTCTGACCAGAAGCCTACTGAAAAGTGATTTCCTTTGGTGACTGTCCTCCTACCTGCCCACATACCATCTTTCCCCAGAATACAGGGGGACAGAAGGCTTCTGCCTAAGAAGGAGTCAGTGATCCTGTTTCCTGGCATTAGTATGTCACAGGTTGAAGTATACTCTGGGTGTGAGGACTGGGATGTTGATATCTGCAGGGTAAGGTTAAGGGTATTGGTGAGTGAGGTGAGAATTACAATAATCCTTCGGAGCAGCTGAGAGGAAATTTTGTTCCCCTTTTTATCACTAGTTGCAGGTTCACCTTAGAATGTGAACAAACAGTGTCTCTTCACCACAAGCTGAGCTATGGTATCCAAAGCAGCAAGGTCACTGGAAGGGGCCAGTCTGAGACGATCAAATCAATCTACTTGTATCAAAGGGAAATATCCCATCTGTCTTTGCACAAGGCCCTTCTTCTCTACTTCTTGCCTGTCTAAGGCTGCAGGATTGTGGATGAAAAGGGAAAGCAATTCCTGTTCCATTTAAGGCCAGTTAGAACCAGAGTCCCTAACCCTGTGGTGGGCCTATGTCTGGGGGCAATGTTATTAACTGAAGCGCCTCCTCTCAGGAGGAAGATGTGGATCAGCTGGTGAAGAGGATGATGGCCCTGCAGGCAGACATTGTGGACCTGCAGAGAAGCCCACTAGGGCGGAAGCAAGGGGGCACCCTGGAGGATTTGTAAGTTGGAACCCTCTCTAGCCTGTGGTGCTAGCATTTCTAGCACAGTGGCTCCTTTCTGAATGCAGACAGTCAAAGGCTCCTGCTCATCAGCCCAGACCACAGACTGGGTTGGCAGGGCCTAACAAAAAGCCAGCAGTGGATTGCTGACATAACCCAGCTGTCTGACAGCTGCATAGTCAGGTATGCGAAGGGTTTTTGAGAGTCCTTGAAGGGGCCAATTACAATTTGGGTTCCAGAGAAACATTTGTATCTTCTTTTGTAGGGAAGAACAAGCCAGAGAACTTTACCGGCGACTGAGGGAGAAGCCAAGAGGTAAAGAACCTGTAGCTATTGTTGTCTTGTCGCTGTGTGTGACCATTAACTGGAAAGAACAATAAACAGTATTGAGAATTCTCTATTCCAGGCCTGTGGCCCACACTCCAACAACAAATGATCTCTCTCCCCTTTTCCAGTTCCAAAAGAGCACTGCTACCCCTATCCCAATCATGGCTGCCTGGGAAAGAGATGAATGTCTATCAGAGATGGTCTAGACAGTATTTGGTCCCTGCCATGAGGGCAGGGAACTGGACTCAATGACATCTTGAGGTCCCTTCTAGTCCTACAGCCTATGAATATTCAAATCAGGGAGGCCAGCTTTACTCTCTTGACCAGCTGGCCCTAGCAGCTGGCTGCCTCTTCAGGATGATGCCATTTTGGGCCCTTCTCCCCAAACTACTGCTGAAGGCATGTGCTGTAGGCAGGACTCTTGCCCAGCCCTTCCTCCCTATGGCCACAGTATAATCTCTGGGCTACAGCTCCCTGCCAAGTGGCTTCTTTCCAAAGAGCTAGAGCATAGGACACAGTGCTACAGAAACAATGACTAATTCTTATAGTCTAATGAACCCCCACACGCTTTCTGATCCTTTTTCCTCTCTCTAGACCAGAGGACCAGTGGTGATAGTCAGGAAATAGTGCGACTGCTCTTGCAGGCAATCCAGACATTTGAAAAGACAGTCCGTCTAATTTATGCTCAGCTCAGGTGAGTCCCAGAACATCCATTTTATGAAAGATAGACAAGGAACATCTGGGCAGCCTTCTCACTTGCTCTTAGTACAATGAGGGGATGTATTAGTCTCAGTAAGATATATTCAGACAACTTCAGATTAAGAATCATGTTCTTCTCCAATTATTAGGAGTTAAACAGTTGGAGCTGATGGAGTTTCTAACTGACATAGTGCAGCTGCTTATCTGACCTGATTATTGTTCTTTACAGTAAGACAGTAATTTGCAAGCAGAAGGCACTGGAATTGTTCCCTAGAGTGGAGGAAGTGATGAACCTGATGAATGAAGATGAGAACACAGTTGTCAGGCTTCAGGAAAAACGACAGAAAGAATTATGGAACCTGCTGAAAATTGCTTGTGTGAGTGAAACAGAAGTTAATGGGGCCTATTAACCCTCTCTTTCTCCCCCCCCTCCCCTTTTGATGGTAGAGACCTGAACATAGCTGCAGTTGTTCATCCAAGAGCCTGCACTGGTTGTAGAACCCCTTCTTTGAAATGCTGTGGCCTGCAGCTATTTCATCACCAGTGTTGGGAATTTCACATGGGAAAACCTCCCCCCTTCTCAACACAATTATGCTCTGCTTTCTTCTTTTCCAGGGCATTTATACATTAAGGGGTGGGTGTGGTCCTTTTTAATTGCTATAAAGAACATACTATAAAAGATAAATTGTTGAATTCTGAGGGAAGATAATAGAACTGCAGTCAATATTCTGCAACTCTAGTGGGATGACCAGCTATCAAGGGCTAAAGGCAGCACCCAGAAAAATGCTGCATAGCTAGAGACTCGAGATCATGTTTCTTCTGACCTGAAGAACATGAGGTAAAAACTTGATATCCTTACCTCCCTCTGTTGAATTTGGTTTAAAAATCTGGGCCTAGCTTAGTATTAAAGAAAACCCTGAATCCTTACTTGCCATTAAGAGAAATGGCAGCACTTGCTCCTGGAAATAAGTTTATGTAGAAGTAAAATGCATGCAGTAATCTGAATCTGCCTTCCTGTCTGCCTTCTCCCTTCAGAGTAAGGTGCGTGGTCCTGTCAGTGGCAGTCCAGAGAGTATGAATGCATCACGGCTTAGTAACCCAGGTCAGCTGCTGTCGCAAGTCCCAGCTGTAACTTACAATTTACCAGAATCTATCAAGAAAAGGTAAAGTGAAGAATGATGGAGTTACATCCATGCATAAGTTAAAGTAATACATTGTTTATCTATGGTTACAGCTAACACCTAAGATTACTGTTAGTTGACAAGGATTTTTAAGATTACTTTGGGCATGTCTAGAGTAGAGTTGAAAGGTGCGTAAGTTCCAGCTCAAGGAGACATACACATTGTTACTCCTGGGGGAATTCTGTGCCAAACAATTAAATTTGCAAAATTCTGCATATTTTATTTGTCAAAATAACACAATATAATCACACCAGTTTCAATTATTTTTAGTAATTTATTTCAAAATAACTGCCAGCAAGTATGTCTGTAACAATACAGACTAAAAAGATTCAGAAATATTTTTTGACAAATAGATTCCTTATTAGCAATATTAATACAGAACCCTGTCATTCATTTAAACTACCATATAGAACCAGATTTCCTCCACCCCCCAAAAGTAGTGTAGAGTCAGGGGTAATGGAGGAGCTGAGAGAGAGGGAAATAATTGCTGGGAAGGAGCCTGGGTGTAAACTTGGAGGGTTGTTAGGTATGGGTGGGAAAAGTATGGAACTTTTTTCTTTTTGGGGGGGGGGGGGGGAAGAAATGGGTTGTTAGGTATGGGTGGGAAAAGTATGGAACTTTTTTGGGGGCGGGGGGGGGGGGGGAAGAAATGGACTGTTAGGGAGTTTCCCCCATGCAGACCCTGTGCCTCTCCCAGTGTCAGGCACATGTGGCCCAGCACCTCCACTCCTATTCAGTCCCTGCCCCAGTTTGTCCATCTCCGTTAGCCCTTATGAGCCCGTCTGACAACTCCTCACCCCCCCGAGTGTCACCTGACTTGACCTGCTGCAAAGGCTGCTCTTTTCCCTACTTGACTGGGAGCTACTGCTGTGTTCTATCACCATAGTGCCCTCTGGTGGGCAAAAGGCAGATCGGCAGTAACTTTTTCCTGTGCAAAAAGTTAATTATGCACAGCTCAATTATGTGCGCATGCAGTAGCACAGAATTCCCCCAGGAGTACTGCCTGGTAGCTTGATCAGAGGGGGTAGCTTCCCAGAATAGGATCCTATCTGAAACACTAGGTACATAGTCTGGGGCTAGGCTCTTCTGTGGCTTGTGCTTAGGGTGACCAGATGTCCTGATTTGTGGGTCTCTCTCTTATATGGGCTCCTATTACTCACCCCTGTCCCAATTTTTCATACTTGCTGTCTAGTCACCCTGCTTATGCTGCTGGATCTATGCTCTTATCTTGTTTTAGAGAGAACACACACAATTGGAATTTTACATCTTTCAGCTCCAGTGTAAATGTGCAGTTTTTGTGTCTAGTCAGTTCTGCTGTGGTTTCTGTCTCAGTAACAAGAAGCTGTGATATTAAAATTTCACTGTGAAACTACAGTGGCACTGAGAATTTGCACATTCACCCTAAAAACTGGGACAAGCAATTGTAATTGTGGCTGGTTTACAGGAGTAAAATGGAACCAATTCCTCCTTGGTTAATAGTCCGAGCCAGGCTTATTTTGCCCCATCAGGTAACATTCTAGTCCGTGTAAGAGTCCAGAAATAAATTTCCATTAATGCACAGGGATGCAAGCTTGATGCCATCTTGAATGCATTTTCTAGGTCACTTTACCAGTAAATCTTAAGGTGCCAGGGACTGCAATAACACTTTTAGTTGATATTTTACTAATCTGTTGCTGCCACTTACATTTCCCATCAGTTTAGTCTTGCTAGCCTGAGTACGTACATCCTCACATAGAGGTACCCCCTGGTGTACAGGTACCTGCAACACATGAGACTTTCAGTGTCAGTGAATGTATTCATTTGTGCAACTTTTCTTTTCAGTGACGGACTATTGATGGAATCTCAAAATCTCTGCAGCCAGTTAGAAAGTGTGATGCATGACACAATGAAGGATCAGGACCAGAGCTTTATGGTAACTATCACTTGAAACCATAAGCATACTTTTGGGAGGAGTGCTGGCCAAGTAATATTGTGGAAGCCAAAGGGCTGTAAGAAGTTTTGAATAGATTTTTAACACGCTGCATTCAGTAATAATTCAAATGGCAGAGGAGAGAGACCTCATTCCCTAAACAAAATGGGGTTACTGAAATAAATATTACAAGAGACTTCTAGACATGTCAGTAATACATTGTACGAAGAAACATCTAGTGCTTATGGGAAAAAATTTTCTGGGGCTAAAGTTTAAATGCCCAAAATGTGCTTATGGTATTTTCCTTTAAGAAAATCCAGTATCTTTGGGTTGGGAAGATGGCATCTAAATGCTAATTAGCGTTTGTGCTTCATTTTTAGTCTCTGGATTGGAGCTGGTTGCAGCTTGAAGGGGAAGACAGAAATAACCCAGAACAAACCCAGATGTAAAAATCCCATCAGTCACAGCTCAAGCCAGATAACATTTTTTACATGAGGCTTTTAAGCCTGACAAGTTACTATATGAAAATAAAATCCCTTGCATTCTATTTACACTGCCATCTAGTGGTTACACTGACATGTATTCCTATTTTTAAGGAAAGCTGGCAGCCTAATTTTAACAGACAAAATTTTGATTACTGTTTCTCCCCCACAAACATACTTCTCATCAATTTCATACCCACATGCTGTGTCTTGCTCACCCTATACAACAGCAGCTGAAGAATGCACCTGCTGTGCTACTTTTCCCTTTCTGGAAATCAAACTCAGTGTGTCTACACATAATCTTGTCTGAATGCCTTTTCCTGACATTTATGAAAAAGTACTGAATTTATGGATTTGGCTAACTATGCTGGGTTGCACTTTTTCTCAAGTGTAATATCTGTACTTACCTAATGTTTCCTGTATGGGAACGAACTACCTGAAATATGTAAACTTTTGGTTTGCTTTATTTGAATGTTAAATAAAATTTTAAAGGAGAAATTTTTCACTATACAAGTTTGAGAGTTAGGCCAATATACCCTTCATTGTGCCAAGTCCCTCAACTAGTGAACAATAAAAACTACACCTCACTGATGCATTCTTCCTGAATCGTTACTGCTCTGTGGGATTCAGTTTTGTCCCTGACAACCAGCATCAAGCATATGTATTTTAGAACAGTTACTGCCAAATCTAAAGCAACCGTGAACACACAGAAGGGATATGTTCCAAATGTGATTGATTGATTTATTTCACTTTGATGCAAAACCAAAGCTTTCACTACTGCACAGAGACCAATTTCATAAGAGGTCATCAGGTGTAGGACATGCAGGATGTGATATGCTAGCTGGGATTTTTTCCTTTGTAAGGAAATGCTATGCTGTCTTTAAGGAACAAATTTAAAATAACACTGAGGAACTGAAATGTGGCATAACCTTTACAACTTCCATGCACGCCTTCAAGTATCTCCTTTTATGACGAGTTTACACCCTACAGCTGGTGGGAGAGGGGAAGAGAGTTACAATTCTTGGGAAGAATAAAAAAAATTCACACTTGAAATTTCACAGAAGAATTTTAAGGCCAAAACATGTTGGGTTATTTTTTCCCCTTCATCTCCAGGAACAGAGCTGCTGTTCCACTTAAAATTGCATTAAGCCTCCAGCTCAAAGCCCAGCCCAACCTTGTGACCACCAGCACTGAAGTTCTTGCCATCAACCAAACCTGAGAGTGTCAGCTTCACACCTGCAAAAACAAAACAAACTTTGATGCTGATACTCAAATAAAATGCAGTTAGTCACTCACTATATACCCAAATTCATTATTTGTGGTATAGCATAACAGCTCATACAGCTGTGCTAAAGTACCTCAATCTTTATCTGCAGTTTGACTTGGGCAGGGACTTAAATGAAATGAGGAGTCATTTTAGGCACCACCTGTATACACAAGTCTATCTCAAACACCCACAAAGCAAAGTGACTCATGTAGGTCTGCAAGCATGAAAGAATAATTCCACTAAGACTGCTAATCCTTGATTGCTTAATGGCTGCCACCTCCATAGCTACCCATTCTGTTGAATAGCTCAAGTTAAAAGATTCTTTTCTATTAAGCCCAGTAGGAAGTGATTCTCTTTGTCAGGGCTTACATACCAGGTCGAAGGGTCTGAGTGTAACCAATTCCAATCAGGCTGGCATTATTCACTTTAGCCTAGAGGTGGAGACAGAATAAAAGCGTAAGTCAAAACACCCCCATCACTCCTACTGTTATAGGCAGGCAGGCACAATAACTTTTCCACTGAAATCAGCAGCAGTCACAGAGAAATCTACAAGCATCAGAAAGTGGACATATGAACCAGCAAAGGAAAAGAGCTCTCAAAAAAATATATGCCCCTGCAAATGCAGAGTAGTTTGTTCTATAAAGAGTTCTGTTTACAATTAGATCAACAGGGTTTGTGTCAGTTTCTTTGAGTGATTATTGTTTCATAGGTTAGCAGCAAACAAACAAAAACCACATTTTCCCCCCCTCAATTTTAGCCGATTGCTTTTCCACACAGTTCCCCTCCAGTCTTGCCAACTGTATATTTTTCTAGGCACTTCAATCTGCAACCATCTTGTTACTCAAGAGACCTGAACGTAACAACTACTTATTAAGCAGGCAGACGCAACTGAAGTGGGTGGAAGGACTTAGTAATATTTATCTAAAAGTTTTTAAGGGACTGTTCTCAGCCTATGACTAGTTCATGGGTATAAACAGGAATGAAGGGAATAGAGATGTTATGTCTGCTTTAATTTACCTCCACTCAGGAATCTTGAGGTAACAGTACATAGAGTAAACTAATGAAATTCCCAGGTGATGGAGTTATTTACCCAATACCAGGTTGTCGTCATCATATTAGAGATTAAAAACAAGATTTGTTGCTCACAGTGGGCACAAAGTGATAGGATTTTAACCTCATCCATCTCCCACCTGTTGAATGGATAATTACTTCCTGATTTACTGGTCCTCTTTATGACAACATGGGCATATGTAATCTTAAAAAAATCATCAAAGGGGGTGACTTTCAGAGCTGCTTGAGTCCTCCATTGTGAATGACATGACCCCTGAAGTTCAACCCAGGAGTTAAATAAAGATGTTACAAACACCTGTAATGATAATGAACTAACCCAGGGAGATTGGACATATGGGCAGTAACTAATGCAGTTATTTTGCTTTCTGAAAGAGAATCTCATAAAGGGGGAGAAACCCAGGAAGCAGTAATTCTTCGAAATTATTAGGCACTACAGTGACCAGAACACAGATATTTGCAAGTAAATATGGCAGTATTTTTATTAAAGTAAGATTTTTGACTGCACACATTAATCCATTCTGGAGAGAAGGGTTAATACTCCTTTGTACAGTTTGTAATCCACTTCCCATCAACTCAGTACACTACAGGTTATCATTACCTCTCTATTTGGTTAGGGTCTTCAGCAAATTGCAACCTGTTTCAAGTTAGTTAGTTAAATTATTCCCCTCCCCCACCCAAGAAAGTCACCATCTCACATGCTTTCCTGAAATCTAGATATATTGCACCTGCTGTCTTCCCTTAACTTATTCATTATAGTGCCTCACATAGAGCTAAAGTAAAGCAGTGGCAGAGTATGAAACCACACTGCATCAATCATAGCTAAGGACATGTCTATATGGAGAATTATTGCAGGGAAAGCTGGGGTTAAGTCTACAGCACTGTAGCAGGCTGTGTGGACTCTGCTACATGCAGTAGATGTTCCCTGGTGTGCTTTGACCAACTGCAGGAGGCTTAACATATCTCAGCTTACTGGCAGTCAGTCAAAGCACACCACAGGTATACTGCAGGGCAGGGGTCGGCAACCTTTCACAAGTGGTGTGCCGAGTCACAAGTCACCAGGGCCTGATGAAATGCATCCTAGAATACTCAAGGAGTTAATAGAAGAGGTATCTGAGCCTCTAGCTATTATCTTTGGGAAATCATGGGAGACAGGGGAGATTCCAGAAGACTGGAAGGGGGCAAATATAGTGGCCATCTATAAAAAGGGAAATAAAAACAACCCAGGAGACTACAGACCAGTTAGTTTAACTTCTGTGCCAGGGAATATAATGGAGCAGTTAATCAAAGAAATCATCTGCAAACACTTGGAAGGTGGTAAGGTGATAGGGAATAGCCAGCATGGATTTGTAAAGAACAAATCGTGTCAAACTAATCTGATAGCGTTCTTTGATAGGATAACGAGCCTTGTGGATAAGGGAGAAGCGGTGGATGTGATATACCTAGACTTTAGTAAGGCATTTGATACGGTCTCGCATGATATTCTTATAGATAAACTAGGAAAGTACAATTTAGATGGGGCTACTATAAGGTGGGTGCATAACTGGCTGGATAACCGTACTCAGAGAGTAGTTGTTAATGGCTCCCAATCCTGCTGGAAAGGTATAACAAGTGGGGTTCCGCAGGGGTCTGTTTTGGGACCAGTTCTGTTCAATATCTTCATCAACGATTTAGATGTTGGCATAGAAAGTACGCTTATTAAGTTTGCGGACGATACCAAACTGGGAGGGATTGCAACTGCTTTGGAGGACAGGGTCAAAATTCAAAATGATCTGGACAAATTGGAGAAATGGTCTGAGGTAAACAGGATGAAGTTCAATAAAGATAAATGCAAAGTGCTCCACCTAGGAAGGAACAATCAGTTTCACACATACAGAATGGGAAGAGACTGTCTAGGAAGGAGTATGGCAGAAAGATCTAGGGGTCATAGTGGACCACAAGCTTAATATGAGTCAACAGTGTGATACTGTTGCAAAAAAAGCAAACATGATTCTGGGATGCATTAACAGGTGTGTTGTAAACAAGACATGAGAAGTCATTCTTCCGCTTTACTGTGCGCTGGTTAGGCCTCAACTGGAGTATTGTGTCCAGTTCTGGGCACCGCATTTCAAGAAAGATGTGGAGAAACTGGAGAGGGTCCAGAGAAGAGCAACAAGAATGATTAAAGGTCTTGAGAACATGACCTATGAAGGAAGGCTGAAGGAATTGGGTTTGTTTAGTTTGGAAAAGAGAAGACTGAGAGGGGACATGATAGCAATTTTCAGGTATCTAAAAGGGTGTCATCAGGAGGAGGGAGAAAACTTGTTCACCTTAGCCTCCAATGATAGAACAAGAAGGAATGGGCTTAAACTGCAGCAAGGGACATTTAGGTTGGACATTAGGAAAAAGTTCCTAACTGTCAGGGTAGTTAAACACTGGAATAGATTGCCTAGGGAAGTTGTGGAATCTCCATCCCTGGAGATATTTAAGAGTAGGTTAGATAATGTCTATTAGGGATGGTCTAGACAGTATTTGGTCCTGCCATGAGGGCGGGGAACTGGACTCGATGACCTCTCGAGGTCCCTTCCAGTCCTAGAGTCTATGAGTATTCATTTATTCACTCTAATCTCGCGTGCCAGTAATACGTTTTAATATTTTTTAGAAGGTCTCTCTCTAAGTCTATATATTATATAACTAAACTAGTGTTGTATTGTAAAGTAAATGAGGTTTTCAAAATGTTTAAGAAGCTTCATTTAAAATTAAATTAAAATGTTGATCTTACGCCGCCGGCCCTCTCAGTCCACTGCTGGTCTGGGGTTCTGTTCACCTAGGCCGGCAGCAGGCTGAGCAGGGCCTGCGGCCAGGATCCTGGCTATCAAGGGTCCAGCAGCCAGAACCCCAGACCGGTAGCAGGCTGTGCGGAGCCGGTTGCTGGGACCCCACTGCCGCTCAGGGGTTCCATCCGCCAGCTCCTGCCAGCCAGGATCCTGATTGCCAGAACCACTCAGCTCGCTGCCAGTCTGGGGTCCTGGCCTTGCCCACATACAGTGGGTACCTAACTTCTCCCTGGTTCTGGCCCATTCTCTTCCCCTCTCTGCACTGAGCTGAGGGTGGGAGTGCACCAAGCACAGGGCTGGGGGTGAAGGGTCTGGCCAGGAGCTAGAATGAGGGAGGGGGCTCAGGGTCGGGGCAGGAGGTTTGCGTGTGGGGCACTTACCTGGGCAGCTCCCATATGATGTAAGGGGTGCAGGTGGGAATGTGGGGGGTGGGTGCAGGATTTCCTGTTTGGTGCTCAGGGTGAGGGTGGGGATGTGGGGGGTGCATGGGGTGTGGGGGAGTGGGGATGTGGGGGGTGCAAGAGTCAGGGCAAAGGGCTGGGGGCATGTGAGGGAGGTGCAGGTGTCAGGGCACAGGGAGGGCTGGGTATGCGTGGGGGTGCCAGAGTCAGGGCTGGGATCGTGGGGGGTGTGAAGAAGTCAAGCAGAGGTCTGGGTGTGTATGAGGGAGGTACAGGGCCCAGGGCAGAGGCCTAGGGGGTGTGTGGGGATGCAGGGCTCAGGACAGAGGGCTGTGTGCGTGTCGGGGGGTCAGTGGTCAGGGCTCAAGGCAGAGGGCTGGGTGACTGCCTCCCTAAGAACCCCCAACCCCTCGCTCCTTGTCCCCTGACTACCTCCTCCTGGGACCCCATCCCTTATCTAAGCCTCCTTGCCCCCTGACTGCCCCCCTAGGACCCTACCCCCTACCGGTCCCCTGACTGCCTCAACCCTTATCCACCCCCCCACCCCCAGACAGACTCTCAGGACTCCCATGCCCCATCCAATCGCTCCCCGCCCCGACAGGACCCCCAGAACTCCCAAACCCATACAACCCTCTCCCTGCGTGCCTCAACCCCTCTCCACACCCCTGCCTCCTGACAGCCCCCGCACCCCAAACTTTGACTCATCCAACTCCCCCAGGTCCTTGCCCCCTGACCACCCCCTCCAGAGACCCCCTACCCTAACTGCCTCCTAGGACCTTCCTTGCCCCCTATCCGCCCCCTTCCCACTAACAGACCCCAGAACTCCCATGCCTCATCCATCACCCCCACTCCCTGACTTCCCCCCTCAAGAGACCCCCGCCCCTAGCCACCCCCTATCCAACCCACCTTGCTGCCTGTCCCCTGACTGCCTCCACCCTTTTATCCAACCCCCTACCCCCAGCCCTGGACCCTTTACCTTGAGGCTCCAAGCAGAGCCAGATACACTGCGCTGCATGCACAGCAGCAGGGCTCCGGGTGAGCGGAGAGCATCTTTTCCTCCCCACGGAGCCAAACGCTGCCCTGCGGGAGTGCGCAGCACCGGCCCCAAGAGCGCTGCACGTGCTGCGGCAGGGCTCCAGGGGAGGGGCGGGCGGCTTGGTGCACTCGGCCCGGTGCTCCAGCCCGGGACCGCGGACCCCGCAGAAAGCAGGCAGGATTTTTAATGGCACGTGGAGTCCCAGCAGGCGCCGCGTGCCATTAAAAATTGGCACGCGTGCCGTAGGTTGCCGACCCCTGCTGTAGGGTATGTCTACACTGCAATTAAACTCCTGTGGCTGGCCTGGGTCAGCCGGGCTCAGGCTGCAGTGCTGTAAAATTGTGGTTTAGATGTTTGGGCTAAGGCTAGAGCCTGGGTTCTGGGACTCTCCCCCCTCACAGGGTCCCAGAGCTTGGGCTCCAGCCCAAGCCTGAATGTCTACAGTGCAGTTTTACAGCCCAGTAGCCCAAGCCTGAGTCAGCTGACACATACCAGCCACATGTGTTTAACTGCAGTGTAGACATAACCTAAAAGTTCTGATCAACTGCAGTTAAGCTATGTTAAGCCTGTTGCAATTGGTCAAAGCACACTATGGAACTTCTAGCAGGCGGTAGCACAGTCCACACAGCCAGTTAGTGCATGATCCTCCAACGGTATACGAGTATCTCAGGGTCTTCCAGTGGCTACACCAACTTATCTAGATATTTGCTTAGTTTTACAATAGGCTACATAAAAAGCGCTAGCAAAGTCAATACAAACTATAATTTCATACAGATAATGACTTGTTTATACTGCTCTATCTAGTTTACACAGAAATATAAGTACAATATTTATATTCCAATTGATTTATTTTATAATTATATGGTAAAAATTAGAGTGCAAGCAATTTTTCAGTAAGAGTGTGCTGTGATACTGTTGTATTTTTATGTCTGATTTTGTAAGGAAGTTGTTAAGTGAGGTGAAACTTGGGGATGCGCAAGACAAATCAGACTCCTGAAAAGGGTACAATAATCTGGAAAGGCTGAGAGTCACTGCACTAGAGTGCTGTATATTTACACTCCAGCTTGTCATACACCAATGGTCGGTATCGACAAGCCTGAAAGAGAATCTGTGTCACAGAATGAGGCTTAAGTATATTCCATAATTCACCAACAGTCTACAACATACATTCTCCATACGCCAATAACTGAAAAGGGGTAGCATAATACAAGGTGCCATAGGTTTAAACAATAACCACTCTGTGTCACCAGTTTACAGCATTTAAGCAAACTCCAGTTGTGCTGGAAGTGCTAATCTGGTGAAATACTTACCGCAATGGAAGTATTTTCATCCAGCTGGTACTTAGTGGCAATGCCAAAACGGGTATTGTTACTGCCAGCAGTCCAAGCAAGATTTACTGATGTCTCAACTTTATCATTAACTTTCTGATAGATTGACCCACCAAATTCAGTGCCATCATTCCTGTAACAGATAAAGAGTGCATGAAGATCTCTCCGGTTTGCTGGTGTTTAACCCTCCGATCACTATGACCTCTCACTGTCTTTCCAACAAAGTAAATTCCTAACACCACTTCCCAAACAAACCTAAGGATAATCCTAACCCTGTGGGCATATTCAATCCCATGCTTCTCTCAGCCAGATCCATGTCTATTCACTCCCTGGCCGGACACTTCATCTGTGCTCTGTAGATTCTTCACCAAGAGCTGGGTTTAGCCTGGGGAATGAAGGAGCTTTCTAGGAGCTAAGACATTGCATTAAGAGGTCTGAAATTTTGACAGAAGAGTGTTCAACTTTTCCTTCCCAGGCTAGAAGTAGGGAGTGAAGCACACTCCATGCAGAGCATAAACCAATGGGTTCAGAAAGAGCTACATGCAACCCTCATTGGCTAAAATAAGTCAATATAGCTCAGTTTTGGTAAGGAGACAGAAAATGGGGAAATGCAGACAATTCCCCCAAAAAACACTGCCTCAAGTACATGTGGCTAGGCAAGTATCATGACATTCAACACTGGGAGTACTTAAGTCTCCTCCCAGACAGTAATGTTAAATGTCTACTTCCACATAGAAGGCTGCCATGGTCTAGGACTATCTAGGAGAGAAAAAGGTAATAATGCTGCATTAATCCCAATCGACATTTTAGTACGTTAGTATGTGGAAGTGGGCAATTTACCCGAGATTCAAATTCCTTCAGTAAGAGTGACACAAACTAGCAGTCAAAATTATGTTTACTAAACTTAAATCCTATAGTGATCCTAAACATACCTTCATTAAAAAACTATCCTAATTCCAAAATGTCTTTTCCACTACCAAATTTAGGGGAACAGAATTACCCTGATAAAAAGTCTCAAAAGATAGCAAATTGGGAAGTGACCCTCCTGTAACTGTCTCTTGGGGACGAAAATAAGGTATGTAAAGCCTTTCAAACCTCAGTCTGAAATCAGTGTCCTCCCTTTCTCCACCAGTATACATCTGATGCACTTAGCCACACAGTTTGCCTGGCATAATCTAGCCTGGCTCCTCTGGTATATACTCACACATTAGTGTGTAGTTGGAAGTCTCCTGCCTTGTATCCTAATGCAAAGTTATTCTGTGATAGTTTAGATTTGGCTGTATCAAAAGCCATCTGATAACCAGCAAGCCAGCCTTCATAGCCCAACACAGCCCAGCCATGGATGGTTGGTCCAGAAAGGTCAACGTCAATGTTGCAGCCTAGGTTTACATACTCCCGTTTGTAAGAGGTCTTCAATTTCCCACTCTTCTTTCTGTGGAGAGAAACATTTTGTTTTACCCATCCTAGTATGGGCCAGCTACATAATATTTCTGATGTCTGCACAGAGCACTTAATACTTCATATGCCTTCAAATTTGTGAAGAGTGGGGGCTTAGATAGATTTACAAGCTGTTTTGTCCGTGTATGTTGTCATCATTAATTTACAGGATAGTTGCACAGACCTAAGCACCTACAGGTGTATTTTAAACATCTGAATGAATTAAATATATATAAAAATATGAGAGAGAGAGAATGAATATATCCATTTTAGTCCTAATGCCATTTTCCTCAGTTTGTCAGCACTGTTACTGGTTACCAATTCTAAAGATTATTAGTGGGGCCCTACCAAATTCACAGCCATGAAAAACATGCCACAGATTGTGAAAACTGGTCTTCTGTACTTTTGTATATTTTTAGTATAGGGTAAAAACACACGTTTCTCAAACTGGAGGTCCCAACTCAAAAGGAGGTTGCAAGCCTGTTGTCACAGTAGTCACACCCTAACTTCTGCATTGCCTTCAGAACTGGGCAGCTGGAGAGTGGCGGCTGCTGGCTGGGCACCCAGCTCTGAAGGCAGCACTGCTGCTAGCAGCAGCACAGAAGCAAGGGTGGCATGGTATAGTATAGCCACCTTTCTGTGTTTTTGCTGGCAGTGGTGCTGCCTTCGGAGCTGGGCAGCCATCAAGCAGCAGCTGCTGGCCAGGTGCCCTGCTCTGAATGCTCCACTGCTTTTGGCAAAGAATGGCAGCTGCAGCACAGAACTAAGGTGACATGGTATGGTACTGCCACCCTTCTGTGCTGCTGCTGTCAGTGGTGCTACCTTCACAGCAGGGTGGCAGGAGAGCAGCGGCAGCTGGCCGAGCACCCATCTGTGAGGACAGCGCCAATGCCAGCAGCACCACAGAAGGGTGGCAATACCATACCATACCATGCCACCCTTATTTCTGCTGCCTTCAGAGCTGGGCACCCAGCCAGCAGCTGCCGGTGTCCTGCCAGCCAGCTCTGAAGGCAGCACAGAAGTAAGAGGGACAATACCACAACCCCCTTTACAATAGCTTTGCAACCCCCATTTTGGGCCAGGACCTCCAAGTTTGAGAAACACCGATTTAAGGGATTTACAGATTTATATTTTGCCATTTTAAAAACACATTCATGGTTTGTTACAACACTGTGAAAATTTAAGATTTAAATACCTGAAACTGTGAAATTCAAGATTTAAAAAATGCTAAGACTGACATTTACAAAAATGGACCATGAATTTGGTAGGGCCCTAATTATTAGCACTATTGCACCTGAAGCAGAAAACATGATGCTACAATCTTAGGCCTGGTCTACACTACAGAGTTAGGTTGATGTAAGGCAGCTTACATCAACCTAATAATGTTAACGTCTACACCAGGGGTCGGCAACCTTTCAGAAGTGCCGAGTCTTCATTTATTCACTCTAATTTAAGGTTTCGTGTGTTTTTTAGAAGGTCTCTCTATATATAAGTCTATATATTATTAACTAAACTATTGTTGTATGTAAAGTAAATAAGGTTTTTAAAATGTTTAAGAAGCTTCATTTAAAGTTAAATTAAAATGCAGAGCCCCCTAGACCGGTGGCCAGGACCCAGGCAGTGTGAGTGCCACTGAAAATCAGCACGCGTGCCATAGGTTGCCTACCCCTGGTCTACACTAAGGTCCTTCCCAACATAACTCACATATTACTTTGACTTAAGCACTACACCTCTCATGCAGGTGGAGTTAAGTCAACCTAGTTACGCTGACGCAATGGCAGTGTACATACTACATGGCTTATGTCAACTTAAGTGGCCTCAAAAAGGTGTCCCACAACTATCCCCAAATGCCCCATGGATACATTGGACAAGTCGTAGTCACTGCAGACAACACTGAGAAAGAGATGTTGGATGAGGAAGAGGAGGATGACAATGGAGCACAGATGAGTGGTGAATCCATTGTCCTGGTGAGCCAAGAACTGTTTATGACTCCAGATCAGTCCAGCAAGTTGCAGCATAGGCAAGTGTGATACCGGTGAAGGAACATCTGGTAAGTAGCACTGATACTGCAGGAGCACATTTCTCATGTACTAATTTTTATTCGTGTTACAAGAGGTAGTGAAATAGCCACTCTACCTCCACTGGTTATCTGCTTCTCATTGCCTGGCACAGCTAGGCAGAAGGGACCCTGCAAAAGTTTATGTGCAGAGGGATGTCATGTAAATCCTCCACAGAGATCTGAAAGGAAACTTTCCTGCAGGTACTTTGCAATCCATTGCCGAAGATTTCTAGGGAAGGTTGCCTTATTTCTTCCACCGCAGTAGAACATGTTCCCATGCCACTCATCTATTCATTTGCAAGGCTTCATTCAGCACACAGGCTAGCAGCATAAGGACCCAGTCTGTAGCCTGATGCATGCAGCAGCTGCTCCCTCTCCGCCTCCGTTACCTTCAGGAGTGAGATATCAGCTAAAGTCACTGCAGCTTGTGGAAAATGGTACCAGTATTCTGTTCAACATGCTCAATAAGTACCTGGCCACAATGAAAATTTACTGCTTCAGGCTTGAAACACTCCCCTGAATTGAGAGAGAGAGAGTCTATGTACTCGCAACAGTACCTCTGTCCACTGTGTGTTTTGCAGCTGCAAATTTGGCCTTCACCTCTCCCTTTACATTAGTGCAGAGGCTGAGACAGATAAAGAGAAGAAAGAGAACACAGGATGACATGTTTGTAAAGATCATGCAAGCCTCTGGATCAGCGGACAGCGAGCCAGAGGGCATGGAGGATCACACTCACACAGAAAACGGATATAGACATTCATGACAGGAGAAGAGCTCAGGAGAATAAGTGATGCACAGCAGGAAACAATAGCTCTTCTGAAGGAGCAATCAGACATGCTGAGGAATCTGGTTGACCTACAAGCGCAACATCTTCGATGTCACCTCCCTCTGCAGCCTGTCCAGCACTACCCTTCTCCTCTGCCCCCCACACACGGACACTTCCATGTGGCATCAGGGGCACGTGACCTATCCCTACCACTCCACGAGAGGGGACAGAATCATAGCTTCACACCCCCACTGATGTGTGACAGACAAGGTCAGTGTGTTTTTAAAAAGGAAAATGAATGTGCTTTTCCCCCTCAAGTTCATTCCCCTGTATTTCTACCTTTGTCGTACGTATAATTGTTTGAATTATTGCACAAACTAGAGAACAGTTTTGGAAGCTTAATAAATCTTTATTCGTCCGAAGCATGAGGGAAAGAGGTAGAGGCTAATAGAGAAACTGAGGCGCAGAGGGGGAGGGATGTAAAGCAGTTACACAAGGAGTCATAGCATAGCTAGAGCTGGGGATAGAACCAAGGAGTCGTGGCTCTCAGCCCCTCCCTGATTTAACCACTAGCCCCCACCCCTCTCTGTGAAATGAGTTGCTGAGTCTCAACCCAATCCCCGTGAAGAACATAGCACCAAGCATCCCCCCATCTCTGGCAGTCCCAGTAGTAGGGCTAGGGGCTGGAGTGTGGTACCCCCATTATCTCACTGGCTGCCCCACTGTAGAGCTGCCTGGGAAGCTGAGATCCCATGGCTGCTGCTTCCATGCCCAGCAGGAGAAGATGAGCACTGAGCACCCAGAGGCACCCACTCAGCACCCCCAGTGCAGCCCCACCCACAGATCATGCTGCTGAGGGGACAGAAACTCGTCCGGCTCTGGCAAGGGAATGTGCTCCAGTGGTTGGGGGAGAGGTAGCTGGGGCTCAGAACTCCTGGGCTCTTCCCAGGTCTGGGAGAAAAGTGGGGTTAGGGGTTTGATGGGGGAAAAAAAATCACTGAGATCATAGAAAGAAGTGCATTTGCAAGGTTACACTACTACACAGACAGCACTTACAGTGCAGTTCAGACCAGAGTGCCAAAAACACATTGGCAGGCACAAAATAAAAAGCAGCACGCATTACTGTGGGTCATTATTAAAACGGTCTTTCAAAGCCTCCCTGAGCCGCATAGCTCTGTGTTGAGCTCTTCTTATAGCCCTGATACCCTGCTGCTCAAAATCAGCAGCCAGACCATCCACCTCAGCTCTCCACACCAGGGGAAAAAAAACTTTCCCCCTTTGCTTCACAGATATTAGGTGCACAGCAGGCAGCTATAACCATGGGGATATTTTTTCACTGAGGTCTAACCTGAGTCGACTTATCAAGTGTCCCTTCAAACAGTCAAAGGCACATTCAATAATCATTCTCCACCTAGTGAGCCTGTCGTTGAAGCGTTCCTTGCTGCTGTCCAGGTGTCCAGTGTGAGGCTTCATGAGCCACAGGAGTAAGGGGTAGGATGGGTCTCCCGCAATCACTATTGGCATTTCAACATCTCCAATGGTGATTTTGTGATCTGCAAAGAACGTTCCTGCTTGCAGATTTCCAAACAGGCCTTAGTTCTTAGATATGTGCGTCGTGCACCTTACTAGATCATCCTGTGTTGGTTAAATGTCCCTGGTGATCCACTAGCATTTGCAACACCATAGAAAAGTAGTCCTAACAGTTTAGATACTCTATGGGAAAGCAGTCCAGTGCCAAGATAGGGATATGCGTGCCATCTATCACCCCAATACCGTTAGGGAACCTCACTGCAGCAAAACCATCCAGGATCTCCTGCCCATTGCCCTCAATCAGTCCTCCTTAGCAGAAGGATTAATGGCCCTGCATACTTGGATCACAGTAACCCCCACGGTGGATTTCCCAACTGCAAAATGATTCCCGACTGATCGGTAGGAGTTAGGCACTGCAAGCTTCCACACAGCAATCGCCACTCGCTTATCCACTGTCAGTGCAGCTCTGTTTGGTGGGTCACTGAGCTGCAGGGCTGGAGTGAGCTTCACAAACAAACAGTTCCACAAAAGTGGCCTTGCACATTCAAAAGTTTTGCAGCCACTGCTCATAATCCCATACCTGCGTGATGATGCAATCCCACCACTTGGTACTTGTTTCTTTGGACCAGAACCAGCTCTCCACCATGGCTTCCAGCAGGACTACTTGAAAGGAATTGTCATATTCCATCTGATGGCTCCTCTGAAAATACTGCAGGATTAGGAGCACTGAGTTTGCAACAGTGCAGAGCTGTGCGGGACCCATGCTTCTCTAGAGATGGCATACTCCCAGGTACGCGAGGTGTTTGAAAAGTGAAATATTATGGGATGTAGATAAAATTAGAGGAAGGAGAAAAATACATCATGGGATGTTCAAGCTATGTTCCCAGTCACTCAGGAGAATGTTTTGCCCCCATGAGGCATTGCAAATCCTTCCCATAACACCCTTCACTAGATGGTGGCAAGTTGCACAGTGGGATAGCTATCCAAAGTGCACTGCTAGTGAGAACGGGCTCTGCCGACACAAGAGTAGCTTGGAGATGCACAATCAACCTGCTGCGGTGGCTAGAGGTCGACTTAAGTCGACTGAATTTTGTAATGTAGACTTGCCTTAACTCTTCACAATAGCTCAAGCTTAACATATGCAAAAAGTGATTAATCCTCCTCTTCTCTGAATCTTGTCTTCCCTTGGCTTCCATGACTGTCCTCTTACGGGTCTCTTCTTACATCTCTAATTGATACACTGAAGGAGCCTGAGGAGGATCTTCCTCATCCCTCCTCCAACTGTGTTTGGGGTTCATCTGTCCTCATCTCTTTTTTCTCTACACTTTATATCTGGGTCATCTTAGCCGCAAAAACAAATTCAACTTCTATCTCTATGCTGACAACTTACAGATCTTTCTCCAGACCCAGCTCCTTTTCTCCAAACAAAAAAGTCTCAGCCTGTCTCTCTGAGACCTTCTTGTGGACACCTAGCCATCAGCTCAAGTTCAACATGACTAAAACACAGCTCCTAATCTTCCCTCTCTCCTAAAGCCCTTTCCTACAAGAAGCACCTTTCTCTATCACTGTGGACAACAGCAGCATCCTGGCCTTGTCACTCAGGCCTGTAACCTGGGCATCATCTTAGACTCGGACCTTTCTCTAGGTCCTTATATCCAGGGTATGTCTAAATCTTGAGGATTCTTGCCACATAACATCTAAAATATGGCCTTTCCCTAACCATCCACTAAGTAAAAAGCTCATCCAAGCTTTCATAGTGTCATATCACAATTACTGCAACCTCCTTCTCTCTTGCATACACAATTTTGCCCCACCCATATCCAATTAGAATGCTACTGCAAGAATCATTCTCCTAGCTCATAACTTTTACCATGTCACTTCTCTCTTTAATCCATGTAATGGCTCCTGTCACATCAAACATCACTTGCTTGTCTTCACTTTCAAGGCCCTTTTGCAACCTACCCCCACCATCCCTATCATCCCTTATTTGCTACTGAGATGTCAACTCGTGTCTCCAAATGGCCCATGATACTAGCCTCTGTCACCTACTTGTTAAACTTTCAAACAATCACCTTTGTGCTTTCTCCCATGCTGACCCTCATGATTCAGTGGAGCTCCCCATAAACATCAGCAAAGCTAACTCATTATCCTCCTTCAAACTCTCCTTTACTGTGGTGCCTACAAAAAAAACAAAAAAACCCTGACAATGGTTAAGCTGGTGATGCACTGATAACACTGTTGATCCTGCTGACTAACTGTCTCACTGTTTCCTTGTATTCTATTGTCTGTATCTGTTATCTTTTGCCTTATACTTAGATTCTAAGCTCTTTGAGGCAGAGACTGCCTTATTGTTCTGTCTGCGCACAGCACCTAGCACAGTGGGGTCATGGTCCAGAACTAGAGCTCCTAGCTGCTATGGTAACACAAATAATAAATACTACTACTAATAATAATAATCAGGGACACTTTTCTATTTTCACACCATCTCCAATGTTAGAGGTATAGAAGTACCATTTCTTAGTATTTTTATATATTACACATTTTTAGATGGAGGGGAAATTACATTTTTGAGAGGAATCTTTCATCAAATATATTATTATAAACCTGATATTAGCTGCGTCCTTACAAATATTCTACCAAGATCTGCAGAATAAGAAGTTATTTTTATCCAGAACGCCTACCTGTTGGGATACTGGAATACAACTATGCTCATTTATCACTACCACTGAGGTCAGACAATTAACTTTTCATTTGGAAAATTTAACAAATCTGTTTAATCTAATTCTAGGAATCGCTACACAAAATTGAAGTAGGATATTTACCCTGTGTTTGGTACAAATATGGTGTCAAGAGTCAGCTTCAATCCCTCAGCTAACTGCAAAGAAGAAGAAAAAAAAAGGTCAGATTATCAAGGTTCCTTCTATTGAAAAAGATGATTGGCTTTATATTCTCTTACCTTACTATAATTCCCATCTCTTCTTGTCTGAATAGAAGAGTCACATGATCTTTTGTACAAAAAGTAATTTGCAGAGAACTCCATACTGAAGATTTAGTTTGAGTGAATAAAGCAAGTAACTTCACTAGTTTTTCACATTCCCAGATACCAAAGCGGCGAGCACCTTATAAATATGTACTTAGAGAGTATAAGAATGGCTATACTGGGTCAGACCAATGGCTCATCCAGCCCCGTATCTTGTTTTCTGGCAGTGGCCAATGCCAGGTGCTTCAGAGGAAATGAACAGAACAGGTAATTATCAAGTGACCCATCCCCTGTTGCCCATTCCCAGCTTCTGGCAAACAGAGGCTAAGGACACCATCCCTGCCCATCCTGACTAATAGCCATTGATGGGCCTGAAGTTATCTACATTATCAACACTGAGGATGGAGTGGAGGTTCAGGATAATCTAGGCATGGCCTAATGTCTAAACAAATATTGAAGACTGAGGCAAAGTGAGGCTAATGAGGAGCTTAGGGATAATGAAAGGATGACAAATGGGAATGAGGATATGAGGCGGATATTACCACATCCGAGGTAGAAGCCAAACTCGAACAGCTTAATGGGACTAAATCAGGGGGCCCAGATAATCTTCATCCAAGAATATTAAAGGAACTGGCACATGAAATTGCAAGCCTATTAGCAAGAATTTTTAATGAATCTGTAAACTCAGGGGTTGTACCATAGGACTGGAAAATTGCTAACATAGTTCCTATTTTTAAGAAAGGGAAAAAAAAAAAAAAAAAGGTGATCCGGGTAACTATAGGCCTGTTTGACATCTGTAGTATGCAAGGTCTTGAAAAAATTTTTGAAGGAGAAAGTAGTTAAGGACATTGAGGTCAATGGGAATTGGGACAAAATACAACATGGTTTTACAAAGGCAGATCGTGCCAAACCAACCTGATCTCCTTCTTTGAGAAGGTAACAGATTTTTTTAGACAAAGGAAATGCAGTGGATCTAGTTTATCTCTATTTCAGTAAGGCATCTGATATAGTTCCACATGGGGAATGATTAGTTAAATTGGAAAAGATGAGGATCAATATGAAAATTGAAAGATGGACAAGGAACCGGTTAAAGGGGAGACTACAACGGATCATACTGAAAAGTGAATGTCAGGCTGGAAGGAGGTTACTAGTGGAGTTCCTCAGGAATCGGTTTTGGGACCAATCTTAATCAATCTTTTTATTACTGACCTTGGCACAAAAAGTGGGAATGTGCGATAAAGTCTGCGGATGACACAAAGCTGGGAGGTATTGCTAACACAGAGAAGAACCAGGGTATCCTACAGGAAGATCTGGATAACCTTGTAAACTGGAGTAATAGTAATAGGATGAAATTTAACAGTGAAAAGTGCAAGGTCATGCATTTAGGGATTAACAACAAGAATTTTTGTTTTAAACTGAGGACTCAGTTGGAAGTAACAGAGGAGGAGAAGGACCTCGCAGTATTGGTTGATCACAGGATGACTGACTATGAGCCGCCAATGTGACATGGCCATTAAAAAAGCTAATGTGGTGTTAGGATGCATGAGGCGAGGTATTTCCAGCAAAGATAAGAAGGTGTTAGTGCCGTTATCGAAGGCACTCATGAGACTCATGATCTGGAATACTCTGGGCAGTTCTGGTCTCCCATGTTTAAGAGGATGAACTCAAACTGGAAGAGGTACAGAGAAGGGCTACTAGGATGAGCCAAGGAATGGAAAACCTGTCATGCGAAAGGAGACTCAGAGCTCGGCTTGTTTAGCCTAACCAAAAGAAGGCTGAGGGGAGATCTGATTGCTCTCTATAAATTTATCAGAGGGATAAATACCAGGGAGGGAGAGGAAATATTTAAGCTCAGTACCGATGTGGACACAAAAACAAATGGATATAAAGCCATCACTAAGTTTAGACTTGAAATTAGACAAAGGTTTCTAACCATCAGAGGAATGAAGTTCTGGAACAGCCTTCCAAGAGCAGTGGGGGCAAAAGACATATCTGGCTTCAAAACTAAGCTTGAGAAGTTTATGGAGGGGATGGCATGATGGGATATCCTAATTTTGGCAATCAACTGATCTTTGACTATTAGCGGTAAATATGGCTAATGGCCTGTGATGGGATGGGATCTGAGTTACTACGGCTAATTCTTTCCTGGGTGTCTGGCTGGTGAGTCTTGCCCACATGCTCAGGGTTTATCTGATCGCCATATCTGGTGTCAGGAAGGAATTTTCCTCCAGGGCAGATTGGCACAGGCCTTGGGTTTTTTTTGCCTTCCTCTGCAGTGTGGGGCATGGGTCACTTGCTGGAGGATTCTCTGCACCTTGAAGTGTTGAAGCCACAATTTGAGGACTTAAATTGCTCATATATAGGTTAGGGGTTTATTACAGGAGTGGGTGGGTGAGATTCTGTAGCCTGCATTGTGCAGGAGCTCAGACTAGATCATCATAATGGTCCCTTCTGACCTTAAAAATCTATGAATCTATTTCTTTTTTAAAAACTTGTTATACACAACATCCTGTGGCAAATAGCTCTACAGGTTCACTGTGTGTTGTGCAAAGAAATACTTCCTTTTGTTTGTTTTAAGTCTGCTATTAATTTCATTTGGTGACCTCTAGTTCTTGTGTTATGAGAAGGAGTAAACAACACTTCCTTATTTACTTTCTCCATACCAATCATGATTTTATAGAGCTCTATAATATTCCCCTGACTTTTGTCTCTTTTCCAAGCTGAAAAGTCCCAGCTTTATTAATCTCTCCCATGTGAGGCCTTACATTTAACTTGATAGCATTTCCTCTGTTTCCATGTATGTATACATGTAATGCAAGAACGTTTGAAGCCCCATCCGATCAATTCAGAAATTTCAGAGAATGTTCAATGGCGAGAAACTTTTTATTTTGGGGGATAATTTGAGCACTGAATGGCAGGAAAATGGGAGACAAGGTTGCTGTCATCTGCCATCCATTACCACAGGCGTCAGCAACCTTTCAGAAGTCTTCATGTATTCACTCTAATTTAAGGTTTTGCGTGCCAGTAATATATTTGAACGTTCTTAGAAGGTCTCTTTCTATAAGTCTATAATATATAAGTAAACTATTGTTGTATGTAAAGTAAATAAGGTTTTTAAAATGTATAAGAAGCTTCATTTAAAATTAAACTAAAATGCAGAGCCTCTCGGACGGGTGGCCAGGACCTGGGCAGTGAGAGTGCCACTGAAAATCAGCTTGTGTGCCGCCTTCAACACACATGCCATAGGTTGCCTACCCCTGCATTAACAGTTTGCAGCACAACAATACTCCTGCTCAGGGACAGCCAGAGGGAAAGGAGAGAGAACGCTTCATTCCCTCTCCCTAATGTTCTGCCTCTTCAAAGACAGCACCAGTTGTCCACTCCTTCCTTCTCAATCTTGTGGGAAGAAAGATATTTCAAGGGGCATGGCAGAGAAAGACAGAGCCTCCATTTGCAATTAAAAAAAATTAGACAAATCTACAGAGCGAGGCCTATATGAGCAATGAAGCATGCTATCCTCTAGTGTGTGTAGGCAGCATGAGAGGGTGCCAGAGTTTCTTCTGCTGCTGCACCAAATGGGCACTCTGTGGGCTTGATTTTAGCTGAAAACAGGTCTTGGTTTTGATTTTCACCAAAAATAAATACAACATTCCATGAAATTTTTCAATTTTTCAATTAATTGGATGCAGTTTTCAAAAGTTTTACACGGCACAGAGAAATAATATTGAGCTGAGTGTAGGACCTTGCTTTGCTGGCCAACTAATAAATCTTTACTTTAATTCTAACTTTTATTTGCACTCATAGCCCTAACTATTTAAATATTTTACATAGCTGGTTGGACAACATCTAAATAGCCCCCTTGTATTGCTGCACATACATCTCTACCCCAATATAACTCTGTCCTCGGGAGCAAAAAAACCTTACTGTGTTATAGGTGAAACCACGTTATATCGAACTTGCTTTGATCTGCTGGAGCACGCAGTCCCGCCCCCCCGAAGCTCTGCTTTACTGCATTATATCCAAATTCGTGTTATATTGGGTCGCATTATATTGGGCTAGAGGTGTATTAGTTTTTAGGTCATTACTCTTTCTCAGTGTTATGCAACCTTAACTTTGCAAGATGAAATACTTAAAAACTAGGCAATTCCAAAAGTAAGGTTGCTTAACTTCACCATACTGCACATCTGGCTGGTACAACAATGGAGTAGCTAGACAGTGTTAATGGCTCATCAATACCCATTGAGAAAAGAATCCTCTATCCTAGAGATTTCGCAGAGGAAGCATGTACGCCATGGGAGTGGATTAATACACGTCAAAGCAAAGATCTTTCGCAAGCTGGAAGAAAACATAAAAGAGGGGAAGTGACATCACTTGCCTCTCTTCCTCCCAACTCAACACCTGGAAGAAACGTCTGGAGGACAAAGGCTTTGAATGGGGGAAGGGAGTCTCAGGATGGGAAAGAGTTCCAGTCTGTGTATTGAGGAACTGAAACCTGTTTGTACCATCTACACTGCTTGATTCAAATCCTGTTTAGTTTGCAGAACTTAACTTGTTTTTATTTCTTAGATAACCAACTTTGGCCTTTACGTTTGCTACTTATAATCACTTAACATCTATGTTTCTGTAGTTAATAAATCTGTTTTCTATTCTACTTAAAAAAAATGTGTTTTGGTTGAAGCGCTTGGGAAATCTCAGCTCAGTTTACAAAGACTAGTTTGTCTCCTCTCCACACTGTGTGAGGAGTGGACCGGGTAACGAACTTACACTGGCCAGGCTTTGGACCAGTACAAGATGGTATAGTTCTGTGGTGCAAGGCTGGGGAATTGGTGGAGCCTTACTATTAATGATTCATGATTGGCTGGGAAAGCATTCATGTAACTCTGTTGGGTAGATGCCTGTGTAAGTGCAGTACCTGCCAGAGGTTTGTGGCTTGACACAGCACCACAGCGTAAGAGGCAGCCCAGGTTGGTGGGACAGAGGGCTCAGCAGTCCCACAGTCCAGGTTGCATCCCGGGGACCCTGTCACAAACATCATATGTCCATGACACAGTAATCCTCTGTTTATTTTAACAAAGGAAAGGATAGAAAATAGTTCATAAATGCATCATGGCCAAGTTAACTTTAATTTTTAGCTCTTCCTATTTGAATGGTTCTTCTTGTAAACTTAATATTGAATTACAGCTAGTTTACTGCATTTCATGTCACAGTAATTTAAGGAAAAAATTAAGATTTGGAGGTATTCAGTGTTTGCAATTTACAGGCTTTGGTGGGTTTTCCAGATCCACAGATTTGTCTAATCTGTGTGCATATTAAAGTTCACAATTACCTTTGTCTTCAGCTATCCACCTCATGCTGTTTACAAGAGCAGCTGGCTCCACTAGCAGAGTTTGGAAGCAATTTTGAGGCAGAGAACAGGCTCAGTTCTGCATCTTTCCATGCCTTAGAATAAAAGTGCCTCCTCCACCCACTGCTATATTTGTTTTGTAATGTAAGTTAATAAGTATGTAGGGTCAAATTACAGTACAAACCAAATGGGACAACTGCTTCATTTTTGAAAGATTAGATTTAAAACCTGGCTTAGGTCATAAATGAAAATCAAGGACTCCTCTAGTCCTTAATGGATATATTTACATATCAGAAAATAACCTCACAATTTATTAAAATACAATATGAATACTCAGAATGCCCATCTGCAATAGCAGTCGTGCTGCAAGTCTGAATGATGACGTATAATATTGTGTGAGGACATTTGTCTGCTCTCCCTGTCTGCACTACAACGCCACCTTTAAGAACATCAAATTCAGAAACAAAGATATATGAAAATTCCCACACTGTACAAAAAGAATGAACTGAGGTTTTCCTGTCTATTCTGTATTTTAACTAGTCGTAATTTACCACAGCTCTCCTATAATTAGCATTTCTATTGGTTTATTCTTAACACAGTATTTTTACCTGATTTGCGGAATTGCTTTCATAATTTCCACTTTCTCTTACCTTATCCTCCATGGACACCTCTGTCCCCAGGGTGTTGTCTGTGTTCCATTTCTGGGTGAATGTAAGTCCATAGTCCTTGATCTTGTATTTGGTCTCTAGACTGCCTGAGGCCTTGCCTGTGTCTGTATTGGAGGAACCAGTGGTGGTAAATTCCTGGCAAAAACACCAGACAAGAATTAACACACATTACTTAACTAAATTTAATTTCTGCTTGATGAGTCTCATGTCTTTGAACCAGTGGTTATCAACTTTTTCTGAAGAATGCTCCCCACCCTTTTTTGCTTTTTTTTTAAATTTGGAGCACAGCACTTGCAAAATGTGACATTCTAATGATGGAACTGGGGACATTAATACATTAGTGGAGTCAAAGAGGATTCTATTTTAACTAAAATCAGTCAATTGACCCTGCTGTCTAACTCCGCATAGACTAGGAAACCTTTTAAAAGCACAAAGCTTAATAGACACAAAGTTTTCCAAGGCAGTATTTCTTAATTTCAGAAAAGAGTGCAACCCCCGTGTGCCATGTCGCAATGCCACTCACTCAGATTTGCTCCAGCCACCCCTCTGTCATGACAGAGGGTGGCTGGGCCAAATTTAAGCAGATGGTATTGCAACCCCATGATTGAGCGGGAAGGCTTGCTGAGTCCCCCTAGAAAGTTTGATAAGACCATAAGAATGGGCATACTATGTTCATCCAGCCCAGCATTTTGTTTTCCAAAAATGACCACTGCTAGATGTTACAGAGGGAATGAACTGAACAGGGGAATTATCGAGTGATCCATCCCATCATTCAGTCCCAGCATCTCGCAGTTAGACATTTAGGGATACTCAGAACATGGGGTTGTGTCCCTGACCATCTTGTTTAATAGTCATCGATGGTCCCATTCTCCATGAACTAGTCTAATTTTTTATTGAACCCAGTTACACTTTTGACCTTTACAACATCCCCTGGCAACAAGTTCCACAGGTTGACTGTGCATTGTGTCAAGAAGTACTTCCTTTTGTTTTAAACCTGCTGCCTGTTAATTTCATAGGATGAACCCTGGTTCTCGTCCTTATTCACTTTCTCCATCGTTAATGATTTTATAGACCTCTATGAACTCCCTCTTCCCCTTAGTTTATTTTCTAACCTGAACAGTTCCAGGCTTTTTAATCTCTCCTGTGGAAGCTGTTCCATACCACTAATCATTTTTGTTGTTCTCTAAACATGTTCCAATTCTAATACATATCTTTTTTTGAGATTAGACAACAAGAACTGCATGCAGTAATCAACGTGTGGGTGTAACATAGATTTATATAGTAGCATTAAGATGCTAGCTGAGAACTGCTGCTTTAAAATATGTGTTTAATCATTTTACTCCCTCATGATTTTCATCATAATACCTGGACCCACAAGACTGGATGATAGATAAAAAGGGCTCCAGAGGTGATCCTGGCAATTACAGGCAGGTAAGCCTAACTTTAGTACCTGGCAAATTGGTTTACACTGTAGTAAAGAACAGAATAATCAAGCACATATATGAACACGATTTGTTGGGGAAGAGTCAACATAGCTTTTGTGAAGGGAAATCAAGGTTTCACTAATTAGACTTTTGATATGGTCAACAAACATGTGAACAAGAATGATTTAGTAGATATAGTGTACTTGGACTTTCAAGAAGCCTTTGATAAAACCCTTAACCAAAAGGCTCTTAAGCCAAGTAAGCAGTCATGGGGAAAGAGGGAAGGTACTCTCATGGATCAGTAACTGGTTAGAAGACAGGAAACTGGATAGAAATAAATGGTCAGTTTTTAAAAGGAGAGAGGTAAATAATGTGGTCCTCCAAAGATCTGTACTGGGACCAGTGTTGTTCAACACATGCATAAATGATCTGGAAAAAGGGGTCAATAATTAGACAGCAGACTTTGCAGACATTACAAAATTACTCAAGATAGTTAAGTCCAAAGCTGACTGCAAAGGGTTACAAAGGGATCTCACAAAACTGGGTGACTGGGGAAACAAAATGCAGATGAAATTCAACGTTGGTAAGTGCAATGTAATGCACATTGGAAAACATAATCCCAACTATCCATGCAAAAAGATGGGGTCTCAATTAGCTATTACCACTCAAAAAAGAGATCTTAGGGTATGTCTACACTACGGGATTATTTCGATTTTACATAAACCGGTTTTGTAAAACAGATTGTATAAAGTCGAGTGCATGCGACCACACTAAGCACATTAATTAGGCGATGTGCGTCCATGTACCGAGGCTAGCGTCGATTTCCAGGGCGTTGCACTGTGGGTAGCTATCCTGTAGCTATTCCATAGTTCCCGCAGTCTCCCCCGCCCCTTGGAATTCTGGGTCGAGACCCCAGTGCCTGATGGGGCAAAAAACATTGTCACGGGTGGTTCGGGGTACAGCCTCACCCCTCTCTCTGTGAAAGCAGCAGACAACTGTTTTGCGCCTTTTTTCCTGGGTGAACTGTGCAAACGCCATACCACAGCAAGCATGGACCCTGCTCAGATCAAGACCGCAATCGTGGACGTTGTAAACACCTCGCGCATTCTCGTGCAGTCTATGCTGAACCAGGACCTGCAAAGCCAGGCGAGGAGACGGCGGCTATGGTAAAGCCGCGACAAGAGTGATGAGGACATGGACACAGAATTCTTTCAAACCGAGGGCCCCTGTGCTTTGGAGATTCTGCTGGTAATGGGGCAGGTTCCAGCTATTGAATGCTGATTTTGGGCCCAGGAAACAAGCACAGACTGGTGGGACTGCATAGTTTTGCAGGTTTGGGATGATTCGCAGTGGCTGCGAAACTTTCGCATGCGTAAGGGCACTTTCATGGAACTCTGTGACTTGCTTTCCCTTGCCCTGAAACACCATAATACCAAGATGAGAGCAGCCCTCACAGTTGAGAAGCGAGTGGCAAAAGCCCTCTGGAAGCCTGCAACACCAGACAGCTACCGGTCAGTCGGGAATCAATTTGGAGTGGGAAAATCTACTGTGGGGGCTGCTCTGATGCAAGTAGCCAAAGCAATCATTAAGCTGCTGCTACGAAAGGTTGTGATTCTGGGAAACGTGCAGGTCATAGTGGATGGCTTTGCTGCAATGGGATTCTCTAACTGTGTGTGTGTGTGTGTGGGGGGGGGAGATAGATGGAACCCATATCCCTATCTTGGCACCGGAGCACCAGGGCACCCAGTACGTAAACCGCAAGGGGTACTTTTCAATGGTGCTGCAAGCACTGGTGGATCACAAGGGACGTTTCACCAACATCCACGTGGGATGGCCAGGAAGGGTTCATGACGCTCGCGTCTTCAGAAACACTACTCTGTTTAAATGGCTGCAGCAAGGGAATTACTTCCCAGACCAGAAATTAACAGTTGGGGATGTTGAAATTCCTGTAGCTATCCTGGGTGACCCAGGCTACCCCTTGATGCCATGGCTCATGAAGCCATACACAGGCAGTCTGGACAGTAGTTAGGAGCTGTTCAACTACAGGCTGAGCAAGTGCAGAATGGTGGTAGAATGTGCATTTGTCCGTTTAAAGGCACGCTGGCACACATTACTGACTCGATCAGACCTCAGCCAAACCAATGTCCCCATTGTTATTGCTGCTTGCTGTGTGCTCCACAATCTCTGTGAGAGTAAGGGAGAGACCTTTATGGCCGCGTGGGAGGCTGAGGCAAATCACCTGGCTGCTGATTACGCGCAGCCAGACACCAGGGCAATTAGAAGAGCACACCATGAAGAGGTGCGCATCAGAGAAGCTTTGAAAACGAGTTTCATCATGGGCCAGGATATGGTGTGACTGTTGTGTTTGTTTCCCCTTGATGAACCCTCCCCTTGATTGACTCATTCCCTGTAAGCAACCCACTCTCCCCCTTCGATTAAGCTTGCTTAAGGAAATAAAGTCACTATTGTTTAAAAATCACATATTCTTTATTAAAAAAAAAGTCTTTATAAAAAGAGGGAGAGAACTGACAATGTATCCCGGGTGTGGTTTGGAAGGAGGACAGGAGGGAAGGAAAAGGCCACTAAAAATATTTCAAAGTAATGATAGCCTTTTGATTGGGCTGTCCACAGGGGTGGAGTGGGCAGGTGCATGAAGCCTTCCCCTACGCGTTCTTACACATCTGGGTGAGGAGGATATGGAACATGGTGAGGGTGGTTACATTGGGGCTGCAGTGGCACTCTGTGACCCTGCTGCTGTTCCTGAAGCTCCACCAGACGGAGGATGTCAATTGATCACGCAGCAGCCCCAGCGTTGCATCCCGCCACCGCATATCTTCCTGCCTACATCACTGACCTTCCTGGCGTCACCTCTCATCTCAAGCATCCCTCCTGTCCTCACATTCACTGGCATCTTTCCTGTAATTTGATACCACATCCTTCCACTCATTCAGATGAGCTCTTTCATTGCGGGTCACTTCCATGATTTCCGAGAACATTTCGTTCTGTGTCTTTTTTTTCCTCTGCCTTATTTGAGATAAGCCTTCGGGATGGAGTAGGGAGGCCTGAAAAATTTGCAGCTGCATGAGGGAGGTAAAAAAGGGAGAGAAGTATTTAAAAAGATACATTTTACAGAACAATGGTTATACTCTTTCACCGTGAACAACACTATTCACCTTACATAGCACATGTGATTTCACTACAAGGTCGCATTTTGCATCTTAATAATGAGTGCCTGCGGCTCTGGTGTTACAGATCTCAGACGCAGGTTCAGGCAGCAGAATTCAGCTTGCATGCAGCCATGGTAAGCCACTGTCTTTCGGCTTCTGCAGCCTTCATATACACAGGCCCCTCCTTTCCCAAATACCAATCAAATCCTGTTCAGTGCTGCTTCTTTCCTGTTAACATGCAGCAGCAGAAACCACACCCCCATCCAATTCTCTGGGATGATCGCTTTACTCCTCCCCCCACCGTGTGGCTGGTATCATGGAACATCACTGCTAATCATCCCCCTTCCCACCCCACCGCGTGGCTGGTAGCAGGGAAGATCCATGATAGCCAAACGCGAAAAAGCTCAGCACCATTGCCCGCCCATTCCTCCCTCCGCTTGGCTACCTGCAAGGAAGGATTTCTTTTAAGCAACAGGCAAACAGCCCCGTAGGAATGGTCATCTCTATCCCCTTAATTAAATTCTTGAATTTCAACCAGGTTACCATCAATGATATCACTCTCCTGAGGATAACACAGTGAGATAAAGAACGGATGTTGTTTGAATGCCAGCAATCACCGGGACCATACGCAGCTAGGCTTTGCCATGCAATGGTACCAGATTACTTGCTACATGCATGGCGTGGTCAAGTGTCCTACCATGGTGGATGGAATAAGGCTGCCTTGCCCAGAAACCTTCTGCAAAGGCTTTTGGAGTACCTCCAGGAGAGCTTCATGGAGATGTCCCTGGAGGATTTCCGCTCCATCCCCAGACATGTTAACAAACTTTGCCAATAACTGTACTGGCCGCGAATGCATCCCAAGTCCTCAGGGCAAATCAATCACTAAAAAATGCTTGCTTTTAAACCATGTTTTATATTTACAAAAGGTACACTCACCAGAGGTCACTTCCATGGCTTCATTGTCTGGGCTACTGACTTGGGAGGGCTGGGAGGGTAGTTCTGTCTGGATGAGAAAAAGCTCCTGGCTGTTGGGGAGAAGAGAGTGCTGTGTGCTCTCTGCAAGCTCGTCGTCCTCTTCCTCCTCCTCTTCCCCGTCCACAGAATCCTCAGCCATGGCTTAGATTATCCCACCCCTGTCCGTGGATTCCGAGGTGGGGGTGGTAGTGGTGGCAGACCCCCCTAGAATTGCATGCAGCTCAGCGTAGAAGCACCATGTTTCGGCCCTGCCCCAGATCTTCCGTTTGCTTCTTTGCTTTTCTGATAGGCTTGTCTGAGCTCCTTAACTTTCACTCTGCACTGCACTGAGTCCCTGATGTGGCCTTTCTCCATCATGGCCTTGGAAAGTTTTTCAAATGTTTTTTCATTTCATCTTTTGGAACGGAGTTCTGTTAGCACAGAATCCTCTCCCCATATAGCGATCAGATCCAACATCTCCTGTGCGGTCCATGCTGGAGCTCTTTTTCGATTCTCAGGAGACTGCACTGTTACCTGTGCTGGTGAGCTCTTCACGCTGGCCAAACAGGAAATGAAATTCAGAAGTTCGCGGGGCTTTTCCTGTCTACGTGGTCAGTGCATCCGAGTTCAGATTGCAGTCCAGAGCGGTCACAGTGGGATACCACCCGGAGGCCTATACCATCCATTTGCAGCCACACTAACCCTAATCCGATATGGTAATACCAATTTCAGCGCTACTCCTCTCGTTGGGGAGGAGTACAGAAACAGGTTTAAAGAGCCCTTCATATCGATATAAAGGGCCTCGTTGTGTGGACGGGTGCAGCATTAAATCAGTTTAACTCTGCTAAAATCGGTATAAATGCGTAGTGTAGACCAGGCCTTAGAGTCAATGTGGATAGTCCTCTGAAAACATCTGCTCAATGTGCAGAGGCAGTCAAAAAAAAAGCTAACTATGTTAGGAACCACAGGGAAAGGGACAGATAATGAGATAGTAAATATTATAATGCCACTATATAAAGCCATGGTATGCCAACACCTTGAATACGGCATGCGGTGCTGGTCACTCCATCTCAAAAAGGATATATTAGAATTGGAAAAAGTACAGAGGAGGGCAACAAAAGTGATTACTAGTATGGAACAGCTTCCATATGAGGAGAGATTAAGACGACCGGGACTATTCAGCTTGGGAAAAAGACAATTAACAAGGGATGTGATAGAGATTTATCAAATCATGAATGGTGTGGAGGAAGTGAATAAGGAAGTGTTATTCACCCCTTCACATGACAAGTGCCAGGCGTCACGAAACAACCAAAAGGAAATACTTCTTCACACAATGCACAGTCAACCTTTAAAACTCATTGCCAGGGTCATGCTGTGAAAGCCAAAAGTATAACTGGGTTCAAAAATGAATTAGATAAGTTCCTGGAGGACAGGTCCATCAATGGCTATTAGCCAAGATGGCCTGCAATGCAACCACATGCTCTGGGTGTCCTTTAGCCTCCGACTGCCTGATGCTGGCACTGGACGACAGAGGTGGACCACTTGATAATCACCCTGTTCTGTTCCTTTCCTCTGCAGTAGCTGGCATTGGCCGCTGTCAGAAAACAGAATATTGGGCTAGATAGATCATTGGTCTGATTCATTATGGCTGTTCTTATGACCCCTTTCCTCAAACCTTTTTATTCTACTTCTTACCATTGAACATAATTCTTTCTGTAACGCAGTTGCCTACTTCCTGACCCAGCCCCCTAGTGCATTACTGAACTCCAAATCCTTAAGATAAAAGGTCATCAACTGGAGAAATTATAGTGCAAAAGACACTTCCTCCATTGTAATGTCTGGATAAATCCCAAAGACTTCCCTCAAGCCACCTTCTGGTCTGGAAAAAAATAATTATTTTATTATTCTGTATTCTTTAAAGACATCAAAAATCCTTGGTCGCTATTCAGTTACATTAGCTCACTTCTTCACTACGCTGCATCCCTCTTCTTTTTCACCTACAAAAGTCTGCCATATTCTTCCATTCTAAAACTGCAGTAGTATATGATACTCACCAGCTCCACCCTCTCTTTTTCCCCTTACACAGATTCAGTCCTCACACTTCCTGCACCCACACTCCCATCTATTCAGAACACTGCATCCACCTTCTAACCTTTACACATGAACATAATCACATCACCACAACTCTGAAATGGCTCCAAAGGCCCTCTATCTACTAGCAAAATTGCACTCCTCACTCTCAAGGCATTGCCCTGCCAAGACTCTTCCTTCTATTTCTCCAATCTCTTTTCTCCTTATACTCTACTGGCTTCATCTGCTCTTCCAATTCTGACCACCTCTTTACCCTCCTTTATGAGGTCCATTCTTTGATGCTGCCACACCAGCTGTTGAACTCTGTTCCTTTTCTCTACCTCGCAGATACTTTTGTAAAACATAGCTCAAAATCCACATCTTCCTACGCTGCCTACAGCCAGCCAGATGCTGGCTAGTTCCCCATACATAGAATCATAGACTACTAGGGTTGGAAGGGACCTCAGGAGGTCATCTAGTCCAACCCCCTGCTCCAAGCAGGACCAATCCCCAGATTTTTTACCCCAGTTCCCTTAATGGCCCCCTCAGGGATTGAACTCACAACCCTGGGTTTAGTAGGCCAATGCTCAAACCCCTGAGCTATCCCTCCCCTTGAAGAAGTACTCTTGTGTCTGCTTACTCGAGATTACTGTCATGTCTTGGACTTCAGGACCTATTCCGCTAATGAACTTTGCAACTTCACCATTGGAAAAGCCTCCACGAGAAGTGTTTGTGTTGGATGTGCTCCTACCCTCTTGGGTACATTTTGAACCCTATATACACAAGAAATTTTACAAATGACTGCTGGTCAGATATCAGCTTTAGAAACATTTTCCATGGAGTCACATGGCGTCCACCAATCACCTGGGGTTTCTTGCATCCAGCCTTAGATCCTGTCCAGTGCTATCTTTCTGCCCTTTTCATAGTGTTACTGCTATCATATCTGTCAAAGACTTTAATTACAGAATTAGCTTTGATAAATCCTTCTTGGATCTGCCTTAGGTACTCAGCAGCCAATTCATCAATATATGGGATTTGTCTCCAGCCATAATTTGTATGACAGCCATGGCACCTCTGACGTACACTGTGGTTTCTATGTTACATTGTCCTAGCGTCCAAATTCTTTCAGCTTGAACCTCTGACTAGGGTCCTATAAAGGTAGCTAGCCAGCCAGGCAGCGGCATAGACAACTGCAGCAGCACAGAAGGCAGGAAACAGAGCTGTAAACAGGGGAGTTTGGGTGGGAGTTTGCATGGGGAGTTTGTAGGGAAGACTGAGAGAGCCAGGCTAGTGAAGGGAGTGTGTGGTGGTCTGGCAGTGTTTTGGTGCTTGTTGGGGGTTTGTGTTGCTGTGGGTGGTGGTGTTTGGTTTGGTTTGTGTTTCCCAGACTAACGGGACTTAGGTGAGAAGGCTATGATGGATACAGAGGCAGCAGTGGTAGTGACCCAAGCAGTAGAAGACACAATGCAGATGACTGGATGTGGAAGCTGCAGCATGTACATGTGTCACGGTATCTTTCCCCAATCTGAACCTTAGAGTCCAAAAGTTGGGGTACCAGCATGAATTTCTCTAAGCTTTATTACCTGCTTAGATCTGATAAGCTGCCACCAATCAGGAATTCCAGTGCCTGATACACTCTGGTCCCCCCAAAACCTTCCCCGGGGACCCCCAAGACCCAGACCCCCTGGATCTTAACACAAGGAAAGTAAACCCCTTTCCTCACTGTTACCTCTCCCAGACCTGCCCTCCCTGGGTTACCCTGGAAGATCACTGTGATTCAAACTCCTTGAATCTTAAAACAAAGGGATTCCCCCTTCCCCTTCCCTGTTAAGTACAGACTCAATTCCCTTGAGCCTCAACAAGGGGAAAAAATCAAACAGGTCTTAAAAACAAACCTTTTAGTAAAAAAAGAAAGTAAAAGGTAAAAGTTATCTCTGTTATTTAGATGGTAAAAGTTACAGAGTCCGTCAGCTTATAGAAACTGGAGAAAAAGCCTCCTCCAGCAGAAATACAATTTAAAATACTTCCAGCCAAATACACATTTGCAAATACAGAAAACAATCAAAAGACTATAACCGCCTTTCTTACTAAATACTCACTATTCTGAATATATAGAGACTTACTAAATACTCACTATTCTGAATATATAAGAGACTGTAGCAGGGAGATTTGCAAGAAACCTGGTTGCACGTCTAGTCCCTTCCAGGACCCAGAGAGAACAAAGCCAAACCCAAAAAACACAAACAAAGGCTTCCCTCCACCGAGATTTGAAAGTATCTTGTTTCCTCATTGGTCCTCTGGTCAGGTGTTTGGTTCCCTGTTTGTTAACCCTTTACAGGTAAAAGAGACATTAACCCTTAACTATCTGTTTATGACAACATGATCCTGGAGGAGGTACGTAAAAAGAGTTTCGTCTGCATGAAGTGCTGCCTGATAAAGCTGATGGAACAAAAGATCTGAGGATTGGAGATGCAAGTGGAAACTCTGGTTGAGTTTAGAAGGAGGTTTGAGCAGATGATGGAGCAAAGACATGAGGAGGCTGAAGGGAAAAGCGACTTGCAGAGAAGCAGGACCAAAGAACTCTGAGGGGAGACTGCTGGGTGAGGAAAGTGGACAGTGGAAGCATGTGACTAAGAGAACCAGGCAGAGGAAAAGACAGGCTAGTGAAGGAGAAATAGAGCTCAGGAACAGGTTTGCGGAGATGGAAAATGAAGAAGGGGCATAGCAGGTGGTCACTGAAGGTGAGAGGGCAAGGAAGAAGAGAAGAGCAGCTAGTCCTATAGGAAGAGGGGAAGAGTCAATTGAGATAACACCAAATATGAGCCCCAAGAAGATACAGGATGGGTTGTGGAGGATTGCAAGGGAGAATAGGAATTGAGAAGACTTGCAGTCAGAGGGAACAGGGTATAGATGAGAGAATCGCACCATCACCAGGAAAAAGCAGGTCTAAGTGATTGGGAACTCCTTACTGAGAAGAATAGGGAGGCCTGTAACTAGAGCTGATCTGGAGAACAGAAGAATGTGCTGTCTGCCAGGTGCTAAGATATGGGATGTGGACCTGATGATGAAGAGGATCCTAACGGGAGTGGGAAAGAATCCACTGATTGTCCTTCATGTAGGAACAAATGATACAGCTAGATTATCACTGGAATATATCAAGGGAGACTATGCCAGATTGGGGAAGATGCCTAAGGAAATCAAGGTTCAGGTGACCTTCAGTGGGATTCTGCCTGTTCCTAGAGAAGGGCAATAAAGGTGTGACAAGATTATGATGATCAACAGATGGCTCAAGCAGTGGTGCTATAAGGAGGGCTTTGGGATGTATGGCCACTGGGAAGCATTCATGGACAGAGGACTGTTCTCTCGGGTGGACTTCACCTGAGTAGGGAGGGAAATAGACTTATCCTAGGATGGAGGCTGGCACAACTGATTAAAAGACCTTTAAAATAGGAATTTGGGAGAGATGTTTGGGAGATGTCCACGTAATCTCCACAACAGATTTTAAAATTGAGAGGGACGAAAATGAAGTAAGAAAGGATACAGCCATGGGTAGGAGAATGGACATAAGGAGGAAGGTTAGTGTAGATACCAGTCTAATAGGTGATACTGGCAGTAGAATGTCTGTGCCTAATTGGGTAAAGAATGTGAGAGAAGCTAAACAGCAAAAATTAAGATGTTTCTACACTAATGTGAGGAGCCTAGGTAACAAAATGGAGGAACTAGAGCTATTGGTGCGGGAAGTGAAACCAGATATTATAGGGATAACAGAAACATGGTGGAATAGTAGTCACGACTGGAGTACAGGTATTGAAGGCTATGTGCTGTTTAGGAAAGACAGAAATAAAGGCAAAGGTGGTGGAGTAGCATTGTATATCAAAATAAGGTAGACTGTAAAGAAATGAGAAGCGATGGAATGGATAAGACAGAGTCTGTCTGGGCAAAAATCACATTGGGGAAGAAAGCTACTAGAGCCTCCCCTGGGATAGTGCTTGGTGTGTGCTATAGATCGCTAGGATCTGATTGGGATATGGATAGAGTAAATACTAATGGGAATTGTGTGATCATGGGAGACTTTAACTTCCCAGATATAGACTGGAGGACAAGTGCTAGGTAATAATAGGGCTCAGATTTTCCTGGATGCAATAGCTGATGGATTCCTTCACCAAATAGTTGCTGAACCAACAAGAGGGGATGCCATTTTAGATTTGGTTTTGGTGAGTAGTGAGGACCTCATGGAAGAAATGATTCTTCATAGAAGCACATATATGCCTGCTTCTTGCTTGCCTTTATACTTGTCCCTGGAAATTTCCACTACATGCATCCGACAAAGTGGGTATTCATCCACAAAAGCTCATGCTCCAATACGTATGTTAGTCTATAAGGTGCCACAGGACTCTCTGCTGCTTTTACAGATCCAGACTACCACGGCTACCCCTCTGATATCAGTCTTTAATTAGGTTAATGAGGGGCTTAGAGCTAATGGTAGGATGACAAATAGGAATGAAGATATGGAGGTAGATATTACCACATCCGAGGTAGAAACCAAATTCGAACAGCTTAATTGTACTAAATCGGGGGCCCAGATAATCTTCCTCCAAGAATATTAAAGGAACTGGCACATGAAATTGCAAGCCCATTAACAGAATTTTTAATCAATCTGTAAACTCAGTGGTTGTACGTATGACTGGAGAATTGCTAACATAGTTCCTATTTTTAAGAAAGGGGTAAAAAAGTGATCTAGGTAACTACAAGGCCTGTTAGTTTGACATCTGTAGTATGCAAGGTCTTGGAAAAAAAATTTGAAGGAGAAAGTAGTTAAGGATATTGAGGTCAGTGATAATTGGAACAAAATACAACATGGTTTTACAAAAGGCAGATCGTGCCAAACCAACTTGACCTCCTTCTATTGAAAAGGTAACAGATTTTTTAGACAAAGGAAATGCAGTGGATCTAATGTACTCGGTTTCAGTAAGGCATTTGATATGGTTCCGCATGGGGAATTAGTAGCTAAATTGGAAAAGATGGGGATCAGTATGAAAATTGAAAGGTGGATAGGAACTGGTTAAAGGGGAGACTACAACAGGTCGTACTGAAAGGTGAACTGTCAGGCTGGAATGAGGTTACTACTGGAGTTCCTCGGGGATTGGTTTTAGGACCAATCTTATTTAATCTTTTTATTACTGAACTTGTCACAAAAAGTGGGAATGTGCTAATAAAGTTTGCAGATGACGTGAAGCTGGGGGGTATTGACAATACAGAGAGAGACCAGGATATCCTAAAGGAAGATCTGGATGACCTTGTAAACTGAAGTAATAGTAATAAGATGAAATTTAATAGTGAAAAGTGCAAAGTCATGAATTTAGGGATTAATAACAAGAATTTTTGTTATAAACTGGGGACGCATCACTTGGAAGTAACAGAGGAGGGGAAGGATCTTGGAGTATTGGTTGATCACAGGATAACCATGAGCCACCAATGTGATATGGCTGTGAAAAAAGCTAATGTGGTCCTGGGATGAATTAGGCGAGGTATTTCCAGTAGAGATAAGGAGGTATTACTACTGTTATACAAGGCACTGGTGAGACCTCATCTGGAATATAATGTGCAGTTCTGGTATCTCATGTTTAGGAAGGATGAATTCAAACTGAAACAGGTACAGAGAAAGGATACTAGGATGATCCAAGGAATGGAAAAACCTATCTTACGAAAGGAGACTCAAGAGCTTGGCTTGTTTAGCCTAACCAAAGGCTGAGGGGAGATATGATTGCTCTCTATAAATATATCAGAGGGATAATACCAGGGAGAGGGAGGATTATTTAAGCTCAGTACCAATGTGGACACAAGAACAAATGGATATAAACCGGCCATCAGGAAGTTTAGACTTGAAATTAGACAAAGATTTCTAACCATCAAGGAGTGAAGTTCTGGAACAGCCTTCCAAGGGGAGCAGTGGGGGCAAAAGACATATCTGGCTTCAAGACTAAGCTTGATAGGTTTATGGAAGGGATTGCATGATGGGATAGCCTAATTCCGGCAAGTATTGATCTTTGACTATTAGCGGTAAATATGCCCAATGGCCTGTGGATGGGAGACTAGATAGGGTGGGATCTGAGTTATTACAGAGAATTCTTTCCTGCGTGTCTGGCTGTGAGTCTTGCCCACATTCTCAGAGTTTAGCTGATCGCCATATCTGGTGTCAGGAAGGAATTTTCCTCCAGGGCAGATTGGCAGAAGCCCTAGGAGGGTTTGCCTTCCTCTGCAGTGTGGGACATGGGTCACTTGCTGGAGGATTCTCTGCACCTTGAAGTCTTTAAAAACCGTGATTTGAAAACTTCAGTAGCTCAGACATAGGTCAAGGGTTTGTTTCAGGAATGGATGGGTGAGATTCTGTGGCCTGCTTTGTGCAGGAGGTCAGACTAGAAGATCATTATGGTCCCTTCTGACTTGAAGTCTATGAGTCTATTTTGAACTTCCAGCTGATGCCCTAATTCAGCTTTGTCTGTTCTTCTCATTGTTCCATCAGTACCCAAGAGGGACATAGACACAGGTCCACTTGGGTGACTAGGAACAGTTGCCATAGAAAAATCATCACTGAGCCTTGCTAAGGACGGGGCTGTGCAGAAAACAGTTTCTGGACTGATAGCTGCTGTGATTGTCCCTCGCTTGCCATATTTAGATATGGTTTTCTTGGCCATGTCAGCAAATGTTTTGATGCCAGATTTCTTGACTGGGCTGAAAAAGCTACATGTCCCATCAGAATCAAGTGCACCTCTCACAAATCTCTCCATTTGTTCTTCACCAACACCTGATATTTTCAGCAGAGACTCTTGTACAGCTTATGTTACATGCAGTGCAGTAGATATGTTGATAAACACCTCTGGATGTGATTCAAGGTCAAATGGATTTGTCGTATTGTTGATGGCATGGTTCGCAGGAGCTGTAACATGCTCTTCATCCCTCTTCAGTGCAGAGGGAAGGACCTATTTTTTGTCTTCACCACTTCTTGTAAGCCCATTTCTTTCTCTCATAGCTTTTGCATATTCATAATATGAAGCTACGCAGCCGCCCAGAGGATTCAGGGGACCTGGGGCAAAGCAATTTCAGGGGCCCGTTCCATAAAAAAAAGTTGCAATACTATAGAATACTATATTCTCGTGGAGACCCCTGCAGGGCCTAAGGAAAATTGCCCCACTGCCCCGCCCCCCCCCCCCGGGCCACCCTGGGGAAAAAACATTTAAAACCTTCCGCATCTCAGCACAAACCCAGTTTTGAGAAAACTTCTTTTCAAGTCAACTTTACAAGGTATCACTGGTTCTCAGCATCAACTAGTGCTAAAAGGCACTAAAGCTCATTAAAAGGGTTGGACAAATATTTTCCATCAAAACTTTTTTTGGAGCAAAAACTAGGGTTTTTAAAAGCACAGGAATCACGGACAATGTCTGCTTTCCTTCAAAATTTGTTGTGGCTTTTTAGTTGAAAAGCTGAAATTAGTCTGCCAAAACCTGAACATGGTTTAGGTTTCAGAAGTGTCTGGCCAAATATTTGCTGCTTGCTGTGTTTGATTGTTTAAAGAAACAATAAAAAAAATTCTGCTTAAAAAAAATCCAAAATTTTTGAACCACCTTAGCCTGTGACCAAACATCTGAGCCCATCCAGAGATTTTTCCAGGTTTCTGATACTCTGCTGGCTTCCTTGACTCATATCTGTCTCCATAACTTTGGGTTCATTTAGGTTAGAACATAAGAATGGCCACACTGGGTCAGACCAAAGGTCCATCCAGCCCAGTATCCGGTCTACTGACAATGACTAATGCCAGGTGTCTCAGAGGGAGTGAACGTAGCAGGTAATGATCAAGTGATCTCTCTCCTGCCATCCATCTCCACCCTCTGACAAACAGAGGCTAGGGATACCATTCCTTACCTATTCTAGCTAATAGCCATTAATGGACTTAACCTCCATGAATTTATCTGTTTCCTAGAAACTGGAGATGGTTACTATGGGTTTGTCTTTAGTATAGCTTATGTACATACTCCATGAACTGAGCATTTGAGCTTGTTCCAGAATCTGGGATGAGTCTATGTTGTGAAACCTGAAATGCTCAACATAGCACTTGCATGTGAATGGACACTGGGTGCTAAAATTAAATTAACTCAGAGGGTCTCAAACTGCGGGTCAGGACCCCTCAGGGGTCACAAGGTTATTACTGAGGGTTGCGAACTGTCAGCCTCCACCTTAAACCCTGCTTTGCCTCCAGCATTTATAATAGTGTTAAATATATAAAAATGTGTTTTTAATTTATAAGGGGGTTTTGCACTCAGAGGTTTGCTATGTGAAATGGGTCACCAGTACAAAAGTTTGAGAACCACTGAATTATCCCTCTGGAGCCTCAGTGAATGCAGGGAGCACATGTCTCCCTTGATAGGGTTGGGAAGGAGGTAGGTGGTGTAGGATATTGCTCTTCTCATGTGATTCCCTTCCCCATGGCTCTCTTGGCTCTATCACTGTTAATCTAAAGTGGCTAATTTTAAATGAAGCTACTCTGCCCTGACATGAATCTCCCTGTGGCACTGAAATTAAATGTAGACTATAATTTGGCATTTGAGCAGTGAAAGGGATGGTAGCCCTAAGGGAAAAAAATAACAGTTTGGCTCTTTGTGTTAAATAGCTGTCTGCAAGCCTCAAACTACTGAATGAGCTTTAGGGTAGGGAAGGCTGTGCCTCCCCAAACAGCCTGGCCCTGCCCCCTATCTGACTCCCACCCACTTCCTGCCCCCTGACTGCCCCCCTCAGAATCCCCAACCCATCCTGCTCCTTGCCCCCTCACCATCCCCCTGAGACCTCCCAACCACCCCCAGGACTCCACCTCCGTGACCCCCCCGCTCCCTGTCTCCTGACTGCCCCAACCCCTATCCGCCATCACCCCCTGCCGAGTCCTGACAGACTCTTGAATGCCCACAATCCAACCCCCCATTCCCCATCCCCTGACACCTCCCCCGAACCTCTGCCCCCTCCCTGTCCCCTGAGTGTCTCCGGGACTCCCTGCCCCTTATCCAACACCCCCCTCCGCAGTGCCCTTACCAAGCCACTTACCCCCGTCACCCCCCACCCCCTTAGTGCGCCACATCCAGGAGCAGCCCTGGACAGCGCTGCAGCGGCCTGGCTCCAGCAGGACCTGAGCTTGCAGCTCCGCCCCCTTACCACATGGTTCTGAGCGGGAGGATCTCAGGCCCCGCCTGTGCCACACCACTTTGGCTCTGTCCAGGGCCACACCTGGATGCAGCGCGCTGAGGCGCGGGGGTTGGGGGAAGGTGGAGGCAGGGGGAGCCTCCGACATTCTCATGGGGGTTCCTGCAGGGCCCAGGGAAAATTGCCCCAGTTGCCCCTCCTCCCCCTGGGTGTCCCTGCTATGCAATCCAAACTATGGGCATGCAATCTACTGCTATTGGAGCACAATCTTCAGTGTGAGAATGAGCTGGTCTCCAGTTTGAATTGAAAATATAGAAAACTATTATAATCACTTGTGAGGTACTTTGACAATTAAGAATACACAATGTGAAAACATTTCATGTTAGTATATTGCAAAATGCTGACATTTGCCATTTTGGCCACATGCTGAACAGCTTAATCATTTCTGATAAAATGTTTTTTGGTAGCTTTGACCAATAAACACCGTATTAATGTGTTAAAATTAACTTAAACAGTAAAAACTGTAGTCATAGTCATGTTGCAGTGTTTCTGGAACTGTCAAAAATGATACTTTTTCATTTTGGGTGTCGTTTTACCTCGCCTACAGGATTATAATACCACTTGACATCTCAACTTCATACCTCATTTAAATGTACATAAAATAAGCTTTCAAATGATATGTGCTATGGGTGTGTGTAGGGTGGGGTACATGGCCCATTTTGGAGAATTGCTGGATGACTTCCCTAGTCTGAAAATGTTGATGTGGCCCCAGATAACCCCAGTGCCAAGTAAATATTTGAAATAATAGAGACAGCTTTGCTGTCCACGGCTGTGAGGTTGGCACTTTTCACCTGTCCAAAATTCACTTTAAAAACCTTAAACACATATGCAAATCCCCTGGATCCAAGAGACACCAAGCAATGGGGCAATGAGCTTAAAATAAGTGACCGTAGAAAAAGGGTCATGTGAGCTCTGGTTTATGTATGGGGGTCTGGTGTACAGTACTGAGGTTTAAAGTAAGTGAGAGTTGAGAGGTATTAACAAGTTCTTGTAGCACTGGCTCTGTATCCTCTGACAAAAGGAAAATCTTTCTCCTAGAGCTGTTTTCATGCATAGAAGAGTTTGAATTTGATGAGGTTGTTAGCGAATATCACCACAGCAGGAGAATAAAGCCTATCTCAGTTTCTTAATGGACTGTCCTTTATATTAGCTCATCTTTTGTCTCTACTGTCTGCATCATGGGGGACACAGGGAAGCACTCAATGGCACCAGACAGGCTACCCATGCATTTTCAGCATGTGCCGTTTGGAAAGCTATGAGCCTTCACTTCAGGCTCTCACAGCTCTAATTTTCCATTCTGAGCAAACGGGAAGGTTGGAGTCAGCTGCTTTTGGATACATGGCATGAAATCTGCAAAGTGCGAGTTATTCATAATTTGAGGTTAATGGATTTTTCAGTAAAACCGATGTGGGCAAATTTGGCTTATCTGAGACATAAACACACAACTGTGCAAGGGGATCTAAGGTGGGACTGGCTCTCAGAGAAGGGTGAAGCGGCACTGGAAAACTCAGAGATTGGACGGTTGGCATTAAGTGCACAATTTTTAAAGAAGAGAGAGAGAATTTGTCATGATTCGAGTTTAATCCCTGAAGCTTGAAATAGAAGAGTCATTGTCTGTGCGTATGTTAAGGTTGCTTCCTACTGGAAAATGATACAGCAGGATAAAACTTCCACTCTGCTGCCAGCTTTGTTGAAGGCAGCTTGTTAATGTTTTTCTCAAGTTGTTAATTACTTTGACTTGTTTTAGAGGAAAGAGAAGCAAATCTACTCGGAAAATGCATGTCAAGCCCAAAGCCCCACCTTGACCCCACACTGATGGGATTTTTGCTGCCTTTTATTCTGTTGCATGTCAGATGTCAGGCCAGGAGAAATCTAGCTGCTTGGGCGTTTGGAAGGAAGCATTCAGGCTATGTTTGTACTGCCAGCTGGTGGGAGGCACTGGGGTCTTGTTGCAGTGACTTGTTACATATAATCCTATCACATTCTGTTACCTCTCCTTCAGCACCATATTTAGCCTGAGGTGTTTTACAAGATCCTGCCATTTGCAGGGAGGCATGTGGCAACACTGTGAAGGAGAAGAGAGATTTTTAGCTACTGGGGGAAGGTGCCAGATAGGAACTCACAGGCAGACAGAGTCCTGGTTGGCTCTGGCTCTGCCTGGTTGGGAATGACCCCCTCCTTCACTAACTTGCAAGTGTGCATGGCCCTGCCTTCACATGCTGCTGATTTCAGGATGTAGGTAGAAGGGAAGGGACTTAAAAGGGGCCTCCCTCCCCATAGAGTTGTAAGGACTCAAATATAATCTTGTTAAGGCTGTAAGGGCACAAATATATGCTTGATAAGGATTCTGATTACTGTTCTAAACATTCCTGAGCCCAGTGGGAGCTGTAATGGTGCAGTGCCAGGGGCCAAATCGATGGATTGACAATAGGTTGGAGAGAGTTAAAAGCTCATTACCTCATTAACTCAGAAGGTCCAGAGGCAGAGGAGGATAGTGCAAAAGTGAGAAATCTGGTAGAGCCAAGGACATAGAATGAGTCTCCCCTGCTGGGCTCAGGAGCCGTAGTGTCCTGGGATGCTGTTAAAGCTGCTGCACCATCTGCAAAGGTGGTAGGAATGAACTTTGCAAAAAATCACTGGGTGTTTCACCTGAAGAAGGCTTCTGAATAGTTTGTCTGGAAAGAGGCAGGACAGAAACATACCCTGTCACAATGATGAACCCACATGAGATGACCAAACAATTTCAAAGCTCTATAGAGCATACCTACACAGGGATAAAAAATAGCTGACCTGGGCTCACAAGACTCAGGCTCCAAGGCTGAAAAACTGCTGTGGAGGTGTTCAGGCTTGGGCTGGAGTCCAAGCTCCAGGACCCTGTGATTTTTCACCCTGCAGCTCAAACCCTGCAAGCCCAAGTCTGCTGACCCAGGGCAGCTGCGGCCATGCTGCAGGACTTTTATCTCTGTGTAGATATACCCATAGTGTGTTACAACTCATAGTGCATCTAGATTGGAGGTGGGGCTTTGGAGACAAGAATAAAATTTCATAAAAATCAGTGTACAATTTCAGATTCCCTAAAGAAGGGGTAGTCAATTAGGCAGACTGCGGGCCAAATTCAGACTGCCAAACACTTTTGAATGGTCTCCAAAATCTTTTTATTTACTTATTATTATCATTATTGTTTTTTATTATTATCATTTTCTCTGGAGTCTGGACCTTGACCAAGAAATTTAGACCTTGACAAAAAATAATTGATTACGCCTGCCTTAAAGCACCCTTCAAACTGAAAACCCTGTTATTCCCTTAGCTTTGATGGCCCTTTCATTCCCCCCAGGTCAATAGGCCAAATGTCAAAACCCGAGTCTCTCTTTGCAGGGAATGTCAGCTGTCAGGAGATGTTAAATGGGAGTAGAGCCTGGTCTTCTCCAGCTGAAAATTTCCAAGGCTGCCTGCTGCTAGTCTCAGTGGCCCATAACTTCCTTTTCCAACATGTTTTAGAAACACATGAGGATTAGCATGGGTGGTAGGTGGAGCCCCCACTTTGGGGAGGCTAGCCCCCTGTTTCACCCCTTCCACCCACATATACCCCCACAGCTAGAGCTCCAAGACCCCCTGCCCCCCACCCATGGCAGTAGCCCTGAGACCCTCTGCCCTCTCCTGTGGCCAGAGCCCTGAACCCCCACCCCGCACCCCGAGGAGCCCCGAGTCTCCAGGAACTCCAGGGAGATTACTGACAAACCCAGGAAGCTGAATAGCACATACCATCTCCTCAACTGTCCCGGAATCTACCTGTGACATAAAAATAAGCAAAATTTTCCCACGCCAAACCCACAACCAGCATCTAGTGGCAGCAGCGGCGCCAGGACAGGCTGAGACTCTCCTGGACCATTATACCCACCACTCATGAGGATTCCGTTCTTAATTTTTTGATCCAACAGCATTTAGTTTTGTTTTTTTTTAAATAAAGCTGCCCTGTTTTACAAGCGAGAACCAGCTTTCTGAGATCTGCTTTCATTGTTGATGGAGGGCTAGACTGCAAAATGTGTGCTGAGCGCAAGTCAGTTTGGGTAGTACAGATCAATTCAGTCACTTAAAACAGCCAAGCATCAGTGCAGACCACATTTTAGGGGTAAAATGGGAAAGAGATGGGAAAACCTCAGTGATGTTGAGATTTTGTGACATTCACAGATTAAATTTCAGAATTTTTAAAATAGTTCAAGAGTCTTTATTTTCCTGTAAACTTAAACCCAAGTTTTTTTTTCCAAAGGTGACTTTATTAATTATATTATATTATATTATATTATATTATATTATATTATATTATATTATATTATATTATATTCAGCCAAAGAGGAACCTCTTTTAGGGAGAGAGATGCTCCCTGAAAGCTGCACTGGTTTAAGCAGGAGGACTTTATGATAGGCAGAGCTGCTAGCAATGCCTAGATTTGAGGTTACCCAACACTTTCCATTATAAAACAATGTTTTCAGTTGCTTATAACTTTTCCAGACTTCAATTGTTCAGACTGAAATTTCTTATGCTGGGTGCGTGCCTCACCGCTGAATTTTATCACAGGTTTCAGATAAAAATGGTTTAGCTATTTCTCAAAATAAGATTGGGGGGAACTATATTATTTTTCCCACGTTAAAAACAGTTTTTACTACTATTTCACTGAGAAATTCTAGCAGCTCTACACTTTGGTGCAGGCACTTGAAATTTGGTATCAGGAGATGTCTTTACTTGGAAAAGAGGAGACTAAGGGGGGATATGATAGAGGTATATCAAATCGTGAGTGGTGTGGAGAAAGTGAATAAGGAAAAGTTATTTATTTGTTCCTATAATATAAGAACTAGGGGCCACCAAATTAAATTAATGGGCAGGAGGTTTAAAACAAATAAAAGGAACTTCTTCTTCACACAGTGCACAGTCAACCTGTGGAACTCCTTGCCTGAGGAGGTTGTGAAGGCTAGAGCTAAACAGGGTTTAAAAGAGAACTGGATAAATTCATGGAGGTTATGTCCATTAATGGCTATTAGCCAGGATGGGTAAGGAATGGTGTCCCTAGCCTCTACTTGTCAGAGAGTGGAGATGGATGGCAGGAGAGAGATCACTTGATCATTACCCATTGGATTCACTCCCTCTGGGGCACCTAGCATTGGTCACTGTTGGTAGACAGGATACTGGGCTGGATGGACCTTTGGTTTGACTCAGTATGGCCATTCGTATGTTCCTATGTACTGTCCCCATGAAAATTTGCTCAAATTTAGCCAAGTTATAAGCCTCTAAAAATTGTCAGTTTGCACATGCTAAGTAGAGCCTTGCTTGATTTTGTTATCTAAATTGTCCTAATGTACTGGCCAAGATCAAAGATTCATGAGTTTAAGGCCAGAAGGCTCCACTTGATCATCTTCCTGTGTATCAGGCCATGACTTAAGTCCCGTAACTTATGTTTGGCTAAAGCATCTCTTCTAGAAAGAAAGCCAGTCTTGATGTGAAGAAAGTGATGGAGAATTTCCCCCTTGCTTTGGCAGTTAGTTCCAATGGTTAATCACCCACACTGGTAAAAATGTGTACCTTATTTCTAATTTGAATTTGCCTGACTTCAGCTTGGAGCCATTGATTCTTATGTCTTTCTGTGCTACCTTAAAGAGCCCTTAATTTTCTCTGTGAAGATACTTAGCACAGCAATCAAGTCACCTCTCAATCTTCTTTTTTGGTAGCGTGAATTAGCTCTTTAAGTCTCTCACAGTACAGCACTTTCTCAAATCATTTTTGTGTCTCTTTCCTGCTCCCTCTCCAATTTTTCAACATCCTTTCTAAGATGTGGACACCAGAACTGGATGCAGTATTCCACTATGGGTCTCACCAATGATGTATACAGAGGTAAAATCATCTCCCAGCTGCTGCTTACTACACCACATGCCTTCAGCACCCTACTCTAGCATCCTACCCCATGTGCTCCCTTGTGTCCTATCCCTCATCACATCCGTCCCCTTATCTGCTCCCTATCCCTTGTGTTCCTGGCACTCCATCCATCCACCCTTATTTCCTCATTCCCTTCACCTGAGTCCCCCACTGCATCCTGAAGCCCACCCTTCTGTCCCCTGTGTCCTAGTCTTCCCCATCCCTACCCCATGTCCAGAGTCCAGTCCCCCTTTATTATCCCTCTTATTTTTCCACCTATGTATTGCATGCCTTCCTTCAGCCTCATGTCAGGGACCCATTACCCCAGGCCTAGAACAGCTTCCCGAGCACCCTAGGGTGCCCTTCAGATTGACACCCGAGGAGTTTGCTTGAGATTTGGGGGGCGGAGCCCTACTGGGGGCGGGGGGCAGATGGAGCCCCATGCTGTGAATCTCAGCCCATGGTTATAATTAAAGGATTAGGAAACATGCCTTATAGTGATAGACTCAAGGAGATCAATCTATTTAGTTTATCAAAGAGAAGGTTAAGGGGTGACTTGTTTATAGTCTGTAAGAACATATATTAAGACCAAATAATTAATAATGGGCTTTTCAATCTAGCAAAGAAGGTGCAACATGATCCAATGGCTCGAAATTGAAGCTAGACAAGTTCAGACTGAAAATAAGATGTACATTTTAACTGTAAGAATAATTAACCATTGGAACAATTTACAAAGGATTGTGGTGGATTCTCCAGCACTGGCCATTTTTAAATCCAGATGGATGTTTTTCTAACAGATCTGCTATACGAATTATTTTAGGGACTTTCTATGGCCCGTGTTATACTGGAAGTCCGACTACATGGTCACAATGGGCCCTTCTGGTCTTGAACTCTAAGAATCTACAATGCTTTTCAGAATAGATCCCTAGTACAAGGCTGGGCAAGGCTGCAGTGGGGTCCTTCCAGGGAAGTCTGAGTATGGAGGAGCATAGATTCATAGAATCATAGAACTGGAAGAAACCTCGAGAGGTCATCTAGTCCAGTTCCCTACACTCGAGACAGGACCAAGAATTATCTAGACAACAACCTTCCTAGGCAATTTATTCCAGTGCTTAACCACTCTGACAGGAAGTTTTTCCCAACCTGAACTGCCCTGGCTGCAATTGAAGCTCATTGTTTCTTGTCCTGTCCTCAGAAGTTAAGGAGAACAATTATTCTCCCTCCTCCTTGTAACAACCTTTTATGTACTTAAAAACTGTTATCATGTCCCCAGTCAGTCTTCTCTCCTCCAGATTAAACAAACCTAATTTTTTCAATCTTCCATCATAGGTCATTTTTTCTAAACCTTTAATCATTTTTGTTGCTCTTCTCTGGACTCTCTCCAGTTTGCCCACATCTTTCCTGAAATGTGGTGCCCAGAACTGGACGCAGTACTCCAGTTGAGGCCTAATCAGCGTGGAGTAGAGCAGAAGAATTACTTCTTGTGCCTTGCTAATACTCCTGCTAATATATCCCAAAATGACGTTTGGGTTTTTTTGCAACAGCGTTACACTGTTGACTCATATTTAGCTTATGATCCACTATGACCCCCAGATCCCTTTCCACAGTACTCTTTCCTAGGCAGTCATTTCCCATTTTGTATGTGTACAACTGATTGTTCCTTCCTAAGTGGAGTACTTTGCTTTTGTCCTTATTGAATTTCATCCTATTTACTTTAGACCACATCTCCAGTTTGTCCAGATCATTTTGAATTTTAATCCTATCCTCCAAAGCACTTGCAACCCTTCCCAGCTTGATATCATCCGCAAATTTTATAAGTGTATTCTCTATGCCATTATCCAAATCATTGATGAAAATATTGAACAGAACCGGACCCAGAACCAATCCTTGCAGGATCCTACTTGTTATCCCTTCCAGCATGACTGTTAACCACTGATAACTACGCTCTAGGAATGATTTTCCAACCAGTTATGCACTCACCTTATAGTAACTCCATCTAGGTTGTATTTCCCTAGATCATACGAGACATTATCAAAAGCTTTACTAAAGTCAAGATATATCACATCTACTGCTTCCCCTCTATCCACAAGGCTTGTTACCCTGTCAAAGAAAGCTATCAGGTTGGTTTGACACAATTTGTTTTTGACAAATCCATGTTGACTGTTATTTATCACCTTATTATTTTCTAGGTGTTTGCAAATTGATTGCTTAATTATTTGCTCCATTATCTTTCAAGGTATAGAAGTTAAGCTGACTGGTTCTGTAATTCCCTGGGTTGTCCTTATTTATATCCTTTTTATATCCTTTTTATAGATGGGCACTATATTTGCCCTTTTCCAGTCTTCTGGAATCTCTCCCATCTTCCATGACTTTTCAAAGATAATTGCTAATGGCTCAGATATCTCCTCAGTCAGTTCCTTGAGTATTCTAGGATGCATTTCATCAGGCCCTGGTGATTTGAAGACATCTAACATGTCTAAGTAATTTTTGACTTGTCACCACCAACCTTCTTGGTGAAAACCGAAACAAAGAAGTCACCTCTGCCATTTCCACATTTTATGTTATTGTCTTTCCCCCCTCATTGAGTAACAGGCCTACTCTGTCCTCGGTCTTCCGTTTGCTTTGTAGAATGTTTTCTTGTTTCCTTTTATGTCCCTAGCTATTTTGATCTAGTTTTTTGCCTTGGCTTTTCTAATTTTGTCCCTACATATTTGTGTTATTTCTTTATATTCATCCTTTGTAATTTCAGACAGTTTCCACTTTTTGTGGGATTCTTTTTTGAGTTTTAGATCATTGAAGATCTCCTGGTTAAGCCAGGGTGGTCTCTTCCTATCTTTCCTACGCAGTGGGATAGTTTGCTCTTCTGCCCTTAATAATGTCTCTTTGAAAAACTGTCAACTGTCTTCAATAGTTTTTCCCCTTAGACTTGTTTCTCATGAGATCTTACCTACCAACTCCCTGAGTTTGCTAAAGTCTACCTTCTTGAAATCCATTGTCTTTATTTTCCTGTTCTCCCTCCTACCATTCCTTAGAATCATGAGCTCTACCATTTCATGATCACTTTCACCCAAGTTGCCTTCCACTACCAAATTGTCAACCAGTTCTTCCCTCTTTATCAAAATCAAATCTAGAACAGTCTCCCTCCACTAGCTTTCTTCACCTTCTGAAATAAAAAATTGTCTCCAATACATGCTAATAACTTGTTAGATAATCTGTGCACTGCTGTGTTATTTTCCCAGCAGATGTCTGGGTTGTTGAAGTCCCTCATCACCACCAATTCCTGTGCTCTGGATGATTTTGTTAGTTGTTTAAAAAAAGCCTGATCCACCTCTTCTTCCTGGTTTGGTGGTCTGTTACCATGACAACACCCTTGTTTTTTATTACTTTTATCTTTACCCAGAGACTTTCAGTAAGTCTGTCTCTTATTTCTGTCTCAACCTCAGTCCAAGTGTGTACATTTTTAATATATAAGGCAATACCTCTTCCATTTTTTCCCTGCCTGTTCTTCCTGAGCAAGCTGTATCCTTCTATATCAATATTAAAGTCATGCATATTATCCCACCAAGTCTCCGTGATCCCAACTATGTCATAGTTGTGTTTATTTACTAGCATTTTGAGTAATAGCATTCCTGCTTATTCCTCATACTTTTTGCGTTAGTATACAGTATCTAAAATACTGATTTGATTTCCCCTCCAGTTCTGTCTCATCTCTCCCTTATTTCTGCTAAAACAGCCCTTGCTCCCTCCAGATTCCAACCCTTCTCTCAGGTCTCCATGTTTTTGACTTACCTGTGGGCTTTGGTCACCTACTCCCGTTGAATCTAGTTTAAAGCTCTTCTCACTAGATTAGCCAGTCTGTAGCCAAATATGCTCTTCCCCTTCCTCGATAGGTGGACCCCATCTCTGCTAAGCAGTCCTTCTTCCTGGAACAGCATCCCGAGGTCAAGGAAGCCGAAGCCCTCCTGGTGACACCATCCTTGCAGCCAGGCATTCACCTCCAGGATGCATCTATCTCTACCTGGGCCCCTACCTTTGACTGGAAGGACTGAAGAGAACCCCATACGCACTCCCAACTCCCTCACCCTTTTTCCCAGAGCCCTGTAATCACTTCTGATCTGCTAAGGGCCATACCTCGCAGTATCATTAGTGCCAACATGGATGAGTAGCATGGGGTAGTAGTCAGAGGGCCTGATGGTCCTCGACAATCCCTCCATTACATCTCGGATACAGGTCCCTGGCAGGCAGCATACTGCCCGGGATGCCATGTCAGGGCGACAGATCGGTGCCTCCATCCCCCTCAGAAGAGAGTCTCCAACCACCACTGCCCTATGTTTCCTCCTGGGAGTGATGGCTATGATCCTCCCAGCCGTGGGGGTACATGGCTTCTCCTCTTCAACCTTTGGGAGTGATTCCTTATCACTTATTGCCAGGGTAGCATAACGGTTCTCCATTACCATGGTGGGTGGGTTGTGAGTAGGGGTGGAGCACTGCCTACTGCCAGAAGTAACCAGCAGCAAGTCTCCTCCCTGTACCAGAGCCTTATCCTCCTTCCCCAGTAGTGTGAGAGCTGTCCTCTCTAGCTGGATAGCGTCCTCAGCCTTGTAAGTCTCCATATGAATACTGTCAATGAATTCCTCATGTGCCGAAATGCTCCTCAACCTAGCCAGCTCCTCCTGCTAACTGCTGCTACATTTGATGCTCTGTCACCCTGAAAGGGGAATTGATCTGGGGTGAGGGGGTTCATGAAGCTGTAGGGAGTACAGGGGCATGCACTGGAATAAAAATTAGGTTGTTTTTGGAGGTTCACTTTCTGTACCCCCCCACGGTGGAGGAGCTGGCTCTCCCCCCTTCCCCAGTCCCCTCCACAGCCCAGGGACTGGCGGAGCTGGCTCTCCTGTCCCATCCCCTGCAGCCAGAGGACCTGGTTCCCCCTCCCCACATGATCCAGTGGAGCTGGCTTTCCCCCAGCATCCAGAGGAGCTGGATCTCCCCTCATGGCCCTAGCGCTGGAGAAGCTATCATCTCCCATCCCAGCCCAGGACCGGAGGAGCTTGCTTTCCCCTCCCCAGCCCCAGAGGAGTTCTGTGCTCCTTCTGATTCAGGGAGGGGGGGCATCTGCATTTTTGTCCCCCTCTCGTGCATGCCCCTGAGGGGTCACTCCTGTCTGCATGAGACATTCCCTTTGAAATGTGGGTGCTGTTTTAAAGACACTACCAATGACCCGTCGCCCTTCCTGGTTGCAATACCTGGCTCCACCAACGGCCTGTGCACGTATCATCGTCACAGAGTGACTGAATATGTGAAGCAGGACTTCCGCTGCAATTGCATCTGCCTGCTGCTGGGGGCTGATGTGGTGCTGGACAAAGGTCTGAGGGTAGAGAGACTCTCTCTCCTGTGCTCTCAGTGCTCTCCTTGCTAGTGCCCAGGCATCCAGGAGGGGAAGGAGGGTTCTGAGTGATTTGCATACAGGGGAGTAAAAAACAGAGTGGACGGGGCAGAGATGACGGGCAGGGACAAGAGCTTGACAGTGGCAGAGGAGATAGGAGCCTGGGGCAGGAGCCAGGATGAGGGGACCAGGATAGGAGCAAAGGGGTAAAAGACAGGAGGTTATTGGAACAAGGGGGTGGAGAAAGGCAGAGGAAGAAGGAGGATAGAAGCAGAGGGGTTGAGGTTAGAAGCAAAGAGAGGGGGAACATGAGAGCAGAGCGAGGAGCTGGGGCAGTAGCTGCGGGAGACAGCAGTAGCAGCAGAGACAAAGGTGGACCTAGGAAGGAGGTAGCAGAAAAAGGGACAGAGAAAGACTGAAGGGACAGGGGCATAGGTATGTATCACTAGAGTACAATGTCCTGTAGAACCAGGAATGGAACCAAGGAATACTGAGTTTCTGTATTCTCTTGCTGTCTCAAAATAACTACGAAACCCACTGGCAAAGTGTATGTCTCCAGTCCCCTACAGTAGCAGGTTCATATAGAAGATAACTATTTTCTACTTCCACCAATTAGTCAGTTAGCTCAAGAAGGAGAAGACTGTGCTGTAAATCTAAAGATCGAAACCCCACAGATCACTCCATGATGGGGTTTTATATGGCTCCATGTGATTTTTTTTTCAGTGTTTAAGTTCTTAAAAAACAGAAAATTATATTAAAATAAATTATGTTAAAATAACATATTTGGCATGGATGTGACCACTACTGGAGTTTAGGTCCAGTTCTAGTGTCCACAATTCAAGAATAGTGTCAGAGGAGTAGCTGTGTTAGCCTGGATCTGTGAAAGCAGCAAAGGGTCCTGTGGCACTTTATAGACTAACAGATGTATTGGAGCATGAGCTTTCGTGGGTGAATACCCACTTCATGAATACCGACATCCGACGAAATGGGTATTCACCCACGAAAGCTCATGCTTCAATACGTCTGTTAGTCTATAAGGTGCCACAGGACTCTTTGCAATTCAAGAATAGAATCAGAGAAATGTAAGACTGGAAGGGCCCTCAAAGGTAATCTAGTCCATTCCTCTCAACTGACACAGGATTAAGTATATGTAGACCATCTCTGACAGCTGTTGGTCTAACCCAGCGGTTCTCAAACTGGGGGTGAGACCCCGGAGGGGCGCGGAATGTATTCAAGGGGGAAGTGAGAAGCTTTAGGGAAAAAAAGCCTACTGCACATATTTTACCAACAGCAATGAATAGCTAGCAAAGCTGATTCCTCCAAACGTATCAGGTCCTCAGATGGCACTGTGCATTTGACTCCAGGTCAGGGGTGGGCAAAATTTTTGACCCAAAGGCCACATCTGGGTATGGAAATTGTATGACAGGCCATGAATACTCACAAAATTGGAGGATGAGGTGTGAGAGGGGGTGAGGGCTCCGGCTGGGGGTGCAGGCTCTGTGGTGGGACCAGAAATGAGGAGTTCAGTGTGCAGGACGGGGATCTGGCTTGGGGCATGTGGTTAGGATGTGTGTGGGGGGTGAGGGCTCTGACTGGGGGTGTGGGCTCTGGGGTGGGGCTGGGGATGAGGGGTGGGGTGCAGAAGGGGTCTCTGGGCTGGGACCAAGGGGTTCAGAAGGCAGGAGGGGGATCAGGGCTGGGGTAGGAGGTTGGGGCTTGGGAGGGGGCCTGGGGTGCAGTGTCCGGGCAGTGCTTACCTTAAGCAGCTGCCAGAAGCAGCAGCATGTCCCCTTTCTGGCTCCTACGCGGAGGCGCAGCCAGGCAATTCTGCAGGCACCACCCCTGCAGCTCCCATTGGCCGTGGCATAGGAGCTGGAGGGGGACATGCCACTGCTTCCAGGAGCCGCACGGAGCCACAGTACGGCCCCACTGTTTGAATCAATGCCTTACTGTTTTTAATATTTAGTGAGTTGCATGTTGTTGTTTTTTATCAGTATATGTACAAAGAATGGGAACACAATCAAGTAATTTTGAGAACCACTGTCCTAATCTGTTCTTTAAAACCACCAGACAGGGATTCCATAACTTCCCTCGTTAAGCTTTTCCAGTACTGAATTATCCTTATAGTTAGAAAGATGTTCCTAATATATAACATGAATTTTCCTTGCTGCAGAATAAGCCCATTACTTCTTATCCTACTATAACATGCTGCTGGGGGATATCCAAAGTTGTGAGCCACCGTGTTACCTCTTTACCTCAGCAAAAGTGAGTTTTGCTGGTGACTAGATTGTGTGTCAGCTCCCTGCCTCACCAGTCTATCTTCCTCACCAGCAAACTCATCTAGACTCTCCAGTCCCAGATCTTGCCTAGCAGCTAACAATCAGTGAACTCCAGCCTCCGAGCTTGTCAACGCTGTTTCTCTGAAATGCATTGGCTCTATCACTGTGCATTCACAGAAGAGATTAAGTTCACTGCTCTGTTAAAGAGTCAGTACCTCACAGCTTATTAACTTAACTGGAGTACATACACCCTCTCTGCTGGAATGTGTTTACATATTCATTGTGTTTTAGCAATGCTAGCAATACCAGCGACAAGTTCATGGACCCAACACTGAACTTGCAGGCAAGCATCTGTTTTTGACAGGGCCTGACTTTTGCTCAAAACATAACTTTTGCTGACTTTGGTTCAGGCCTCAGGTCTTGTACCAGAGACATGCTCCAGACTCTCTCTTCCTAACATCCCCCACCTAACCCTAAGCAACACAGCTCAAATTTTGAATTTCTAGGCATGATTTCCCTTTAGAAATGCTGTATTGACACTTCCCCAACATACTGTTTTCATCTGTGTCTCTGACAGTTCTGTTCTTTACTATAGTTTCAACCAATTTGCTTGGTATTGAAGTTAGGCTTACTGGCCTGTAATTTCCAGAATTGCCCCTGGAGCCTTTTTAAAAAATTGGAGTCACATTAGCTGTCCTCCAGTCATATGGTACAAAGACTGACTGAAGTGATAGGTTACATTCCAGAAAGTTCTTGACAGGATACGGTCCCCCATGCCAGCAGTATGACCTGCACTGTTTTTCCTAGAGGTGTGACCTTGCATTTAGCTTACTTAAACACATTAGAATCATAGAATTATAGAAGATTAAGGTTGGAAGAGACCTCAGGAGGTCATCTAGTCCAACCCCCTTCTCAAAGCAGGACCAACCCCAACTAAATCATCCCAGCCAGGACTTTGTCAAGCCGGGCCTTAAAACCTTTAAGGATGAAGATTCCACCACCTCCTTAGGTAACCCATTCCAGTGCTTCACCACCCTCCTAGTGAAATAGTTTTTCCTAATATCCAAGCTAGAGCTGCCCCACTGCAACTTGGGACCATTGCTCCTTATTCTGTCAATGTTGTTTAAGAGAGCCTAGTTTACCACACAATCCAGATTGCTCTGTAGAACTGACCTGTCCTTATAATTATTCACAGTTCTGCCAACCTTTTTGTCATCTACCAGATTTAACAGTAGCAGTTTTATATTTTCTTCCAGATCATTGATAAAGATATTCAATAGCATTGAGCACAAAATAGATGCCTCTCATAACCGACTAAGAACATATCCTTTTGGATGATGATTCCCCATGTACAATTACTTTATTAGATCTATGAGTTAACCAGTTTTTAAAACGGTTAATATATGCTATTATTGTTTTTATAGAGCTGATATTTTTAATCAGAATGTCATGTATTACTAAGTCAAACCCCTTTCAAAAGTCTAAGTATAGTATGTCAATGCACTTACCTTTGTCAACTAGTCCTGTAATCGCATCAAAAAAAGGCTACCAAGTATTTTTTTTGCAAGACCTGTATTCCATAAAGCTATGTTGAGTGGCACTAATTGTGCTATCTTCCTTTTGTCTTTTACTTATTGCCTCCCACGTCAACCTATTCCATGATTTTGCCTGGTTAACCAGCCTATAGCTACTACCCCTTTTAAATATTGGCACAACATTAGATTTTGTCTGTCCTCTGGAACTTTCCCAGGATGCTAAGATTTATTTAGTATCAACATCAATGCTTCAGAAAGTTCCTCGGCCAATTTTGTTAAAGTGTGTAAATAAACCATTCTTGCAGATTTTAAAATGTTTAACTTTGCTCAGTTTTAGATATTTGCTGTTTAATATCCTGTGTGGTTACTGTTAGAACAGAACATATTTCATTATAACTATTTTATGTGACTACATCATCTGACTTCTTTCCAAATACAAAACAGAAATATTCATTGAATGCTTCTGCATTTTCTGCATCATTATTGATAATTTTACCATCCTTAACTAGTAACAGACATAACAAATTGCTTGGATTTCTTTTGTCCTACTTACAGCCTTCTCCACTGTGACAAATCTGTAAATAGACATCAGATCTCCTAAAGAACTGGTTTAAAGGTAACATCTCAAGCCAGAGACACTAAACATTGAGAGGCAGGTTAATTAGTTTCCCTAAAGGGATTGTTTCAAACAGCACAGAGTCACCCTGGGGGGCAGAGGATGTGAATGTAGGACTGAGAGACAGCTACTGTGTGGATGCAATGCCCAAAGGATTTTTCAGGAAAGCAGTTGTTCAAGGATTACAGGCTAAACTGGAGCCCAAAGCTATTTCTGAAAAGCACTGAATACGGTGCTAAATGGAGCTGTGAAATAGAAATGGGCACTGCAGGAGCAACAAGCAGCTAGATCCCCTAAGATGGGACATCTGTGTTAATCTATTTATGAGTGAGTGTCAGAGCCAGGCAGACCAAAGTAACCTGGGACGTAAAACTGAAGAGGAAGATGAGAAACACTACAGTCCAAGGGAGAGGACAGCTGACAGTGTCGTGTCTTTAGCTTTGTCTTCACTGGAAAATTGTTGCTAAAATTTCTCCCTGCTGAATTCCCTAGATTCAGCTCCCATAGCGATATCAACATCAGGAGCACTAATATAGAAAAGATTTGGTGGCTACCAACATGTTAAGCACCATGTCATGCCATCCTTCTCTAAGAAGAGTTAGGGATCCTAAAATGGCATCCAGTACCATGAAAGAAAGAAAGCATTAAATGCAGAGCTTTGTGTAGTGTGAAACCTTGTCTCTGTCTCCTCCACCAACAAAGTTGGTCCAATAAAATAAGTTCTCACCCACCTTTTCTCTCTCATATCCTGGAACCAACACAGCAACACTACAAACATGAAACATAGAACATCCAAATGCACCCCCCTTTCTGCGGTTTGCTTTTATGGGTAAATAATATGTGTTTAAATACAGCCAAAATGTAGGTCACACATACAGCATATTCTTCCCATGTCCTGGAAAGCAGTGACGTTGAAAAGGACTCATGGATAACAGTGGATAACTAACTGAACATGAGCTATGCTATGTTGTGTATCAGAAAGGATAAGCTGTTTAGTTTCTTGATTACTACATAAGGATTCCTTCCAAAAATTTCTGCTGCCTGCTTATTCCAGTTGTTTAGCCACAGTCTCTCATTTCTGGATGGGCACATAATTTTTTCCCCCTAGAATCCTGTGTCTGGTATGCACACTTCCTGCTCATCTGTTCCTCCAACTTCTGGAATGCAGCCCTCATGTCGCTAATATTAGAGACCTGTGTAGATGCCAGTTCTTGCTGCCTGGACATCAAGTCACAGGGACAGAGTCCAAAAATAATCTCATAAGGAGACAGATGAATAGTTGAGTGCTGGCTGTTGTTGTATGCAAAGACAACAAAGATGTCTTTGTTTTTCAGTCTTCACTGACTCAGACTCTAAGCATGGAACCAACGGTGTGGTTTGCTCTCTCCATTCCCCCATTACTTGTAGGATGAGCAACACTGGTTCTCACATTGGTTATCTGGAGTTGTTGCCAAACCTTCTATAATAACCACAATTCAGATTCCTTCCCCTGATCACTGCAGATACAGCTTGGTGGGCCAGTTGTAACACTGTATGTTTCAGCAATGCATTTATAACAGACTCAGTCCTTTTATCCTTTAGTGGTTGTGCCACCACATATTTTGAGAAGGCATCATATGCCAATATTGATTTCTAGCTGGTGTTCCTGGAAGTGGGCCTTTCAAGTCAATCTGTATGAACTCCCAGGGTTTACTAGATTGGAGTGTTTCCCCTAAAGTAATTCTACCTCTCCTCACTGGTGATTTCCTTTCTTGACACATAAGACAGGAAGGAATCCAGTCTTTGATGTCTGCAGCCATGTCCATCCAAAAAAATCTGTCAGATACCAGGTTCAGTCTCTTTTCATACCCCAAATGGCCTGCTGCTTCGTTATCATGAAGAAAGTCTAATACTGTTTTCTGTAAGCTTGCTGGCAAGCTGTTACCTTCATACACCAGCAAGTTGGTAGCTGAAACAATGAATAATCATTCCTGAACTGCATTGAACTTCACTAGTCTCTCCCCCTTTTGGTAGATCTGTTGACACCACACATAATTCAGGGTCCTTAGGCCATTCTTGCAAGATGTGCTCAGAGGCCCAAGCAGAGTCTAGTCTCACTGCCCTCACCTGTCTGAAGTCATCCACAACCACATTTTGCTTTGTTTATGGTGAACTGTAAATATATACTTGGGCCGTTTCTGAATCCATCTCCACAAGTATCAGAGGGGTAGCCATGTTAGTCTGGATCTGTAAAAGCATCAAAGAGTCCTGTGGCACTGTCATAGTATAATTCCCAAATCTGGACCTTAGCGTCCAGGATATGGGTACTAGCATAAAGTCCTCTAAGCTTAATTACCAGCTTAGATTCTGTAGCGCTGCCAACAATCAGGAATTTCTAGGGCCTGATACCCTCTGGTCCCCCCAAAACCTTCCCTGGGGACCCCAAGACCCAGATTCCTTGAGTCTCACAACAAAGGGGAATAAGCCATTTCCCTTCCCCCCTCCTTTCTTCCTCCCTGGATACACTAGGAGACCACCGTGATTCAAATCCTTGAATCACCACTCCCCCCTCCCTTCTTCCCCGGAGAGAGATACACAGATAAACGCTGAGAGCAGGTTTTTCTTCCCTCTTCTCCCAGAGGCAATACAGATTCAAGTTCCGTGAATCTAATACAAAGAGGAAATTTACCTTTCCCTCCCTGCTCTCTTTCCCTTCCCCCCACCAAATTCCCTGGTGTGTGCAGACTCCCTTCCCTGGAGTCTTACAAAAGATAACCAAAAAAAATCAATTAGATTCTAAAAAAAAGAGGAAAACTTTATTAAAGAAGGAAAAACATAAAAACTGTCTCTGTAATCAAGATGGTAAATATACAGGGTTTTTCTAGCTTATAGACAATAGAAAGAAGCTTTCTCCAGCAGAAACACAATTTAAGCTACTTCCAGCAAGTACACATTTGCAAATAAGAAAAACAAATTAAAAGACTATAACCACCTTTTTTCTTACTCACAGTTCTGAATAGATAAGAGACTATAGCAGGGAGATTGGCAGAAACCTGGTTGCACCTCTAGTCCCGTCCAGGACCCAGAGAGAACAAAGCCAAACCCAAAAACACACACAAAGGCCTCCCTCCACACGAGATTTGAAAGTATCTTGTTTCCTGATTGGTCCTCTGGTCAGGTGTTTGGGTCCCTCTTTGTTAACCCTTTACAGGTAAAAGAGACATTAACCCTTAACCATCTGTTTATGACAGGCACCTTATAGACTAACAGACATATTGGAGCATGAGCTTTCGTGGGTGCATCCAACAAAGTGGGTATTCACCCACGAAAGCTCATGCTCCAATACGTCTGTTAGTCTATAAGGTGCCACAGGACTCTTTGCTGCTTTTATATCTCCGCAAGCATGCTTCTGGATTGTGTTTCATAACAAGTCACCTTGAGGCAATGTGGTCAGTGTAGTATGTGAATTCTGTATCTAGAAAGTGCAAATCCGGTACTTTGAGGCATTACAAATTACGATTAATGGATGAGAAGAGTCCAGGAATTAAAGCACAGGAAGGTTTAGAAATCCTTCTTTCAGTAACTCTAAAGTTTTTGCTATTCTTCGATCCACATTTGTAGAACCCTGCAAATCTTCAGATATCTGCATTTATATGTGCAAATGGGATGCGGGTACAAATTTTGTATCCCCGCAGGGCTTTATAGACTTGCTTTTAGTTAGCTAATATAATGGTGCTGAATTTCCTCCAGGTTTGTAGGAACCTTCCAGTTCTTTATAACATTCAGATTCTAGGCTTGGGGTTCCAAACCATCTTTACTGACTATATGTCCCAGGAAGGTGATATGCCCCCTCGAAAACTGACGTGTTTTCAGCAAGTTTACACCCTGACTCCTTATAAAGCTTTAGAATCCTTTCTATTTCCACCAGATGTTCCTCGTGTGTTTTATGAAAACAAATGATGGCATCTAAGTATATGAGGGTGTCTGAAAGACAAAATTGATAAAACAAAGAAATCTGATGAGGTTCAACAAGGACAAGTGCAAAGTCCTGCACTTAGGACGGAAGAATCCCAGGCACTGCTACAGGCTGGGGACCGACTGGCTAAACAGAAGTTCTGCAGAAAAGGACCTGGGGATTACAGTGGACAAGAAGCTGGATATGAGTCAGCAGTGTGCCCTTGTTGCCAAGAAGGCTAATGGCATGTTGGGCTGTATAAGTAGGAGCATTGCCGGCAGATCGAGGGAAGTGATTATTCCCCTCTATTCGACACTGGTGAGGCCACACCTGGAGTATAGCATCAAGTTTTGGTCCCCCCACTATAGAAAGGATGTGGACGAATTGTAGAGAGTACAGCAAAGAGCAACAAAAATGACTAGGGGGCTGGGGCACATGATTTACAAAGGGAGGCTGAAGGAACTGGGGTTATTTAGTCTGCAGAAAAGAAGAGTGAGGGAGGATTTGATAGCAGCCTTCAACTGCCTGAAGGGGGGTTCCAAAGAGGATGGAGCTAGGCTGTTCTCAGTGGTGGCAGATGACAGAACAAGGAGCAATGGTCTCAAGTTGCAGTGGGGGAGGTCTAGGTTGGATATTAGGAAACACTATTTCACTAGGAGGGTGGTGAGGTACTGGAATGGGTTACATAAGGAGATGGTGGAATCTCCATCCTTAGAGGTTTTTAAGGCCCAGCTTGACAAAGCCCTGGCTGGGATGATTTAGTTGGTGTTGGTCCTACTTTGAGCAGGGGGTTGGATTAGATGACTTCCTGAGGTCTCTTCCAACCCCAGTCTTCTATTATTCTAACCCATATGGTGTCAGATAGGCAATTCTTCCTTGAGTCTCAGGTGACTCTTTTATCTGATATTTTCCAAATATCCATCTGGCCATTCTACAGCACATAATTTAGCTTCTCCTTCAACGCAACCAGATACAACAGGGGACTCTAACATGGGGAATGCCTCACAGGAATTCTCTCTGTCTTAAGCACTATCCAGTGTTGCACATGATCATATCCCCGAAGTTCTTCATTAGTCTTGGAGACCACACTAGTATACAGTAAGAGTAGCTGTTCTAATTGCTTCTGGTCATTGCCTTGTATGGTACTTCTGTTAAGTTAACCCCTATCTCTTTTTTCTGATTGGGTTGCATCATAGCTCTTCACCACTGCGCGTGTGAGAGTCTTTGAGATACTACCTACATTGGATACTGACCCCAAGATCTGAATTTTCACTACCTGCATCTCCTGGTCACTCACATTTATTTCTCTTACTCAAAACTCCCCTTTTGGTCCAACTTGAAACAGAGCTCTGCTAAACACAATTCTGACTGGATATCCATAGCTTCAAACACTCCCATAGGTTCAGTGATGCAGTCCTTTATTCTAGGGTATTATTGTGTGATGATCTGATTTTGCCACAATTTTATTCTAAAGCACCACAGGTTCATGACATTCATCGCTCTTGTCCTCTGGTCATGGTAGGCTCCAAGATTTGTTCCTCCCCGCAGGCTCCATGCTTTTTCTTCCCACATCTAGCAGGGGTATCTGAATATTTTCCAGGAACAGGTTTGTTGTATTAATACCCCAGGAGTTCTTGTGATGCCTTCAGATAAAATCCACTCCCAATAACAGCACTAGAAATATTGGAATACTAAATAGACTTTTACTGTAGTGACCAAGTTCAGTGGAAGCCGAATTTCTCCTGTTGTCTGTGTTGTTAAGTGCTGTGTAATGTCGTTGCTGTGACAACACTCTTAAGGTTGCTAAGCTGTAACAGCTGCTCAGTGCTTCTGTTCTTGGAGCTCCTGTGTTAGCTACACGAGCAGAGAGCACAGCCTGCTAATTCAGCAGACACTGATGTTACTCAAAGAAAGATCACAGGCTCTGCTTGCTGGCGAAGATGTTCTGCCAGGCTTATTGTCAACGACTCATGGCACTAGTGCCCTGGCTCCATGGTTACAAGGACACTAACACACACATGCCTGCAATAGGGGGAGGGATAGGTCAGTGGTTTGAGCATTGGCCTGCTAAACCCAGGGTTGTGAGTTCAATCCCTGAGGGGACCATTTAGGGATCTAGGGCAAAAATCTGCCTGGGGATTGGTCCTGCTTTGAGCAGGGGGTAGGACTAAATGACTTCCTAAGGTCCCTTCCAACCCTGATATTCTATGACAATAGAACCAAGACACTGCCCTAAGCTGGACAAAAATGCCCCTCCTATGATTTCTCCTTTTATACACTGATACAAACATATTACACTCCAAATGTTCGTTACCAACCCTACACCTTGTACCTGCTAGTTTGAACAAAACATCTTTATCCAATATCCTGTCATCCCATCATTATCTTACAAGGGATCACTGTGTTCTTTTACTTTCTTTAAGAATGTGTTTATGTAGTTACTTGAGAATTCTGGGTGCTCTTCTACCAAACTCTCCAGTCAGGACTGTGCTTAATGGCTAGTAAATACCTAATGTGTTGTTATTTTGCCAAGGCCAGGCCTACTCTGGTTCACAGCCTTTGGTTCACACTGTTCGTTATGCCTGGGGCTCCAGCAAGGCCTACATTTCCCTCCTTTTTGTCTTTTTAGGGGGAGGATGTTTACCCATCATACCAGAAAAGTATAATGTATTAACTGAAAATAACCCAGTGGGCTAAGCACTGTTTCTTGGCCAGTTTACTTTACTCATTCATACATTCATGCCCCTTGTGTCAAATGGCCTGCACATTCCCTCATACGACCAGTGGACAGTTTTCTTTTTCCAATTGTGCTCAGTCCCATATAGTGGGCCTGAGAATATTAGGTCCAGGACTTTAGTTGAGAGGTGTAGTCTTCGATTCATTTTGAACAACGGGGATAGGCACTATTACAATGTGTCCCACAGTGCTTTGTCTATAAGGAGTAAAACAGGAATTTGGAATGGTGACATCACAAATGAAGCCTTCATATTAAAACTTCTTGTAATTAGTTACTACACTGTTGGAGCCTATGAGTGCTGTCCTTGAAGAAAAGGAAAAGTCTTATCCACCACTGAAAGATGAGCAATTGATGCACTGATATTATGTGTCATCTGCAAACTCTCAATTTGGCACTCCAAGGGAAGGATAAGATTTTTTCTGACCTTACCCAGATAGTCTTCAGCTTCCAGGACAAGGTAAAGCTTCTGGAAACAGATATAGTGTCAAAAGACTTCAACCATATTCCCTGTCTCAAGAGTAGAGTAAACACTCTGAAATCAAAATAGAAAATCACAAACTTGAGGAATACAGAGGTAAATTACAAGGACTGATGACTTTCAGACCAGGTATGAAGACTTGCAGAAGCTGAAATCCTGCTTTACCTTTCTTTTAAGCCCATTCATGGCTGATCAGGCTCTAAAGATGATGCACAGTCTACAATCAAGTTCTGGAAGCAAGTGCCAGGAACAATGTAGCCTCAACTCAAGAAGACTAGTGTGCAACTCATTTCAATTTTTGGCACAACATACTGCTGTGAATCTCTGTACTCCGCGATGAAGTTCATAAACTTGAAACATCCTTCAGTCCTTAGAAATCAACATCCGCCTTAATAACATCTGAACCAGATTTCCAAAGACTTACAGCCAGGATGGAGACCCACAAGACCTCTAGCTCTAGCAGTAATTAGCCATGATACAATCATTAGGATGTTAATGTTTTTAAAAATGCATTTGTAAAGGTTGTGCATGTCATGCGGCTCCTGAACAGAGGGTCAGTAAATTTAGCCACCCCAGTATATATTATCTTTTTTAAGATTTTTGCTATAACATTCCTATAACTATATTTTAATATTTAATAAAGGTGCAAACAAGTTTATAAAAACCTAAACCAAAAATTGTCATTTCATTAATACTACTTTTGTACTAATTGTGATCTGTGACTGAAACCTGTGACTGAAAAACCTGTGACTGAAAAAGAGGATTGTTTTCATTTGCAATTGCATTATTTGTTGAGGCAAAAATGTACATATATTTATAACTGAGGCCTTTTTGAGCTTTGCAACAAAAATTGATTATTAATAATATTATGATGGCTATACTCCAACCATAATATTAACATGTTGTGGTAACACCTATATGTAAAAAAATATAAAATTGACTTGTGTTGCAACAAAGTGAAAACAAAAGAAGTATTTACGTGACAGACACAACACACAATGACACAGCATAGAATCATAAAATATCAGGATTGGAAGGGACCTCAGGAGGTTATCTAGTCCAACCCCCTGCTCAAAGCAGGACCAATTCCCAACTAAATCATCCCAGCCAGGGCTTTGTCAAGCTTGACCTTAAAAACCTCTAAGGAAGGAGATGCCACCACCTCCCTAGGTAACCCATTGCAGTGCTTCACAACTCTCTGAGTGAAAATGTTTTTCCTAGTATCCAACCTAAACCTCTCCCACTGCAACTTGAGACCATTACTCCTTGTTCTGTCATCAGGTACCACTGAGAACAATCTAGATCTATCCTCTTTGGAACTTCCTTTCAGCTAGTTGAATGCAGTTATCAAATCCCCCCTCATTGTTCTCTTCTGCAGACTAAATAATCCCAGTTCCCTCAGCCTCTCCTCATAAATCATGTGCTCCAGCCCCCTAATCATTTTTGTTGCCCTCTGCTGGACTCTTTCCAATTTTTCCACATTCTTCTTGTAGTGTGGAGCCCAAAACTGGACACAGTATTCCAGATGAGGCCTCACCAATGCCGAACAGAGGGGAATGGTCAGATCCCTCGATCTGCTGGCAATGCCCCTACTTATACAGCCCAAAATGCTGTTAGCCTTCTTGGCAACAAGGGCACACTATTGATACATATCCAACTTCTCGTCCACTGTAACCCCTAGGTCCTTTTCAGCAGAACTGCTTCCTAGCCATTCGGTCCCTAGTCTGTAACAGTGCCTGGGATTCTTCCGTCCTAAGTGCAGGACTCTGCATTTGTCCTTGTTGAACCTCATCAGATTTCTTTTGGCCCAATCCTCTAATTTGTCTAGGTCCCTCTGTATCCTATCCCTACTCTCCAGTGTACCTACCACTCCTCCAAGTTTGGTGTCATCTGCAAACTTGCTGAGAGTGCAGTCCATGCCAGGGGCGGCTCCAGGCACCAGCACACCAAGCGCATGCCTGGGGCGGCAAGCCACGAGGGGTGCTCTGCCGGTCGCCACGAGGGTGGCAGGCAGGTTGCCTTCAGTGGCATGCCTGTGGAGGGTCCGCTGGTCCCACGGGACCGGGGACCTCCCACAGGCAAGCTGCCAAAAGCGGCCTGCCTGCTGTGCTTGGGGCAGCAAAATACCAAGACCCGCCCCTGTCCATGCCATCCTCCAGATCATTAATGAAGATATTGAACAAAACTGGCCCTAGGACCAACCCTTGGGGCACTCCACTTGAAACCGGCTGCCAACTAGACATGGAGCCGTTGATCACTACCCGTTGAGCCCGACGATCTAGGCAGCTTTCTATCCACCTTATAGTCCATTCATCCAATCCATACTTCTTTAACTTGCTAGCAAGAATACCGTGGGAAACCGTATCAAAAGCTTTGCTAAAGTCAAGGAATAACACATCCACTGCTTTCCCCTCATCCACAGACCCAGTTATCTCCCAGTTAGAAGGCAATTAGGTTAGTCGGGCATTACTTGCCTTTGGTGAATCCATGCTGACTGTTCCTGATCACTTTCCTCTCCTCTAAGTGCTTCAGAATTGATTCCGTGAGGACCTGCTCCATGATTTTTCCAGGGACTGAGGTGAGGCTGACTGGCCTGTAGTTCCCCGGATCCTCCTCCTTCCCTTTTTTAAAGATGGGCACTACATTAGCCTTTTTCTAGTCATCTGGGACCTCCCACAATCACCACGAGTTTCCAAAGATAATGGCCAATGGCCCTGAAATCGCATCCGCCAACTCCTTTAGCACCCTCAGAAGCAGCGCATCCGGCCCCATGGACTTATTCTCATCCAGTTTTTCTAAACAGTCCTGAACCACTTCTTTCTCCACAGAGGGCTGGTCACCTTCTCCCCATACTGTGCTGCCCAGTACAGCAGTCTGGGAGCTGACCTTGTTTGTGAAAACAGAGGCAAAAAAATCATTGAGTACATTAGCTTTTTCTACATCCTCTGTCACTAGGTTGCCTCCCCCATTCAGTAAGGGGCACACACTTTCCTTGACTTTCTTCTTGTTGCTAACATACCTGAAGAAACCCTTTTTGTTACTCTTAATATCTCTTGCTAGCTGCAACTCCGAGTGTGATTTGGCCTTCCTGATTTCACTCCTGCATGCCTGAGCAATATTTTTATACTCCTCCCTGATCATTTGTCCAGTCTTCCACTTCTTGTAAGCTTCTTCTTTGCGTTTAAGATCAGCAAGGATTTCACTGTTAAGCCAAGCTGGTCGCCTGCCATATTTACTATTCTTCCTACACATTGGGATGTTTTTTTTCCTGCAACCTCAATAAGGATTCTTTAAAATACAGCCAGCAATCCTGGACTCCTTTCCCCCTCATGTTAGTTTCCTAGGGGATTCTGCCCATCAGCTCCCTGAGGGAGTCAAAGTCTGCTTTTCTGAAGTCCAGGGTCTGTATTCTGCTGCTCTCCTTTCTTCCTTGTGTCAGGATCCTGAACTCGACCATCTCGTGGTCACTGCCTCCCAGGTTCCCATGCACTTTTGCTTTCCCTACTAACTCTTCTCTGTTTGTGAGCACAACATATATGACATACAGGACAAATTTACAATTAAAGACGAATGGCACTAGAATTGTATTTATAATGATATAAAATAAGGCTTTAAGAGCTTAAAGTTATTAAAGCAATGCATGTTAGAAAACAGACAGGTGAGCAAAAGAGTTAGATATTTAAATAAGCAAATTATTACCTTTTTATTTAAAACTTTAAATAAGAATTGATAAAAATGCACAGTATTTGCCCACTTTGTTGTATTAATTTAATTAACGTAAAGCAGTTTCCATTACTTCATATTCCTTTTATTTTAAAAATGCTGCTATATGGAAATAAGAAAAACTCATGTTTTATATAGTAATTAATGGCTAGGATTAGAAGAAGAGCTAACGTTTCTGTTGCTTGGCAACCATATCTTCTAGAAAGTTAGGAATAGTTCCAGCTGTTGCATTCTTGAAAGGTTAAAATGATTAATTTACTGGGCTTATTTAAAGTAACGTTTTTACATTAGGTTTTTTCTTTCCCCCTGCCCCTAGTTCCTTCATCTTTTTCCTGTGATGCAGGTTTCTGTAATAACTACAGCTTTTAACTTTTAAAACAGAACGCAGAAATGAGGAGAGGTTGGGGGAGGAAGGGGAGAGGGGAGAAGTGCAATCTAGGAAGGGAGGGAGACCTGAGCCAAGAGATTAATTAACTCTGTGAAGACAGCGGTAAGTTTTGCCAACTGAAAGAAGATATAAAGGACAATTTAACTGATATATAAAACTATTTGAGAAAGAAGGTTATATTATTAGCTCCAAACAAGGAGTGGGGCTCCATAGGTTAAAGCAGAAGGTTGGGAACCCATAACCCTAGTTTTTATCCTGGCCCTGAGAGGAGAGTGGGGGTTGTTATTTACCTCTTTTTGGAAAACCCGAATCTGTTCCCCCAGTTCCTTTTGTCTGCATGCCAAATGGATTGCAGGATTGCCCTTCCCTGCTGCAGTTAACCATTTCTGTGCAGTGGCATGTATTAATGTATCAATTCTAGGTGTTAACCTGATCGCTCTTGGTTTTTCAGTTTGAAATTCTTTTTTAATCCACTCCCCAGCAATCAAGTCATAGCTCCCATCTCCTAATATGCTCTGTGAACAGGGCTGGATTTCCAGTTAGGCACAGTAGACATGTGCCCAGAGGCACTGGCATTCTAGGGGCACCTTACCTCTCTAAAACGGTGTGCAACACATTCAGCTGTAGGCAGGGGAGTGCTGAAGTTGCTGTGCCTCAGGGCACTTAAGGTGTAAACCCAGCCCTGTCTGTGAACGGTTCCATTTTCTCCTTCATCTGATTTACCAGTCTAATGAAAGTATTGTTTGCTACTTTTCCCTCCTGTGCACTTATACTTCCCATTCCAGCAGGCACCAGTCTAGGCCTCAATTTAGGTTTTACCAGGATGTAGCTCTTATCATATGGTGGTGGTTGCAATGCACAGAGACGGCTTGGTGACTCTTGGTCTGGGTCATTCCCAATGCCCCCATTCCAACACCCATTCCAATCATCTCATGTTCCATCTTTTAATTTTGCTAGAGCCACCTTTTTCTATTTCTGTCCCCATTCTTCAGGTGCTATATAAATACCCGAAGCCTTTTGTTGCCCAACAAGATTTATAATAGGGGCTGGCACTTTTTTTCTGCAGATCCTCTACAGCTATTTCCAATTTTCTATTCTATTCTTGTGCTTGCTGTAATGTATAAGTCTCTGGACTGCTTGCTGCCCTGCCAGGAGAGTTGAAACCTTCTATGGCTTGGTTGCTTCTCTTAACTCTTCTTTTGTTTTTGTTATTTGCCCAGCCAGTTTTGTGGTGTGTTGTCTTAACCGTCTAACAGTCATGGCCATAGTTTGCAATATTATACACTTATTATTCTTATTATTTTTCAAGGCTACGCTCTCTGCCCTAGCCTTACAGATTCCAGTCCATGTTTCCCCTTTTTTAAACTCGTATGGACCACTTTTTTCATTACCCAGCACATCCAACCTTATCAAAGTTTCTGGAGTTCTGTGGAGGAGAGGAGGTGCCCCAGCTCATAGTTTTTTGCCATCCGAGGTCATGACTCCTAGAGCAGGCAACTTGCCACTTACCTTATCAGCGGTCGGAGTCATCAGTGTTGTTAAGTGCTGTGGAATGTCATTGCTGCAGCAATGCTATCAAGGCTGCTGCACTGTTACAGCTGCTCAGTGGACCCATTCTTGGAGTTCTGGTGTTAGATGCACGAGAAGAGAGCACAACCTGGTGGTTCAACAGACCTCAATGTTACTCATGAATAAAGACCACAGACTCAGCTTGGTGGCAAAGGCACTCAACCAGGTTTATTACTGACAAAGAACAATACTAGAGTGCTGCTTCTGTGGTTACAGATACACTAACACATGTATGTCCACGACAATTGTACCAGCTCAGTCAGTGCACCAGGAGAGTGCCCCCTAGACTAGGCAAAGATGTCATAGAATCATAGAATATCAGGATTGGAAGGGACCTCAGCAGGTCATCTGGTCCAGTGCTTCTCAAAGTCGGGCCTCCCTTGTTCAGGGAAAGCCTCTGGAGGTCCGGGCCGGTTTGTTTACCTGCCGCATCTGCAGGTTCTGCCGATCGTGGCTCCCACTGGCCAATGGGGGCTGCGGGAAGTGGCGCAGGCCGAGGGATGTGCTGGCCGCCCTAACCGATCCTGGGGCACACCCTTAGACACTGGCTAATAACTAGACATGGAGCCATTGATCACTACCCATTGAGCCTGACGGTCTAGCCAGCTTTCTATCCACCTTACAGTCCATTCATCCAACCCATGTCCCTCCTATGACTTCTCCTTTTATACATTGATACAAATATGTTACATATTACACTCCAGACATTGTTAGTTACCAACCCTACACCTTGTATCTGCTAGTTGGAACAAAACATCCTTATCCATTATCCTGGTATCCCATCCTTATCTTATGAGGGGGTCAGTGTGTTCTTGTACCATTTCTTAAGAATGTGTTTAGGTAATTACTTGAGAACTCTCCGTATTCTTGTACCAACCTGTCTGATCAAGAATGTGCTTACTTGGCTAGCCAAACCTAGTTTTTCCAAGACCGGGTCTCCTCTGGTTCACGGTCTTTGGTTCACACTTTTAGTTATGCCTAAGGCTCCAGTAAGGCCTACAGTGTGACATTTCTGAAGATTAATAGTCACCAATTTAACTCCTGCATTGCAAATTTTCTTCCCTTTCAGCACTGCTCACACTTGTTTCAGATTCTGACTCCAATGGCAGGTTTTTCTGCAGTTTCATACCAGAGCTCTGAGCAGTCATACTGCTCTCTTATATACAATGCAACTCTCCTACCTATTCTGCCCTGCCTGTCCTTCCTGAACCGTTTATATCCATCCATGACAGTTCTCCAGTCATGTGAGTTATCCCACCAAGTCTCTGTTATTCCCATCACATCATAATTCCTTAGCTGTGCCAGGATTTCCAGTTCTCCCTGCTTGTTTCCCAGACTTCTTGCATTTGTGTATAGGCACTTAAGAGAACTCACTGATCATCCTGCTTTCTCAGTATGAGGCAAGAGTCCTCTCCTCTTGTGCTCTCCTGCTCATGCTTTCTCCTGGTATCTCACTTCCCCACTTACCTAAGGGCTTTGGTCTCCTTCCCCTGGTGAACCTAGTATAAAGCCCTCCTCACTAAGTTAGTCAGCTTGCTTGTGAAGATGCTCTTCCCTCTCTTCTTTACGAGGAGCCCATCTCTGCCTAGCACTCCTCCTTCTTGGAACACCATTCCATGGTCAAAGAATCCAAAGCCTTCTCTCCGACACCACCTGCATAGCCATTCGTTGACTTCCACGATTCGACGGTCTCTACCTGGGCCTTTTCCTTCCACAAGGAGGATGGACGAGAACGGCACTTGTGCCTCAAATTCCTTTTTCAATCTTCTCAGAGCCACGTAGTCTGCAGTGATCCGCTCAAGGTCATTCTGGGCAGTATCATTGGTGCCCATGTGGAGAAGCAGGAAGGGGTAGCGATCCAAGGGCTTGATGAGTCTCGGCAGTCTCTCCTTCACATCATGGTTCCTGGCCAGATATCAGACATTACTTATCAGGGCTGTAAGTCTGGGCATCTGGAGATTATGTAAATGTTATAGTGTCTTAATTTCTATATTAGATGAATATGCATTACAGTATTTGCATGAATCTTCAGTCATAAATCCATCAATCCCACCCCCCACCACCACAACATCAAACCTATTAATTCCCCCCTTACTTTTCTCTCTTCCTTTTCCCTCCAAGTTTCCCCATCTCCTCTGGCTTTTTTGTTATGCCCTCAAATCCTCTCCTCCTCCTTGCTCACTCCTTCTTCCCTGAAATTTCTCTCCTTTCCTTTCTTCCTCTCACTCCTGCTCGCATCCCCTTTGAGCTTTTCTGTCTTCCTGGGGCATCAATATCTTGGCTGCTATAGTGTGCTCTAGGCTGCAGTCTGCTGCTCCCCATGCAGACTCACTCTCTATATTGCTAGGCTGGCTGGATAGCTGCTAGACAGCTCTGCAGGGGGAGGAGAAAGAGGAAGTCCCTGCCCTAGAGTAGAATGATATAGTTTTAGGTATGGATCAGGCCTGAAAGTCTCCTGGTGAAACTGAGATGTACATGTTCTGCAGAGGTCAGATTTAATGTTTTTATTGCAGAGATTATATCTGATGGGAATAAATGCTGTTCCCTTTTGTGTTTCTAGGCAGGAATTGGGGTAAAAGAAGATATCATCTCCCTTGCTGCCCTTACAGGGTCCACACAAGATCAATTCTCTGTCCTGCAAGCTGAGGAATTTTATGATTATAGGCAATGGTCTGTCAGCATCAAGAGGCCACAGCATGGGGGAATCAGTGTGCCCATTTAAAATCCCTGATTTTTAGCGTATCTGGTTGTCCATCTTGGCATTGTGTAACCCTGGCAGCTTCAGAAAGCAAAAGACAAAGCAAGGCCCCCTGTGGGACTCATGTTCAGAGTGAAGTGAGAAAGCAGCTCCTCAGCAGAGTGCTCACATTGAAACTGCTGCCGTCATAGGGGGCGGAGGAGTGAAATTGCAGCAGGCAGGTAATGATAGCGCTGAATACTAGAAGGTCTTTGCTGCCCAATGATGCAATTAATGTAATAGATTCATACCTGATTCTACATGGGTATCTCTGAACAGAATTTGCTTCCTCATCTGGGCCTAGAATCCTCTCCCTCCTACTTCATTGCCTTAATTTTAAGGTGTTTGTGGCTATTACAGAGAAATTTTGATTGAAATATATTGCTCACAGTATTTGGCTGACGGTCCCTTAAAGCTACTGATCTTTTCGGTAATGACACATGGGGTGGATATGATGGAGTAAGAAGAGGGATTTAGACTTTTGATATAGAGAGAAGTAGATTAAATCAACCATTCTGCCCCAAGGCCCCTGCTATATGCCTCTGCATTCCCCAGCTACAGTGTGGGTAGCTATACCTAAGAGCAGCTTTCCAAGGAGTTCCATCCTTAGAACTCTTTACATTAAGAACGAGTGTCCTTCTAAAAGATACATTCTAGCTCAACCAGAAATCAATGATCTCAATGCAGGAATCACTGGGTGAAATTCTATGGCCTACTAGTGCACGAGATCAGACTCAATCGTCAAAATGCTGGCCTTAAAATCAATGACTCTATTAATCTATGCCATGTAAGTAACAAAAACTAAACTTCAGTGAAGCTTTCTTCCCTAGCATGGCTGTCCTTAGGATTTTTGCTGCAGAACCCCTCTGCTCCACATCCTGGTTCTCTCCAGATGCCCTCTCCACAGCTGTACCATGTAGCCCTACTATAGATACCTCTCTGACTCCAGCAGTTATTTTCAGTCTGGTGTCAGTTATTCCTGCTGAGGGCACGAAGGTGGGACCTGAGAGAAGCTCCAGCTCTTATGCTATAGTTAGAGCTTGCTGAATGCACCTGACAGTATGACAGCAGAAATTACCTTGCACTTTCCTGCAATGTTCAAGGCCCTGATAATAGGATGTTTCTACTTAGGAGGCCTGCATCTCTACACATGGGCTTAGCTGTTACCCATTCATTCCATCAATAGACAGTTTCTTCTCTACAATGCTGATCATTGTTACTTGCAGATAGTGCCCTAGGCTGTGCACTGTTTTATCAGCTATCATGCTTCACGCTAGAGGCAGTGGCATTTCAGTACTTGGTGAAGTGAGCTCTGTTGTGGCTCCAAAGTTAAGGTTGACTTGAGTATTGCACTTGAAGTTCAGCATGTATTTCTGAGTTTTAGAATTGACTAGAAGGAAAACGTTATTTATACACTGTGGATTACACTGTAAATCCCTTACTCGCAATGGTGAGCAGCTATCAGTGGAGTCAATAGGACTTTGGAGAACAACAGCATACCAGTGGGAATGAGAGGTTTTCAGCCTGAATCTGTATGAGCAAGAAATTGTCAGCCCCACCTTCAAGGTTGCCTACAATGAGAGCAGCACAGGGAACCAAGGATCGGCAAAGAGGCTTTTCAACGGCTTTATGTATATACACACAGCATTGTCACCGTGCCTCAGTGGGTTACAGCTGAGAATACCAGATTCAGGACAAACTGCTGAGAAATAGGGAAGACTCGCCCCAAACTGGTGGTTATTCTACCATTAGATATACCAAGCCAGTAACAAAAATAAATTTTTGACTGACCACAAGAAATCAAAAATGCACTCTCTTTAGGAATTCCAGCATTTATTTCACCACCCAGACACTAGTTTATGACAACTGTTTATTGAAAACCAATTTCATCAAACAAAGGATTCTTCTGATCTCAAGAGATCAGTGACATAGCTGGGTTAATATATAACTCAGATCTTACCCAATAATCACACTGTTTCCAATCCTTTAATAGCTAAAATCTAAAGGTTTACTTTTAAGAGAAAAGAAATAGAGAGTTAAAATGGTTAAGGAAATCATATACATACAATCATTGCAAAGTACTTCTATCAGGTTTGAAGCCGTGACGGAATAAATTGCAAGTTTGCAAGTCTCTCCAGAAATTACCCAGTCAGCTTGGTGGTCATCAGTCATTGTTTAGAGCTTCCTTATTAGAAATCCAACCCAGAGAAATGAAGCAGGAAATGAAGACAAAATGGAGATGTTTCTAGGGTCTTTTATACCCTGTCCCATGTGGATGGAATTTTACTGTCCCAAACAGAGCTCCCAGTCTCAGTTTGTAGAAAAGTACAGGCACAAGATGGAGTCCAGGGTCCCATGAGCAAGTCACATGCCCTTGCATGACTTGCTGACTCAGATGAACAAGCCATTGGCCACATGGAGGCTAAGGCTCTACAGGAAGAACTAACTGGGTGAAATGAGTTTCTTTTATGGCCCACTGTGAGAGTTAATTGCCCTTGATGGGCCATCAACACAAAGCTGTCTGGCCTGAATGTAGTTTTTATGTGGTGGGTGCTACCCCAGGATCAAATACATTTGAAATACTGGCACACCGCCAATGTTCATAACTTCAGATACAAAGATGATACATGCATACAAACAAAATAATCATATTTGACAGATTCTAACTTTTTCATTGATTCTTTGCAATGACATACCTTGTATAACATTTGTTGCAATGACAGTGGTAGCAGCGTTGATATACAAGGGCATATTTCAATCATGCTGAATCACAACCATGATGGGGGAGAGAAGCCCTTACATGCCAGGTGACAGCTTTATTACTATATAACCGTATGTACATATTTAGCTCCCAAAGGCCCCACTAATGACTGGGGCCCCATTTTGGTGGGTGCTCTACAAACACAGATAAGACACAGGAATACAGGAACTACCAGTATGGATCAAAATCATGAACCATTTCGTCCAGTACCCTGTGTCCAATAGTGGTATGCATCAGATGCTTTTGAAGAAGATGCAAGGACCCTCCCAAGGTGCAAGGATCCTCCCTAGTAATTAGAGATTGTATTAAATTCTGCACCATACGGTTTACTTATTTTTCCAAGACAATCACTGCCATGAAGGGTTTGCAGTTTACGAAACAATAAACAGATAAAAGGTTAGAAATTGGAAACAACATATCAGCAAAAGGACAGGTTGCAATTCATGTGAGGACCCTGGAGTAAATGTCATAGTTGAAGTTATATCGTAACACCTTGTATTTGCCAGCGAATTGGGATGTTGTTTGAATATTGATTTAATTAACATTTTTTTAAAATTGCTATGTTGTACTACATAAGCATAGAGGGGCAGTTGGTTGCAGTATGTGCTTTCAGGAGGCTCAGAGCAGCATGTGTGGGAGATTACTGCCTCCACTTCTAGATTAGGGAAGACCGAGCTTGTTTAAACTTCAAGGAAGCAAAACTTTATTCTTGGAAGTGTGGCACTGGCATGGCTTGGTTTGCTACATGTTTGGTTGGCTGGCTTTTTAACTGAGAGTACAGGGAAAGTGAAGGGGAGGGGGACAGGCATGGGGAAGTGAGCAGGGGCGGCTCTAGACATTTCGCCGCCCCAAGCACGGCCTCATGCCGCAGGGGGCGCTCTGCCGCTTGCCGGTCCCGCGGCTTTGGTGAACCTCCCACAGGCGTGCCTGCGGAGGGTCCTCTGGTCCCACGGCTCCGGTGGACCTCTCACAGGTGTGCCTGCAGAAGATCCGCTGATCCCGCCGGCTTAGGTGGAGCCGCGGGACCAGCGGACCCTCCGCAGGCACACCTGCGGGAGGTCCACCGGAGCTGCGGGACCAGCGGACCCTCCGCAGGCATGCCACCGAAGACTGCCTGCCTGCTGCCCTCCCGGTGACCGGCAGAGCACCCCCTGTGGCATGCCACCCCAAGCACACACTTGGTGTGCTGGGGCCTGGAGACACCCTGGAAGTGAGTAAGAGTAGGGAAGCAGGAAAGAGAAGGAAGAGGAAAGGAACAGTCTCAACTCATCTAATCTGTGTAGCCATAATCAATAGTTTGAGGTTCTGTCTCAACTAGCATAAAAGGTAGGTTTTTTAAACATTAGCTACTAGATTTTAAAATGCTAGTGTAGACAAGGCAAATTATATTTTAACAGGTTAGTTCAAAGTCAAGGTGAGCCCTGGGAAGGGTTTTTAGAGTTAGGTTTGGTCTCTACTTAAAAGTTAGCTTGACATAGCTACATCAGTCAGGGGGGTGAAAAAACATACCCCTGACCAACTTAGTTATGTCTACATAACTTTTAGGTGAAGATGCAGGTATGTGAGTGGAAGAATGATTCTGTTGACATTGCTAGCATCGTTTGCGTGGTGTTCCTACACTGACAGAAAAAGGCCTTCTGGTGGTGTAGGCTGTGTCTACACTACAGAGTTATGCTGGTATAGATATGCCAACACATCTATGCCAGTATAATCTCTGTAGCTTAGAAACAGCCTCAAGCAGTAGAGAAGGTGAAAGCCAATCAATCCTCATTGTTAGGAGAAACATCATCCATCTCAGACACTTTGAGAGAGCTGTTCAAAAAGTGGCAATTCTTTTCTATGTATTCTATGTATTTTTATTTTCCATGCAAAAGAAATAGATTAGATTTCAAATGAAAAATTTTCATTACGTGTAATTTGAGTCAAATCAAAATAAAATGGTTTAATTTTTGGAGGCTATTTCTCATTTCTTTTCCTCCCCCCTTCTTCCCCCCGGAAAGGAAGAGAAAGAGTGAGAAACAAGAACAATGACAACAACTAAGAATACATGAGTGTTTTCATTTCAAACCTAATTGAAAATTTTTGTTTGGATGAAAAATTGATAAACCAGTGAACATTTCCTAACAAAAAGAGAATTGTTTGATTTCCTTCTAAAGTTTTCAAATTGAACTGAACCAAAAAAAGTTTTTAATGAAAAATCTGAAGATAGTGAAGATTATAAAACAGTTTTGTCAAAAAATCTTTTTTAATGAAAAATGTTTTTTAAAAAGAACTTGAAGTGGGAGGATCTGAGTTCTTCTCCTGGTTTTGCTGTGTGCCATTTGGCAAGTCACTTAGTCTGTCTCTGCCTTAGCTTCCCTATCTATAAAATGGGGAAAGAGAGCCCTTTGTCACTGGGCATTGAGGCTTCATTCACTAATAGATCTGATCAACATTTTTCAGACCAAAAAAAAATCCCACTGAAAATTTGGGTTTCTGTATCACCCCTCAGGAAAAGGTAGTTTTGACTAAATTTGCAGATTTTTTTTAAAGGAAGTTTCTAAACATGGCAATTTTTAAAATTTCAATTGAAATTTGTTTAGTTTTGTTTTCTGAAAACCAAATATTTTTTGAAAATTCAAATTGGTTTTTCCCCTTTTCTCCTCCTTTGCCACCTTTTTTGCCATTGTGCACAAATTAATAAATAATGTCCAAGCTGTTGTAGGGCTTTTTTTGCTGTATTTTTTTCCCTTTTCTACTCAGCAGTGTTTCAAAACTTCATCCTGTTGAGGAAATTTTGAAAAGTCACAGAGGGGAAGAGTTAACAAAGTTCATTTTTCTAACTTGGTAACTTTTACAAAGTTGGAGACATTTTTAAAAGTTAAAGTAGAAAAAGGGAAATGTTAAAAAAAGAGAGGAAAGAATAAAAAATCCAACAACTAGACATTCTGTTCCATTCAGGAGCAAAAAAGGGAGAGAACAAAAATCCGAAATTTCAAAAGGTTGTTTTAACTTCTGAAGGTTGAATTGAAATGTGGATGTCAATTAAAATAAAAATGAAATGAAATTTCAGATAGAACTAAAGCCTTTAAAAAAAATTGAATCTAAATGAAAAAATACTGTTTTATTTCATTTTGAAGTTTTCTCATAGAAAAAAATATCAGAATATTTACAACAGAAATTCATTGTTGGAAAAAAGTGTGTTTTATTCTTTGTTTATTAATATTTCTAAAATGCATTGAGATCCCTAAAAATCTGGGTCTGCAGAAGCGCACAGGGTTAGTATTGAATTAACCCTTTGATCAAAGGCTAATTCCCAATAAGGCTTGTTTCTACTGATTGTGTCTGAAATCTTTGTATAAGCTGAGGTTTGTGTTGGTCTCTCTAGGATTTGCTGCAGAATTCTCCGAACTCAATGACTGCAGTGGCCAACAACCCCCAGGGAATTGTGGTCCCAGCATCAGCGCTGCAGCCAGGGAATATCTCCATGACAACGGTCAATTCACAAGTTGTGTCAGGTAGGAGGCGTGCAATGTACATCAGTGACCATGTTAGTCACATCTTTTGCATGCTTAGGTTCTTTCTTTAGATGACAAGAAAAAAAACTGAAGTAAGAACAGGCAGAGCAAATGTCTGTGAAATGAAAGGTACGGCATGGAACTGGACAGCACTTGGCATGTCCAAGTGTCTTCTGACTCAAATGTTGTGAAATGGGAACCCTTGTCTTTCTGTTAAAGCTGAGATCATTAAATGCACGGAAGGAGAGCTCTGATAGCTCTACTGGCTCTGCCTTCTTGGATCAGAGCTCACAATACTGCATGCTAGCCCCTTGGTAGCCAGTAGATTCATTTTCTCAGAACCATTCTTTGTGAGCTGGGCACTGTCTGTTATTTCAGCAACTCTAGTTCTGCTTTCGGTATCAATCTGTGGTCCAGTGCAGAATAGATGTGTTTTAAAATGGAGCTGTAGTGTTGATGCATCAGCCTTCTATCATCTCTGCTTTGCTGAACGTCAAACCAGGGGCGGCTCTATGTTTTTGCTGCCCCAAGCATGGCAGTCAGGCGGCCTTCGGCGGCACACCTGTGGGCGGTCCACTGGTCACGCAGATTCGGCAGCGTTTCTGTGGGTGATCTGCCGGTCCCGCGCCTTCAGCATACCCGCCACCAAAGCTGTGGGACCGGCGGACCTGCTGCAGGCATACCACTGAAGGCAGCCTGACTGCCGCCCTCACAGCAACCGGCAGGCCGCCCCCCATGGCTTGCCGCCTCAGACATGCGCTTGCTGCGCTGGTGCCTGGAGCCACCCCTGTGTCAAATTCTGTAGCTCTAGGGGTGGTCTTATCCGCAGAATAGGATGCGAGAGTTCTATCCCCTCACAGCTACTCCAGGCTGTGGCTGCCCCAGGACCCCAGAACCTGAGAGCTCTTGGCTTTGGAAGGAAATGACATTATTTTGTCATGCTTTTACTATGATCCTTTGCTTCAACCACAGGGATGGATCTAGACCCATTTTTGTCTGGCTGGTCCAATCCTTGTGCTGGACAGTGTGCAGCACATCTATTAGTGTTAATATGCTCCTTTCAAAACTGACTTCTCACTACAACCCTGGGCTGCAGCTGGGACCAATGAAACCACTGGCCTTGTGCATGTGCCTCCCCTTGGCCAGCCTGGAGTGATAAATATCAGCTGTTTCCCTAAAATTCTGCTTTGAACCATATCTTTGTCAGGTGGAGCCCTCTACCAGCCTGTAACTATGGTAACATCTCAGGGCCAGGTGGTAACTCAAGCAATCCCACAAGGAGCCATACAGATCCAGAACACACAGGTAAGATGAGTGGGACCAAGAGGCCTGGAAGGGCTAAGCCAGAGCACTGGCTTCCTTAAAGTTTTAAAAGGGGAACAACTACAGGGAAGGAGCTTGATCATTTTCATTCATCCACTGCTCTCCATCTGCCCCTACAATCTCCTTTCATGCCCTGTTTCAGCTCCTGCTCTCTCTGGTCACATGCTTGCTCTCACACTCTCTTTTTGACATGATCTCACGTTCCCTCCTCTCACACTCTCCCCTCCGTGCTATCTTGTGCTCTCTCTCCCCTCTCACACTCACTCCTGCTCTCTCACCTAAATTGTACAGGCAGACTCACTTACAAACAACAGCTGCCATTGCTTTTAGCAGATTTTAGGTCCAGCAGTTCCTGACAATATACTTAGCAATGAGGAGCCAAACATTCTGTCAGAGTGCAGACAGCTCTCATTAAAATCAGTGGGGGTTATGTACTCACACATGATCAGGCCTGGGACATCCAGCCAGACCTATGGATAATGCAAGTGTGATGGGCCGACAAAGGGAGATCTGAGTTTCGATCCTGCACTAACACTCTGGCTTCTTAGTAAGTAACTGCCCCATGACATGTGAACGTCGTTGAGAAGATGCAGACCCATGACCAGCCTGTGTGAAATAAATCAAAGAAAGGCTCTGATTTACTTGGGGTTGGTCCTGCTTTGAGCAGGGGGTTGGACTAGATGACCTCCTGAGGTTTCCTTCCTAATCTTCTATGATTCTATGCTAATCCATTTCTGAGGGGCAGGGTGATTCAGTAAAGTTATTCTCTGACCTTATTGCAATAGGTTTGACAAACTGATAGAGTCCTGTGCTTGCCCTATATGAATACATATTTCAGTAAGACTTTTTAGGATCTGAATCCCAAATATTTATGTGCTTCTGCTGTGGTTAGCTACATTAGCTTAGCAGTGGGCTGCCTCATCCACTGAAGAGTCCTGAACTAGCTAGGGCCTAATGTTTCAGAGAGTTCAGGGTCTGGTAATAAGAACTGCCCTCTACTAAAATAAAGCTCTGTTCCTCCAGAGCTCTTTTGCACTTCAGTGTTGCAGAGCTTTGAAGCTTGGGAGAACAAAGCTCCTTGTTTAGTTTTCTCTTTACAAAATAAAACTATACACACAGAATGCAAAAAATACTACAAAAAGCTAATGATAAAATTACAGCTAATCACGCAAAAGTCAAGAGAGGTTAAACTAAAGGTTTCTCACACAACTGTAACTCTACCTCTTTGTTTGAATGCATTATAAATACAGGGACAGATTCACCCAAATGCTCCTGCTGTGTTGCATGACTCTTATGATGCAAAGCAGCTATAAACCCATTTAAGCAGCAACTTAAGCTAGGTTTACAGTTGCTTTGCATCACAGTAGTGCAAAGCAGCTGGAGTGTACCTGTAAATCTGGCTCAGTCTTTAATTACATGATCACACACTATTTCTCAAGATAATACAAAAACATATCATACAGGTCTTTTCTACAACTTCAGACAGACACATATAACATCTTGTAGTGCTATGCAGTCCACAGAAGTTGTTTATATGAAATGTATGTGGAAAACACACTTAGGCCTGGTCTACACTACGTGTTTATACCAAATTTTGCAGCGTTAAACCGATTTAACCCTGCACCCATCCACACAATGAGGCCCTTTATATCGATATAAAGGGCTCTTTAAACCGGTTTCTGTACTCCTCCCCAATGAGAAGAGTAGCGCTGAAATTGGTATTGCCATATCGGATGAGGGTTAGTGTGGCCGCAATTCGACAGTGTTGACCTCCGGGCAGTATCCCACAGTGCACCATTGTGACTGCTCTGGAAAGCCATCTGAACTTGGATGCACTGGCCAGGTAGACAGGAAAAGCCCCGCGAACTTTTGAATTTCATTTCCTGTTTGGCCAGCGTGGAGAGCTCACCAGCACAGGTGACCACGCAGAGCTCATCAGCACAGGTAACAATGCAGTCTCCTGAGAATTGAAAAAGAGCTCCAGCATGGAACGCACAGGAGGTACTGGATCTGATCGCTATATAAGGAGAAGATTCCATGCTAACAGAACTCCGTTCCAAAAGACAAAATGTAAAAACATTTGAAAAAATTTCCAAGGCTATGATGGAGAGAGGCCACACCAGGGACTCAGTACAGTGCCGAGTGAAATTTAAAGAGCTCAGACAAGCCTACCAGAAAACCAAAGAAGCAAATGGAAGGTCCGGGGCAGGGCCGAAAACATGCTGCTTCTACGCTGAGCTGCATGCAATTCTAGGGGGGTCTGCCACCACTACCCTAACCCTATCCGTGGATTCCAAGGTGGGGTTGGTAATCTCAGCCATGCCTGAGGATTCTGCGGGTGGGGAAGATGAGGAGTAGGAAGAGGATGACGAGCTTGCAGAGAGCATACTGCACTCCATTCTCCCCAACAGCCAGGAGCTTTCTCTCATTCAGACGGAATTACCCTCCCAGCCCTCCCAAGCCACTAGCCCAGACAATGAAGCCATGGAAGCGACCTCTGGTGAGTGTACCTCTGTAAATATAAAACATGGTTTAAAAGCAAGCATTTTTTAATGATTAATTTGCCCTGAGGACTTTGGACGCATTCGCGGCCAGTACAGTTATTGGAAAAGTCTGTTAACATGTCTGGGGATGGAGCGGAAATCCTCCAGGGACATCTCCATGAAGCTCTCCTAGAGGTACTCCAAAAGCCTTTGCAGAAGGTTTCTGGGCAGGGCAGCCTTATTCCGTCCTCCATGGTAGGACCACGCCATGCATGTAGCAAGTAATCTGGTATCATTGCATGACAAAGCCTAGCTATGTATGGTCCCGGTGATTGCTGGCATTCAAGCAACATCCGTTCTTTATCTCACTGCTTTATCCTCAGGAGAGTGATATCGTTCATGGTAACCTAGTTGAAATTCAGGAATTTAATTAAGGGGACAGAGATGGCCATTCCTACTGGGCTGTTTGCCTGTTGCTTAAAAGAAATCGTTCCTTGCAGGTAGCCAAGCGGGGGGAGGAGAAGGGGGATTGGCCCTGAGCTTTTTCGCATTTGGCTAGCAGTGATCTTCCATGATACCAGCCACACGGTTGGGGGAGGGGTAAAGCGATCATCCCAGAGAATTGGATGGGGGGGTGGTTTCTGCTGCTGCATGTTAACAGGAAAGAAGCATCATTGAACGAGATTTGCTTGGTTTTGGGGAAAGGAGGGCACTGTGTATATGAAGGCTGCAGAAGCCGAAAGACAATGGCTTACCTTGGCTGCATGCAAGCTGAATTCTGCTGCCCGGACCTGTGTCTGTGAGATCTCTAACAGCAGAGCCGCAGGCACTCAATATTAAGATGCAAAATGCGACCTTGTAGTGAAATCACATGTGCTATGTAAGGTGAATAGTGTTGTTCACCGTGAAAGAGTATAAGTATTGTTCTATAAAATGTATCTTTTTAAATACTTCTCTCCCTTTTTTCCCTCCTTCATGCAGCTGCACATTTTTCAAGCCTCCCTACTCCATCCCGAAGGCTATCTCAGATAAGGCGGCGGAAAAAGAAGACGCGAGACGAAATGTTCTCGGAAATCATGGAAGTGACCCGCAATGAAAGAGCTCATTTGAATGAGTGGAAGGATGTGGTATCAAATTACAGGAAAGATGCCAGTGAATGTGAGGACAGAAGGGACCAACGTGAGGACAGACGGGATGCTTGAGATGAGAGATGGCAGCAGGAAGATCAGAGGTGTAGGCAGGAAGATCAGCGGTGGTGGGATGCAACACTGGGGCTGCTGCGTGATCAAACTGACATCCTCCGATGTCTGGTGGACCTTCAGAAACAGCAGCAGAATCACAGAGTGCCGCTGCAGCCCCTGTGTAACCACCCTCACCCCTCACCATGTTCCATATCCTCCTCACCCAGACGTGTAAGAACACATGGGGGAAGGCTTCATGCACCCGCCCACTCCACCCCCGTGGACAGTACAACCAAAAGACTGTCATTACTTTGAAATTTTTTTAATGGCCTTTTCCTTCCCTCCTGTCCTTCTCCCAAACCACACCCGGGCTACCTTGTCAGTTCTCTCCCTCTTTTTATAATGAATTAATAAATAATACATGATTTTTAAATGATAGTGACTTTATTTCCTTAGAAAGCAAGCTGTAATTGAAGCGGGAAGGTGGGTTGCTTACAAGGAATGGATCGATCAAGGAGGGGGGTTCATCAAGGGGAAACAAACCCAGCAGTCAGACTGTACCCTGGCCCGTGATGAAACTCATTTTCAAAGCTTCTCTGATGTGCACCTCTTCCTGGTGTGCTCTTCTAATCGCCCTTGTGTTTGGCTGCGCATAATCAGCAGCCAGGTGATTTGCCTCAGTCTCCCACCCCGCCATAAAAGTCTCCCCCTTACTCTCACAGAGATTGTGGAGCACACAGCAAGCAGCAATAACAATGGGGACATTGATTTGGCTGAGGTCAGAGCGAGTCAGTAATGTGCGCCAGCATGCCTTTAAATGGCCAAATGCACATTCTACCACCATTCTGCACTTGCTCAGCCTGTTGTTGAACAGTTCCTGACTACTGTCCAGGCTGCCTGTGTATGGCTTCATGAGCCCTGGCATCAGGGGTAGGCTGGGTCCCCCAGGATAACTACAGGCATTTCAACATCCCCAACTGTTATTTTCTGGTCTGGGAAGTAAGTCCCTTGCTGGAGCCGTTTAAACACAGTAGTGTTCCTGAAGACGCGAGTGTCATGAACCTTCCTGGCCATACCACGTGGATGTTGGTGAAACGTCCTTTGTTATCCACCAGTGTTTGCAGCACCATTGAAAAGTACCTCTTGCAGTTTATGTACTGGGTGCCCTGGTGCTCCAGTGCCAAGATAGATGAAACCCATATCCCTATCACCCCACCACAGTTAGGGAATCCCATTGCAGCAAAGCCATCCACTATGACCTGCACATTTCCCAGAGTCACTACCTTTCGTAGTAGCAGCTTAACGATTGCTTTGGCTACTTGCATCACAGCAGCCCCCACAGTAGATTTTCCCACTCCAAATTTATTCCTGACTGACCGGTAGCTGTCTGGCGTTGCAAGCTTCCAGATGGCTATTGCCCCTCGCTTCTCAACTGTGAGGGCTGCTCTCATCTTGGTATTCTGGCGTTTCAGGGCAGAGGAAAGCAAGTCACAAAGTTCCATGAAAGTGCCCTTACGCATGCAAAAGTTTTGCAGCCACTGGGAATCGTCCCAAACCTGCAAAACTATGCGGTCCCACCAGTCTGTGCTTGTTTCCCGGGCCCAAAATCAGCATTCAATGGCTAGAACCTGCCACATTACCAGCAGGATCTCCAAAGCACAGGGGCCTGCGGTTTGAGAGAATTGTGTGTCCATGTCCTCATCACTCTCGTCGTCGCGTTGGCGTAGCCACCTCCTCCTCACCTGGTTTTGCAGGTCCTGGTTCAGCATAGACTGCACGAGAATGCACGAGGAGGCAACGTCCACGATTGTGGTCTTGAGCTGAGCAGGGTCCATGCTTGCTGTGCTATGGCGTTTGCACAGTTCACTCAGGAAAAAAGGCGTGAAATGGTTGTCTGCTGCTTTCACGGAGAGAGGGGTGAGGCTGTACCCAGAACCACTCGCGACAATGTTTTTTGCCCCATCAGGCACTAGGATCTCAACCCAGAATTCCAAGGGGCAGGGGAGACTGCAGGAACTATGGGATAGCTATGAGATAGCTACCCACAGTGCAACGCTCCGGAAGTCAACACTAGCATCAGTACATGGATGCACACCGCCGAATTAATGTGCTTACTGTGGCCGCATGCACTTCACTTTATACAATCTGTTTTAAAAAACCGGTTTCTGTAAAATCGGAATAATCCCGTGTGTAGACGTACCCTTAGACAACATGCCATGAACAACAAAGAGTCATAACGACAAAGGATCATAATGAAAATGCATTGGCTTTCACATAGGTTTAAAATCAAATGCTAAACTCTTCCATCAGGAATACATGTATATTTGATGTCAGTTTACAGAAAAAAAAAACAGTTTTCTATGTACTTGAACTGGTCTAGCTAGAAATGTATTGATAACTTTCAAGCCAAGTGTAAATTCTGTACTCAGTTTACTATGGACTGAAAAGACAATATTTAAAAGAACAAACATTTAAAAGCAATTATGGCCTAGTTGGCAGATGTGACTGAGGCAATAGAAGCTGTGGATGCCCAGCACTTCTGAAAATCATGTCCTTAACAAAGAAAGATGAATGCATTGAATCTCAGAGTGTTCAGAAATGCAGAGAGTCGCAGTGAAAAAATACACAGGAATTAACCTTTTATTTTAAGGAATTCCACACAGGCATTTCTCTGAGATATCCCTCAGTTTGGTTCATTCCAGAGCTACAGCTAAGTTTATTATCAGACATTTTAATGTGAATTAGGCTGAATTTGAGCAATTTACTATAGGATTATAGACAGACTTTAAGGTCAGAAGAGACCATCATGATCATCTAGTCTGACCTACTGATGGTTTAAAGACTTCAAGTTACAGAGAATCCACCACTGACACTAGTTTAACCTGAAAATAACCCAGGCCCTGCTTGACACAACAGCAAATTTTTGAATGATCTGCATTGTATAGAACAAAAATATGATACAACAATATACAGCAGTGCACAGGATAATACATCTCTCCTGTCAACAAAAGATATCGCCATAATCACTCATCCTCAGCTCCCACGCACATGAATTATGGAGCTCAGTAAAAAGGTTCGTTTCTTTTATTGTTCACCACTAGTTTGTTTCCTTTGTATTCTCCCTCCCTTTTCATAAATTATAGGCATTTGCAGAAACTGATTCAGAATACTGAGATTTGTATTCACTGTGCTAAAGAATTTTTCCAGCCTTCCCTTGGAAGTCCATAGAGACAAAGTCAAACCTAGCTGGCAGATGTTTGTGCTTGTTTCATACAAAAAACTATATCCGAAGGTAAAGGTTGCAGATTTAAGCACTCAAAATGCCAGAAGTAAGGTTGTCTGTGCAACCTAACTATATGCCTCTTTTGTAACAGAGGTAGGGATCCCTCTGTTTCTATACTCATGTAATTAAAGACTGTCATAATACACACACAGAAGCAGAATTAAGGTTGCATGGGTGTTTCCTACCCAGTTAGTGTTTGATTTTGCCATTTTAACTGTCTTTTAATAAAAGTAATGAGTATGAAGTTTTAGGTTTTTTAAAAAAACAAGTAATAAAAACTGAAATTCTGTCACATAGAGCCATAATGGGAATTTTTAAGAGCAGGTTAGACAAATACCTGTCCAGGATGCTCTAGATAATACTTAGTCCTGCCATGAGTGCAGGGGATTGGACTACATGTCCTCTCAAGGTCTCTTCCAATCCTATGATTCTACAATGACTCCTCCCTCTGTGGTTTGAACCCAGTAAGGGAGCAGTAAACACCAGTAATTTGGTTGACTTAATTTACCCTCTCTGCACACACATCATACAAAACTCATCAGGTTTACTTTGAGATGAGATATGATGCAGAGTGGTCAAGTTATTCCATTTCTATGGTAATGGCACAAACAATGACACCAGCATGTTAAAATGACAACTTTGAAATATTTGCATTTGGCTGTTAAATAATACACAGTCATTAAACTAAGACAACATTGGGTTTCTTTGTGATCTCAAAGCATCACAACAATAACCTAAGGGTTAAACAAAATCTAATAATAAATATGTACAGGTATCATTATCATCATGTTGTTCACCATTGTGGTCTCTGTTGAGACTTTGGGCATGACATTTTGGGGTAAAATCCAGACCAGTGACTTGCCCTGAAACCTGGGGTTCCTCTCAATGCTTTGCTAATGTAGCTCCCAACCTGGGTTCCTCACAAAAAGCCAAACAACATGCAGGTCACCTCCTGAGTGTCTGTGTATAGCTTCAGCCCTCGTCCAGCAGCTCTGAACCCAGCAACCTGTCAGCAAACACCAGCAACACTCTGGCTTCAAACAGCTTTGGTTACTACCTGCAGAGTGGCCCAAACACACTCCCCTAAACGTATGTTCTGCACAGTCCAGCCCTCTCCTGGACATTCCAGGTGTGCTGGACCCATTGCCCCTTTAAGGGGATCAATATACAACACTCTCGCTACTTTTAAATTGAGTTAAGAATATAAGAATGACCACACTGGGTCAGACCAAAGGTCCATCCAGCCTAGTATCCTGTCTGCCCACAGTGGCCAATGCCAGGTGCCCCAGAGGGAGTCAACCTAACAGGTAATGATCAAGTGATCTCTCTCCTGCCATCCATCTCCATCCTCTGACAAACAGAGGCTAGGGACACCATTCCTTACCCATCCTGGCTAAAAGCCATTAATGGACATAACCTCCATGAATTTATCCAGTTCTCTTTTAAACCCTGTTATAGTCCTAGCCTTCACAACCTCCTCTGGCAAGGAGTTCCACAAGTTGACTGTGCGCTGTGTGAAGAACTTCCTTTTATTTGTTTTAAACCTGCTGCCCATTAATTTCATTTGGTGGCCCCTAGTTCTTATATTATGGGAACAAGTAAATAACATTTCCTTATTCACTTTCTCCACACCACTCATGATTTTGTATACCTTTATCATATCCCCCCTTAGTCTCCTCTTTTCCAAGCTGAAAAGTCGTAGCCTCTTTAATCGCTCCTCATATGGGACCCGTTCCAAACCCCTAATCATTTTAGTTGCCCTTCTCTGAACCTTTCCTAATGCCAGTATATCTGTTTTGAAATGAGGAGACAATATCTGTACACACAGTATTCAAGATGTGGGCGTACCATGGATTTATATAAGGGCAGTAAGCTATTCTCCATCTTATTCTCTATCCCTTTTTTAATTATTCCTAACATCCTGTGTACTTTTTTGACTGCTGCTGCACACTACGTGGATGTCTTCAGAGAACTATCCATGATGACTCGAAGATCTCTTTTCCGATTAGTTGTAGCTAAATTAGCCCTCATCATATTGTATGTATAGTTAGGGTTATTTTTTCCAATGTGCATTACTTTACATTTATCAATATTACATTTCATTTGCCATTTTGTTGCCCAATCACTTAGTTTTGTGAGATCTTTTTTAAGTTCTTCACAGTCTGCTTTGGTCTTAGCTATCTTGAGCAGTTTAGTATCATCTCCAAACTTTGCTATCTCACTGTTTACCCCTTTCTCCAGATCATTTATAAATAAGTTGAATAGTATTGGTCCTCGGACTGACCCTTGGGGAACACCACTAGTTACCCCTCTCCATTCTGAAAATTTACCATTTATTCCTATCCTTTGTTCCCTGTCTTTTAACCAGATCTCAATCCATGACAGGATCTTGACTCTTATCCCATGACAACTTAATTTACGTTTGATTTGAGTTACCCAAACAAGTAACAGCACTGGATTCGTTTTGACTAAAGAATAAAACAAGTTTATCTAACTACAAAGAAATAGATTTTAAGTGAGTACAGGTATTAAAGTCAGAAGTGTTTACAAGAGAAATAAAGATAAAACATTTTCTAAACTTAAACTAGTCTTGGCTTGAGGAGAGGTTTTTACCACAATTGAAGTCATTCCAGGCTTCCTCCACCTTTTGATCCCCAAGTTCTTCAGTCCAATCCACTTCCCTAACTAATTTCCTTAATTCTTTAAAAAGTTAGCTCTTTTGAAATAAAAAAACCCAGTCACAGATCTATTTTTGTTTATCCTTCCATTTAGTTTAAACTGAATTAGCTCATGATCACTCGAACCAAGGTTGTCCCCTACAACCATTTCTTCTATGAGGTCCCCACTACTCACCAAAACCAAATCTAAAATGGCATCCCCTCTTGTTGGTTCAGCAACTATTTAGTGAAGGAATCCATCAGCTATCACATCTAGGAAAATCTGAACCCTATTATTACGACTAGCACTTGTTCTCCTGGGAAGTTAAAGTCTCCCATGATCACACAATTCCCATTAGTATTTACTTCATTAAAAACATTAAAGAGGTCTGTCCATATCCAAATCAGATCCTGGTGGTCTATCGCACGTCCCAAGCACTATCTCAGGGGAGGCTCTAGTAGCTTTCTTCCCCAATGTGATTTTTGCCCAGACAGACTCTGTCTTATCCGTTCCATCCTTTCTTATTTCTTTCCAGTCTACCTCATCATTGATATACAATGCTACTCCACCACCTTTTGCTTTATTTCTGTCTTTTCTAAACAGCACATACCCTTCAATACCTGTACTCCAGTCATGACTACTATTCCACCGTGTTTCTGTTATCCCTGTAATATCTAATCCAACCCCCTGCTCAAAGCAGGACCAATCCCAAGTTTTTGCCCTAATTGTCCCCCTCAAGGACTGAACTCACAGCCCTGGGTTTAAGCAGGCCAATGCTCAAACCACTATTAGAGCACAGCCTTAAGTGTGAGACTGACCTGGACAGCAAATTTGAACTGCAATTATAGAAAGCTATTATAATCACAATTTGGCAATTAAGAAGATGAAAACATTTCACGTTTGTATATTGCAAAATGTTGACATCTGCCAAATACTAAACAGCTTAATGATTTCTAAACAAATGTCCATGCAAAACCAATCAATTTTCAATACATTGTTGATTGGTAGCTTTGACCAACAAATACCACATTAATGTGCTGAAATTAACTTCTACAGTAAAAACTGTAGTTATGTGGCAGTGTTTCTGGAACTGTGGAGGGGGGGGGGGAACCAAAGACTCATTTGGGTACATTCAATCTTGCCTACAGGTTTATGGCACCACTTGACAACTCCATATCATATCTCATTGAAATGTACATAAAATAAACTTCAAATGATATGATGTGCGTGTGTGTATGGATAGGTATATTAAACTCCAGACACATGGCCCTTTTTGGAGACTTGCCACATACCTACAAGACCTTCAGATCCACAGCACAGACATCTACTATTTGAGTTAAAGAGTTAAAGTGGTGGCAATAGATGATTATCCTCAGTGTGGATCAGCCACTACAGTGGAACATGGCACATGCTATGCTAGTGGTTACATAACCAAGAAAACCTACCATTTTCTGCATCATGTTGTGCTCTCATGATTCATATACTGTCACTGACCCACAGGGTTAGATCTAGCTCTATTGATCCAGGGATGAGGAATCAGGGATCCCATTTTATCTGGTCTGTGTTATGCAGGAGGGCCATGTACATGATCACAATAGCCCCTGTTGGCTCTCAAAACTAAGGGGGTGCTATTCATTATTTGCCTTATCACAATGCCTATGAGCCATCATCATGGACCAGGAACCCACTCAGATTAATATATTATGATGCCAGAAGGAAGTGTTGTGGTTATCTAGTCTGACCTCCTGTATAACACAGGCCAGATAACTTCCCTATATTAATAATTCCTGTTTGAACTGGAGCAGATCTTTTAGAAAAACATCTGAACATTCCCAGCGATGGAGATTCCACCGCAAACCTTGGTAAATCATTCCAATAGTTAATTACACTCATTGTTAAAACTTTGCACCTTATTTGTAATCTGAATTTGTCTAGCTTCAACGTCCAGACATTGGATCATGTTCTACCTTTTTCTGTTAGACTGAAGAGCCTTCTATGAAATTTCTGTTCTCCATGTAGGTACTTCTAGACTGTGATCCAGGCGCCCCTTATCTTCCTCCTTCATAAGCCAAAAAAATGGAGTTCCTTGAGTCTTTCACTATAAGGCATGTTTTCTAATCCTTCAATCATTTTTGTGGCTATTTTCTGAACTCTTGCCAATTTTTCAACATTCTTCAAGTATGGACACCAAAACTGGACATGGGATTCCAGTGGTTGCAACAGTGCCAAATACAGAGGTAAAATAACCTCTTGACTCCTACTCAGGATTCTCCTGTTTATACATTCAAGTGTCGCATTAGCCCTTTATGACACATCACCACACTGGGAGCTCATGTTCTGCTGATTATCCACTCTGACCCCCAAGTATTTTTCAGAGTCACTGCTTCCCAAGATAGAGTCCCCCATCATGTAAGTATGGTCTACATTCTTTGTTGCTAAACGTATGATTTTACATTTGGCTGAACTGAAATACATATTGTCTGCTTGTCTCAGTTTTCCAAGCAGTCCAGATTGCTCTGCATTAGGGACCCAGCCTCTTCATTATTTACCATTCCCCTCAATCTTTATGTCATCAGCTGATATTTTTTCCTTCCAGATCATTGCTAAAAATGTTAAATAGCATAAGGTTGGGAACTGATGCCTGTGGGACCCCACTTAGAAATACAAGTGCTCAGTGATGATTCTCTGATTACAATTACATTTTGAGACCTATCAGTTAGCAGTGTTTTTTAATCCATTTAATGTGTGCTGAGCTGATTTTGTATCATTCTAGTTTTTTAATCAAAATATCATGCCATATCAGTTTTCAATCCACCACAATATTATTATGAGGGACAGAGCCGTAGTTTTTCTGTAGCGCTCAGCAAAAAAAGGTATAAAAATCTGAAAATGTTCAAAGCTCTCATTGTTTGGAGAGAACCTATATTTTCGGAAACCCTTGACCAAATAACCTCAAATTTATAGCACAATGTATATCCCAGTCCCTCTTGTAGCATAACACATTTTCTGACAAACCCCTAGGGAAGTGGATTTTTCAGCACTTTGAAAGTCAGCTGTTAAACAGAAAGTTATTCTCAACCTTAACTATGGAAGTGGCAGCCTTCCATAATACTTCCTGCTCCCAAGGCTAAAACTTCCAAAGGTACGGAGATGCCATCCATTATTTATAAATCTTAATTCTTTTTGGTTGGGGGAGACCTGCTCATTTGAGACATAAACGTTTTGGAGAATTCAATGTAAGGCTCATCACTCATGAGTAATCATCACTCATATGTAAGGCTATGTTTTAGTTACAGGTATTTTTAGTAAAAGTCATGGATGGGTCCCGGGCAATAAACAACAATTCATGGCCTGTGACCTGTCCATGACTTTTACCATATACCCTTAACTAAAACTTGAATTGAGGGGACCATGGGTGCTCTGGGAAGGCGGGCAGTGGTGCACAGCTGGTGTTGGGAGGGGGGGCCAGGTGGCGGCACGTGGCCTGGGACCCCTGCTGGTCCTGGAAGGGGGAAGGGTTGGTGGGGCTGGAGGGCTCCCTATCTGGCTCTGACCAGCATGTCTCTGCAGCTCATAGGGGGAGGGGCAGCCAAGGGGACTCCAACTCACTGCTCCCATCACAATGCCAGCTCCGCAGCTCCCATTGGCTGGGAACCAAAGCCAATGGGAGCTGCGGGGGCAGCACCTGCAGCATAGGCAGTGTGCGGAGCTCCTCTGGCTGCTCTGCCTAGGAGCTGCATGGACATGTCAGTGGGAGCTGGGGAGCGCCCCCCAACCCAGGTAAGCACTGCCATGCACCCCAACCCTCTGTCCGAGCCCTGAAGCCCCTCCCACACACCCAAACTGCTGCTGCTGGCCACTGCAGAAGTCACGGCGGTCATGGAAAGTCACCAAATCCATGATTTCCATTACCTCTGTGACAGACAGGCAGCCTTACTCATGTGCTCTCCAGAAAAGCTACCTGATGGATGGGAGGCTGTGAAAGGTCTGGTGAGATTGACTTTCTTTATGTCTCTAACAACATGGTCTGGGACTTGAAACTATTCAAATACAAAGTGTAAGACCCAGGATCAAACTTCCTGAAGAGTCGCGGGTTCCCAGGAGTAATAATGCAGCCTCTGCATTTACAGGGTAACATAGAGGGTACAAACTACCCTCTTTCTTTGTTTGATACAGAAACGCACCCAGGGAATGAATAAGAGCTCAAAAGGAGCCCTCCCCTTTTCTCTCCCCATCCGATCCCAGTGCAGACTCTTTTACTCCGACAGCGAGCCCTCTCCCCTTATGACCCTAACTTTTTAGAGCAGAGTAGCTACTTTTGTTTACCTGCCACAGTCCCAGCTAAATTCCATGTAGGTATTTCTTGCTGTTGCAAATGAGTTCCAGTTAGTCTCTTCCCCTGGCACGCTCCGATCTGGGGAAAATCATATACCTTCTAGTGTTACACAGGTGAGACCCTGCATTTCAGTTTCAACATTTCACACTGCGCCAGTTGAAACCAGATAGCACCTGATCAGCCTTTGAGTCCTTTGAACTTGCACTCACCCTCTTTTCACATTAATGCATTTATTTCTTATTTTACAAAGCTTACTAAAACACTCCTAAGTGGATTTTCACTACTGCAGTCTCCATGGTCCTTACCTTGTCCTCAGCTCTTTGAGCCTGGATGAGGAAGAAAAAATAAAATCCAAATCTAGGTTCTTTTTAATGTATAAAGGGAATTGCTGGCTCAGATCATACCGTGAAACTGATCAGATGTATGAAATACAAGTATGCTGGGAATATTGTGGCAGTGACAAAGCCCTGGACAAGCACCTCCTGATGCTATTCCTGTACTGCCTGGGTAATTTATTCTGCCTAGGCCCTGCAATACATCATAATCTTTGCCTGAGGGAATCATTTATACCTGACACAGGGCTGCCATAGTGATGTTTAATTCATACAGGAGAAGTGTTTTGATGAAGAACCTAAAAAAAAATAAAATAAAAGAAAAGGCTTTAAGTTGATGTTGAGATTTCAGCTAGTTTCCTGCAACCTCATTAAAACTCTTCTTCCCAAGAATATATATAGTGCCCCCTATCCACCTGGTTACTTCCGTTAGTGCCAAGCTCCTTATGGGTTTTGATGGACAGGCCTGGGTTCTTCTGGATCCTGCCATCTACTCAACAGAATGTAACTTCTTTTTCTTCCCATAGGAATGTATTTGGCAGTGCCTCCACCTGCCTTGCTCCTTCCTGGCAGGGTCACCAGGGCAGCTTGGGAGGAAAATTCTAATCACAGAGTAACACCCACTTACTTGCAGATAGTTGCAGACTACCAAGCGATAATACAAACACATTACAATATATTTAACAGTAATTCTATTAAACAGAAGGTAAATATAACATAACAGGGTAAAACATATTCTCGGGGTCACCAGTGTCCATGCTGACAATACCTGTGAATTTCCCCAGTCATGTAACCTGATTTGGCAAATGTACAGTTAGCATCCCATTGGTAGGTGTACTTCACAGGGGCCCTTGATGGCTGCGACCATGAGATCTTTGGTGCAGCAGTTAGCAATGTTGCTGACTGGGTTCAGTACAGCCCAAAGGACTCTCACATGGTAGGGTAGTAAGTCCCTCTGCAGATTTAATAGGCAGCAGGTGATACAATTCCCAAACCTTTCCCCCCGGGCTTGAGGACACTCCCTGACTAGCTAACTGAAGGATGGTGCACTCTCAACAGATCTGCAGGTTCAGAGATGGCTCTGGACTCCTCAGCACTACAGAGGGGCTGATGAGCGCTGCTGGCAGGCATCCTCTCCATGCAGGAGTCAGGCTGCTCCTGGTGCCAGGATTTCACCTCCCCGCTACAGGGTGCCGGGCTCATGGTGCAGGTTACAATAACTCTACTAAACTCCAAACTGTAGTCTCCAGCCTCAGTGCTCAGACACACTCTCAGCAGGGAGCAGCCCTGGACAAGCACCTGCAGAGCTGGCCATGCAGTGACTGATCTCACCTGAGGGGCTGGGGGGCTAACTCAGCCAGGCTGGGGGAAGTTTTCCCAGTAAAACTCTAGAAACTGGGTGTTGCCTTGGAGCGGGAAAGGCTCAAGCTGAGGGATCTTGCTTTCAGGTCCTCAGAGGCCAGTTCTCAGGGGCAACTCTGCATGCAAGACTGGGACTCACCAGTCTCCCCACCCTTGACAGGCCATCCTGCCCTTACCCTAGCTGGCTGCAGACTACTCCCCAAAATGGCTTCTCCCCCATTCAGGGCTCCCTGGGAAGGGCATCTCACTCCCTATTGTTCAGGCTAGCTCTTCTTCCTTTGCTTTCCCTTGTCAATCATTTGCTCTGAGCAGGCTCCTGCAATCCTTCCCCAAACCAACAGAGCCCCTATTGTTCTACATGACTCTCCTCTCTCCCTCTGGGTTGCTAAGCAGTCTCCGAGTCTGTCCTTGGCCCCCTTCCTACCCTACCAGGGACAATGTACCTCTCACTGAACTACCATCACACAGAACCCAAGGAATCTACTTGGGGGGTTACATATTTATACACACACACACCTTTCTATTTAAAAACATTTCTTTGCTGTTCTGGGAATAAGCTCATTGAGACTCACATGTTTATAACTCCTTATAAATGAATGAGGGATAGCTCAGTGGTTTGAGCATTAGCTTGCTAAACTCAGGGTTGTGAGTTCAATCCTTGAAGGGGCTGTTTGGGGTAAAAATCAGTACTTGGCTCTGCTAGTGAAGGCAGGGGGCTGGACTTGATGACCTTTCAAGGTCCCTTCAAGTTCCAGGAGATAGGTATATCTCCTATTATTAATAGATTAAGGGTTTTCATCTCAAGCAGCAAACGGTTGTTCAGAGAAAAGGTAGTTACTGTTTAAGACTAACTGTATTCTGTGTCTGATGTGAGCAAATCAGACAGCATTTGGGCCTGTTAGTAACATATTTGAATGATACTTTGCCACAATCGGCTCCAAGTTTTTTGCAGTCCCAAGCAAAAAAATTTTCCCATGCTCCCCTAGCCCCACCCCAACTCCGCCCCTTCCCTGCCCCATTCCAACCCCTTTCACAAATCCCCAGCCCCGCCTCCTCCCCCAGGCATGATGCATTTCCCCTCCTATCCCTCCTTCCTTCCTAGTGGAGGTGAGCTGGGGGGGAGCGGTTCCTCTGCCTCCCCCCAGGATTACTTCCTGCGGCCCTCCCCATGCCCCCAACTGCTGCAGCTCACCTCTGCTCCGCCTGCTTCCCTGGGCATGCCACCACCGCTCTGCTTCTCCCTCCTCTCTCCCAGGCCTGCTGCAAAACAGCTGATTTGCACAGCAAGCCTTGGAGGGAGGGGGGAGAAGCGGAGCGGTGACGCGCTTGGGGGAGCAGGTGGAAGTGGAGCAGAGATTAGCTGGGGGGGGAGCGATTCCTCTGGCCTCTCCCTGCAGGGTTACTTCCTGTGGCCCTCCCCGCACCCCGACCCCCACCCACGGTTGCAGCTCATCTCCACTCAGAGCCGGCTCCCGGCTTTTTGTGCCCTAAGCAAAAAAAAAAATGGAGCCAGAGTCCCTTGGAAAGTGCCACCCCAAGCACATGCTTGGAGCACTGGTGCCCAGGCCCTGTACTTTGCGTTGGCACTTAGGGTCAGTTGTGCCAAATTGTAATATATTTTTCAGTAGGAAAGTTTGATCAAGGTTGCCTGCCAGATTCATTGTAGTTGCAGTTCAGCAAGACCAGAGCTGGCTGTCATGAGCTGCCAGAGGAATCCATTTGCAGTACCTAATACCCTAGAACTCTGCTACATATTCTTAAATTGCCATGTACTGGCACCTTACCTGTTACTAACTATTTACATATATACAGACATAGCACATTCTTTTACCAACCCTTCCATATTCTAATTAGACCTTGACCAACCCCAGTTCAGCAGCCAGTAGAACCGTATCGCTGCTGACCATTCAGGGTAAACAAAGGCAAGCTGCAGTTTGCATTGACTGAGCTAATCAAGATTGAAAACTGGGGCAAATAGGGATTAACAATGGTATAGCTGCACCAAACACTGGCCACCCCCCCAGTTGCTGAATTGAGATTATCCCCGAGTGCAGACAAGGACTCTGACGCAGCTCAGTCACTTTGATGTGAACTTAATGAAAACAACAGGTGCAAGCAAGAGTGATGAAGTTGTTACTATTTACCACATCACCTCCAGTAAAGAAGCTCTAAAGTCTCTCTTTTTCCATTTGCCAATCCTACATCTTCATTGAGAAATGGCGTATTTTACGCCAGGTTACAGAAGAAAGGCTTTAATAAAATTCATCTTAAGCCATTTTGCTTTTACCTCTGTGAATGGCAGAAAGCTCTGTAGCCCAGCAAAGTCACCATGAAATCAAACAGCCATTGTGTGTTTTGTCACCATGGCAACACAATTTTACCTGCACTGTTGTTTAAGCTTTTCTTTCTCCTTTCCTGCCCTGTAGGTTAACCTGGATCTGACCTCCCTCCTTGACAATGAAGATAAAAAGTCAAAGAACAAACGGGGAGTGCTACCGAAGCACGCTACCAATATAATGCGTTCCTGGCTCTTCCAGCATCTTATGGTGAGAGAAGTCAATAAGCGTGTAAGAGATTTTTAAGCAGGGACAAGTTTTAAGCGTACTCATCTTACACTGCCTCTTCATGAGAGAATAGTTAACGTGCTAATGCTTTGATAAAATGTCGTACAAAAATCTTCAGGAGGGTCAGTCAGAAGATACTGATAAAAACTTTGTTGTCTTTAACAAAGAGGAAGAAGGGTGTTATGTATGAATTTAAACCTTAAGGATGTAAATGAAGGAATTTTTAAGAAATCTAATTCATGTTACACTGCTTATGCCCTTTGTTTATATTTTGCATTTCTCTCATCCTGGAGCATGAAATAGACTAATTGGCTTCATTTCAGTTTCTGACCAGTTATATCTGCATTCATTTGCACAACCTTTCAGTATTTGGGATGGAAATGCTACGCAGGCACATTTCTTTCTCTAAAAACAAACCTTGAAACTTTTCTATTGGGCTTACATTTTGCCAAGCTTCCTTCCACAAAACCTAAATTTTGGGTCAGTTTGACCTGTCATGTGCTCCTTTCAAAGATAAAGATAAATATTTATTATCAAGGAAAATTAAGCGTAAAAGACAGCACCAAGGCACCATTATGGCTACACAGCAAAAATCACAAAATCAGGACATGCACAGGCTAAGGAGTGTGCAACAATAATTCAGGGCTTGTCTACATGGTATGACAGTGCACACTAGAGGGCTGTGGTTTCTCAAGTGCATCAGAGTGTTATGCACTAACTGACCTGTGTTGACCCTACTTGTGCAAACTAAAAGTTCCTTGGTGCACGTTAGCACATTAAAGTAGTATGCTACTATGCAATAGGGAAATTTTAGTTCATGCAACTAGACTTCTGCATGGGCTAGTTAGTGCTCAACATCTCGATTCGCTTTGGAAATCATAACCCTCTAGTGTGCATTGCTGCACTATGTAGACAAGCCCCTAGTGCTGTCGTACATCCTGTGGATTTTAGGTGTTCATTTTATAAAATAAGGAAAACTATATTAAGATATACAATTAACAAAACAAATAGAGAAAACCACACAACTGTGCTTAACACCGGGCCTGATTATCCCTACAGGGGAAGATATAGAAGAAGGAGCTAAGAGGGAAGAAAACTCCATGTAGCTACCCTTTTAGCAAACTGGCTGCATAGTGTTCACTAAATCTTGTGGATCCCATGGGGCCCACCTGAACCATGGCTGATTAACTAGAGGACAGGGTCATTAGTGTGGAGATCTTGTAGCTCCACAAAGGCTGTGGCTCTCCAGTGAAGCCACACTTCCCCCTGCTTTTATACCCTGGAAAGAAGTATCCTCCACCATGGAGCGGACCCACAGAAAGACTCCTAGTGATGATAGTAGGCTTTGGATCAGTTCCTACATGCCTGACAAGTTTCCAGCTCCAGCATATCTTTGTGCTAAAAGGTGTGGTTGAGTGTTTTTAAAACCAAAAAGACCATTTTCTTACATATTAAGAGACAGATAGGCAGCCAGTGAAGGTCCCAGAGGAGGGGGTAATGGGTCGTGCAGCTTGTCTCTACCTCTCAGATCTCATAGTAAAAAGCTAAGTTGCTCTGAAACCTTATTTTCCTATCAAATCTTTGTGCATTTGCTGAGTCAGCAACCTGGGGTATGGTTTCAGTGTGGAAGTTTATTTACCTAAATGCTGTAAAATTATCTTCATTTATGATTCCTGATGTCCCAGCAGGTTGCCTGTAACCATGGCAATCAGCTGAGATGTGAAAGTTCTCCGTTATGCAGAGCACAGAAGGAGTGGCAGCTGATGATATTAGTGTACACATAGTGGGAATGCAGTCTCAAATCCCAGAAGACATAGTTACCCGTAACTATCAAAGTAAATAAGAAGTATATGGGAATAAAAACATAGCTGACATGGATGAGAATGTTTACAAACAGCTCTACGTATCATAATACACTATCACTTTTAGCATACTCCTGCCTGTCTGCCAGCTCGGATGATGACAGTGGTGCACCTGTTGTTGCAAGCAGAACTAGGCTGGGCAAATATCAGGAAATATTATTCCTGAATAGTTGCTTGATTCTAGAATGCCAAATTTGCCATGCATTTGCCAAGCATTACAGTGACTTATTTGACCATCTGCATATACCACAATCTGCCCCATGCCTTAATAATGACGAGATCACAGGGTAGCATCTCTTAGGCTAATTTACACACTTCCTAAGACATCTAGATATTGTTTGCACCCTTTTTGTTAAGAATGCTCTGTGCACCTGCTACTTAGAGCAAGTAGGGAATCAGGCTGCATCAGATATAGAGATATCAGAAAACTAAGCACCTATATACAGTGGTGATGGGAACACTGGAAACCCAATGTTGGGATGAAAGTATTGGTTGGTAATGGAAACCCAAATAGGGATCTGTTCCACACATACACCATCTCTATATATGTATTATCTTTTATCTGCTTATCGCCATGGTAACTTTTCAGAGCTCTTAGTGGCAGATTTTCAAAGGGATTTAGGCACATAAAGATGCAAATAGGTGCCTACTGGGATTTTCAAACAGATAGGTGTCTATCAAAATCCCACTAGGTGCCCATCTGCATCTTTGGATGCCTAAATACCTCTGGAAATCTGACCCTTGGTTCATAATTTGACCAGAATGTATGGCCACTTCACATTCTTGCCCTGGCAGAGAACAGCTAATTTTTCTTGTACACTGTTTTCACTAGATTAAGAATGTTTTATTTTTGTTGCCTCTGCCATGCAGGCATTACAAAGGGCTGCACATCATGGATCATAAAATACCATATGCAAGGTAACATTTGAGGCAACAGAAAAGAGTGGGACCTTTAACAAAGTCATACATTTCTTTGTTAATTAAACTGTTCAAAAGAGATTGAGAGATGCTGAAGTGTTGGGCAGAATTCTGAGCACGCATACCTCCAGTAATTGCTGGTGGGTAGGCAGTACAAGGGCTTGCATAATTGCTTTATGTGACATGGATGTCCCAGGACTTTGTGTCCCCGGGAGAAAACAACATAGCAGTTCTCCAGATCAAAATCCAGAACCACCAGAAGATTATGCAGTTTGATCTGAGTATTTTGCAGCACTTTTGGGCTCTCCATCCACAACTCAAGCATTTCCTGGTGTACAAGGGTTCCCCGGGGCTTGACCCCCTCCGGGGCAGTGCGGAGCCACACTGGCTCACTCGCCGCAGTTGACGCTTAGGGAATTAGTCTGTTCGTGGGGTCTTCCTCGGCAGCCCTTGTGGTACAGGAACAAACACCATAAGCCCAGGCCCTGGGTCAGGGCGAGGCAGCGCAGAGTCAGAACTCAGGCCCTCAGGCAGGGCTGAGCAATGATAGTAAGCCCCAAGCCTCCAAAGGCCTGGGAGAGGGGGAGACTGCTACTCACAAGTTGGGTGACAGGGGGGACACAAGCCCTCCCACTCCACTGCATCCCAGCCCGGGGCCCTAGCGGTGGCAGAAGACCTGCTGCTGTGTCAGTGGGGATCCTGGCTGCAACACACTGACATGGGCTCTGACAGTACTGTAGCCAGACTAGGGTCGGCTGCCCCCAGGCTATTCCCAGACTCCCTCTCGGTTAGTACCTGGATCAGGGTGGTGTCCTCTGGGGGGTCCAGCACCATCGGTTCCTCGGGGTAGTGGGCGAGTGGCAGGCCCAGCAACTCTTCCAGGTAATGGGTGCAAGGTGCAGGGCAGGTCCGGTAACTTCCCTGGGTAGCAAGTTCAGGGCAGGTCCGGCAACTTCTCCAGGTAGCTAGCGCAGGGCAAGTCAGGCCAGTCCTGGCCTGCAGCTTGGGCCGTGGGGGTTTCCCAGTCACAGGCTAGACTTGAGATATCTGGTCTTTCCAGGGGCTGGGGCCTTACTGAGCTCTGAGGGCAAGCCTTTATACTTCCGGGTAGCCGCCTGACCGGCTGTGGGGCGGGGTCAGAGCTCCATAGCCCTGCCCACTCAGGCCTCCAGATGGGCTCAGCACCCTCCGGGGCGGCAGGGAGCCACACCACCTCACTACACTTGGGCAGAGCAGGAGGTATGTTCAGCTCCAGGTTTTGCTGGCTGTGATGTCTAGGAAGATCTAAGGGGTGGGGAGATGAAACTGGCCCTTGGCAAAGCCCTCTTCCTGCATGGTAGTACATGAACTTTGGAAATACTAGTTCCTTAATGACCTTGCGGATATGGTCGATAAAGAGAACACTGATGTCCCATCCTCAAATCGACTCTGTGATTGCCCTGTAGACCTCCAGCCAGAGGAAAAGATCCCCTTTGGGCATATTTACCCTTTATTGGAACCCAAGCTCAAGAGCCTTTAAGATTACTTGGATGAGAATCTGGCTAAAGACTTTGTCCAACCCTTCAAATCTCGTTCAAGAGCCCCTATCCTGTTTGTTGAAAAGGAGGACAAAACACTGCATATCTGTGTTGACTATCAGGCGTTGGAATACTACTGCCATCAAGCACCAATATCCTCTCCTACTGATCAGTGAGCTTCTAGAATGGGTTAGTGCTGCAAAGTTCTTCACCAAGCTCAACCCGCATCCATGAGGGTGACAATGGGTGGTGGGGTAGGAGGAACAGTAACAGAAAATGTGGAAATAGCAGAGGTGCTTAATGATTTCTTTGTTTCGGTTTTCACCAAGAGGGTTGGTAGTGATTGGACGTCTAACATAGTGAATGCCAGTGCAAATGAGGTAGGATCAGAGACTAAAATAGGGAAATAACAAGTTAAAAATTATTTAGAAAATGTAGATGACTTCAAGTCACCAGGGCCTAATGAAATGCATCCTAGAATACTCAGGGAGCTGACTGAGGAAATATCTGAGCCATTAGCGATTATCTTTGGAAAGTCATGGAAGATGGGAGAGATTCCAGAACTCTGGAAAAGGGCAAATAGTGCCAATCTATAAAAAGGAAAATAAGGACAACCCAGTCAGCTTAACTTCTGTATCCAGAAAGATAATGGAGCAAACAATTAAGCAATCAGTTTGCAAACATCTAGAGGATAATAAGGTGGTAAGTAACAGTCAGCATGGGTTTGTCAAAACCAAATCTTTAAAAAAGGGAAGAAGGAGAATCTGGGGAACTACATGCCAGTCAGCCTCACCTCAGTCCCTGGAAAAATCATGGAGCAGGTCTTCAAATACTGCATTTTGAAGCATTTGGAGAAGAAGAAGGTGATGAGGAACAGTCAGCATGGATTCACTAAGGGCAGGTCATGTCTGACCAACCTGATTGCCTTCTATGATGAGATAACTGGCTCTGTGGATATGGGAAAAGCAGTAGATGTGATATACCTTGACTTTAGCAAACCTTTTGATACGGTCTCCCACAGTATTCTTGCCAACAAGTTAAAGAAGTATGGATTGGATGAATGCATTATAAGGTGGATAGAAAGCTGGCTAGATCAGCAGGCTCAACGGGTAGAGATCAATGGCTCGATGTCTGGTTGGCATCAGAATGCCTCAGTGGTCGGTCCTGGGGCCGGTTTTGTTCAACACCTTCATTAATGATCTGGATGATGGGATGGATTGCACCCTCAGCAAGTTCACAGATGACACTAAGATGGAGGGAGAGTTAGATATGCTAGAGGGTAGGGATAGGATCCAGAGTGACCTAGACAAATTGGATGATTGGGCCAAAAGAAATCTGATGATGTTCAACAAGGACAAGTTCAGAGTCCCACACTTAGGACGGAAGAATGTCATGCACTGCTACAGGCTGGCAACCAACTGGCTAAGTGGCAGTTCTGCAGAAAAGGACCTGGGGATTACAGTAGACGAGAAGCTGGATATGAGTCAACAGTGTGCCCTTGTTTCCAAGAAGGCTAACAGCACTTTGGGCTGCATTTGTAGGAGTATTGCCAGCAGATCAAAGGAAGTGATTATTCCCGTCTGTTCAGCACTGGTGAGGTCACATCTGGAGTACTGCATCCAGTTTTGGACCCCCACTACAGAAAGGATGTGAAAAAATTGGAGAGAGTCCAGTGGAGGGCAACAAAAATTATTAGGGGGCTGGGGCACATAACTTACGAGAAGAGGCTGAGGGAACTGGTCTTATTTAGTCTACAGAAGAGAAGAATGAGGCGGGGGGATTTGATAGCAGCCTTCAGCTACCTGAAGTGGGGATTCCAAAGAGAATGGAGCTAGGCTGTTCTCAGTGGTGGCAATTGACAACAAGAAGCAATGGTCTCAAGTTGCAGTGGGGGAGGTCTAGGTTGGTTGTTAGGAAAAACTATTTCAGTAGGAAGATGGTGAAGCACGGGAATGGGTTACCTCAGGAGATGGTGGAATCTCCATCCTTAGAGGTTTTTAAGGTCAGGCTTGACAAAGCCCTAGCTGGGATGATTTAGTTGGGGTTGGTCCTGCTTTGAGCAGGGGGTTGGACTAGATGACCTCCTGTGGTATCTTCCAACTATAATCTTCTATGATTCTATATATGTCTACGCTTGGAGCTAGAGGTGTGACCAATGTGCTAAAAACAGTAGTGTAGTCAGTGCAGTGACATTGGCTAGCCATGCTGAGTATATACTCATGGGGTTCAGGCAGGTTTGTACTCAAGGTGGGTAGGTCATGCTGCCACTGCCCATGCTTCCTCAGTGACGCTACTGTTTTTAGCACACTAGCTTGATGAGTGCAAGCATGAATGGGTCTACGTGAACTGGGACTGAGCCCCCCAGCTCTAAGTATAGCCATACCTATAGAATACCCTTATGGAAGGTGTGAAAGTCCCATGATTTGGGACTTCTGAAACTACGCCAGACTAGAAACTGTTCTACAGGGAGAAATCCTGCATTGGTAGAGCTATGGACTGGATGGTCTAATAGGACTATTCTGACTTGAATTTATCATACCATGATCCTATGCAGGATCTTCTGTACACTAGATATTTTCTTGAAGCTAGGATTTTTGGGTTATCCATTCCGTGCAGTTGGCTTCTGGTGCAAAAAAATGAAAAAGCACTTGGCAGATTTTCTGGTGCACCATGTTGCACACCAATTAATACAGATTTAGGCAATTAGCACTATTAGAAAGGGACTCTAGGGCATTCCATGCAGCTAGTCCTAATTATCCCTGAAGCTATGGGTTTCTAAATTATGTATTTTTTAATCTAATGGTTTTTGGTGCTCAAATATTTCCTTTTTTTCTTCGTTTAGAAGTTAATCTGGTAGTCATCATCAGGATGCCGTGGTCATCATAATTCATTGCAGTACCTCAGCCCACTGGACAGATGGTACAAAGTGCCAATTTAGGAAAATGTTTCACAAGAAATGTAGATGCAGATATAAAAATCTCCTGGACACAGAGTGTTATCTGAAAATTATATACTATATTTATGCTAGTGTTAATGCAACTTAGGGAATGGGAAATGAAGTACTCCTAAGTAGGAACTCATTATTTAAATATGACGTTTCAAAGATTGAAATGCTCCTAGAGATTGAGGCAATGCCAGATATTAGGGATGGGTCTGTATTCTAAACCATAGAAGACTTGAATTAATTTTAAAAACGGAACAAAAATGTTTCAATTTACCAATTTAAAACATTAATGACATTAAAACTACTGAACTGATTTTCTTCAAACTTGGATTGTTTTTTAAATCTCATTGAGACTTAAAAATGCAGTAAAATATTAATGTATGGTAATATAATTTACCATATGTAATGGTTTATAACAAAGTCCATTTTGTATTATATTATAAATTGTGTTTACTGACAAATTGTGTATAATGAGCTAAAGACAGAATATACTTTCAAGAATTAAATGTGTAGAGCTAAAATTGAGCTTTCAATTTTAACTCTATTGAATACAGAAGAACTCTTAACTTAATTTCTCAGCCTCCATAGCATTTACAGTTAATTTGTATGCAGTTTCTTTGGTGGTTTCATTTAAAAGAAAGAAAAAGAAAAGGAAGAATTATTATTTGGCTTGGTGGCTCATAAATCCATCTGCATTTAACTAAAGCTCTCAGTGCCTAGGAAAATATACTTCATTTGTCCATTTGTTTTAAAAGGAGCAGAGCTTAGAATTTTAAACCAATTTGTTACTTGGTTAAACAGGAGTTACATAAGACTTGGGCCTGAAAGGGACCTCCTGGGCCATCTGCTTCACTAGCATAAGCAACCTCTTTTTATAACCCTGTCCATAGACGTATTCAGCTCCATTTTAAAGCCTCTTACTTTTCTCGTCCCAATGGGGCACTGTTCCAGAACCGCACTCCTCTGATAGTTAGAAACCTCCTCCTAATTTTTAGCCTACCTTCTTGGCACTAACTCAGAGCACACATATGAAGGAGGAATTTATATCAATACTGTCCCTATTAATCATCAGTCATCATGAAAACAAAAGAATGGCCATACTGGTTTAGACCAGTGGTCCATCTAGCCCAGTATCCTGTCTTCCGACAGTGGCTGATGCCAGATGCTTCAGAGGGAGTGAACAGAACAGGGTAATATATTCAGTGATCCATCCCCTGTTCTCTAGTTATGATTTCTAGCAGTCAGAGGCTTAGGGACACCCAGAGCATGGAATTGCATCCTGACTATCTTGGCTAATAACCATTGATGGACCTGTCCTCCATGAACTTATATAACTCTTTTTTGAACCCAGTTATACTTTTGGTCTTCATAACATCCCCATGGCAATGAGTTCCACAGGTTGACTGTGCATTGCATGAAGAAATACTTCTTTATGTTTGCTTTAAACATGCTGCCTATTAATTTCCTTTGGTGACTCTTGTTTGTCTCACATAATCCCTTGTGTTATGTGAATGACTAAATTATACTTCCTTATTCACTTTCTCCACATCAGTCATACTTTTATAGACCCCTGTCATTTCCTCCCTCACTCATTTTAATAATATACCATCCTAGAGCATACTCTGGGTGCGATCCATATGTGACCATCCACACCTAAACTTCAGAGTTAAATGCCTAACTCCCCAGGCATTTACAAGGTAGGGTCTCAAACCACTGGACTACAGAGTAATTCACTCTCTGTCTTGCATTCTCTTTCTCTCTCTGTCCCAACAATTGTTCTACTGTGGATAAATACCCAAAGAATCACTGGGCCTGAGAGAGAGCGAGAGTGACTCTGTAGTCCATGGTTAAGGCGCCCTCCCTAGGTGCTGAATAACCCTGGGTGCAGCCCCCTGTTCCAATTGCTCTTTCATTACTTGTACTCCAGCTTCAACAGGAGATATTAAGGAAGCCCATCTCAGAGTGTCCCACAGCCCAGTGGTTAGCAAACCCTCCTCTGGTATGGGATACCTCTATTCATATCTTTTCTCCCCAGGTAGCAGAAAAATGGAAATGTTAGGTCAACTTACTGCAGTAATAATTACTGTGGTGGCTTATGTCAACACTATTCTCCTTTTGTCGGAGGTGCATGTCCTCACCAGCAGCTCTTCCACCAACTGAAGAGGGGTAGTGTGGGGGCGTTCAGCTCTGCACAGCTCCCCATTGGGAGCCCAGCTGTCCGCTGGGGGACAGCCATCCAGACTTAGTTTCCTGAGCAGAGCATGGCAGCCCGACTGGGAACAGAAAGTGGGAAGCCAGAGCAGCGGGCTGCAGCCCGGCTTGGAGGAGGGAGCCCACATGCACAGCCAGGCTCAGAGTGGGGAGCCTCCAGGCAGCAGCTGGACTGAGAGAGGGGAGCTGGAACTCAGGGCGCAGCCGGCCTTTGAGCAGGTAGCGGGGTGGGTGCCCGGGGGCAGCCAGGCTCTAGATGCCCGGCTTTCTTGTCAATTTCATGGCTCCAGCATGGACACTGCATTGCCCTAACTACATCGACATAAGCCCGATGCCTCTTGTGGAGGTGGAGTTATTATGTTGGTGTAGTAGGGCACTTACACTGGTGGGACAAGGCTGTAGTGTGACACTGACATAATTAGATCGACATAAGCTGCTTTAGTAGGGTTGCCAACTTTGCAGGATTGGCCTGGAATCTCCAGGAATTAAAGATGCACCTTTAATGAAAGATTATCATGTGATTAAATCTCCAGGAATACGTCCAACCAAAACTGGCCTTTTACGTCAACCTAACTGTGTAGTGTAGAGCAAACCAGAGTCTCCCACATCCTGGCCAACGCCATAATCACTGGGCTAAAAATTAGGTGTGACTTTCTAGACTCCTAAAAGTTGTATGTTGTGGTTGCATCACAACACTTAAGGCCCTTTGCAAATCTAATCTTAGGTTGAGAATCTTTGACTGCTGTCAAATATTCCGGTAGTCAACTAATGCATATGCAGGAGTAGCTTATTGCTATCAGAGGATGGCTCGATCCTTTCTTTCTTTTTTTTCACCGCAGTTTTGGGGGATTCCTAAGAGAAAGTTTATAAACACTTCTTACTGTTTTTATTATTTCCACCAATAGACTCTGTAGGTGCAGATGAAAATGACATTTAAAATGTGTTACAGGCTTCATCTACAAAGGCAACCAGAGCCTGTAGACTTCCCTATTCCTATTCCTGCCTCCTTATCCATCCCTCCCCCTTCTTACCTCTCTTCCTTTCTTTCCTGCCAAATCTCTCAAGTTTTAAAAAGCTGAACTGGGAGCCTTAACAACCTCCTGCCCAAACTTTAACTGAAATCAACAGCCAGGCTGCTGCTAGAGTTCTGTGGCTTGTGATGCTGCCACAGAAATGCATCCTTCCCTCAGCCCAGCTGGAGAAGTGGCTTGGTGCCATTTAAGCTAAAGTTTACGCTAGAGACCTAAAATGGGCATTGATTTAAGGCTCCCAGGTTGGTTTCTTAAGAAATGGAGAGAGCAGAGGGGTTGACCAAAAAGGTTTTAACTGGTTTGCACAAATAACTGGACAAACATTTACAAATAACAAATAGATTTAAAAAAATCCTCCACATTCAGAAACAAAGATCTAAATATATAGGTTCAAAGAGGGATGTAATCCCTTTGATTCAGTTCATTTTCACGACTTTTTAAATATTTTCAGACCAGGCTCCCCTTGCTAAATATCAAGGAGGTAATTTTGTATTATTATTCATGTGTGGATGGCTTATTGTTGTTCCAAAACCCTACATCTGAACACTCTGAACCAGATTTTGAATTTTGCAGCTCTATTTCGTTGTTTAATCATAGGTTTGTTCCCTCCTACCACATCAACTTGTCTTACTAGATTCATAAGGCTGAAATTGGAACAATATAATCCTTTCAAAGTCGTTAGTTCAAAAGTTAAGGCTTCATGGTGATAGTAAATGCTCTTACTGAGGCAGAGAGATCTTTTGGAATAAGATTGGGGAAAAGCAGAAAGTGTCTAGTGATGACTTTGCGGCTGGAATTAGTCGTGTCTTCCTTTGAAGTTTGCCTCATTGGGAAAAATCCTTTTTTAAAAGTGACCTACAAGTTTTTAAAAATGAACTAATTGTAAGGCTATGATGCACTGAATACCCCAGATAGGAGCAGCTTGGTACAGCCGTCAGTACCTAGACTCAGGGCTGGTCTACACTACGGGGGGAAATCGATCTTAGATATGCAACTTCAGCTACGTGAATAACGTAGCTGAAGTCGAATATCTAAGATCGGATTACTCACTCGTCCTCACCGCGCGGGATCGATGTCCTCGGCTCCCCCTGTTGATTCCGCAACTCCGTTCGGGTTGGTGGAGTTCCGGAATCGATATAAGCAAGCTCGGGGATCGATCAATTTTAACCCGCCGATACGGCGGGTAGTCTAGACATAGCCTTAGGCAATCTTTCCCAATATGGGGAGTGCTAGGCTACTTCTAGAGGCACTAAGCATAGGAGAGGAGCAATGAGAGTAGGGAAAATTGCTTGACATTCGATCCAACCTGCCTCCCCCCTCACTTCTAAAAATACAGACTTGAAAAACCACCTTCTCTTGCACTGGCCCTTGATGCAGCCAGCTTCACAAAAGCACTGCTGACTCAGGCATCAGCTTATTGATTCAAAATTCTCTGCCCTGTGGCATGCATCCCAGCTGAAAGAGCACCACAGAACCAGCAACCACACCTCACTGTCACCCCATGCAGGTGAATAGGATTAGAAAGAAAGAATAGAAATGAGAGAGAAAAAGTTGACTGAAAAAAGTCATGGTGGCTGCTGTACTAGGTCACTATGCAACAGGGCTGCCCGGGGCGGGGAGGGGAGCAAGTGGGGCAATTTGCCCCAGGCCCCCACGAGAGTTTTCAGGGGCCTTCACGAGAGATTTCGGCAGGTCTTGGGTGGCAGGTCCTTCAGTGCTGCCGAACACACCCGGAGCGAGGCCATGAAAACTTCACGTGATTTCACATCTGTCTCCTGTTGGGTATAAAATAATGTGAAGTTTTCACGGCAATGCTATGTAGTGAAAAAACCTCCTTACCTGACCCCTAATAACATGTGATAGTAACATGAAGCTGGAATGTAGCAGGACCTGCTAGTCTGTGATGACAATGGGGAAACTGGCATGAAGTTCCTGACCATGTGTGCCAAGTGGCCTTCTTACTTGCTGCTCAACTAGTGGGCGGGGAGTGCAGTGGGTACTGTGGGGGGGAACCCGGAACCCCCGCTGGTGCAGGGGAGGAGGCAGGCAGCAGCACGTGGCTCAGGACCCCAGTTGGTGCTGGTGAGAGGCCTGGGGGTGCAGCGCACAGTGCTGGGAGGGAGGGAAGGTTAGCTGGACTGTTAGGCTCCCTACCCAGCTCTGACTGGCATGTCCCTGCAGCTCCTAGGGGTAGGAGTGGCCGGGGGGCTCTGCACGCTGCTCCCACCACAATGCCAGCTCCGTAGCTCCCATTGGCCAGGAACTGCAGCCAATGGGAGCTGCGGTGGCAGCGCCTGCAGCACAGACAGTGGATGGAGCCCCCCTGGCCACTCTGCTTAGGAGCTTCAGGGACATGCCAGTGGGACCCAGGGAGCCCCCTCCAGGTAAGCGCCGCCACGCACCCCAACGCCCTGCCCCAGCCCTGAGTCCCTCCCACACACCCAAACTGCTGCTGCTGACCCAGGGGTTGCCCGTCTCGGACAGCCTCTCTGCCAGCCCCAGCCACTGCGGAAGTCACGGAGGTCATGGAAAGTCATGGAATCCATGACTTCCATGATTTCTGTGACAGACACGCAGCCTTAGTTATTTTCAATTATACACCATTGTTTCAACCCTAAATAATTCATTGAGTATGTTTTGCTTGCTCCTACTTTACCATATATTGCCTGCAATCTGCTCATAAGCACAGAACTCTGGTGCAATTTTACGGCCCTCATTCAGCAAGGCACTTGAGTGAGTTCTGAAATGTAAGGGTGTGTCTACACTATGGGATTATTCTGATTTTACAGAAACCGATTTTTGGAAACAGATTGTATAAAGTCAATGGCACGCGGTCACACTAAGCACAGTAATTCGGTGGTGTGCGTCCATGTACCGAGGCTAGCATCGACTTCTGGAGTGTTGCACTGTGGGTAACAATCCCATAGCTATCCCATAGTTCCAACAGTCTCCTCCACCCATTTGAATTCTGGGTTGAGATCCCAATGCCTGATGGGGCAAAAAACATTGTCAAGGGTGTTTCTGGGTACAGCCTAACCCCTCCCTCCGTGAAAGCAAAAGCAGACAACTGTTTTGCGCCTTTTTTCCTGGGTGAACTGTGCAGATGCCATACCACGGCAAGCATGGAGCCCACTCAGCTCAAGACAGCAGTCATGAACATTGTAAACACCTCGCGCATTATTGTACAGTTTATGCTGAACCAGGACCTGAAAAACCAGGTGAGGAGGAGGCGGCTGTGCAGCACGGCGATGAGAGCAATGAGGACATGGACATAGAATTCTCTCAAACTGCAGGCCCCAGCGCTTTGGAGATCATGCTGTTAATGGGGCAGGTTCTAGCCATGGAACGCCAATTTTGGGCCCAGGAAACAAGCACAGACTGGTGGGACCGCATAGTGTTGCAGGTGTGGGAAGATTCCCAGTGGCTGCGAAACTTTCACATGCATAAGGGCACTCTCATGGAACTTTGTGACTTGCTTTCCCCTGGCCTGAAGCACCAGAATACCAAGATGAGAGCAGCCCTCACAGTTTAGAAGCGAGTGGCGATAGCCCTGTGGAAGGTTGCAATGCCAGACAGCTACCAGTCAGTCGGGAATCAATTTGGAGTGGGCAAATCTACTGTGGGAGCTGCTATGCTGCAAGTACCCAAAGCAATCACTGAGCTGCTGCTACCAAAGGTAGTGACTCTGGGAAAATGTGGGAAAATGTGTAGTGACTCTGGGAAATGTGCAGGTCATAGTGGATGGCTTTGCTGCAATGGGATTCCCTAACTGTGGGGGGGCGATAGATGGAACCCATATCCCTATCTTGGCACCGGAGCACCAGGGCAGCCAGTACATAAGCCGCAAGGGGTACTTTTCAATGGTGCTGTAAGCACTGGTGATCACAAGGGACATTTAACCAACATCAACATGGGATGGCCAGGAAGGGTTCATGATGCTCGTGTCTTCAGGAACACGAATCTGTTTAAATGGCTGCAGCAAGGGATTTACTTCCCAGACCAGAAAATAACAGTTGGGGATATTGAAATGCCTGTAGTTATCCTTGGGGACCCAGCCCACCCCTTGATGCCATGGCTCATGAAGTCATACACAGGCAGCCTGGACAGTAGTCAGGAGCTGTTCAACTACAGGCTGAGCAAGTGCAGAATGGTGGTAGAATGTGCATTTGGATGTTTAAAGGGATGCTGGCGCACGTTACTGACTCGCTCAGACCTCAGCCAAACCAATATTGCCATTGTTATTGCTGCTTGCTGTGTGCTTCACAATCTCTGTGAGAGTAAGGGGGAAGACCTTTATGGCGGGATGAGAGGCTGAGGTAAATTGCCTGGCCACTGCTTACACGCAGCCAGACACCAGGGTGATTAGAAGAGCACACCAGGAAGTGCTGCGCATCGGAGAAGCTTTGAAAACCAGTTTCATGACTGGCCAGGCTACAGTGTGAAAGTTCTGTTTGTTTCTCCTTGATGAAAACCCACCCTCTTGATTGACTCATTCCCTGTAAGAAACCCACCCTCGCCCTTTGATCACAGCTTGCTTTCTAAGGAAATAAAGTCACTATCATTTAAAAATCATGTATTCTTTATTAATTGATTATAAAAAGAGGGAGAGAACTGACAAGGTAGCCCAGGTGGGGTTTGGGAGGAAGATAGGAGGGAAGGAAAAGGCCACTAAAAAAGTTCGCTTTACCCCTCCGCCCACCACGTGGCTTGTATCAGGGAAGATCCCTGCTAGCTAAATGCAAAAAGCTCAGCGCCAATCCCCCGCTTGGCTAACTGCAGGGAAGAATTTCTTTTCAGCCACAGGCAAACAGCCCAGTAGGAGTGGCCACCTCTGTCCCCTTAATTAAATTCCTGTATTTCAACCAGGTTACAATCACTCTCCTGAGGATAACACAGTGAGATAAAGAATGGATGTTGCTTGAATGCCAGCAAACACCGGGACCATACACTGCCAGGCTTTGTCATGCAGTGGTACCAGATTACTTGCTACATGCGTGGCGTAGTCAAATGTCCTACCACAGAGGACGGAATAAGGTTGCACTGCCCATAAACTTTCTGCAAAGGGTTTTGGAGTACCTCCAGGAGAGCTTCATGGAGGTGTCCCTGGAGGATTTCTGCTCCATCCCCAGACATGTTAACAGACTTTTCCAGTAGCTGCACTGGCCGCGAATGAATCCCACGTCCTCAGGGCAAATTAATCATTAAAAAACGCGTGCTTTTAAACCATGTTTTATATTTACAAAGGTACACTCAACCGATGTCCCTTCCATGGCTTCATGGTCTGAGATACTGCCTTGGGAGGGCTGGGAGGGTACTTCATTCAGGCTAAGAAAAAGATCCTGGCGGTTGGGGAGAATGGAGTGCTGTGTGCTCTCTGCAAGCTCATCCTCCTCGTCTTCCCCATCTGCAGAATCCTCAACCATGGCTGAGATTACTCGCTCCTTGGAATCCATGGTGTGGTGGTGGTGGCAGGCCCCCTTAGAACTGCATGCAGATCAGCGTAGAAGCGGCATGTTTGTGGCTCTGCCCCAGACCTTCCGTTTGCTTCTTTGGTTTTCTGGTAGGCTTGTCTGAGCTCCTTAACTTTCACGCGGCACTGTACTGAGTCCCTATTGTGACCTCTCTCCATCATGCCCTTTGAGATTTTTTCAAATGTTTTGGGATTTCGTTTTTTGGAATGTAGTTCTGCTAACACGGAATCCTCTCCTCATATAGTGATCAGATCCAGTACCTCCCCTACGGTCCATGCTGGAGCTCTTTTTCGATTCTCAGACTGCATGGTCACTGTGCTGATCAGCTTTCCACACTGGGCAAACAGGAAATGAAATTCAAAAGTTCGTGAGGCTTTTCCTGTCTACCTGGCCAGTGCATCCGAGTTCAGATTGCTGTCCAGAGCAGTCACAAAATGGTGCACTGTGGGATAGCTCCCAGAGGCCAATACCATCGAATTGCGGCCACACTAACCCTAATCCGACATGGCAATACCGATTTCAGCACTACTCCCCTCGTCGGGGAGGAGTACAGATATCAATATCAAGAGCCCTTTATATCAAAGTAAAGGGCTTCATTGTGTGGCCGGGTGCAGGGTTAATTCGGTTTGACGCTGCTAAATTCAGGATAAACTCGTAGTGTAGACCAGGCCTAAGTATGTGAATAGCCCAACTGACTTGCAGAATTGAGGCTAATGATAGTAAATAAATAAACAATATGTTTATATAGCATGTTTTATTCAAAGATCCCAAAATGCTCAACAGTCCCTACTAACACATTATATAAGCCAAATCTTAAGCGCTTCACCCACACTACAACATTCTGCATAAATCGCCTCACAAAAAGGCAGCTGCCTCTGATGAGAGCAGACGCCTAAACATGTAAAAGAAAAGTATACAGAAGAGAATGACATTACATGACTCCCTATGCTACACTCCTTCTCTACAATATTTTTGTAATAAGTTTAGTTTTGTGTGAGCTCTGCATTTCCATTGTGTCAATGGTGTCTGTCAGTCAGAGCTTTTGGTTCTTGTTCTTCTTCCAGTCTCTCTTTAGTAGTTTGAGATTCACATTCTGTAGGACCATATTCAGTTATATCACCTTCAGGCCAATCAAAAGACAATCATTTTCCTTCCCAGTAATTACATGGTCACCGTGTTCAATTTCAGGTCCTTTTCCCTTCACAAACTTTTATCTTCCAATGGCAGGTCAATATTCTCCTTCATTACCTCTCTGTTTCTTCTACCCTAGCCATATCAAGTATGTCAATATATCATACAAATAACAGACAGCATCATTTAATCCATGGAACAGCTGAGCCATTATTCTCTGAATCACTGCAAGATACAGTGGTTATGATATACAGGGACAGATTTTCAAGTGTTCAGCACACATAATTGGGGCCAGATTTTCAAGATGGTTTAGCTCTCATTTAGGCACCATTTATCGATATTATTTACCACTCCACCAATCTTTGTGTCATCTGCAAACTTTTTCAGCAATCATTTTATAATTTCGTCCAGACCATTGATATTGAATAGCAGTGGTCTCAGAACCAATCCCTGCAGGACCCCACCAGCAGAGCTGGGCAAAATTTTCTGTACAAAATTTTTTGCTGAAAAATGCAGATTTGGTAACACTGAAACCTTTTCAATTTGTGTCCATTTCACCAAATTGTTTTGATTAAAATAAAAAGAAACTAAAAAAAAAATGGAAAAATTCAAAACATTTTATCTGATGTTTTCAAAATGACGTTGCAATTTTTGGTTCAGAGCAATTTTTTTGTTTCAAAATGTTCTTTAATTTTATTTAAAAATCAATTAAAACATTCAGAAATGCTCAAAACTGAACCATAATGTATCATTTGAATTTGAATTAAATGTTTTATTTGACCCCAAAGTGTTTTTTCCGAATTTTTTTTTAGAATTGCCGGAGAACTGAAAAGTCTATTATTCGCATAAACTTTGGCCGCTTGTACACATTACTTTGATGATGATTCCTGATTAATGATTACATTGACAGAACTATCTGTTAGCCATTTTTAATCCATTGAATTTATGCTATATGGAGTTCCCATAGTGTTAATCCTTTAACCAAATGTCATGTTGCACTAAGTCAAACGGTTTCCTGATGTCTATGTCTATTATACCATCGCAGCTGTTGTTATCAGCCAACTGTATAAGCTCATCAGAGATTCACAGATTCATATATTCATAGGTTTTAAAGCCAGAAAAGACCATTGCAACCAACTAGGCCAGTCTCCTGAGTTATACAGGCCAGAGAATTTCACCCCCTAATTCCTATGTCAGTCCCATAACTACTGCGAGGGATAGAGCATATTTTTTAGAAAAATGTTAAGTCTTGATTTAAAGACCTCAAGTGGCAGAGATTCTACCACATCCCTTGCTCAGTTTTTCCAGCGGTTAATTACCCTCATCTGGTAGTGCACCTTATTGTTAGAATTGTTTACCTTGCCTTTCTAGCCATTGGAGCTCATAATGCCTTTGTCTGATATATTAGAGTCCTCAACAGTTACAAATCTTGTCCCTATGGAGGTGTGTATATACCATATAGACTGATAAGCTAAATCTTACACTGTAAGACAGTCAGGGTCTCAGATGGATGGCTCCAAACCTTGTATCAAAACCTGCAGCAAATCAGGATAACTCAGTCTCTTTTCAGGGGGTAAGTTTTGAAGGACCATCAGAAATGGGCCTCTTGGGTTAGCAGCTGGGAGCTCCCTATCCTACCACCCCCCTACTCATTTGTTCATCTCCACGTGGCATATAATGTTAAACTGAGGTAAATTAACCGCCCAGGAAGTTTCTCCCACAAAGACAGAACTTTTATATTACTCAACCCAGTAGTAGCTGAGCTTCTGTGGGGTGCAGATGGAGGTGGGGGAGGGAGGAGTGTCCAGTCTCACCCCCAACACCTTTGCTTCTGTGGGGTGCAGATGGGGGCGAGGGAAGTGTCCAGTCTCACCCACATTCTCTGGCTTGCCTGAGTCCTCCTCCAAACAGCTAGCTCCTACAGGTATTTGCAACCCCTGACGTTTCTCCTGTAAGTGATCTTCCAGCTCCTTCAGTCTGTCTGCAGCTCATCTCTGGATTTGTCTACACAGCCCCATGATGTAGATCACAGAGGTGTGAGTTGCAGCATACACTAAAGAGTTACATTGTTACTACCCCCTTTATATCCTGCGAGTGAGAACTAAGAGGTACCCAGTACAATGTAATCTTTCCAACAGGACTCTGTTAAAGCAAACTAGGTATCCTTTAGTTCCTGCTAGCAGGGTCTACTTGGGGCAATTACAGCCAGGGGTGAAAGTAAATTAAAGGACTTACTGGTACTCCAGAGTCCTGAGTGAGGGCGTGGCCTCAACCAGAAGAGGTGTGGCCTCAGCTGGACGAGTCGGGGCCCTTAAATCAAGAGGCAGCTGGGAGCCCCGGGGCTAAGGGGCGATTTAAAGGACCTGAGGCTCTGGCCGCCGCTACCACAGCAGAGCTCCGGGGCCTTTAAATCACCAACGGAGCCCTGCGGCAGCCGGGCTAAGGTGGCACTTTAAAGGGCTGGGGCTCCCCACAGCGGCAGGAGCCCCGAGCTCTTTAAAGCACCACCCAAGCCTGGCTGCCAGAGCCCTGGGTCTTGGAATTCCAGATGCTGCAGGGAGCCCCAGGCCCTTTAAAGTGTCAGCCTGGGGAAGCCGGTCTGGTCCAGCACGGCGCTCTTGCTGGTATGCCAGACCGAACCAGACCGCTTACTTTCACCTCTGGTTACAACACAATGCTTTGGTGAATTCTGCAATTCCGCACCACCACCCCTTTGCTCCACACTGCAGGACCATGTAGATAAGCCCTATATTAGCAAGTTTCAAGTTGGCAAAAGCTTTCTGGGTGTTTTCTATTTCCTAGAAATCTTTTCTATGTATGTTACCCAAGTTGCTGCTCTTCTCTTTAATCTGCTTTGCTAATCTGGGCTGGGTAATTTGTAGCTGGGTTTAAAATCAGTCTGGATACATTGTAGCTTCGATTTAATAAAGTTTTCTTTCTACCTAATTGCCTTCAGTTCCTTCTGAGAAACTCCTGCCCCTGTTTTAGTTCCTTCTGCAAAGCTTCTAGGTCTTTCATTCAGAGAAACTTTTAGTTCCTGTTTTAGGTCTTGTTTTAATACCTTCTGGCAGCTTTTATTGTCTCTTGGACAGCTTTGATTTCTGCAAGCATCTTCACTATATGCTCAATCTTGGGTCAAGAGGAACACCAGCTCACAATTTTTCTCCTTGTAAAATATATTCCAGTCTCACATCAGTGTCACCCCTCTACCAAGAGGTGTCAGATTTCAGTGTCTTGCAGGTTGATTTCGCATTGAAGGAGAAATCAATGACATCAAGTCCATGTAATTCCTTAATGTAACTTGTTTATTTATGCTGTATACACCAGTCTTTGAATATAGGTGACTACACAACATCAGGCAACTTCTTCCTAAACCTAGTTCCTAGAAAGCAACTTTCTACCAAAAATTATCCCTAGGTAGAGATTAAGGCAGCAAGCAAAAGCTACTTGTACCAGCTCCCCTAAAGAGCTCTGCATCGCAAAATAAATATGAATACAGCATTTCTCAAAAGACTGAACAGTGCTCCTATACTAAGAAAAGAATTACAACTATGTATAAGAGCGCCATCTGGTGACATATTCAATATATATCCATAGACTATAAGGCCATAAGGGATCATTATTATGGTCATCTTGTTTGATCTACTGCATAACACAGACATAAGACTATCCTGAATTAATTCCTGCTTGAACTAGAGCAGATCTTTTAGAAAAACATCCAGTCTTGATTTAAATATTTTCAGTGATGGTGAACCCATTACATTTCATGTTAAATTGTTCCAGTGGTTAATTACCCTCACTGTTAAAACTTTGCACCTTATTTGAAGTCTGAATTTGTCTCGTGTCAGCCCTGGGATTTTGTTGTACTTTTTCTGCTAGATTCAAAAGCCCTTTATAATCAAATTTCTATTTTCCGTGAAGCTACTTGTAGACTGTGATCAAGTCACACCTTAATCTTCTTTTTATTAAGCTAAACAGATTGAGCTCCTGGAGTCTATCACTATAAGACATGTTTTCCAGTCCTTTAACCATTCTCGCAGCTTTTCTCTGAACTCTCTCAAGTTTATCATTCTCCTTGAATTCTGGACACCAGAACTGGACACTGTGTTCCAGTAGCGATCTCACCAGTACCAAATACAGAGGGAATGTATCCTCCTGCCTCCTATTCAAGATTCCCCTGTTAATTCAGCCACGGATTTCATTAGCCTTCTCTGAACTACGGCCGATTTTTAGCAAATCTTGGAATTTTGGGATGATTCCAAAGGAATGGAAAAAACCTAATGTTGTGCCAATATTTTAAAATTGCAGTCTAATTAGCCTGATATAATCCTGGGAAAACCATGGAAAGGCTGATATGGCATGCCTGAATACAAAATAAAAGATGGTAGCCTAATTAATGCCAACCATCAAAGTCTTATGGAAAGTACAACTTGTCAGCAAACTTGATATTTTCTAATGGCATTATAAGTTTGGTTAATAGAGGTAACTACCTTGATATAATATAATTGGACTCTAAAAGCATTTCATGTAGTACCACACAACATTCTGATTAAAACTTAGCTCTATAACAAAGCATCTTTTACAGCATCGCAGTAAAAGACACAAAAAGAGCTTTCTATTCCTCTGCAATAATGGCAGCAGAAACATGGCTGGCTGAGCTGTATATCCAACCAACGATTCAGCCTCGACTGCACAGCACAGGCATCGGACCCAAGCATCAACTGTTATGAAGGTCTTTCAGTTTTGCTGTTAAGTTCAACCAAATATGTATGGAAATTATAGAGTAATAAAATTCGACCCCCAAAAGATTATATTAATCACCCTGCCACCCTTGACTGAGTTTGGCCCTCCTACATTGGCCGAAGTGTGAGAACCCCTGAAAATTATTAAATTCCCTATCTGTGAAATGGATTCATGCTCCTCCTGGCTGGTAAAAGCCCGTGAAGAGCAACTATGCCCATTACTATGAAAATAGTCTCCTTCCGCAAAGCATAACTACCAAACTCCTTGAAAAACACAGTTCACTCAGCAGTGTAGTTGAGGATAAATTCAGGTAAATTATACCCACTTCTCATTTAGGGAATATGGAGTTTGGTTTAGGTTAGTTTAGCCACCTCTTTTGTTTTAACCACTGCATTACTGAGTTCACTCAATTGTCAAGAAGCCAACACTTGACCCTGAAGAAATCTCTAACTATTGTGCCATCTCCACCTTCCCATTCCTTGGCAAAATAATGATGAAAGTATTAATCATCACCAAGGCAAACTCTCCATGCTCATACTGCTGGGCCTTTCTGCAGCCTTTGATACAATGGATCACCAGGTACTGCTAACCCACCTACACAGCATAGCAGGAATAGGTGATCCAGTACCACACTAGCTCTAACCATCCCTCTTCAGCAGAACTCAGAGCGTGCTCCTGCTCTGTGAAGACCCTCACTTGCAGGGTCCCACAGGGATCATACCATCCCCACTTCTCTTCAGTGAGACCAATATGAGATCACTGGGACAAAAAGTCAGACACAATGGGCTAGATGGTAGGTGGATGACACTCCACTATATATCTCATTCTCAACTGATGCACCCACCCCACTAGGAAGATGTCAAAATGCCTACAAGAGATGAAAGATGCTTCTTGGATTATGATCAGCTGACTCAAGTGGAACCCAGGCAAGACTGAAGTGGTGATTGAAAGGCAGAAGTGCTTTGAAGAACTAGCCAAGACACTGACCATCCATTTACTTTCCTTTTCTTTCAAGTTTATTGTTGAAATGGATCTTTAATGGCCCACAGCTGGGCAAATTGTTACCAGTACCAGTGAAAATTCTGATTCAATTTGTTCAATGCACAGAGTTTATTTGAGAAAAAGCCACAGAAGCAGTAAAAGATTGTATAAAATGTCTCCCTAATAAGTCTCAATTCCCCAAGCATAAACCCTCAGTAACTATGTTGGCCTTACACAGTATCCTGATTGGGAAAGAAAGCGGGTATAGCTACCAGTCATTTAGATGGAGACTTCTTTTCTTCTCTTCTTCTCTCCTCTTAAGTACTTGGGCTGTCAAATGTTCCCTGAAGAAGGATCTTGGTTACCCTGAGGCCCTCTGGTTCAAAAGTCCTACAAAAAGTCCTTCATGCAGGGTCTTGGCTACCCTGAGACCCTCTGTCTTACAGCATCATGGACCTCCTCAGATATTAATTGGGGAACTAACTAACTAATTTACTCTACTTAGCATTTATACCTCTTCTTCTCAGAGGAGTCATATGTCCCAAAAATATGCCCTGTGGTCATTTCATTACTGGTTTTTCTCCAATTAATATTTTAGAAGGGGCTACAGAAGAGACACAGACCAAAGATCAGTTGATGTTTACCCTCTCATCAATCATTCACTTGAGCTCCTAGTGCAGTGTCATCCAAAAGGAGTTATTTTGACCCGAGCCAACCTGTGCCCAGCCCACCAATCGCATGTTTTTGCGTTTTCTTTATTTTGTGAGCTGGTCATCGGCTGACATGTTTCAAAGTCTTATGTTGAAACAAACGCACAGATAGAACCTCAATTAAACATTCAAGTGCAATTTCAGCACTCTCACTAAATTTCTACACCAACTGATGCTAAAAGAATCCTGCTCCCAGAATCCTTTAGCCAATTAAGACATTCCAAGCCACACCAAATTCGTGCATACCACATTCATTCATATCAGTCACAGTAATTCATAATAATTCAGCATTATCCCAACATTTATGAGTCTCTCTATTTTTATTCATAGAAGCACTGGGATTTGGGGAAGTTAATGTAGTAGCTTTGTGTGTGTGTGTGTGTGTGTGTGTGTGTGTGTGTGTGTGTTTTCTCTTCTCAGTCTCCTGTTTCTGGTTAGAGGGAAATCCCTTTTGAGATGAGATGGAGAAGTAGAACATAGCCCCCTGAAGGCGCTGTTTCACTTGCGTGCAAGCTGGGAGGTTGTAAGGATACTCTGAGGTGATACATGGAATTCTGAGATTCTCTATGGGGCCTCTTCCATAGGAAGCATAGGCAGGAGTTATACCCAGGCAGATATATAGATACCTCAGGGCCTCTTGGGCACCCCTGCTTAGCTGGATCTCTGTGGGAGAGGAACCTGCGAAAGTTGCCATGATTAGAGAGGAGCCTGGAAAGATGCTTGTGGTAGGGCTGGAGCCTTTGCACTTTGACATGTTTCTGGGGCATCCTAAAAATAGACGTAGATATAGACATAGATTTAAGGTCAGAAGGGACCATTATGATCATCTAGTCTGACCTGCACAACGCAGGCCACAGAATCTCACCCACCCACTCCTATAACAAACCCCTTACCTATGCCTGAGTTATTGAAGTCCTCAAATCATGGTTTAAAGACCTCAAGGTGCAGAGAATCCTCTAGAAAGTGACTCGTGCCCCACACTGCAGAGGAAGGCGAAAAACCCCCAGGGCCTCTGCCAAACTTCCCTGGAGGAAAATTCCTTCCCGACCCCAAATATGGCAATCAGTTAAACCCTGAGCATGGGGGCAAGACTCACCAGCCAGCACCCAGGAAAGAATTCTCTGTAGTAACTCAGATCCCATCCCATCACAGACCATTGGGCATATTTACCTGCTAATAAACAAAGATCAATTGATTGCCAAAATTAAGCTATCCCATTACAACACCCCCTCCATAAACGTATCAAGCTTAGTCTTGAAGCCAGATATGTCTTTTGCCCCCACTATTCCCCTTGGAAGGCTGTTCCAGAACTTCACTCCTCTAATGGTTAGAAACCTTTGTCTAATTTCAAGTCTAAACTTCCTAGTGTTCAGTTTATATCCATTTTTTCTTGTGTCCACATTGGTACTAAGCTTAAATAATTCCTCTACCTCCCTGATATTTATCCATCTGATATATTTATAAAGATCAATCATATCTGATGCATTCCGGGGCCTCCATGATGTCCTATGCCCACACATCAGCTGGGAGCAGAAACAGTCTCTTCCTGGCCCTTCTCCACTGTCCTGCTGGGGGCCTGGCAGAACACAGAGGCAGTCCCCTCCTTGTCATGATGCAGGAATGCTGTATAAGCAGATTATTCACCACGAACATATTTTCTTTGCTCATGTTGAGCAGCATGGAAAAGGGTGAGGCGGGGGCGCCTCACCCTGAAAATTCTGTCTGAACCCAAAAAAAAGTTTCTCCAGCATTATAGAGAATGAGATAGGTTAAGATTCTACTGCCTGGAAAAATCCCAAATACAAAAGCAAATTATTTAGTTAATCCAAAAGGCTTATGAGGTGACTTGATTATGGTATTTAAGTATCTACATGAGGAGAAAGCTTCTGAGTGCACAGGCCAATTTAATCTAGCAGACAGAGGCATAATGACATCCAATGACTGGAAGCTGGAGTTAGATAAATTCAGATGAGCAGTAAGGTGGAAGAGTTGAACAATGACAGAATCCACATTTGGAACAGTTTACATGGGGAGGTAAAACCAGATTGTTAAAGGTATTTCAGTGCCTGAAGATGCAGAGAGGAGCCCTCTGGGATTATCATAGGCACCTAGGTGCCTAACTCCTACAGTGAAAGCGAGGCACCCAAGCTCTTTTGAAAATTCCACTAAGCATCTCTTTGTATCTTTAGGTGTCTTTAGAAATCTGGTGTGGGGCACATTCTCCATCACTTGAAGTTTATACGTGAAGATTGGGTGACTAAGGTGGCCACTCAAGCGTTCACAGAATACCAGTGTGACTGTGTGCCTGGATGGGCCACATGGAGAATGCTATACTCAGGGCACACTACAAAGAATAGAGCAGACAATGCCCCAAACTGGTGTTTTTTTCTATAATTAGATTAGCCAAACCAATGACAAAACAGCTTCTATAATACCACTGTGGTTACCAAGAAGCCAAACACAGTCCCCAAGTCTAAAAACCTGATTCACCATATGTGATGTCCACCAATCCCAAAGGACCAGACACTTATCACCAGGTCAATATGAGTCTCAGATCTTAACCAATAATCATGCAGATTCCAGTCCTTTAGTAACTAAAAGACTAAAGGTTTAATAATGAAAGGAAAAAGAAAGAAAAGAGTTGCTGTGGTTAAAAGATTGATATACATACAGATATGTGTAAAATCCTTAAGTCAATTTCATAGCAGAGATGGTGAGGCTTCTAACTTGTAAAAATCTTTCTGGAATCAATTTAAAAGGTCCAACATGCAATCCAGGTGTAGCGTTTGCCCAAATTCTTCCATGAGAATTCCAGGCTAATCCAGAGTAAACCTGCAGACCTCAGTCTTATGGCATAGACCTTCCCTGTTAAAGTTTAAGCAGACCAGAGATGCAGGATCAGGCCTGGGGCTTTCCTTTATAGTCATCTAGCAAACTAATAAGCCTCTTGACACAGGGACCTTTCCCGAGGAAGAATAGGCAGTGCAGATTGTTGCTTTGAAGCTCATCTTCTATTTTCTGTGCATACACAGGTAAACTAGTTGCATTCATTCACTTAAGGCAATTAGCCATTCAAACTATCAAGACAGTTCACAGGTAGTTTACTATGTGGAATTACAAGTTTCAAGAGAGATTAGGACAATAATATTACCTACACCACAAGTCCCATCTAATTGATAACATCCCCAAGTCAATAGAGCATAGTAATGAAGCATTATAAGACAGGAACAGAATTTAGCATATACAAGCTAATTAGATCACATTGTCAAACTTCTAACAAAATACAGGTAAATACACATAACATCTACTCTGGATTTCTATTCCTACAAGTAAATGGGTTAATGATTGCTAGTCTAGTATATCTCTTTGAAATTCATATACAAGTAGATTGTCTTGATTACATTTCAGTACCTCTTGTTAAGTTGTTATGGGTCATAACGGTTAAGTTCACTGGCCTGTCAGTGTCACAACCAGACATTCCAGCACTTCTGTGAATGGAGTGGGCCTGGCCCTGGTGGATGGCCCACCACCTGCTGGTGTGATCTCACACTCACAATTCATATGGTGTCGCGCTGCATGGAGAATGCCCCACTCCACCACAACCTCTGTGACCTCATATGCAAGGTCACGCATCAAACACGGTCTTCAAAATAGCATCCCCTGTCTGGTACCAGACAAAATCACATCTGGTTTTGTCTTAATACCATGCGAGGGGACAAACCACTCAAAGAAAGGACTGTCCAGTTTAAAATAGGACAAATGGCCTCCCTAGGGGTGACTTTCTAAATAACAGAACTCAACCACACAGTATGGGTTCAATGCAAGAATCACTGGGTGAAATTCTCTGGCCTTTGTTACACAGGAGGTCAGACTAGGTGATTCATATTGTCTTCTCTGGCATTAAAATCTAGGCACTATAAAATTGGGTGACACGACTCCTGTCTGATTAAAGACAGGCCCAAGCTGCTAATGTCAGGTGTAGCTCCATACATAGCCAAAATTCAAGGGAGTTTAGATGAAGGATTTTGGTTGCAGCCCAGCTCTGTAAGCTAGCACATTTCTGTTGCACCAGCACAAGCAGTGCAGGATTGGGGGGGTGAGCGGTTACATTTTTTGGGGGGTGGAGCATTTACACATCCACCCCAGCAGGCAGCCTAATGTGTCTCCACTATGCCCTGCCCCTCCAATCAGGGAACAATAGGATGTCACATGCTCACTCTGCAGTCAATCAGAGGTCAGCACTGTAGGGACCTTAATTCAAATTCTTCTCTGCTTTCTGTGGAGATGGTGGGGCCAGCTGGGCCATGGAGCTGCAACTTGTGAGCCTCACTAGGCAACCCAGTTCATAAGTGCCTGATGGGGTCCTGCAGCATCCGTTTGTGCTGGGGCACTGAGTGCAGCATCCCCCCCCCGAGCTTCTCCCTGGCCTCGTGACCCCCCACCCCCAAGTGGTCCCCAGAGTCCCACCCCCAGCCTGGTGTCCTCCTCACCCTCTGTCCTTTGGGGCGGGTCTGCAGAGCCCCCTCCAGCTCCTCCCACACCCCCAAATGGCCTTTTTCCCACCCCAGTCCACCTCCAGTCACCAGCTCTGCCACATCCTGCCTCTCTCATCTAGAGTTTCCTTGATCCCTCCCATTATCCGGATCCTCCTTCCTGCTCTCTGCTATCCCAGCCCCCAAAGGGGTATCGCACTGCTTGCTGGATCATAGTCCAACAGCTTCACCTCCTGGCTCCAAGCTCAGAAGTACTCACACACACTTGCATGCTCACACCCTGCTTTGCTGCCCAGATCCTACCCCCAGCTCTGCTATTTGGCTCAACTGGGAGCATGGATGAATGTTTGGGGGAGGGTGAGTGGCAACACCACGTGGCTTGGGCCAGCCCTGTGCATCCTACTTTCCAGATGGGGAGCTGGAAGGTGATCAGGGAGCTTGGAGGGACAATTGGGAGAGTTGGGGAGGGGAGCTGGGTGGAGGTGTAGACCTTGACTATACCTTCACCAAGAAATTTGGACCTTGACAAAAAATAATTGACTACCCCTGCCCTAAGCCAGTGGTCCCACAACTGATTAGCACTTTATCTCTTTTAAGCACCGGATAACCTAGCAAAAAGCCTCTGATGTGAAGGAAAGTCAATCTAGTATTTGCTGTGTAGTTTAGGTTAGAAGCTTTGGCTTCTCTAATATTTAGTTGCTTCTATTGGAGGCTGTAAATCAAGATCAGCTTTTACTAAATGGGATTCGCCTGAGGCTTGCGTGGTAAAGGTTGATCACTGAGTGATTTTGAGTTCTAAACAGAGACATACAATGTCTGTCAACCCTTCTTTAGCCCTTCCCTGCTCTTGTCTCTCCAGCATACAACACTCTCAGTCCTGTGGCATGATGTCCAAAAAGGAACTGGAAAGTAGCATTCCGTGAGGTTCCTTAAGGAGCAGTTCTCTAGCACTGTACACCAAATTAATTACTCTGCTTTTAATCTGACTGTCCCAACAATACGTGTGCTTTACAGGACACACAGAAGAGCTCCTGTGGATTAAATGTGGCACATCTCATATAGATTTCCTATCAATCTTATTTCAAAGTAATGTAGGTAGGACCTGGGCAACAGACGAAGAACATGGATGATTATCCCAATTCTGAAGTTGGGAGCCTGGGGGGGAAACAAGCTGTCTAGAGCTTCTGTTTTGAGAGAAACGTGGAACATGGACCATCTGGGCTGCTAGGCCTGCCATGACCATTGGATATTCTGTCTAGTTGCTAGGAGCTGTTATAATTTTAAACAGATGAATCATCATTTGTGGTTCAGAAGTTTGTATGCTGGCAATCCTTAAATCAATATTTACTTAAACTTGTCATTTAGTGAATAATTTTGCTAAGTCAGTGCTCTGGCCTTTCACCAGCACAGAGCAGGATAACTACTGCCCTCAGCTGGCTCATTTGCAGAATAACAGGTTTCAGGGAAACTAATTGTTACACAAAAATAAGTTATTTCATCAAGTTTGTTTTGTACTGAAGTCTCCAATTATATACCATGTGGTGTTTATTTTATTTTAGCAAGTATGTCCCATTATCTGAGATTCATTTGAATTGCTCCAGTTACTGGCAAAATTTCACAAAGTTTGGCTGTTTCTCCTGTGAGCCCATCCCTAACTCATCCATCTCCATTTCTCTCTTGCAACCCAATCCAGCCCCGTCTTCCTCCTTGCTCTCACTTTCTCCCATCTGATCATATTCTGCAGGCACTAAGCACATGCACACTGGCACTCACTCTCTACACACTGATGTAAATTGCTCACCGGAATACCACCGGTTTAGGAATACAGGGCTAGATTCACAAAAGGACGTAGGCTACCAACTGTCCCTTTAAGAACATAAATCCCAGAATCAGGCACCACTGGGATTCACAGAGCCCCCATTCAGCTTCTGCCAAACCCTTTAAGTACTAAACTCACTTGGCACCTAGATTTTTTTGCAGTAAAATTCCCTATGGGCTTATGTTTCTGCTTCTGCGCATGTGCACTGCTGGACACCTAAGCCCCATAACGATGGATTAACTGGGAGAAGATAGCTGTTCTTCCATCTAACTGACCTGCAGGGCCTGATCTAGTAAGTGGGCTCAGAGGCTGCCTACAAGATTGGGACCTGATAGGCATTCTTCCACAAAACAGCTGGGGGACAAGGACTACCCTTATGACTTTTAGTCCAGAGGAATGGGGAGAGTCCTCCCTCTGCCTGATGGACAGAAGGGATTTTCTACCTCTGAGGTGCATGTCCTAACCACTGGGCTATAGGTCATTTGGGGAAGGGGCAGAAATGGGGCTTAGTCTCTGTCTCTCCTGTTGAAACTGTACGATCGTGGAGATGGAATTGTTGGGCTGGAGAGAAAGCGTGCCCAAGCACAAGAACAATTCTGGAGCCTGGTAGTTAGAGCACTCCCCTGGGAGACAGGAGATCCAGTCCCCCGTTCTAATGATTTTTTACATTAGCTTCAATAGGAGGGACTGATGGAGGCCCACATCAGAAAATCCTATTTACCTAGTGGTCAGGGCACCCACCCAGGAGGAAGTAAAGCCAGGGACTGGCTCTAGCCATTTTGCCGCCTCAAGCATGGCAGCACGCTGCAGGGGGCGCTCTGCCGCTCGCTGGTCCCGCGGCTCCGGTGGACCTCCCGCAGGCATGCCTGCTGATGCTCCACCAGAGCTGCGGGACCAGCGGACCCTCCGCAGGGACGCCTGCGGGAGGTCCACCAGAGCCGCCTGCCCCCCTCCTGGCAACTGGCACAGCGCCCCCTGCTGCATGCCGCCCCAAGCACGCACTTGGCGCGCTAGGGCCTGGAGCCTGCCCTGAGTAAAGCTCTGTTCAAATCCTTTCTTCTCCATCTGGCAAAAGGAGGACTGTGAACCAAGGCTCTCCCACTTCCCACAAGTACTCTAACCTCAGGACTGGACTCTAACCCTCATGCCTGGCTTGCTGCAAAAGTGATGAAGGTGTGTAACACCAAGTGAAGGTTTGCAGCTGAGAATCCCAAGCAGCCTGGACTGAGGCATTAAACTCTTCGTGAGGGGTGGAGTTTAAGATATACCCCTCACCTTACCATCTCCCATTGTCTAGTTTAGATGGCACCTGCTCAGCATGCTGGCTTTTGTGAATCCCATTCTGAGGTACCTCCCCATTCATTGTATGGGGAGTCTAGATACCTAGCTCAGGCTTTGTGAATCCTAGTGGGTTTCTTGGCCCCTAAAGTTAAGCATGGCAATGCTCAGCATCACCATGCCTAAGTACCATTGTGAATCTAGCTCATAAGAATTACCAAACTTGATCAAACTGACAACCGTCTACCCTCCTTGCAGTCTCTAATGGTAGCCAACACAGCAGGGGGAGGGATAGCTCAGTGGTTTGAGCATTGGCCTGCTAAACCCAGGATTGTGAGCTCAATCCTTGAAGGGGCCACTTAGGGATCTGGGGCAAAAATCAGTACTTGGTTCTGCTAGTGAAGGTAGGGGGCTGGACTCGACTCAAGGTCCCTTTCAGTTCTAGGAGGTAGGTATTTCTCCAATTATTAATTAATTATAGAAAATCTTGAAATGGACAATTAATGGAATAACCTGCCCTTGGGGAATGTCTCTTCATAGCCAAGGCACTTAAAAGTTGGTTTATGAAGCAGGATGAAGGCTTATATCTCTTATACAGTTTTATCTCAGCTGGACCCACTAAACATGTGCTCCTGATCCCTGTACAAGGGACATGTGCAGACTGGAATGTAGTAGGTGCACCTTGCATTTTTCAGGAGGCTGTCCTAAACAAGCTGAACATGTGAGCTAACACATTTTATAAAGCTTCAGCAAGATTTGCCATGGCTCAATAAACAGAGGATCAGTTATTAATAAGGATGTAACTTCATCTCTTGGGCTAACTGGCAGAAAAATGTAATTCAAATAAATGTCCTGAAATTTTTCTTTTATATTATTTCAGTTTTAAAAGACCCAGCAATCCAACCAACTATTTTTTAGTATTTTGTTTGAAAAGGAATGGATTATTCTTAATCTAGGAGTTGGTGACTCCCATACTGTGGTCTTGACTAGTGGTTCTGAGGCTCCAATAAATAAGGTACATAGTGGCACATTTTTCTGGAATGCACACAGAAATGGTAACCATGTAACAAACCTTTGGATTTGGCCAAATCCAATGAGTGCGCCTGTGGCTGTTGTCCAAATGCAGACTGTGTTATATTTTAAGAAGATCTGAAAAGCTTCAGGGAAGAGAGTGAGTCCATTAATGTGTTTGCCCAGTAGAGCAGAAACACAGTCTTGTTAGCGGCCCAGTGTAAAGTAGCATTACTCAGAGGTTCACTCACATTTTGCTATTGCTGAGCTCATTGGGTCATGTAATATTTTATTCAAGAGTTACAAGATGAGATGTGCTGGACATGAAGTTTGCATAAACAATTGCATTAAGAGGGGAATTCTGAGTAGGATTAGGGAAGTTATTTTACCTCTGTATTTGGAATCCCATGTCCAGTTCTAATGTCCACAGTTTAAGAAGAATGTTGATAAATTGAAGAGGGTTCAAAGAATAGCCACAAGAATGATTAAAGGATTAAAAAACGTGCCTTAGAGTTATAGAATCAAAATAGTCAATTTAAATAGTTTAACAAGAGAAGGTTAAGGGGCGACTTGATTACACACCATGAGTACCTACGTGGGGAACAAATATTTAATAATGGGTTCTTCAGTCTAGCAGGGAAAGATAGAACATGATTGTAACAGTTAGGGTACTTAACCACTGGAACAATTAACCAGGAGTTTTGGTGGATTCTAGATTTTCCTCCCATTCAACCCAATGGAAAGACTTTAATTGACATAAATGTGCTTGGTCCTGCACCAAATGGGGTAAATGAATATTTAATCATCCAGTTTGTGGATGCCTGTCAAGGCTGATTCCCCACTCTGGCACTTGAAGTGCAGAAGGGCCCTCAAGGATTCTAAAAATTGATACTGGCCACTCCAAGTTTGTATTAAACTCCTAAGGTTACAGTTTCTCCCTAACCTTGGATGGCTAGATGCTGCCACCACCCAAGTGCAAAAAACCCCTTGAGAATTCCTCCCTGTTAGGTACCCTCTAATTAGCCACCAGCTAATTAAACAACATATGTACAAACCTCTTAGAACACTCACAAAAAACAATCCTGTTCTCAAAAAAGGTAAATTTTATTAAAAACAAAAAGAAAGAAAATACATCAGGAACTTAGGCTATTGCTATATTTAAAAAGAGAAAAATATAATAATTAAGCATCAAGAATGGTTATTTTGAGGTCCAGCTTAATGATTACCAGCAAAACAAAAGCATTTGGGGGTTAGCACAGAGGAGTCCACAAACCTTACAGAAATAAAAGTGATAAACTTAATTGCATCTTTCTAGACATTTCCTGATCTACTTACATATCTGGAGTTTCAAATTGAGTAGTTCTAGGTATGATCTGGCAACTTCCTTACTTGGGGCAAGGGATAGCTCATAGGTTTCAGCACTGGCCTGTTAAACCCAGGGTTATAAGTTTAATCCTTGAGGGAGCCACTTAGGGATCTGGGGCAAAAAATCTATCTGGGGATTGGTCCTGCTTCAAGCAGGAGGTGGGACTAGATGACCTCCTGAGGTCCCTTCCAACCCTGATATTCTATGATTTTTACAGCATAGCTTCAGCCCTGTCTCTGCTCTGTCCCCTCTCTCCAGGGAACAACAGACAGACAAAGGGAAAGCTTTTCCCCAATTTTAAAAATTTCTAGCCCTCTCATTGGCTCTTTTGGTCAGGTGCCCAGTCCCTTCTTTTTACCTTCGGGCTTTTTTTTAACCCTTTACAGGTAAAGCAAGTAGAGAACAGTTACTAACAGGGATTTTATAGCTAACTTGCTGGCTGGGTGTCCATAAAAAGGAGTCCCTCCACACACTTTCATTTATCACAATGCCACTGTCTATTTTATGCATTGTGCAAAATTGGCATGTACTGCATACACGCATAGAAGGTAAGGCTTCTATAGTTCATTTCAGTCTTATTGCCATAATAAGACCTGAGTTCTTGAAGCTCAGTCTTGAGTTTTCCAGTTAATTTCCTCCTTTCTTCAGGAGTAAGTAATGCAGCTTCTTCCCCAGAGCTCCTATAAGTTACCATAATAATGATGTTGGGTTGGTCATTTTACACTGATTGCAAGTGCCACAGTCCTTACGTAGCATTTAGGTCATATCTGTGAATAAAATGCCCCAGCAATCACATGCACTCATTATCATAAAATAAGTGGAGACCAGATGAGATAAACCAAGAGCACTTTCTGTTCTTTAAATAATAATCAAACCAAGATAAAGTTCCCAAAAGTTTGTTCTAAAAGTCCCCAGCACACTAAAATGTAAGTGATGCTTCTATGGATTGGTCGTAGACGGTGAATGCAGATGGCTGTTTTGGCAGCTGCGATACAAATAGTTTTAATATTAATATAAATGACAGCTTCCAGACTAGCAAGGTTTCAGCTGTGTTCCTTGCTCTGGCTTTTCTCTTTTGCCACTGAATGTGTCTAGAGTCTATCACAAGAGGCCCTGCATACTACTGAGAAATGGGTGAGAATTTGGGCTTTCAATTCCTGTGGGAGCTGACTGTTCAACTGTATGGAAAGGAGCACTTCAAAACTTGGTAATGCTGAGCTACCCAGAATGGAGGTGGGGCACCCTTTAATAGAGCCCTTCCTCGTTAAACTCAGATCACGACAGCTGACCCTGACCCTCTGCTCCTCAATGCTTTCCTCTAGATAATGCACTGCAATTATGCCATTTGTCTCTTTTCAGCACCCTTACCCGACAGAGGATGAGAAAAGGCAGATAGCAGCACAGACAAACCTGACACTTTTGCAAGTCAATAACTGGTGAGTGAACCTTAGTGTGGGGGTTGTGGAATTTTCCTGTTTTCATAGTTATTAAACTGCTGGTGTCACCTCACTACTCCTGGTGTCCCTGCCTAGCCTGCAACTTTCGTCATATGGATAGCAGGATGCTGATTAAGTTGCTCGGGCAACTCCCCTTACTGGACATTTCTCCAAATAAAATTGGCATCAGAGCCCAAAGAAGAGATGTTTTTCTATGGTTTTGAGGTGTTTTTTTAATCTGAACAATAGAGTAAGGTGGAAATAGCTCCTAGGGAAAAAGACAAGATTCAAACCTGAGCACCTTATGGACTCGTATTGGTTCTTCTTAGTCTGATGACAAAGGAATGAATTTGTATCCACGGGTGCTTAAAAAGAAAGTAGATATAAAAAGAAACATCTCTATATAAATTGTTTACATTTAAAACCGTGCTTCAGGTAATGCAATATGATGCTGCAACTCTTCTCTGGAAATCCTACTGGATTCAGCCCAGGTGTGAATGGAGTTCACCCATCTCAGAAACCCACCCCATATTTGCCATTCTCTGTTCAGGCGTATCATTGCTGGAGGTGAGGTGAGAAGGTATCTTACTGGTAGAACGGTGTGGCAACAAACTGGAATAACAGAGAACGCTGGAGGTCAGGGCTGAGTTGCATTGGTACAGCTATAGGTGTAATCTGAGAGGCATTGGCAAAGGTTTCATAGACTCATAGACTTTAGGGCCAGAAGGGACCAATATGATCATCTAGTCTGACCTCCTGCACAAAGCAGGCCACAGAATCTCACCCATCCACTTCTATAACAAACCCCTAACCTATATCTGAGTTATTGAAGTCTTCAAATTGTGGTTTGAAGACCTCAAGCTGCAGAGAATCCACCAGCAAGTGGATTCTTATTTAATATTCATTCTTATTTAATATTAATGTTTACCTGATTTTTGGGTCACTCTTTTCCATTTGTCTTTGCTAATCAGCTAATAGTATCACTGAGATCGTGTCTGTGAGATGGGTGTGATTGCTCTGTTCACACACACATGCTCGCACTAGCTCGCCTAGGCTATGGCTACATTACAAGCCAGGGCTGTGATTCCCTGCTTACGTACACATACTGTGCTATTCTCATCAAACTAGCATGATTATCAATATAATTATAAATAGCAGTGTAGCCACGGTAGGATAGGTAGTGGCAGAGGAGGCACCGCTGAGCCGTGCTAAGTGCACACACCCCTGGAGACAGGTGGGTAGGTACTCGGCACAGCTTAGCCATGCCTCCGCTGCCTCTACGTGTGCCACTGTGGCTACACTGCTATTTATAATCATGCTAGCTCAGTGTGAGTTAGTGTGCGTGTGCGTACATTAGCAGAGGAATCTTACCCCAGGCCTGTAGCGTAGACATATCCTCAGTCTCATTCCATGTAATACTGTCAACAAACATGACAGCAATGAAATAAAAATAACACATTGGATGTCCTAGTGGAGCCAGAAGATATAATAGTTTTAGAAATTCTCCTGGGCCAAAATCTGGCCCCACTGAAGTCTGTGGCAGAACTTCCATTGACTTCACTAGGGCCAGGATTTGACTCCGTAGGATGCCATTTATTAATAAAACACCAAGAGAGAGCAGAGCCAAACTCAGAAACACTGGAGAACCAGAAAACACTTTTGGTCCTGTTCAGGCAAATGTAGTCTGGACATGGTGATGTCTCTGGGCTGCATTTAATGGTAACAAAAATGGTAGTATAAACACATCAGACCTCTACCAGAATCAGGCTTCTGTTTACTGCTCATACAGTAGCATAACTTTCCCAACTCCTCCATTAAGTCTGTATGCAAAGTGAGCATTACATGCTGAGGGCTGAAGGCAGTGTAACAGGGAAAGCAGCAAAAAGGAGAGTGTAGCCAAACATACACTTTAACTAACACAATACTTTCAGGACCAGCTCCTGTTGACTTCACTAGAGATTGCACCCGTTCATACTAGGGGCTGAATTTAGTTCCAGCAAATTACCACATCGGTGCAAGTTGCACTGCTATGACACTGACACATTCTGAGATCAGTTTTACCATACAGTTTGTTCAGCCACAGCAATGCCACCAGTTGTGCTGCCGTTAATCCAATTTTACACGAGTGTAAAAGCAGAATTTGACTCATACTCTTCATAAAACTAACTTAAACAGAAGCTGGTCCCGTAAAAGATACTCCCTTGCTAACCTTGTCTCTCTTAAACCTTCAGTGTCACCTACCTCATTTCCACTTCTTGGGCCACATTTGCTGCTGGTGTAAGTTTGTGCTGTCCATGAAGTTATATCAGGGATGAATTGAGCCCTGAGTGAAACTTTTAATTCCTGGAAAAGCCTTTTTGAAAGTGCCCATGTGACTTAGGAGCCTGACACACTTAGTGGGATTTTCAGCGGCAACCAATCAATCAAAAGAAATCAGTGGGAACTTTTGATTTTCAAAACATGTACACACTTAACCCCAGCTCCCACTGGGCCCTGCTCTGTAGAAATGGAACCAGATAGTATCTGTGCCCGAGAAGCCAGAGCCAGAAACTCTGCCTGGAGCTGCCCAGACTGAGGGGAGCTTGGAGCTGAGTTCATAGGCATTTTTGAAAATCCCAGTAGGTTTGTATCTGCATCATTAGATACCTAAATACCTTTAAAAATCTGGCCCTTGGGCTATTGTGCCTAAATGTCATGGTGGCAGGCAACTAGAAAGATACAGACAAATCAATAGCTGTAGAATTATTTAGGACTATGGGATTGTTTATCCAGAGAGTGTTGCACTGTTTGAAGAGTTGATTGTAGTATGTATGGACTGAGGAACAGGGTAATCATATGGAACATTGCCTGGGGAGTACTTTACTGTTTATCATAGAATATCAGGGTTGGAAGGGACCTCAGGAGGTCATCTAGTCCAACCCCCTGCTAAAGGAGGGCCAACCCAACTAAATCATCCCAAGCTGGGCCTTAAAAACCTCTAAGGATGGAGATTCCACCACCTCTCTAGGTAACCCATTCCAGTGCTTCACCACCCACCTAGTGAAATAGTTTTTTCTAATATCCAACCTAAACCTCCCACACTGCAACTTGAGACCATTGCTCCTTGTTCTATCATCTGCCACCACTGTGAACAGCCAAGCTCCATCCTTTTTGGACCCCCCCCTTCAGGTAGTTGAAAGCTACTATCATTACATGGGGTCATCATCAGCCAGGACTATGTTTTATTGTTACTTCTGTCATTTCATTCTGCTGCTCCTTCATTAGCTGGACACAATAATGCCAGACTAAACTGAGCAGTAGAATTATTAAATATGAAATTATAACATTTACTTATAGTAATGATTAAGTCTACCAAGGGCCTGTACTGTACTGGTAACATCATGTAAACTCTAGCAACAGTAGCTGGTATACATTTGCAATCACCCAGTGCCCCCTGCTGGTGAAAATATGCATAATGGAATAATTAGTGTTATATTTTTCTACAGAGGATAATAGTCAGCATATTGCTAGTAGTTATAACAAAGTACTTACTTGTGAAATAGGGTAACATTTTGAAAAGCACCTAAGAGCTAGTTTACATAGGCAAATAGTTCAGAATAGCTACCATGGAGTAGCAAATGCCAAACAACTATTCTGCATTAACTCCCATTGTAGACACTCTGATTCTGCATTGCCTTTGTCTGGTTTAGCTTTCACTACTTTGGAAGTGGACGAAGCAGAAAAAGGTACTCTTGGTCTGGAATAAGAGTGTCCACATGGGGAATTAATGCAGAACAGCAACTGCACTTTAAAATCACATCCTAGCTTACTTCATAGTAACTCCTCTATGTAGATAAGCCCTAAGCAGGTTAGGGGCCAAGTTTCCTTTTCAAAAGTGACTTTGGCACTTAGAGCCAGATTTTTAAAGGGATTTAGGTGCCTGAACAATGTGAAAGGTATTGATTATGACCAGGAGACAGAGGGCTTGTCTGCATTGCTGCAGGGTGGACTACAGGGGTGTGAATTGAAGTGTGCACCAAAGTGTGTCTGTCTAACAGCTAATGAAAAGATACCTAGTTCACATTAACATAGTTCTGTTTGAAAGAGGACTACATTAACACAAAGTAACTTTTAGTTTGCACTAGCAGTGTCCACACAGAGTAGTGGGAGTGCAACATTTCAGTGTGCTCTGCAATTCATACACCCTTAGTCCACACAATGGGGCAGTGAAGACATAGCCAGAGAGTGCACAGGCTACCTAATCAGGTGACCTGTCTTAGGAGGTCTAACTCCAAGAGGGTTTGCAGCTGAGAATCCCAAGCAGAGGGTAATTTCTGTCTCTGGACCATCAGCCAGGTGCACCAGGTCAGCTGCTTATGCACCTACAGCTCTCTGCTCTCCCCACCCTTCTCCTGGGCATTTTACTCCTGGCTAATGTAGGGCACTTCCCACTCAGCAGGCCAGTGTCTGAAAATCTCTCTCTTCGACACTTAACTATCCCCAGGCACACCATATGGAGCCTGGGTGAAACTGAGCTCCTTAACTTAGGGCTACATATTCCACTAGGCGGGGGCCACATGGGACTGAGCAATGCCTAGATCTTTTTAAAACTCTGGTCCTTAGGAACCTAAGTCTCATTGAAAGTCAATGGAACTTAGTTTCCTAAGTCACTCAGATGCGTTTGAAAATGTTATCCATAGTCAATAAATGAAAGAAAATAAATATTCTAAAACCTTGTAATAATTCTGAACATTCAACAATGCAAGTAACTCCCTGTTTTTCCCCGTGGGAAGGTTTATCAATGCCCGACGGCGCATTCTGCAGCCCATGCTTGATGCAAGCAATCCAGATCCAGCCCCCAAAGCCAAGAAGATCAAATCCCAGCACCGTCCTACTCAAAGATTCTGGCCCAACTCTATTGCAGCTGGAGTGTTGCAGCAACAAGGAGTCAATCCTACTACCAATCCTGATGGTAAGAATGGGCCAGGGACATGGCAAGGAATTGGTTGGGGAAGTCTGTAGAGCACATCTGCGTTGGTTATTGTACTTAATGTCAGTAATTAAGGATGTTTGTTAACAAGCATGCGGTCCAATCACACACTTTGCTTTCAGTTTCTATGGGGTAATGCTAGTTTTTGAGAGAAGTGCAAGGTCTTCTTTCTTGAATTTTATCCAGTTTCTCTCACTGCACTTCTGCATATACTGAGGAGACTCCAGGTCACCACATACTAGTTAGTCATGCCTCTCCTGGCTGGAAAACTCTACTGGAGAAACAGTGAGGTTAGAAACAGAGAGACTAGTATAATCAATAAAAATATGTCGCACCCCATACAGCCAGTTGCCTCCTTTAACACCAATCTCCTTACAGGTTTTGATGGACAGGGCTGGGTTCATCTGGATCCTGCATCCAGCTCAGAAGGACGTAACTTTCTTATTTTCTTCCCCTGGCTTAAGGACACAGTTCAGGGAGTAAGGATCTTCCAAACCATTTGCCTGGGTATCCAATTAAATGATGGTGCACTCTCAAATCCATGTATGATTCTCAGATTTAGAGCTCAGCCTAGACTCTTCAGCACTGCTCAGGGGCTGACGATTGCTGCTGGCAGGCATCCTTTTCCTGCCGGAGTCAGGCTACTTCTGGAGCCAGGATCTCCCCACTCCACAAAGGGGTGCAGGGTGCATATTATATTATATTATATATTTCTCAGGTGCATATTATAACTCTACTAAAAACCCAACTCCTGATCTCCTGCCACAGTGCTCAGCCACACTCCCAGCAGGCAGGCAGCCCCGAGTGAGCAGTAAAGCAGCACTGGCCACGTGGAGCTGTAGGGCTCACGCCGCCCGGCTGGGGAGGGAATTTTCCCACAAAACCCTGAACACTGGGCGCTCTCCTGAGGAATGAAAGCACCAAGATGAGGGATGTTGCTGCCAGGCACCTGGAGGCCAGTTCTCAGGGAGACCCTGCATGCAGGCGTGGGACTCACCAGCTCCCCCACACCAGTTCTGTCCCTTCAGTGACTGGCTCCAGCTCCTACAAAATGGCGTCTCCCCTCTCCCAGCACTCCCGGGGGTGGCACCTCACATCCTGCTGGTCACTCTAGCTCTTCTTCCAGGACTTTGACTTATCAAACATGTGACTGTATTCCCTACCACCCCAGACATGGCTCCTCCTCTGAGCAGGCAGTTGGTGGCCATCCAGGGACACTGCCATCCTCCTCAAAGCTCCAGGGGCCGTCACTTGAAATCATGACTCTCCTCACTCCCTCGGGGCTGCTTACAGTCTCTGAATCTGCTCCTGGCCACCTTCCTCCCAGGGACAGCGTGCGTCTTCCTGCACTAGCAGAACACAGAGCCAGGGGTCAAGCTGAGCCTCCCAAGGGTTAAAATATATCATTAATGTCTCCCTTTGGGAAGATGGGTTGCCAGTTTTTCTTAGAAAGCTGTTTATTATAAGGCACTTGTTCAAGAAACCTTTCTAGACATTTGTAATGTTGATAACTATAGGAAGTTTGTGAGAATGGGATGTCAAAGCAACTCCATAAATATTCAAAGCACTCTGATTTCTTCAGATTAGCTTGGCTGTGGTCTGTCACAGCGTAGGCTAGGTACTTAATGGAGACTCTGCTTCTTTCATCGTTCAACGATCTTCTGCTGAATGTGAATGAGAACCAAGTACCCATGAAAATTCTTCTAGGTCTATCAGCTGACTTGATATTGTTGACTCTGAGATGTAGCTGACATGGTTCCAGACAGTGAATCTTGAGTGCCCCAGAGATACTGCAGACATCTCTTGTCACTCCTCCTGATTTACCTATATGTGAGGCCATTGGTTCCTGTATTGCAGAAGATTTTAAAATTGCAAGAGATTTTGCATAGTATAGTGTACGATATATCATTTATTTGCCTTTCTCTCAAGAAGGGAGAGAACTGCGAGTTGCCTTCCCCTCTTGGAAGGAAGGAGAAACTGGCTGGAGAATGATTTTTGTGTAGTAGAGAAAAGGTGAGTTGGTGACACTCAACTGAGATATCTCCTTTTCTCCCCTCAGTTGTTGCTTTTGTTGTCAGTTGCTGGCTATGTGTGTGTTCTCACTGTGTGCTATGCCAGCTCTGCGCAGGTAGCTGACAACAGACCTGGATTGAACTGCCCAAGAAGACCACAGACTAGGTTCAGTGGAAAGACATTCAGCCAGGTTTATTATTGATGAAACACAGTCCTAGTATCACATAGACTCTACAGGACCACCAACACATGTATCCCCATTACAGTGGACCAGTTCAGTGAACTGCAGGACTTTCCATTCCCACCTCGGCCAGCCAACCCTCTGCAACCCCTCTTTTATACACTGATACAAATGTTACATACCGCTCCTCTGACATGGGTAATTGCCACCCTTTACTTTCTACCTGTTGGTTTGATCAAAACATCTCTATCCATTAGCCCGTCATTCTGATCTTATCTTTAAGAGGGGTCAGCATGTCCTTGCATCATCTTCAGTAAGTGTGTTTACACCATAACCTTGTATCAAGGTGTTCTGACACACACCTCCTGGAATATGTTTATGCAAGTGTCCAGTGCCTAGCACTTCTTAGCCTGGTTCTTGCCAGGTTCTGTGAACTTGAAAGCAGACATGTTTTGTAACAAGGCCTGAGTTTTGTTCAGAGCCTAACTTTGCTCTTATCAGCAGGACCTGACTTTAGTACGGGTCTTGGGTCTTACCAGGCACCTTATACCTGGCCTCATGTCTCAGGCTCTTTCTACTACAGCTCTGTGTGTTTCAAGGAATGTTGGGAGCCCCAGGAAGTCTCCCAACCATGCACCAATATCTCCTGCTGCTCCCCGAAGCTCCGCTGGTTAGGAGTCATCACTTTGCTAGCCAAGGAGAATGGGAAGGTCTTAGGAGCATAACTCCAGTCAGTGGAGAGGGGGATGACTGGGAGCAACCTGTTTCCTTTTATTTAACCTCTGGCTCTGGCTATATCAGTATGTCACAATATATTTCAGTATTATTGGCCATTCCTGTAGAATGCTGGGACATTTTTAATATGGGCATTTCACTACATTATTTTAGTATTTCTCCAACATCAGACCCGTAGGATGGTAGGGTAAGATTTTTCAAACTATTTAAAATTAAAAGTGTATTTATCCTCAGTTTGTTAATTTGCCTATTGTTGTAGGCATTAGCTCTGAGACCACTTCCTTATCATAATTTTTTTAGTAAGGTCCGCCTGACCCCAGCATTAAGTTGCAACAAATATTAGCTATTTCTATTAAAGTAGCTCCAAGAGTTCTCAGGTTAGATTGGGCCCCATTGTGCTAGGTGCTAGCAAAGATACCATGAGAGATGCACTCTAAACAGACAAGAGTGGAAGGAGGGAAAAGAGAATGGAAGTAAATTGCCCAGGATTATACAAAGGGAGCCAGGAATAGCAGCCACAACTTCTTACTCCATGTCTAGTACCCCATCCAATAGATCTAGTTGCCTCAGTACTCCAACTCCCCTAAGTAGCAAACAGGTTACTAGTTTTTAAAATGCACCAGAGACAAATATTAAGGTGATGAAATAGTGGTTTAAGTTACATATTGGTCAACATAAGTGAGGGTGAGCATAAGATGGATAAATTCACATGCTGGGGATGTAACAGGAAAACAGCCAACAGGATAGTGTAATATAAAGTAAGCCCTAAACTGAAAGTGTCAGCGCTGAGGTTGCCAGTGCATATGTAATATGATAGTCTTTAATTACACGATCACATATTCTTTTTCCACGGGACCCTGCCTCATTCAGTATAGAGAAAGGACTGTGCTCAGGGAATGAGCCAGCTATTCAGTATTTCCTTTCATTCTCACCATTCCATGTGTGGCCCCTGCCTTATCTAGTGCCACCATCCAAACCCTGCACTAAATATTAAATTATTAATTTCCTGTTGGGCTTTTCTATGGTGCTCATAATTGTGATATCTGACACTCTCAACCAGTATTGAATGTGTCTTCACAACTCCATTGATGTTATGAGTGTATTATTTGCCCCATTTTACAGATGGGAAAACTGAGATGAAGTGATTTATCAAAAACAGATTTCAGGACTACCTGACTTCCAGCCCCGTGTTCATTCCTCCAGTCCACAATCTATTACTACTAGCAGGACTGAGCAGGACTAAAGCAGTGACTTTAGTTGCAGTTATGAGCACTCAGCACTTCTAGTCCCAGTTCCAAGTGTCTTCCTGTTGGACCCAAGTGAATAAGGAACACAGAATTAGTGGCCATCTAGAGAAATGTGGATTAACATAAGTTGTCCTGCATCACACAGGATGATTACAGTCTGTAAGTACCGACATGAGGGACACATATTTAATAATGGGTGCTTCAGTCTAGCAGAAAAAGGTACAACATAATCCAATGACTGGAACTTGAAGCCAGACAAATTTAGCTTGTAAATAAGGTCTAAAATTTTTAACAGTGAGGCTACGTCTTCACTACCTGCCATACCAGTGGGTAGCAATCGATTTCTCGGGGATCGATATATCGCGTCTCATCTAGACGCGATATATCGATCCCCAAACGAGCTCCTGTCGACTCCGGAAGTCCACTAACGCGAACAGCAGTAGCAGAGTCGACAGGGGGAGCCTCGGACGTCGATCCCACACCGTGAGGACGGTAGGTAACTTGATCTAAGATACTTCGACTTCAGCTACGCTATTCACGTAGCTGAAGTTGCGTATCTTAGATCAATTTTCCCCTCTAGTGTAGACCAGCCCTGAGAGTAATGAACTGTTGGAGCAATTTAAGATGTGTCGTGGCATCACTGACCATTTTAAAATCCAGATTGGATGTTTTTCTAAAAGCTCTGCCCTAGGAATTATTGTCAGGCAAGTTTTTGGCCTGTGCTATGCAAGGGGTCAGACTAGATGCTCCCAAAGATCCCTTCTGGCTTGGAATAAAGCATCTGCTTTGGCTAAACAACCATTTGTAATATTATTAGAAGACCTCAAACCAATCTTTAATTCTGTTTTAAAAAGACTCAGGGGCAAATTGTTTTTTTTTGCCATTTGGGATCAGCCTAAGGTCAACTTGCTCATCACATTTGAAACACTACCTGCTAGAAGGAAATATGGTCGAGACAAAAGGACCCTGGATGGGGACTGAAGGGATCTCTCTATGGAATTTAGATAGCCTCACTGAGCACCTCTCAATATTTAATGTGTTTATCCTCACAACGGCCCTGTGAGAGAAATATTTTTATTCCCATTTTTGCTGATGGGGAGCTGAGTCACAGGGAAATTAAGGGCTGGATTCCCAAGTGAATTTAGGTGTTGCATCATCTTATTCCTAGGTATCCTGCCACCCAATCAAATTCACAGCCCCTGTCACTGGCTATTCACAGAAATCCCAGATCCTCTCCCCCAAAAGGAGGTTTACCAGTTTTACTGTAAACCACTGCTCCTGTAAACCACATAGCACTTGTAATGAACCAAAAGATGCGTTATTTAAGGAAGAACAGATATTCTACTAGAAAAAAATAGAATGAGGGAAACAAATAGCCTTTAAGGTCAGAGTTCAGGGAATCCTCATTGCCAGATGGAACACATGAACAGGGGAGGCTTTAATCTTAGGAACAGGCAAACACCAGGCAAGAATAGCTTGCTATCACTGTTCTTTGTGGGCGAAACAAAATCATAAAATGAAAACCTGTGTCTAATAGATTAGGTTTTCCTCCCAAAGTTCAGACTACTGTACCCAAGAACCAGGATCCAAACTCCATGAAAACGCTACTGCTTCACAAGGTTTCCTCAGTGAGTGGATACAGAGTGCTTCTCTTTCCCTGTGCTATACTGAAAACAGCCTTTTGTGTCTTGTCCCAGGAACCCTGTCTTGTTGTGAAGTTCCGTTCTTACCCTCACATGGTTTCAATTGTTTGCAATTGCCTCTGATGGTTTTTTACTGGAAGTTTTAGCATTGCAAAATGCAAATGGGCCATCACCAAGGCACATTATCCACTGGTGACTAATTTCTGCTCCAAGTTCGTAAACCATCACTAGGATCATGAAATTCCCTTTGAGTCAGAGAGACACTGAGAATTCATATAGGGACATAAACTGCATAAAATCATTGATTTTTCAACTGGATAAAAACAAGAAAATTTAACAAAATAACCTCTTAAAATTTCTTGTCATTATTAGACTAAAAACTCTTTCTGAGGTGCTGTAGGCGGCACTGCCTCTAAACTTCACTTATATTACGTATATACAGATTGCTCTTGGAAGCTGCTGCTATAAATAATTCAAGTAGATGTTGTTGTGACAGGATCCCTGGGGTGCAGCATGGGACTGTGGGACTTCTGTGCCTCCTTAACTCTCCAGCCTGGGCTGTCTCTCACAATGCTTTGCTAGTGACAAGTAGCAATCCCCTCCAGGTGCTGTTATCACTCAGTACAACCACATGTGGAGCCCCACACCCAGCTAGATTGCATGAATGCTCCCAGAGCCACTCATGAATCACGCGGAGAAAGGCACCAGCCAAATCCCCCCAGCTCCCAGCCTTGCACCTCAGGAATATACCATCGTACATTTCTCAAGACAAGCAGTTCAAATTTATTAATTGGTTCACCACTTGGTCAATGGAAAGTGGATATATGCCAGCCTCTGTAAATCTGAGCAGGTTTACCAAAGACTCCACAAAAAATCACTGGTAAAGTTCAACAGCTAAACAAATTTATTGACTACAAAAGATAGATTTTTAAGTGATAGGCAAAATATAAGAACGCAGTCTAATCTCAGAACTCTATTAGACTGGGCAACATCTAGATTAACCTTGATATTGCAGTTCATAGTACACGGGTTTCACCTTTGAGACCTGAGCCAGTCTTCTCTGTTGGGGTCTTCAGTCTTCTGAGCATCCTTGTTGCTTGCAGCATAGGTGGGGGAAGGAGAAAGGCCAAGCATGGGACCCCTGTGTTCTGTCCCATGTGCTTGGAGAACACAAGTCCAGGCATGTGTGGTGGGCACTGCTGAGTCCCTAGACAAGCAAAGTTGAGCAATTCCCCTGGTGTGGCCTCATACAGGTGTGGTCATTGACTTGTAGCTCCCCTGCTGGACAATGGCTGGTGATGTCTGTTCAGCACCCACCCTTGTCATTGTCTCTGGAGAGCTGGTATCTGGGCGTCTCCAAAACCCACAGCATATTTTAGTGATAACCATACAACACCATTCTCATAACTTCATATGCATTAATTATATATATATATATATATATAGAACGGTGACTTTCAGTAGATCATAACCTTTCTCCTGATATCTCACATGCCCTGCTTTATATGCAATATCACAATTATATATAAATGAGGAATATGGGGGCTACGGGATGCTCCCCCAGCTGTGTTAATTGCTTTTCTTGAATAATTTCACTTTCCCAGTATTGTATGTTTTAAAGTTCTGAAAACAGATTAAACAATGAATAATTCAAATAGCCAGAGATTTACAACCTGTTTTGCAAGACTTTTCTGTGTGTGTGTTAATTAGATTTTGGGGTGGAGGGGTGTTTCTTTACTCATTACTGCTTTTGACCTTAAATGAAGTGAAGAGCAGCAAACACTGAGGTCAACTGCCCGTGTATTAAAAGTCATACGTCTCCAGATGAGAAGAAGCAGGTGGGAAAAGGGGAGAATGAGATGCAGAGACATTTACAAAATAGGGTTTAAAATAAGCACCAAGTGCAACAATATGAAAAATGAAAGTGAGAAACAGAGAGAAGATGAAGGAAAAGCAGTGAGGCGTAACATTCAGTGATGTCAGGCCTTGAAGCGCTCATGATTTTATCGTGTGTCTGAAAGTATTAGGTGTTTTTCTTAAAGCCGCAGCTCATGGAGGCGCGTGCTTAGATGAGACTCTCAGCCTTCTCCCCACACCTTTTATTTTTAAGTAAATTGTGGATGTGGAGAAAAGCTTGAAAACGTGAAAACTTGAAAAACTCCTGATTTTTAAACCACTCTTATGGATTTTTGAGGGGCTTTACTAATGAGTTTTGAAGGCTTAGAGATGGAAGTACAGTAGAGGTTAGCCTCCCTTTTCCCAAAACCCAGGGATGCTGCCATACTTCATTTGCCTTCTGGACCCCTTTTTGCAAACCTACCCTGGTATAGGCCCCAGTTATCTCAGAGACTACCCCCCTGATGTCCCACCATGACAACTGTGCTCAGAAGATACATTTTGGCTAGCAGAACCAAAGGTGATGCTCACAGGAGCAGGAAACAGGGCCTCTTAAGTCTGAAATCCAGCCCCTCTGGCTGTAGGTCCCCACTTTTAGAGCAACCTGTAGGTTCACCACTTTCTGTTTAGGCTCCCCACTGACTGCAGGCTGCATTGCAATCATACAGTCATACAAATTAGAGGTGGAAAGGACATGTTAGGTCATCCAGTGCACAGCTCACGGATGGGGTGCAATACAGAGTTGTTCCTTACAGGCCATTTCCCTGTATTCCATCCAGTCTTATTTTAAATGTCCCAAGCAATGGGGCCAGCTTCATTGCGTTCAGAGACTGTTTCATACCGAATCCATCTCACTGAAAAGGATTGTCTGATGTTGAACCTAAATTTTCCCTGTCTTAATTTCATCCATTTTATCCTAGTTAAATCTCTTGAATAGCACCAAGTAATTTCTCTGCCTCCTTCATGTTAATACCTTGTAGATATTTCCAGTCTGTTAGCCTGTCTCTCAGAAATGGCAGCTTATTCGTGCTTTTCCTGCAAGTCATTCTCTAGACCCTTAATGTCCATCCATCTGTACAGTGAGGTTCCCCTTCTCTTTGAAACTTGGAAGCAGATCAGTTTTGACCCTGGGCTGGACTTCAGGGAACCCGTTCCAGAACTGTCTGCATTCAAGTGGAGCAAATGGCAAAATTCAGGCCTCCATTTTCAGCACAACTATTTTACTAATGCAACTTATTGACAACAGCCTGTCTTGGTCTCTGTGTTTCTGATTAGTTTCCCCAGGTGTATTGGATGCATTTTTCCAATTCTTTTTAATTATTAATTATTTTTTTTCAGCCCATGTCTCCATCTTTTTTTATCACTTTTTGATTCTTTTATCCTCATGGGTGTTTGCAACTCCTCCCAGTATTGTACCAGATGTAAATGTACTTAGTGAACTATTCTGCTCTAGTAACACAGATTGCTATTTAAGCATTCCTAGTCTTGGAGATGTTTAGTCAGCGTTTTCCCAGTGTTTTGGGGATGATATTGAGCCAGATCCTTAGCTGGTGTAAATTGGTGCAGGTTTGTTGACCTTGGTGGAGCTCTGCTGATTTACACCAGCTGAGGATCTGGCTCATTTTGGTTGGTGGTAGATAATGTGTTCCAGATATTGAAGTGGTGGGCAGTTATAAATATGTATAATAATAATAACCGTAAAGTGTTGCTTAAAAGAGAAACATTAGCAAAATGTAAAGAAGTAGCAAGTTGGTGACGTGAGTGCATAGCTTTTCTGGGAATAGAGTCTGAAATGCCTGACATTATTCAAGCAACCATACACATGACCCTGAGTGCTTCTAGTCAACTACCACTCCACAGCATTCTGGGGAGCTCTGACCCCAGAAAACCTTGACTTGTCTCTTGGGCTGGAGGTGCCCAATGCCGTATCATCAACCTAAGCATTCAAAAATCACAAATGAGCGCCCCTTCCCAAATCATGAGATTGGCTAAAAATCATGACATTTGAAACCAACAAATAAAAAGTCAGGGTCTTTTTATTTGCCTCCTGGTTTCTAAGCCTTTTGAGTGCTCTTGGGTCAGATTGTCAGGTGTTTCTCCACAAGCATGAAGGTTAGAATCTTTTTATTTGAATGAAAACTGATTCTCAAATATTGCTATGACTCCAGCAGAAGGGGCTTCAAGAATAACATCAAATATTGAAAGACTCATGCTAAATTTGTGAGATTTGGCAGCACTGTCAGATGCTAGATGCACACAGATCTGTTAAGACGCTTGATTTAGTCAGAAGGCTCCTGTTTACAGCTGCCTTCTGAAGTGCTCCTCTGGAGGAGCTTAAATCTCCTTGAGAACTGCAGAGATGCTCTCAGCTTCATCTCTATGGGAAGAGTGGCTCTAGGGAGGAATCTCCATGATTAGACTTGGAGGTATGGCTAGAGTGACACTAGAGTCATTTCTCCCTGGCCAGAGGCATATTTGAGCTGGAATCAGGGATTGGCAGTAAGAGCAACATGTCCCAATCAGGCAATGAGCAGCCAGTTAGACATTTGACAGCCTAGCCAGAGCATCTCCCAGCTGATGGCAGGAAGCAGTCTTATCCCCCTCCCAGACTGGGGAAGCAGTAGCCACCATCAAGGGCTAGTATCAGAAACCCAATCACAGCCCTTCTGTCCAGTCCTTGGACAAGGAGCAGCAAGGGCCAGAGCCTCAAGAAACAGTCAGAGTCACCTATCCACCAGAAGTTCCTATGTTCCCAAAGTTCCTTCCAGGCTTCAGTTTTACCAGGTTCATGTTCTGGTCATTAGGACATTTTATATCATTTATGTAATAAAATATGCAAATTAATCCACTAAGCATAAAATCTCCAGAATTGTGAAGCGTCAGCTTCAACATGTATGCACTCATTTTTTAAAGTTCTGTTAGCTCCTCAGATAAAACTGCCATGCATTGAGAGTAGTATTGTCCACGCTTAATATGTTAGATTCAAACTTATTACTGAACATTCAGATGCTGTGTTGTTTTATGGGAAATACTGATGTGTAATTCTGTGATTCCGACAGAAAATGTGTTAGGTTAAAGAGAAAGTTTGATTTTCACATCTTGTATTGAATGGGAGGTACGGCAAATGCCAACCAATGTGGATCTCTCCATAGCAAGTCAGCAGTTGTGGTAAAGCAACATGATGTCAGATGGCATTGCTGCCTCCGCAAAGTAAATTTGCAAATGTAATTATTTATATCAGGTGTTGTTTTTATTTTAGGCTCCTTAATTATGGACAATCTGCAGTCCCTGTCTTCCGATAATGCTACCATTGCTATGCAGCAGGCCATGATGGCAGCTCATGATGACTCACTTGATGGAACAGAAGATGAGGAGGAGGATGAAATGGAGGAAGAAGAAGAAGAAGAACTGGAGGAAGATAACGATGAGCTCCAGACAACGAATGTCAGTGACCTTGGCTTGGAGCACAGTGACTCACTGGAGTAACAAAGAATTGAAGGTTCCCTTATTTACGGTAGAGCAGATGCCTCCCGGAAAGATGTTTCCCTACCTAAATCAGCAGCCTGAGGAATTTTTAGAGGAACCCTGATCTTTGACATACAAGCCCCTCACATCGCTTTAAAAATTATGTATGACAAAATCAAGTAGTGATACCCTTACAAAGTGTCCTGCTTGCCTGCAATACACTGCAGCTGTGGACAGGAGTGCACATTTAAGAGACCAGTAGAATGTGCAGGGTTATTATTTAAGTGAAGGACACATGTTTACAAGGCACATATTGTGGCCAGTTTTTTTTGTTTGTTTGTTTGTTGGGGTTTTTTTGGTGTTGTTGTTGTTGTTTTTGATAAGAACAAAAGTGTTTTTAGGGCAAGCTGTTTTCTGTATGACTGAGTCTTTGATGGATGTTATCATGCAATGCCTTTTTTTGACATGCAGGTGAGAGGCAGGTCTGTTTTCATTTTCACTGCATTTATGAAAGATTTATAGATACAAAAGGATTGATGCTTTTTTTAAGTAAAAGATTGTAATGATTATAAATATCTAAATGTAGGAAAATCAGAGTTTGCAAATTGTCAGAATTTAAAACTGAACATTGAAAGACTTTAGTGCTGGATCCATTTAGATTCCTGATTAGTACTGATTAAATGAATGTCAGTTCTTCAGACTTCCATTTCTTCCTATACAAAGTGACAAACCCCAGGAAGTACAGAGGGGACACACACATGTTCATGTAAAACGGTCTGTTGATTGGGCATCAGACTGAGCTGTGCAGCCTTTGTAGGACAACCGAAAACTTAGAAACTTTTTATTGAATGTTCTGCTTGTGATACAGTTAGTGACATTTCTTAGGCTATAGGTGCAATGTCAAATGACAAAGAATGTTTAAAAGATCACAAATATTCAGAAACTGATCAAGAAATGATTGGGCATTCTTATGTTTTAATGAAATATAAGCAAAAAATGCTAAATTTGCCTTGTTCATCTGAAACGTAGTCAGGTTTCAGAATGCTGAAAGCAAGCTCATATTCTGCTATGCTATCTCCTGGTTTTGAGAATTCCTGGATTGCTGAACTAGGAAAAGGTTTTTTGAGATAGCTGAACATGCAGTCCAGCTGGTAAAATATAAAAATGCTCCTTGTGTTACTTCCAGCTCTCATCAATCCCCACCAACTATCCCTCTCATGTAAAGCATTCTGCCGAGAGATTGATGAAAAGCCAACTTGAAATAAGATGGTCATTTAGGCAATGGCTACACTGCAGCAGGGAGTGTCCTTCCCAGTTTGGCTAGACAGCCATTTGTTAGCTCTGCTCAAGTTAGTGGGCTAAAAATAGCAGTGTAGCTGTGGTAGCAGGGATAGTGACACAGTCTAGGCACCTGAGTACACACCCACCCAAACCTGCTTGGCACACGCTCAGGTGGCTAGCCCAAGCTGCCATCTGTACTACCCCAGGTCCAAGTATCTGTCTAGCCACACTGGGAAGCACAGTGCAGTGTGGACATAGCCTTAGGCGTGTTTAATAGCAGTAGGAGGTGTCAGAGCCATACAAATTTTCTTCACTGACTGAGGAAGAAAACATTTCATGACGCACTGGCAAAACTAATCACAGCCAAGACTTTCCTGAGATCAGAAACATTTGCTGAGCTGACTAACATATATACAAATATAATAAACAAATAAGAATCAGATTATGGATATAATCACAGAAATGGCAACAAAGACCCTCTAGTATTCACACAGTGGGAAGGAAATAAACTCCCCTTGATAGAAAGAGATTTCACCCCAAAACATCACTCGCACACCTCCTCTCGCCACACACTAAATGGTAGAACTGAATATGGTTGTGTTATCCATAAAATTTAATTGAATGAACTTTCAGTCCATTTGCAGGAGAACAATTTCAGTGACAACCCTTGGATGGCACTATCGTGAAGGCTGAGAATGACTTTTAGCAAAACAACTGGGGACCTCTATATTTCACCTTTGAAGAGCAGTCAGTAACTGAGACTGAGGAAGGACTTCCTGAAATGAATGTGTTCCTCCCTACAATGAGCAAAACTGAACGGTTTAATAGAAATTTGAGAAAGAAATAAGCTTATTTATAATCAGTGGTATAGAGCAATACGTTTTGCTTCCTTTCCATGCCATAATTAGATCACATTTCCCCTTTGAAAATGCAGTGGAATTAGGGCAGCCAGAAAATAAGAATTCCATTCCACACTCAAATGACATATAAGAACACAAGCAAACTGAAATTTGCACACTTGAGAGCAACCGCTCAAAAGCCAGTAGCCTGATGCTTAAGATACTCAGCTGTGGGTTAGAAGTTGCAGAGTCCAGGCCCTGCTCTAATTCAAAGCAGGGATTGGACCTGTGTCACTACATCGTAGGTAAATACCCTCACCAACAGGCAAGAGAGTCAGGTCTTTTCTACACTTCAAAGTTAGGACAACATAGCTACGGTGTTCATGGGTTTGAAAAATTCACACACACCCCAGAACGATGTAGGTATGCTGAGCTAACTCCTGGGACAGATGCAGTTAGGTGTCCTAGCTACTGCCACTCAGAGAGGTGGATTGCTTACAGCGATGGAAGAACCTCTTACATCAGTGTAGGAAGTGTCACTGTCAGTATTATAGCTGTACTGCCGTAGCACCTGTAGTGTAGACATGGCTGCAGTCTCTCTCATCTGTTGGAGTCTCTCTCACCTGTTGGTATACACAATTAAATGTTAATTGGACCGGAGAGAGACTGTGTCTGTTGCCTGGCTTTCTCTCTCTCTCTCTCTTCCGAGAAATCCCATGCTGGACCTGAGAAACCGTCCCGTTAAGACTGATGCAGTTCGGTGAAAAATTTTGGTTTTGAACATTCTGCCTTTTCGAATAAAAAAAAGGGTTTGGCAGATTTCCAACCAGCTGACAGCTAGGATGGAAGCTTTTCTTTTCTGGTTCATAGTCTTACTTAAATATGCACAGCCCCAACACCAGCCCAGGACTAAGGACTGTGTACCCAACTTATTTTTGATGGCGCTAACACACACTGAGTTTTGAGACAGTTTCAGTGAGTTTAATGTTTTATGACAGAGCTTGATCCCATTTTGAACTATTATTTTTCTGTAACAATTATTTTTGATGGCCCCTGAACTACAGTTTCCTCTTTGCTCCTTCTTTTGCCTCTTGAGCAGTTGAGACGTTTGATTATCTACAACAAGGGTTGACTCCATGATAATTCCTTGGGAATTTATTGGGCTGGCAATGGACATAAGGGCCTGTTTTCAATACTGATATGGCGTGAATGTAATATGTAATTTCATAGAAATTTCATTGTAATCTAGTATTAATTCATATCCATTTATTATAAAGTGCTATCAGATGAGATTTTGCAGCTGTATCTTATTGTGAGTTTATTTATATGTTCTTGATTAAGGTTTAGGAATAAAGGATATGAGAAATCTAGGTCAATGAAGGGGACCCAATGTTACCCAAGACATGAGTTCTCTGAACGTGATTTTCCTTGGCAGGCTTCAAAATTGAAAATTGCTGTAATTCTCAAAGGTTAACATGTCTTAAATTTTAGCCATTCATCATAGCTACCACCTTAACTACCTGGTGAGAATGACTGGAAGACCAGTGCTGTCTGCTTCAGAAACTGCACCAATTCACTGCTTGATGAAGCTGAAAATATTCTCAAAATCCAGAAGTGTGGTATATGTCTGGACAACAGGAACAGATATGCGGGTCTGAAGAGTCATTTCAGACATTTCATAGCCAAGAGAGCATTACAGATCACATTGCTCATACTGGGCAAGCCATACCTTGGACTGTGAGGCCAATGGATTTTTAAATAAAGTAAAATAAAATAAAAACATTTTGGGATTGCTTAGTACATCACCTCAGGCTAATTCATTGCTCTTTTCCTCCTTTAATCTTTTACTGTTGTCTTCTTTTCTTGAGGCTTCCATGAGTACAGAATGAATTAGCAGCTCCATTGGTCTTCCAAGACATGTAGGCAGTTCCTTTCAGAGAAGAGGTTGATGGTAGCAGAATATTTGCAGTAACTCCAGTCCTCCCTGCAATTCAGCAGAATCTATCCTTCTGCATTAACAGGGCATTGCAGCCCCTCAAGGGACATGAGAGTAGGAAGGTTTCACTTGAATTATAAAGCAGAGTTTTTCCAGGCAAAGGTTAAGATGTTCTGTCCCTCCTGTCACTGGGTTTCCTCCCTGTGAGTCAGATCTGGGACTCGTGCAACTCTTCCTCTACCTGGAGAATCACTACCAACAGGATCTGTGCTGGGGCCTGGGTCAGCACACCTGCACTGAGACCAGCCATTGTGTGATACAGCTCTTTCCTACCAAAACTGATGGTTCTGTTGAGCTGAAACCACGTTTTTCCTCCCACCAAACTCCATGTTAGAGGAAACTGCAGGAAAAGCAGCTCTGCAGCGTCCATCGAATTCCATGCCAGGCCCAATTTTCCAGTGGCTAGTTTAGTTCTTCTTGGTACCTTTGTCCTCCTCCTGCAGGGGCTTGGGAGGAAAGCCTCACAGCCTTTAAGCCGTTTTAGCATTGCAGTCAGGAGTGAATGAAGGAGGTCTTCAGGTTTCTCCTTACCTAGTGAAAGTTCCATGAGGACGAGACGCCATAAGGAAAATCTGCTCTTCTTTCTCTCACTACCAGAGGGACCCTCCAGCCAGAACTTTTAGAAAACTCCCTTTCTCTCCCACCCTGCCCTCCCCCGAGTGTGCAGACAGCTGTGGCCATATTATGTGCATGCCAAACACACTGAACATTCTGGACAAAGTCTTGCCAATTTGCCACAGAGGAAGGACTTCCAGTACCTGACTGATGAAGTTCTTGACTGGACATCTCATACCAATATGCTGGTACTCAGAGAGCTATGGAAGACTGCTGACCTTAAAGGATTTAAGTCAGAGGGACCCTGTTCTAATTAGGACAGGCAATGTAGCTATCATAATGTGCATCAGCAAACAGGCAAGGACACAGAGCAAGAATCTGAAGAAAAGAGTCAATCTGATGTTCTGGGGAGGATCCAATCTGGGAAGTATCAGTTGCACGGAACAGAGGTGGAGAAAGACCTGGATGTAATGGTCTATCACATGATAACTATGACCTACCAATGTGGTGATGCAATGAAAAAGGCTAATGCAGTCCTAGGATGCATTTGGCAAGGTATTTTCAGGAGAGATAGGGAAGAGATATTACAGTTATGCCAGGTACTAGTGAGATCTCATCTGGAATACTGTGTACAATTCTGACCGCCTATGTTTAAGAAAGATGCCTTCAAGGAGAGAAGGGCTATTAACATGATGAGAGGAATGAGGCCCCTATCTTATGAAAGGAGAGTTAAAGAACTTGGCCTGTTTAGCTTACCAAAATGAAGGATGAGGTGGGATGATTGTGCTCTGTAAATACATCAGAGAGATAAACTCTAGGGAGGGAGAGGAGTTGTTTAGGTTATGGGCCATTGTTGGCACAAGAGCAAATGGCTATAAACCGGCCATCAATAAGTTTAGGATTGAAATTAGATGAAGGTTTCTATCAGAGGAGTAAAGCTCTGGAACAGCCTTCCAAGGGGAGCGGTGTAGGGGCAAAAAAAAACCTAAGTGGCTTCAAGACTGAGCATGATAACTTTATGGAGGGGATGGTATGACGAGCCTGCCTACAGTGGCATGTAGCTGATCTGTGAGTGCGAGCAGCAAATATCCCCAGCAGCTGAGAAAAGACGGAGTGGGAGGGTGCTGAGTTAATACAGATAATTCTTTCCCAGGTGTCAGAGTCTAACTTTACCATAGTGGGGGTTGGGAAGGAATTTTCCCCCAGGTCAGATTGGCAGACTCTTGGGGCTTTTACCTTCCTCTGCAGTGTGGGGCACAGATCACTTTAAACTGGAGTAAATGGTGGATTTGCTATAACATGAAGTCTTTAAATCAAGATGTGAGAACTTCAGTAATTTAGCTAGACGTTATGGGCCTACTACAGGAGTGGCAGTGAAGTTCTGTGGCCTGCAATGTGCAGGAGATGAGACTGGCTGATCATGATGGTCCCTTCTGGCCTTAAAGTCTATGAGTCTATGAGCTCCCCCTGGCAGAAACCACGAATCAATCAGAGGCCTCATCCCAGAATATAGCACCACAGCTATAGTCCAACAGACCTGTCAATATTGGAGCTGATAGAAACAGGTCTACTGGCCATAAAAATCTACTTCTCTCCTGGACCAGTCTACAGTAGGACTATGGCTTGTGGATATCTTCCATCCTTTTACAATAATTTAATTCAAGATGTACAAAAATAATTTTAAAAAGAATAATTATTTTATTTAAATCAGTTTTAATTCAAATCAGACTTTAATTTTACATATTTCCAGTTCTTGCCTTTCTTTCCATTTTGTAGTCTTAAATTGCTAAAATGGACACATTGTTCTTGTTTCTTTAATAGTTTCCTAATTGCTCGTAGACTCAGATTTTACATAGAATTTTCTGTACCAAGAAATTTCTCATATAAAATGCTCAGCTGTGCTGAAAAAGATAAGACTAGGGCCTCGTTAACAGCCTCACCATGGAGCCAACACAAACACAAAAGTGATAAGCAAAGACTTTGTGCACTGGATTAAATGCTTTGACTAGGCTGTACTCCTCCAACAGGGATTTGCAGCTTGATGGCAGTTGGTGCACCTTAATCACTTAAGTGCTTTGAAAAAGCCCTCCCTAAATATCTGCTTAAGAGCTTAATTTAAGGCTACTATTGTTAAGGATTTTGCAGGTGTGTGTAAAAATGATTGCAGCTACATTGTTAATGTATCAAAAGTCTAAATTCCCTTTTATTGTTAATACTGAAGTGATCTTTATGCCATTTCCGTCTGTTGTGCTAAAAAATGCTTATGAATGTGCTTGACTCAAAGACCTGAATTGGGCGGTTCATACAAGGAAATCAATCCTATAGCTACTGCTTCCTAGTTTTCTATCCAGGCAAGGGTAACCTGAGAATGGTTCCTAATAGCATCACCTCAGTAGACCTTCACGTTCCCAGTGAATTCAATTTGCCCTGCTTTCACTTTCCTCCATCCCCCTAATCCTCCCAGAAATACAGTCTCGTGATGTAGTTAGGCCACTAAAATACCATTATCATAGGACTCTGGTCAGAATCCTTTTGTGTGTGTTCTTTAAAGGTTGCCAGAGAGATCAGACAATGTCTAGATGCTGTCTGACTAAGTGGATATATGATTGCATAGAGGCACATGTGAGTGGAAGTCACTTAGGAAACAGGGTTCATTCAGCAAGAGCTAGGGCAGCTTTGCAGACTAACGCTGCATCAGTGATGGATATTGGCCAAGCAGTCATCTATCATTCAGCCAATACCTTTAGAGACACTACATCAGGGAAACCATTGCTTCCTCAGATGTGGCATTTCGGCAAAAGACTCAGGATTGTCAAAACTAAGTGAGCCAGCTGGTCCTCCCTGATCCTCCCTGAAGCTAAAGATTTCACTCTTACATGTAGTGCCAGACCAAGGAACTCTTGAGTATAAAGAGAACATTGCTCCTAAGCTTTTTTTTACAATACTGTGAATGATTCCCACACAGCGCTGCAGTGAGGCGTTCTAGTTGGTCAGTTTCATCTTATAGTAGACCTGGCATCTCAACAGTAAAAGATTTTCATGTAGCAATCAGATTCTTTGTGATCTACTTACAACTGATATTTAATTAAATAACTGAAACCTAAAAAAATGACTTCAGTGCTAGATATATTATGAACCAAGTTGCAGCACCTGCTCACTCTTTCATCAGTCAAATTTCCCACTGATATCAAAGGGAATTTTGCCCTGAGTGACGGTTTCAATACTGGGACTTATGTGTATAATTAACACATGGGAGGAAGTGATCCGTAGTATTTCCTGTTATTAATCTATTGCCTGTTGCTTATTTACTCTTTGATATACTTGTAAATAAGACATGTGAAATTTAATTGTTACTATAAATGGATCAGAATTACAACACTGTAGCCAAACACCTTGCCAATGTAGGGAATTGTGATCTGGGTCTCATTCTGATGCTCTTCATAATTCCAGCCAGTCTCTAAGGAAAGTATAATAGCTCTCTGTGAGGCAATTCATTCATGAGGTTAATTCTCTCATTTTCTGTCAGCTATGAGAATCTGTGCTTGGGGGAGGTAAGTTCTGCAACAGGCAGTATAGTAGCAGAGCCACTCTGCGGTCGCAACTACAACACTGAGGTTGCAGTACGACTGATTGCTCCGAACCAAAGCAGACTGTGAAGAACTTCAAAAAGATCTCACAAAACTAAGTGATTGGGCAACAAAATGGCAAGTGAAATTTAATGTGGATAAATGTAAAGTAATGCACATTGAAAAAAAAATAACCCCAACTACACATACAATATGATGGGGGCTAATTTAGCTACAACTAATCAGGAACAAGATCTTGGAGTCATCGTGGATAGTGTTCTGAAGATGTCCACGCAGTGTGCAGAGACAGTCAGAAAAGCAAACAGGATTTTAGGAATCATTAAAAAGGAAATAGAGGAGAATCATTAAAAAGGAAATAGATGGAGAATATCTTACTGCCCATAAATCCATGGTACACCCACATCTTGAATACTGCATACAGATGTGGTCTCTTCATCTAAAAAAAAGATATACTGGTATTAGAAAAAGTTCAGAGAAGGGCAACTAAAATGATTAGGGATTTGGAATGGGTCCCATATGAGGAGTGATTAAAGAGCCTAGGACTTTTCAGCTTGGAAAAGAGGAGTCTAGAGGTGTATAAAATCATGAGTGATGTGGAGAAAGTAGATAAGGAAAATTTGTTTACTTATTTCCATAAGAATTAGGGGCCAACAAATTAAATGAATGGAAGGCAGGTTTTAAAAAAAATAACAGGAAGTTCTTCACGCAGCGCAGTCAACTTGTGGAATGCCTTGCCTGACAAGGTTTTGAAGACTAAAACTATAAGGGTTTAAAAGAGAACTGGATAAATTCATAGAGGTTATGTCCATTAATGGCTGTTAGCCAGGATGGGTAAGGAATGGGATCCCTAGCCTCTGTTTGTCAGAAGGTGGTGATGGACGGCAGGAGAGAGCTCACTTGATCATTACTTGTTAGGTTCTGTCCCTCTGGGGCACCTGGCATTGGCCACTGTTGGTAGACAGGATACTGGGCTAGATGGACCTTTGGTCTGACCCGGTACAGCCATTCTTATGTTCTTATGCATCTGTGTCCCTTGTTCTGCAGGGAATAATGGCCAATGCATCTAAGTAGTGTGATTCAAATGACTTAGTCTGCCCGGACCATCCCCCAAAGTGTCTTGCAAGGGAAGATGCAGGGAGCACCCAGAGAGGTGAGATACATAGCTTATAGCTCGGGTGACCACACATCCTGTTTTTAAGGGGACAATCTCGTATTTAAACCCTCTACCAGGAGCCCCAATGTTTTGTTAAATATGGGCAAACTGTCCAGTATTTTCTGCCTCTCCTCTGATTTCAGTACGATTGTGTCCTGCTGCTGGCCGGAACCCTGCCTCCTCATCAGTAAGTAGGTAAGCACTACCCGGACCTACCCCCCTTCCACCCAGATGGTCCCTCTGGATGGCCAATGGGAGCTGCATTCATGTCAGGCTCAACATGCAGAGATTATCCCCACCCCCAACTCCAGCCATCCCTGACCCTAGGAGCCAGAGGAACATACCCTAGCCCCATGCTGGAGGGCGAGAGGACTTGCGGGATATATATATGGGATGCAGACTGCTGCTCAGGATCTTCCCCCATTTCCTGCAACCCTCCCTGGAGGAGAAGACATGCTTATACTTTTGAATTGTATGAAGTCAATATTGTATAGCTGTTATCCACATTACACTATATTAGGAGCGACAACGTGAGTGAGGTAATATCTTGTATTCCATTCAATAACGAGAAATGCAAAGCGCTACACTTTGGAAGGAGTAATCAGCTGCACACATACAAAATGGGAAATGACTGCCAAGGAAGGAGTACTGTGGACAGGGATCTGGGTGGGGTCACAGTGGATCACAAACTAAATATAAGTCAATAATGTAACGCTGCTGCAAAAAAAGCTAACCTCATTCTGGGAAGTATTAGCAGGAGTATTGTAAGCAAGACACAAAAAGTAATTGTTCCGCTCTACTCCATGCTTATTAGGCCTCAACTGGAATATTGTGTCCAGTTTTGGGCACGACTATTCAGGAAAGATATGGACAAATTGAAGAAAGTCCACAGAAGAGCAAAAATGATTAAAGACCTAGAAAACAAGGCCTATAAGGGACAAATGAAAAAAATTGGATTTGTTTAATCTAGAGAAGAGAAGACTGAGCAGGGGCTTGATAACAGTTGTTAAAAGGAGGAGGGAGAAAAATTGTTCTTAACCCCTGAGCCTAGGACAAGAAGCAATGGGCTTTAATTGCAGCAAGGGAAGTTTAGGTTGGACAATAGGAAAAATGTCTTAACTGTCCGGTTGGTTAAGCAGGGGCATAAATTGCCCAGGGAGATTGTGGATACATTACATCTTTCCAGGGTAGATTTTGTAGGTCATGTTGCATCTCCAATGAGTGCTGGAAGTCAGAAGCTACAGTCCCTTTCATTTTGTTCTCTGTCAGGAGAGGTACAGCGGCATATCTTTCAACTCATTCCAGTTCTGGATCTGGATTTTTTGCCAATGAGTATTCTTTCTTCCTAGACCAGTTGCCCCACTGCAGAGGAGTTTATGATCATTTCTCATATGTTGTCAAAAAAATCATTAGACTCCTTGTTCTGAAATCTGTTTTCTAAGAAGCCAGCTCCTAGTCCAATTGAAATCAATGGAAGTTTTGCCATTCTGCCCATATGTAATAAGGATAAGAATGATCCCCTATGCAGAGGGAAAGCATAAAACAGATATTGAAGGCATAAGTGCAAGATAAGTGACATACAGGGTAGGAATCATGGTCTAGTGGCTAGTGCACTGAGTCAGAATTCAAGCTGTCCTGCTTCAAACATGGGCTTCTTCTCTGACCTCAGCAACTCATTAAATCTTCTTACAGGAGAAGAGAAGATTTCTCTACTTTCCGGACGTGGTGTTTGGGCAAAAATCCATGATTTTTATATGATGATAAGCCTAGATAATAAACATAGTCCTTGTGTTGTTCATTTGTGTAGGGATGATTTTCACCCTAAAAAATATGCATATTTTCCATTGCATTAAGAGCACTGATTTGTCAACAGTTTGAACACAGATTCTGTCAAAAAAAGACAAGAGCCATTCCTAAATAAGTGAGAGAAAAATCAGGCCTTTGTTTTTATTTCTGCTGTTAGTATATTTTATTTTAGATTAGAGTCATAATGATTAAGTCTTGTACAAACAATTTGTTTTACTTATCCTACTGAGAGTTGAGTTGCTTGATTTTACATTAGCCGGCAAAAAGGGAAAAAGAGGTTTCAAAGATACTGATAAAAGTGATGAATATGAAGAATGTGACCAAGTCCTTGGATGCCTTTGCACTATTGAACAGGGGGTTGTACTAGATGACCTCCTGATGTTACTTCCAGTCCTAGTCTTATACAACTCTACGATTCTATTCGAAAAATCAGAAGAAAAATAACCCAAAATATCTCAGTACTCAATGCACTGACCATCTGCTTTGCAGAAGATGGCAATTAGTGCAGATTATTAGCAGCAGGTCCATGTACAGAGCATCAGGCAATGGGTCATAACTTAATTGTATGGTTATGCAAATTTGACCCCTTTGCATGTAAAAACATTTTGGAATGGTTTGTGTGCATGCCCCTTTTGGGATCTTTCAGCTGGCCATTATCAAAATATCAGCTACCGCCTTTGCTGACAATTTGCATATTCTCTGCTGTCCTCTTTGAAGCCAGAATGAATACGCATATCAGCGGCTGTAGTTTGTGTTGTAGCATCCATGACTTCTTTATATTTAAATAGACTTTAATAAAAATAACTAATCTTTTAATACTAAATATATGGGTTTTTTTATATTACACACTAAGTAGAAGAAAAGAGATTACATTTAGAAGCAATCTGGGAATCGAAAAGAAAAATCTAATAAGCAGCTTTTCTCCACCTCGGGGAGGTAAATAATCAGAATAAATCAAAACTGTGAAGTGTTTCTCCACGAGCAGCATTTAATTACTATCTTATCTACCCTATGAATTATCAGACTCTTCAAACTCTTAAAAGTAGAACAGTTTAAATGTGTTTTGATGACGTTTTGCTCATTTAAAGCTTCTTCTATACATCTTTACTTTATCACGTAGTAGAAGGCTATTCACTGAGGAAATTGCAAGATCCTTGATACTTGCAGGGTCAAATTTCTATTTAACCCAGTTGGGAAAAGATTGAAGACAAAACAATACAGTCATCTCAGTTACTGGCTTTCTAGCTGCTTCTAAGACTTGGCACTATGAACAGTTTTTTGACTTACTAGACAGGGATGGTATTTTTTTCAGACCTTACGTCTAAAAAAAGTTGTATTTTTGTACAAATAGTGACTTGAATTGTTCCACTTATACCACAGGGATAAGGGTTATGTTTGGGAGGTCAGTACTTTGTTCTTCTGGAGTTTCAACTTTGTCTCCTTTTGGTCATTGTAAAAATGGAGAGATTAATTCTGAAAAAAAAAATTACTCTGTTTTCAATTTATTCATGCAAATAAACTACTGGGTTTTTTTAAACTGAAGCTATAAATGTGAGACTGGTGGATGGTAATGGCCAGGAGAAAAATTGTTCACCCTGAATATATCCAAATAACATTAAAAGTGTAAAAGCTAAAAAGACTCTCTAGGATCCAAGGGATTCACAGAGCCGAGAGACTGTTTCTATTTCTGAGTAGCCACTAAGGACCTGATCCGCCAAGAACTGATGCACATCCTTGAAATCAACTAACAGTTGAGAAGTGTATGTGGACTGCTTGGGTGCTTGCAGACTGAGGTTTAAATGTCTCATGCATATACCGGTGTCTCAATGGACTGGGGGCCAAAAGGAAAGCAGCTAATCTCATGCACATCCTTTACAAAAACATGTACTTAAATATAATGGAAAGTTGTGCAGATGGCATCATTATGTTGGGATTTTTGTCATAAAAATTGTTAAGACCCTGTTTCAGGTCCTTCTGAGCAACGCTTGGCAGAGAAACTGTGAAACAGCGAGCAAAACTGAAGGAACCTGTGACAGGTTGCCGCCACCTCCCTGCCGTGCCGGGATCCCACCTGATGTAATAGGGTATCACTGAGCCTGCCAGTTTCACCAGCCTGAGTGCCTTTACACTGTCTTGCTGAGCCAGGCCATCAAGCCTCCTCCAGCATACCGACAGGATACCCGCATCTGCAGAAAGACACAGATAGTGAAATCTGCTCTGCATGCGTATGGAATTGCCCAGCATTCAAGTACACACCTCCTCTGGAGTGTAAACTCAAAATTGTAGCATCTTGCGCTTCCAGCCCCATGAGTTATGAACTCCACAAACTGGTTTTAGAGAACACAGAAACAAGTTTATTTGTTACAAAATATAGATTTTAAGTGATTGTAAGGAATAATAAACAGATCAACCAGATTATCTAGCAGACAAAACAAAAATGCAATATAAGTTGAAGATTTTTAAAAAACTGGTTACAATTAGTAATTCCTCACCCTAAATGTTGTTTTTTAGGCAGATTGCAGTGGTTATTGAAAGCAAGCTTCTCTTGCTTTCAGAATAAAACTCCAGGTAGTCATCTGATAAGCCAGAAACCGTTCCAGTACGGACTCAGCACTTCTCCCCCAACTCAGTCGTTGAATCATAGATCTTTCCAGAACTCATCCTGGGTGGAGATTCAGTGAAAAGACAATACTGATTATGCCTTAAAAATGGCATGACTTTACATATGGCAGGAATCCTTTGTTTTCCAATGTGGTTCCCCCCATCTTCAATGGAAAAATACTTTTTTCTTTTACAGCCCTATTATAATGGCTGGACAAACTTTTCATAGTGGGGCACTACTGCCAAAATGTTAATTACAGCTGGTTCAGGAAGCCACACTTCTATACCTTTACTCCATGTGGTTCCTGGAGGACCCTTTTCTAGTCATATTGGGCTGCATATTACTAACCATTTTACTAAGTCACCATGTAAACACTTCATTATCCTTTGTCCCTGTTATAAATTTCCTGAGGACCCAGGACTTCCAAAGTATAGGGCGAAATAATCTTCATTTCCGGTGTCACTGTTTCTGGTTTTGCCGCTCCCTAAACTTTGTGTCCAGCATTTGAGAAAGAAAGGGAGTGTTTTAGACTAAAATTAACTTTCCCCTGAAATTGGCCATATGAAGATCTCAGTTCACAAATGAATACATTTACTACAATTAGATAGTCGTCTGCCAGTTCCCAACCAGTGAAAACCATGCCTCCTGGGTAGCCTACAATTTCTCCCACTAGCCCCTTGCGTATACATGACGGGGCTGTTGCTACTGAAGTGATAGTAATTCTGTAGATCTGCAACCCAAACCATGATACATTGACAGTTCTCTCTCATCTCACACTAATTTTGACTTTGTTCCAGTCCAAGCCGTTCAGTTTTACTGAACTGGGATTGTATCCATCCATAAAACCAAAAAGAGAGATTTGTACTCCAGGGATTTTGTGATGAGTAGTGATGTGGCGTGTCTTTTTCATTTTACAATCCATTGTCATCCATGGATAGTCTCTCCATGCATTAAACACAATGGGTTCTGGATTCACAAAAATGGAGCAGGTCTGCAATCCAAATGGCAATAAAAGCAGTACACAAGAGTGCACTGTTTCCAAAATCTTCCAGCAGCTAAACCAAAAAGCAAAACAAACTTTTCCTCTCCCTGTATATCGGGAGGTATAAGTAAACATTTAAGATAAACAAGTTTATACCGAATTTAGAAATGTTAAACTGAATTAAGCCTGCACCCATCTAAACAACGAAGCCCTTTATATCGGTATAAAGGGCTCTTAATACCAGCATATGTAATCCTCCCCGATGAGGGGAGTAGTTCTGTAATCGGTATTGCCATTTTGGATTAGGATTAGTGTAGCCACAATTCGACGGTATTGGCCTCCGGGTGCTATCCTACAGTGCACCATTGTGACCGCTCTGGACAGCAATCTGAACTCGGATGCACTGGCCAGGTAGACAGGAAAAGCCCTGCAAACTTTTGAATTTCATTTCCTATTTGCCCAGCATGGAGCGCCGATCAGCACAGGTGACCATGCAGTCCCAGAATCAAAAAAGAGCTCCAGCATGGACCGTACGGGAGATACTGAATCTGATTTCTGTATGGGGAGATGAATCTGTTCTATCAGAACTTCGTTCCAAAAGACAAAATGCCAAAGCATTTGAAAAAAATCTTCAAGGCTTTGATAGACAGAGGCCACAGCCAAAGAATTGAATGGACGCTCACGGAGGGAGTGGGGAGTGAGGACACGAGCTATCTCCCAGTCCCCGCAGTCTCCGAAAAACATTTGCTGGTGAGTCATTCCCATTTTTGTCCATGCGCCCCCGGCCGACTTCACCGAAGCCAGCCAGAAGCACCCATGACAACAGCAGATGGTACAATATGACTGGTAACCGTCATTGCCAACGTGCAAAGGAGCAGATGGTACGATAGGACTGGTAACCATCTCTGCTAATTTGCAAAGATGCTGCTGTGTAGCACTGCAGTACCGTGTCTGTCAGCAGCATCCAGTAGACATACAGTGACAGTGAAAAAAGACTGAAAGGACTCCAAGGTTGCCGTGATATGGCATCTGCCAGAGCAATCCAGGAAAAAGGACACAAAATGATTGTCTGCCGTTGCTTTCACAGAGGGAGGATTGACTGACAACATTTACCCAGAATCACCCGCCACGCTGGTTTTGTGCCATCATGCATTGGGATCTCAACCCAGAATTCCAATGGGCGGGGGAGACTGCTGGAACTATGGGATAGCTATGGCATAGCTACCCACAGTGCAACACTCCAGAAACCGACTCTAGTCTTGGTACATGGACGCACACCTCTGAATTAATGTGCTTAATGTGGCCGCGTGCACTCGACTTTATACAATCTGTTTCCAAATACTGGTTTCTGTAAAATTGGAATAATCCCATAGTGTAGACAGACTCATTTGGACCTTAACCTCATCTTCTCCCGCAATGCTTTTCTTCCCCTGGGAGGGGGCTTTTTAACTTTTAACTATGCTTTGAGCAGCCCTTGGGGCGCATCAAATTCATCAGCCCTAATTTGCTAAGGGGTTGCTGGGATAGATCCTTGAGCATTTTTAATCTTTCGGTGAGTACACATTTCACTGGGGAGTGAGAAGTTTTCAGTAGCATTGGCTACTAGTGCCAAAATACCGTTTTCACAGGGCTGAATCCTCGCTCTACATCTCTTAACGTTTTGGAGGCATAAGCCACTGGCAGAGCCCTGTTCCATGGTTCTGAATCAATACAATTCCCATCTCCCTTTCAGTACTTGCCCACTTCAGCACAACTGGCTGTTCCAATTCATGCACTGGAGGCTGCCGTCTCTGAAAATCCCTCAATACTATTTCAAGAGCAATTAACCAGTCCCAGAATCTAAGAGTTGTGATATCTGTGAGAGCTGAACAGTAATAAATCCGTTCCACTTTCAGTTGATACCACACCCGTCCCAGTGTCACTCCAAGATAATTTACTTATTGGTATCACAACTGTGCTTTCTTTGGGCTTACGATAAATCCAGTTTCCTGTATTTTTTTAACACCATAGCCAATACTTCAAATTCTCTTCCCTGGTCTGAGTGCAAACAAAGATGTCATGCACATAAGAAACCATACTGTCCTTTTCGGCAGCCCTTTCCACACTTTGACTACGTGGGCACTTTTACAGCCCAGGAGACACTGGCAAAACACAACTGCTTCCCCGGAAAGGTAAAACTAAATTTGTAATTGCTGTCCTCAAGTAAAAAAGGTAGCAAAGAAAATATTAGCCAACTCAAAAACTGAAAACAACTGGGTCTCACCTGGCTTCTCTAAAGGAAGGAGAAGGGAGGTTTACTCGGGGTGTTCCCTTCTTTTAGATATCTGTTGGGGGAAAAAAACAAAACAGGGCACAGATTATCTAAATTCTTGGAATGGATTGGAGACCATTTTTTATTTGAGACGGTGGACAAAGCTACCGGGTTGTTCTAGGCTTGATTTTGGCAAATAGGGAGAAAACGGTTGAGGCTTTGAAACTAGAAGGCAGCGTGAGTGAAAGTGATCATGAAATGATAGACTTCATTATTCTAAGGAATGGTAGGAGGGAGAAAAACAAAATAAAGACAGTAGTTTTCAAGAAGTCAGACTTTACAAATTCAGGAAGTTAGTAGTTAAAACCCATGGGAAGCAAGTCTAAGGTGGAAAAAATTGAAGATGGCAGTTTTTCAGTGACATTCTAAGGGAGCAAACTATCCCACTGCTTAGGAAAAATAGCAATTATCAGAAGAGACCACACTGGTTTAACAGAAGCTCTTCAATGATCTAGAAAACTACAAAACTTGGAAACTAGACCAAATTATAAAGGCTGAATATAAATAAATTACACAAGTATTTAGCAACAAAATAAGAAGCCAAAAACCATGATGAAACAAGTTAAAGACATAAAGGATAAAAAGAAAACATTTGATAAATACATTGGAAGCAAGAAGACCAAGGACAGGGTAGATGCATTACTCAAGGGGCAATAATGGCATAATGCGCTCTTTGTTTTAGTTTTCTCCAAGTAGGTTGGTGGCGAATGGACATCAAGCAAGGTGACTGTCAGGCAAATCAGAGATTAAAATAGGAAAAGAACAAGTTTAAAATACTTAGACAAATTAGATGTTTTCATCACCAGAGCCAGATGAAATACATCCTAGAGGACTGAGGAGATATCTGAGCCATTAGTGATTATCTTCAAAAAGTAATAGAAGATGGAAGAGATTCTAGAAGACTGGAAAAGGGCAAATATAGTGCATCTCTATAAAACCAAAGTAAGGACAACCCAGGGAATTACAGAACCAGTCATCTTAACTTCTGTACCTGGAAAGATAAGGGAACAAATAATTAAGCAATGAACTTGAAAATATCTCAAACATAATAACGTGATAAGTATCAGTCAGCATGGATTTGTCAAGAACAAATCATAGCAAAACAACCTGATTTTCTCTGACAGCGTAACAAGCCCTGCGGATGGTGGAAGTGGCAGTCGTTGTATAGCAAGGCAGAGGTCACACCAGTGCCCAGTACAGATATAAAATAATCTTTATACTCATATTCAAATATCTCCTGTTTCGGCATCCAGATAGTGCATGAGTCCCATTGATCACAGCATTACACTGGGAACTTGTGTTCAGATGATTAGCCACTACGAAGTGTAAACCTTTTCATATTCACTGTGTATGTACAGTCTAAATTCTTTTCCCTATATGTTTATATTAACCTTTAGCATATTAAAATACATATTCTTTGTTTCCAACCAGTTTACCATTTCACTCTGAAACCGGGACCTGCCCGCTTCATTATTTACCGCTCTCCAATTTCTGTTTTTTTTTAAATTGGAATTGGGATGGGGGCATGGAGGCCTTGCTGATATGCAGTTGAGGCTGCATTGACAGACCAGTGGGGGATCGGCCAGCTCCGCATCGTGCATTAGCACCAGCCTTGCAAACCCACCCCCAATATTGGTGGGCGGACAGCTGGTGAGCAGAGAGCCAGCCAGCAGCAAGCGTAAACCCGCCGGTATTGATAGGGGTGAGACACGGGACAATACACCCATTTTTAATGGGACAGTCCCTTTAAAAACAGGACATCTGGTCACTCTAGTTTGCTCTCTCTCAAGATGTTCCCTTAGGCAAAGGGTATTTAATGTGGAAGGGTTCTTCTCTTCCTCTTTTAATGTGTCAGCTTATTCTCAAGTTGTGTGGTAGAGCTGTAACACTAGAAGGGGGACATTTGACAGCTGTGAGTTTCTTATTTGCTCTTTATTCCCTTCCTGATAATGGCGTATAGATTTCCGGTTCTGATAGTAAAAGCTCAGCTCTATAGTTCATGTTCATTCAATTGACATTTAAGACTCTAGGTCGGGGTGGGCAAACTTTTTGACTCAAAGTTTGGAAATTGTATGATGGGTATGGAAATTGTATGATGGGCCATGAATGCTCAGAGTTCCCAGCTCCCAATGCGAGCTGCAGCGGCAGCACTTGGCTGCCCCTACGCAAAGAAGCTGTCAGGGGACATGCTGCTGCTTCCAGGAGCACATGCGGAGCAGGGAAAGCCCCAGATCCCATTCCGCATTGGGCCCTAGAGGGCCAGATTAATATCTTTGAAGAATCAGATGCGCCCCTCCTGCCCTGGGCCATAGTTTATCCACCCCGGTCTAAACCAAAATGTTCAATGGAATCAGAACTCTCCACAATAGAATATGTTGTAAGAACAAGCAACAGTTTAAAACTGAGAGTACTTATAGGGTGTTTACTATAGCTGTGCCACAGCCATTTACATTTAAAACAAAGCAGTACTTTAAGCACAAAGGAAGCATTTCTAAAATTGAAAAAAAATTGACATTTACAAGGCCCTAGTCAAGAGAGAGTACAGAACATTTAGGATTGTTGTGTAAGGTGATTTTCTGTTCAATACTGTAAGAAGACTCTCTACTATGTTTTTCATTGAAATAGGAAAATATATTTTAACTAAAAATTAGGCAAAAGCATTCCAATTGTGAAAACAATTTAATTTTCACCTCTAGATTACAAAGGGGACTGTTTGGGGAGGGTGCATAAATTCCTTATGTATCAGCTGTACTAATCAAATTAACCTGCTAACTACAGCTATTGCAGTTTGTTTGAAATAGGGTGACCAGACGGCCCGATTTTATAGGGTCACTCCCAATTAATGGGTCTTTTTTCATGTAGGCCTCCTATTGGCCCCATCCTGCCTGATTTTGCACACTTGTCACACTAGTTTGAAAGAAAAAGAATGTCTACGCTAGAAATTTAAGTTAACCTATATTAGGGTGAATTAGAGCCATTAGTTGCAGGGACTGTTTGACAGTGTGTTTCTCTGTTTGAAAAGTGTGACTATATGAACATGTATTTTAAAAGTGTGAATTGGTAATGCTTTGTTTCAGGTGGGCATTGTGTCGTTGATTGAAGGGAAGGCTTTCGGCCAGGACAAGTTCTTCGAGACAGCAGCCTTATAAAAAGGCAACCAGTTGCGAACTGGTTGTTTTTGCCTGGCAGGCTTCGTGAGACGCAACTACACATCTGAGAAAGCTTTCAGAAGGAAGACGTGGATTGTGAGCGATCAGTTCTTCTGACCTGCACAGGATGTGCCATGTTTGTATTTCTTCAAGAGGATAAAAGTGACTTTATCTGTACAAAGTGCAAATTGGTCTACATATTGGAAGAGAATGTTAAAGGACTAGCAATGCAATTATCAACCTTGCATCGCATCAGAAAAAAAGAAAACTTGGTGGACAGATGACAGCATTTCGTTCTGGAGGCAGAACATGCCAAAGAATCAAGGTGGGCAGTGTAGACCGAGGAAGAATATTGGCAACATGTGACCTCCAGAAGACAAATCAGGAGAATCCATGTGTCCGCTATGCAGATAAGAATAAGAAACCATTTTCAGGCTTTCAGCGCAGGTTCTACTGCAGAGAATGATTTAGAAGACCCATATGACAGAACGGATAAAGACGGAGCTCGCATCGACCAGAAGGCATGCGAGGCACTATATTAGGGATGACGGTGGGTGTTCCACACTCACCATTCCCAAGAGGAGAAGGTATGTGGTCAAGGTCGGGGACTCCCTCCTAAGTGGGACAGAGTCATCCATCTGCTGGCCAGACCTAGAGACTCGAGATGTGTGCTGTTTGCCTGGAGCTAGAATTCAGGCAGTGATAGACTGTTTCACAAGCCTCATGAAGCCCTCGGACCACCACTAGTTTTAACGTCACCATGTAGGAAACAATGATACTGCCAAAAATGAGCTTGAGTGGGTCAATGCAGACTACATGGCTCTGCGAAGACGGAAAAAGGAGATTGAGGTGCAAGTTGTGTTTTCGTTCATCCTCCCTGGTGAAGGACAAGGCCTGGTACAGACTGTTAAAATTGTGGTCGTAAATGCATGCCTATGGAGGTGTTGTCGGAAGAGGGCTTTGGAGTCCTTGATCTGGGCTGTTTTTCCGGGAAGAAGGATTCACCTAACAAATAGAGGGAAGAGTATCTTTGCAAGCAGGCTGGCTAACCTAGTGAGGAGGGCTTTAAACTAGGTTCACCATGGGAATGAGACCTAAGCCCTGAGGTAAGTGGGGAAGTGGGATACTGGAAGAAAACACAAGGAGGAGGGTGCAGCCTGAGAGGCCTCCTGATTCATCCTTAGAAAGTAGGGCAATCGGATGAATGCAAGATGCCTGGGAAATACACAGGAAGAATTGGAAGTCCTGGCACAGTCAAGGAACTGTGATGTAATTGGAATAACAGAGACTTGGTGGGGTAACTCACATGACTGGAGCACTGGCATGGAGGGGTATAAAATGTTCAGGAAGGACAGACAGGGGAAAAAGGTGGAGGAGTGGCACTGTATGTAAGAGAGCAGTATAATTGCTCAGAGTTCCAGTATGAAACTGGAGAAAAACCTTTTGAGAGTCTTTGGGTTAAGTTTAGAGGTGAGAGCAACAAGAATGGTGCAGTGGTGGGCATGTGCTTTAGACCATCTGACTAGGAGGTGGACGTAGACAAGACTTTCTTTGGACAATGAACAGAAGTTTCCAGATCACAGGCCCTGGTTCTCTTGAGAGACTTCAATCTTCCTGACATCTGCTGGGAAGGGCAATACAGCAGGGCACAGGCAATCCAGGAAAGTTTTGGAGAGTGCTGGGGACAACTTCTGGGTGCAAGTGCTGGAGGAACCAACTAGGGCTGAGCTCTTCTTAACCTGCTGCTCACAAAGAGGGAAGAATTGGTAAGGAAAGTAGAAGTGGGTAGCAACCTGGGCAGCCATGACCATGAGATTGTTAAGTTTTGGATCCTGACAAAAGGAAGAAAGAAAATTAGCAAAATAGAGACCATGGACTTCAGAAAAGTAGACTTTGATTCCCTCAGGGAACTGATCGGCAGGATCCCTTGGGAGTCTAATATGAGGAGGAAAGAAGTCCAGGAGAGCAGGCTATATTTTAAAGAAGCCTTATTAACCATCGTGATATAAGAAAGAATAGTAAATATGGCTGGAGACCAGCTTTGCTTAACAGTGAACTCTTGGGTGAGCTAAAATACAAAAAGGAAGCGAAAGGGAACTGGAAATTTGGTCAGATGAGTAGAAAGGAGTATACAAATATTAGTCGAGCATGCACGATTGTAATCAGGAAGGCCAAAACAAAACTGACATTTCAGCTAGCAAGGTTTGTCAAGGATAACAAGAAGTGTTTCTAAAGGTATGTTAGCAACAATTGTCAGGTAAAGTGTTGCCCAGTTATGGAAAGCCTCTCTGTCCCTCCGTTAAGCACTGGAGTGGCAGGGCGAGAAAACGATTATCAGCCTGTTCATGATCTAAACCTGCACCCTAGCCTAGTCAGTCCCTGCATGCAGGACTTTATGGGCCTGTAGATTCAACAAGCCGAAGCGTCCTTCCCTCTGCAGCCCACTGATAACTTAATATTTTGAGCACCTTGCACCCTCCACGCCCCCTGCCCCCCCCCCACAACAGTCATGGCATCAGGGGTTGCTGCAGTAGCCTAGCCACTCCATTCTGGGGGACATGAAGGTCAACCATAGCTTCACATACCTGTGAAAGCCACGGTTGATTTTATATAGCTGAAATGGACATGAACGTCCTTTCCCCTTCTTATAATGTCCGTTCGCTTAATTTAGTACATTTTATCGTTTAATGTATTTGTTTTTAAACGTGCCCGGGTTTTGTTTTTTTTCTGGGGTTTTGGTGGGGATCGCACAGATTTGATGACAGAATAAAATTCTGTTATTTGCAACATAGTTCATCTGTATTAGTTCAAAATGTATGCTAGCTGGTGCTCATCAGTTCTGAAAGCAACCTGTTGCTGCACAGTGCCACACAACTCATAAGATTATTCACAAGCAATATTAAGAGCTGCATTGATCATGTTATAGCCCTACATGTACAGCAATCACCGCAGGAGTCATATTGGGCCTCAGAAGAGCAGGCTGGGTAGCGCACACTACAGCCTGTGACGAAGTGGGGATTTTCTGTGTTTTCCAGTAGGTTGCATCCAGTAGGTTGCATGTCCCCAGGTGTTACTGGTTTAACGAGGCGAGGGGAGAGGGAGTTTGTTGTTGTGGAGGACCGGAGAGGGAACTTGGGACTGACGGAGGCCAGGCTTGAGGCCCTGAGAGTTTCCTGCGCTGTGTTCAATTCTCAATAAATCTTCCTGTTTTATGCTGCCTGAGAGTCACTCCGGTCTAGAGAACAGGATTGCATCAACTCCTTCTGGGGTGAGGAGGCCCGGGGGTTTGGGGGTGGGTCCAGAGCACGTGAACTCCCTGAGGGGGCCCACGGCGAGCAAAGGTGTGCTAAGGCTTAGAGAGGTGCGACTCTGGGAGGTGGAGGGGCCTGACCCCCGAGAGTGAGCGTGGACCCCCAAGAAGAGTTGTCTCACTGAAAGGAGCACCCACGAACCGCACGGGGCCACGAGTTGGCATGATCTGTGAGTCTGTGACACAGCCACACACACTACTCTGGTTAACTATTAAAATGGTCTTTCAAAGCTTCTCTGAGCCATATAGCTCTGCGTTGAGCTCTTCTAATAACTCATGTAGCTGGCTGTTCAAATTCAGCTGACAGCCACTCCCCTCCAGACTGGCAGTAACGTTCCCCCCTTTGCGTCACAGCTCTTATGCAGGACACAGCGGGCAGCTATAGGCATTGGGATCTTTTTCTCATAGAGGGCCAAGCTTGTGAGTGAATGCTACCATCCCTTCACACAACCAAAGGCACTTTCCACTGTCATGCTGTGCCAGTAGTTGAAGCCTTCCTTTATGCTGGTGGCTGGTTTACAGCTTCACGAGCCAAGAGATAGGCTAGATTACCCAAGATCACTACTGGCATTTCAACATCACCAACGGTAATTCACCAGCCGGGGGGGTGGGGTGGGGGAAGCTCCCTGCTTGCACTTTCTGAAGAGTTAGGCACCTTCCCTGACCAGCCCACATTGATGTTGGTGATCCACAAGCCTTCGCATTACCACGGAAAAGCAACCCTTGCTGTTGATGTACTCTGTGGCAAGGTGGTCTGGTGCCAAAGTAGGGATATGTGCACTATCATCCACCTGCAGTTCGGGAACCCGATTGCTGCAAATTTATTCACTATGTTCTGCACACTGCTGAGAGTCACATTCCTAAGTAGCAGGAGGAGATTAATGGCCCTGCAAACTTGCATGACAACGGACCCTGCAGTGGTTTTTCCAACTCCAAATTGATTCCTCACTGCCTTATTTAGACACCTGACTCCAGGAGAGGAACCATCAGCTGAGCTAGGCATCTCCCTTCCTCCTGGAGTTACCTCTCGGAAGGGACAGGACTTAGAATTGCCTATTAGCTAGCTTTGGCAGCTCCTGCTTCAGAGTGCTGGCTTTCGTGGATTCCATTCCTGGGCGCTTGTCTCTCCCCATGCATTGCATCTGGAATCCCGGTTACCTAAGTCTGAGCTGTGGTTTCCACTGGTGACAAGGTTCTTAAAAGTGAGGCACTGCAATGTCTAAGCCCCTTTGTGGATCTAGCCCCTAGTTTTTAAAGAGGCTTTCTTAACTGCTGTGAAATCTGAATCTGGTTTCTGTGTAAATTCCTGTGTGTGTGTGTACTCAGTAAGTAATTGGGCAAATAAATGTTCACTTGCCTATGTAAATATGGGATTTTGTGTATGTGCCTGCAATATAACTCACTCAGTTCTAGGGTGCCTCCTCTCAGCAGTTTAGGGGATTAGCTCCTTCCAGGTCTGATGCCCTTTCTTTGCACAGGGGCCCCCCTTTCTCTGTCTGGGACTCAGAGTACTTCTTCAGAACTCAGGCCTGCTGCAAGATCCCCTTCTGTGGTATCAAAGTCTCATTGGACAACTGTCCCAGGCAGTCTTTGGCTGGCTGGTAGGGGAACCCAGACCTACCCACTACTCCAGGATCCAGTCAAGGGACCCTATTTCCAGTAACTATGGTCTCCTTGCATCCAGATCCTGTTACGGTTTCCCCTGGACTCTTTCCTATGTCTCTATTCCTATCTTCTGGCAACTCCCTCTTTCCACTTTTATGAGCCCAAATGCCTTCTGCCCAGCAGGTGACTGCAGCCTACCTAACTCAGTAGCCCCAAACACACTTCTCTTCTCCCAGGGAGAAACTACAGACTACTTTCCTTAAAGCCCCTTTACTGCCAACTTTTTGGCTTTATAAGAGCCCCACCTATTTATTCCCTCTTAGCTGGGCTCCATCTTCATTTAGCCTTTCAATCCCTGGCTCTTCCCCCAGAACAAGTTAATTGACAACATTTAATCTGCTCTGTGTTGTTTGAGGTGGACACCCTATCACAGTGCCGACTATTAGCCAAGTATTAGGTACAATTATGAGGGACCTCTGAAAATTTACTACACCTGCTACATAATTGGTCTGTGTAGCAGATACAATGGACCCTGATACAGATGAGTTAATCAAGATACTGGCACTTCAGACTCAGTAACAAGTGATGGATTTGGCTTAAGCGTTTAGAGCACAGATACATGGGGATGGAGATGTGAATATTCCTGATTCATGCTAAGGCTCGGATTGGCATGTTAGCTCAGCTATTTATGACTCTATGGACAGCTTCACCTTCCACTGAGAATCCTACTATAGAATCATGGAAGATTAGGGTTGGAAGAGACCTCAGGAGGTCCATCTTTTCTGTCTTAACATTTTGTAAAACAAATCCCTGGCACCAAAGAACTAAAAGAGGTAAAGAGCATAAAGTATTTTCTTTTCCAAAGTTTATATTTGTCTGTTTGAGGGGGTAAGGACCCCAGCCATGAGAATCTGAATTCAAAGCTGGTGTAAGGCAGCTGCTTCTCCAATAAGTGCGACAACTTTTAATTAAATGAAAGTTTATTTCAGTATTTCAAAATTAGTCCCATAGTGTGATATGTTTTGGGAAGCTGGACCAAAAATACATAGGGTGTGGTGAAGGACTGTCTTCATTATGTCAGGTGGCAAAGAGAGAAAATAGCAGCACCTGCCTTCACTTTTGCATTCAATGATTACTAGGACTAGAAGCCAACAGGAAAGGAATAGTTTTTGCTTATGTTTAATCCAGGTTAATGCTATACATTTTTAAATACATGTTTTGGAGTTTATCATGCAGTCCCTGTGATGGAATGACTCTGGCCTTGTTGTCTTGTGTTCCACTGCGGGTCCAAAGGCAGATTAGGTAGGGCAGAGCACTGGAAGAGAGAAAAATGAGATCATTCAGGACCTGGTTGCTCTAGTACGAGGCAGGAAAATATTTCACCTCTTAGAGATGTAGTGACTGAGAACACTGGCAGACAAGCGCATTGTTTCTAACATAAACATTGCACATGGTTATCACTAGCCTGGACTGTCCCTGCAATGGTTCAATAGCTTCACACTACAACTCTGGGCTTTGTACAATTATCACACTGGATCCCCACACACCTGAAGAAAGAAACTATATACTTCATCCAGCCATCTCTGTTTCTGCTGCCTTGATGTAGCAAATAAGGAAAGAAAGGGAAGGGGTATAACCAGAGAGCAGCCAACAGCTGGTACTGGTCCCATAGGTACTATTACCAGCTGGTGGGGTTTAGAGTAGCCCCTAGAGTAGCCACAAGGTGAGGCTCTGACTGGTGGTCAGAGAATCAGGGAGCCATAATCAGCTTCACAACATTCCCCCCATTTCTTCTGTGCCCAGCTGTGGTGAGGTGGCCTGGCTCCCAGCCGTGCTTGAGAGGGCCAAGCCGGAACAGACGCCGAAGTGGGCGGAGCCACCGCCGCCTGTTCCCGCTCCCCCAGAAGTCAAGGGGTGGGACAGGAAGTATAAAGGCCCGGCCCCAGCGCTCAGTTGGCTGCTGGCCACTGGAGAGGACAGATGCTGGTGCCCTAGCTCCTGCTGGGCCGAGCCTGCCCCGTGCTTGCTACCCTGAGGAGCACTGGCCGAGCCTGCCCTGTGCTTGCTACCCTGAGGAGGACTGGCTGAGTCTTCCCCGTCCTTCCTACCCTGAGGAGGACCAGCTGGGCCTTCCCCTTGCCCAGTATCCTGAGGAGCTGCCTGAACTTCCCTGCGCCTGGTATCCCAAGGACCAGCCCCGCTTACCCAGTGCTCAGTATCCTGAGGAGCACATGGTGTGGGATGTTGCGGAAGATGTAGAGGACACACAGGTACCAATGGGGGGGGGGGATTGGAAGTGGCCTGGGGGGAGCCGACTCTAGTCTGGCTCCAGGAGACCCTGAACCAATGTCAGTGTGTTGCGGCCAGGATCCCCACTGACACAGCAGCAGACTGCCTGCTGCTGTTAGGGCCCTGGGCTGGGATGCAGTGGAGTGGGAGGGCCTGCGTCCCCCCTGCCACCCTTCCAGGGGTGGTAGACTCTCCCTCTCACTGGCCTGAGAAGGGCCTGAGCCCTGAACTGTGTGTTGCCCTGCCCTGTCTCAGGGCCTGGGCTTATATACTGTTTGTTTGCTCAGACCCCGCCTGAGGGCCTGAGCTCCTGACTGCTTCCTGCCTCACCAGGCTAAGGCGACAGCTCACCCAACTCATGGAGCAAGGCGGACTGGCTCCCCGCCTGTGCCTGAGAGGGCTGAGGCCCCCCCACCAGGCCCTTACACCAGCTGAAACTAGGCCTCTAGTATTACACTATACTAGTGCATTACACACAAAACAATACAGGAAAAGAACATTAATGTTGCAAAGTCAGTCAGAAGATAGGCAGAATTAAAGTGCTGGGTAGAAGTCCTGTGGAAAAAATGCATGTGATTATGTAATTAAAGACTGTGTCATAATGCATATAGGCTGTTCAGGCAATCTTAATTCTTGCATTTCTTACCTTTTGAGTGCTTGACTTTGCAAACTTAATAATGTTCTTTTAATTTTTGGTGTAATTACCTAGTTTTTAAAAAAGACAAACTGAAAAACCAGAAATTCTATCATGTAGCATAATATGGACATTAACATGGGTCATTAGCAGGACTGGAACCTTTAGATCCACTGCACAGAGCTCTGATGGGCTAATGGAGTAACTAATAGAATTACTAGACTGTAATCCTCTACATGGACCAGCTCTTGAGGGGGTCGTGGGACACTTTGCCAGTGGGTTTCACTGATATTTGCTGAGAGCAGAGAAATGGAGTGACTCAGGAATCTTGGATTCCATTCCAGGCTCTGAAGGGGAATGTTCTCTAATGGGCAGACTGTTCTGTCCATTTTCCCCAAGCTTGAGGACTTTTGCCCCTTCGCCTCCAACTCACCCCATCCAAGTCCCATCTCTTTCCCACTACTGGCTCTTTGTCCCAGTCCTATTCCTGTCACCTAGTCAGTCTCAGTCTCCACTCCTTGTGTTTTTCTGTGATATCAACTTTTTAAAAAATTGAAGCTAAAAAGACCTGATCATTTTTTAAGGTTGTAATAAGTTTATAAGATACAACGTTATTTTGTTATATTTTATTGTATACATTGAAAACATCTTTGATTTTAAGCAATCAAATCTTTTCTGTTAATAATTGGTGTTTATAGATGCAAAAGTATATAATGTCAATTGCTCTGGCAAAAGGGATGATGCTGGCTGTGATAATGGCCAAATCTTCCTTGGGTGTGAAGTGGAAGAAAAAAAGGCTGACCTAGGAGCTAAAAATGCAGCTCAGGCCCTGTCAGTGCTGTTAAGATACAGTGGAAAGATTTTGAGTTGGCAGGCCTGCAGAAATGAGACATCACCATACAAAAACTTGTTGGAAGTGCAGAACCCTCACAACATAAGGGGATCCCACTGAGGATAATGCAGTTCCGCTGCGGAGAAAATGTATGGATGGCTTAAGCCTCAGATGCATTAGTGTGGGTTATCCCTAAAGACCTGAAATCTGCATGTATATACATATATTATAAACTGCCTACTGTAGGGCATCAGGGAACTGAAAACATAGTGTTTCATATTCAGCAAATAGGTTGGTTGCTACAGATGAGGCAAGTCATTAAACATTATATTGAGAACTTTTTGGTATGTGCCCAAACTTAATCCAGGGTCTACAAAAAACAAGGCCAAATTAGGATATCAACAAACAGAAGGACCTTGGGTTAGGTTGCAAATTGACTATCCTGGCCTATTACCTAAAACTAGTATGGTTATGTTAGGACACGTCTTTACAAGATGGGAGCTCCCCTGGGTAATAGACTCAGATCAAAGGACACCCCTTGCAACCGAGTTAGGAAGGTCCTTATAACATTGTGAGGGGGAAAACACAGCCTGATGGTGTACATGGTGTGCATTGATAAAGGAAAGCAGATGTGGGACAAATGGCTACACATTAATCAGGTGAAAATATTTAAAGGGGAAGCAAGATACTGCTATTATTGATATTTTACAGAATGGCTTTGTTACTAGAATACTTTTTGTCTGTGGGACTATGGATTTGGATCATGAAATGAAACCAAATGAAACAAACAACTTGGAACTCCCAGCCACCAGACTCTGCAAACTCATCACACACTACAACTACAAGTGGGCAGTCGGATGAAACCCAAGACAACAGGAATTCCAATGCCTGGTATGTATGAACTTGGTATTAAGGAGACTCAACGTGGTCAAAGGGCTAGACAGATGCATTTGGCTACAATTACACTAGAGACACTGGTAAAATGGACTTGAAAGTACCATATGCCTACTCTGTAGGAGGAGTTACAATAATAAATATGAATAATATTTCTAAGGCACTAAATCAGTGGTTTTCAAACTGTGGGATGTGACCCAGTACTGGGTCGTGGAATGTAAGGCATTGGGTCACAGCAGCTCTGGTCAGAACTGCCGACTGGGCCATTAAAAGTCCCATAGGCGGTGCTAGTGGCCAGCCCAGAAGTGGCCAGCAGCAGTCTGGCTTCGGGGGAAGGGGGGAGAATAGGGCTCCGCGTGCTGCTCCCGCCCCGAGCACTCGCTCTGCATTTAGCTAGGGGTGGGGGCATCAACAATTTTCTTCAACTGAGTTGCCAGAAAAAAGTTTGAAAGCCACTGCACTAAATGAAACCCTGGAAAAGGTTAATCAGTTAATTGGGCATAATAATGATGAGGCTGAAAATCATACTTTGGCTAAGGAGGGAATGTGTGGGGCAAGGGTATGTGTGACGCTGTACCCCATAAGGCTTCATGGGAATATGCTTATGAATGTATATATGATATAACTGGAATATGTTTTATGCTGCATATGCCATGTAACATATCTATGTAAAGGTTATGATCTAGTGAATACATTACTTCTATTTGTATGCATGTACCATTTTTGTACTTGAAGTTAGGCATACTGGCTGTATACTTGCTGGATAACCTTAGTAAAGCATTTGGTCAGCTTCTTGACAAAGGAATGTGCAAATTAAGTGTCCAGTCAAGAACCACTTAAGCCTACAGTGAACTCGAAGATGCCAAGCCACATCAGAGTTTTCCCAGGAATGTGGCTTGGCTGGTAAGAAACTCGGTCATGCACAGATATTTGACTCCAAAACTCCAACTTGGAGCTGGACTTTGCATAGGAGAGGAAGGGGGTCCCCCACCTACAAGAAAAAGTCTATTTAAGCCTGTGACAGACCGCTCCATTTTGTCTTCAGCTGGCTAAAGAGATAGCCTCTCCACTCCCAAGGATGCCTGAAAGAGACAAAGGACAGTAACTACAGGGTGGCGAGTGATTGCTGGACCCAGACTAGAAGGAGACTAGTCTGTAAAAGGAAGCTTACTGAAACTGGTGAGATTTTATCTGTATTCAGTTTTCTTAGACATAGAGATGCATGTTCCATTTTATCTTACTTGGTAATTCACTTTGTTCTGTCTGTCACTACTTGGAACCACTTAAATCCTACTTTCTACATTTAATAAAATCACTTTTTTCTTATTAATTAACCCAGAGTATGTATTAATACGGGGGGGGGGGGAACAGCTGTGCATATCTCTCTATCGGTGTTATAGAGGGCGAACAATTTATGAGTTTACCCTGTATAAGCTTTATACAGGATAAAACATCTATTTGGGTTTTAGACCCATTTAAGAGTTGGGCATCTGAGTATTAAAGACAGGAACACTTCTGTAAGTTGCTTTCAATTAAGTCTGGGTCTGTGCTGGAGCAGACTAGCATGTCTGGCTCAACAAGACAGGGTGCTGGAGTCCCAGTCTGGCAGGGAAAGCAGAGGCAGAAATAGTCTTGGCACATCAGTTGGCAATTCCCAAGGGGGTTTCTGTGATTCAACCCATTACAGTATGTACATATTAATGAGACTTAAACTTCAAGACCTGGAGGCAGGGAAAGTGCCAGATCTTGTCACTGACAAGCAAATATTAAATTGATATAAGGACGAGACACAAATGTTAAAGGAAGCTTTGGTAGTTATACTAACTCCTGACTGCAGCCCTCTTAGAGGGGCCATGCAGGTTTATGTCTTTTACCACTAACTAAAAAGAGAAATAGCTACACAATCTGAATGTGTTTCCCCTTGGTGCGAGTTCTAGAGGACTCTGTCTTTAGGGAAGGACCAAGACACCTCAGGTACTGGTAACACACTTCCATGGAAGTTGGTAGGTAGCTATTGTGGATTGCTGCATGGAAATGTACATTAGATTGGTTTACCAGTGTGATGCCGTCGCGGCCATGCAACCAAGCTGGGGCTTAGTAATGATGAGACAGAACCCTCAGAGAGGGCTCATCTTGTGTGCCCAGTATGGCTGAGTGCCTGGAATAGACCAGCACCACATATGTGGGAAATGGAGGTTACACAGCAAACAAAATACAATTGTGGAGGGAACATGTGTCCAATTGACTAATGGAATTGATGTTTTACCCCTGAATTTGAAACCATGATTGGACAAGTCAAAGAGATCCCTGTACCTAAATTTGTAAACTTAAATTTTTAATTAACATTTTGGGTTGTAGAATGAAGTTGTATCACCTTTGGCAGAAGGAGTATAAAGTAGCTCAGTGAGAGAGACAGGATCCTCAAGGGGGGAACTGATAAAATTGGTCCTTTAGCTGCATCTTTTACATATTTATATTATGTGATTCACATTTAACCTTTGCTGTTGCTCATTTTGTTGCTCTACTTATTACTGAATTATTCAAAATTATACTAACCAGTAAATTATACTATGGTTTCTGGTAAAGCAAACTGGTCTACAAATATGATACAGTTCTTGTCCTTAGTGAAGTAATGTACAGTCTGTAAGTAATTTGCACTAAATACTAAATAAGTGATTTAACTAAGTGATTAATCATTACTTTTAATTATTAAATATTATTGTGAATGTTGTCTATTACTATTTACAGAACAGAAAAAATACTGTTCTTGATTTAAATGATGAATGTTAAGCAACTGTAATTAATTTATTTCTTTGTGTGCTGCTTTGCACCACATCATGACCTGCAGTATGAAGGCTGTATGATTTAATCCAAAACCCACTGAGCATAACAGCATTATGCTCGCTGGTGGACACAATGCAAGGTCCTCAAACAAACTTTTCCACGAAGCTGTTCAACAATGATGTATGCAAGATTTTTGCACCCACTTGAGTTTCTACCATTACCTGAACAGTTTTGTTTGAGTCAAGATGAAAGGTTTTTGGGCCTGGACCAGTGTAGTCATAGATCCCAAGGCCAGAAGGGACCATTATGATCCTCTAGTCTGACCTCCTGTATAGCATAGGACATAGAACCTCCCCCAAAACATCTTGATTTTATATGTGCCAGTGATGCAGAATCCACCATGACCCTTGGTTAATTTTAACAATGAGAACAATTAACTACTGGAACAAACGTATGGCTTATTTCCAGCCTGAAATGGTCTCTGGATATGTTTGTAAAGGCCAAGCTCACTGTTGGTCTTCAGAAAATAATAATTGTTGAGTTGGCAAAAATTGTCCCGGTGTCTAGAGCTGTCTTGGTTGTTTGGGGGTTGTAAATTTTACCTTTTAAAATGTAGTCCGTTAGCAATGTAGGGACCTTCTCGTTATCCTCCTTCATTGCAAAAAGAACTGGAAAAAGAGGAAACAATCATGAGAATGACCCTTGAAAGGCAGAAGAATATTATGGCTTCAGCCACACACCAATGCCTGGCTTTCAGCCAGGGCCTAGAAATTGTTCAGTGAAGCCAGGGACCTTATACCCCCACCACAGGACACAAGGAATTGCCAGTTCAATTAATGGGAGTTTCCCATATCTATCAGGTATGTGGTGTAGGTGTGGAAGAGGGCTATGTGTAAGCATGTATGTGCGCACATGTATGAACATGGACCCTGTTGTGCTGTGAAATTGTACAAACAGTTGATACTGTGAAAATATACAGAATAAAAATTAAAGAACTCCCAGAAGTTTCCAGAGCTGCTGCCCAGAATCAGTACCACATTATCCCTCTCACATTTAATTACTTAAGTTTAAGTTCCTGAGTAATAAGATAGGATGGTCATGCTGATCCTGGGGGCGCAATAAGGAATAATTTGCAATGTTTTGCAGACATGATACCTTGGTCTGTGATCTCATTAGATTTTTCAATACAAGCCCTGTTGGGCTAGATTTCCAGGACACCCTAGGGTGCTGCTGGAAGTAATGTTGAGGTAGTGAGTAGCAATCGCCTCTTTTGGAGCCAGGTTCTGAACTCAGGTACAGTTGTATAAATCAGAGTAATTCCATGGAGATAAATGGGATTATTCCAGATTAACACTAGTGTAATTGAGACTGTAATCCAGGGATCGGCAACCTTTGGCACGCGGTTCGTCAGGGTAAGCACTCTTGCGGGCTGGGCCAGTTTGTTTACCTGCAGCCTCCAAAGGGCAGCTCCCACTGGCCACGGTTTGCCATTCCAGGCCAATGGGGGATGCGGGAAGTGGCACAGGATAAGGGATGTGCTGGCTGCCGCTTCCAGCATCCCCCATTGGCCTGGAGTGGTGAACCGTGGCCAGTGGGAGATGCGATTCACCGAACCTGTGGATGCTGCAGGTAAACAAACCAGCCCGGCCTGCCAGAGCACTTACCCTGGCAAGCCGTGTGCCAAAGATTGCTGATCCCTGCTGTAATCTGAGAACTACTATTAAAATCAATATCCTATAATGGTGTTAGGGTCACTGGGCTGTGTAGAAGCTGACTGCTTTAAAGAAACACTTAATAGCAAGTTCTTGACCCATTAAAGTTCAAAAGTCAAAAGAGCATAGCTGTAAACCTAGTAAATCCCACTCAGTTCTAACACTTGGCCACAATAAACTCTTTTGTAGTTTAAAGTGGACATGAGATTCCTCTTCACTTTCTGTACTGCTGCTAGTTATTGTTAAATAGCTTCCACCATAGGTGCTAGACTTAAGGGTGTTGGGGTGCTGCAACACCTCTTGTCTTAAAGCGGTTTTCATCATACCCAGGGTTTACAGTTTGGTTCAATGGCTCTCAGCACCTCCACTATACAAATTGTTCCAGCCCTCCTGGCATCCATATTCTACTCCAATAGGAATGATTCCTCTATTGTAGCAGACGTGCTAGTGCGTGCTATTGTTGAGGTTGTAATGCTCCTTTCATAGCAAACATTCTTTTTAGGCTGAAGTTTTTCATGCTTGCTCTCAGCACAAAGGTGATTTTGTGTGTGTGTGTGTGTGTGTGTGTGTGTGTGTGTGTGTGTGTGTGTGTGTGTGTGTGTGTGTGTGAGAGAGAGAGAGAGAGAGAGAGAGAGAGAAATTTGAACTGGCTCTGCTACTGATTGTCTTCCTACACCTGTGCATTGTGCACCCAGTAAATCTATGTGAATACATTCTATTATATTGTTGTTTCATCCTCCCTCATTCTGCCCATTTGTCTGCTTCATCTATCCATTACATCTTGTCTAGAGCTGGGTGAATAACTTTTTTTTGGCTTACTGGCAGTTCCAAATTAAAAAAAAATAAAGGTTTGGGCCAAACCAAATAGTCACTGGTTGGGGAGCCCCAGAAATAGGTGGCATTTTTGGAGAGTACCACCATTTATTCTTTTATTCAGCTGGGAAGGACTCAAGCCTAAGGTGTCCAACAAAGCCCAGCAGGTCATCTGATCTCCAAAGGAATCCAGACATAAGAAGCCAGGTGAGGCTCTCAAGCATGAGAAGCCCAGAGGAGTCCATTGGCAAATCTGAATGCCAACGAGGGGAGCTGAGCCCAAGGAATCCATCAGCTCCATTCACAGGGAGTCTGAGGAGGCCAGAGAAGAAACCTGATCATATTTTTAACATCTATACAGCTGCCATGAGTGGCATCCAACTTAAGTTGTGTGAATCTTCATTTGTGGGCAGAGTCTAGATGAGTTCCACAACTTCCGTGTTTAATTCAGCGCTTCAGTGCGATCACCTGATGAATTGGTTAAATGCACACCTCAGGTTAATGGTGAGAATCTGGGGAGTGGTTTGCTGTGTGCACTGAGGAAGGAATAGTTTAGGGGGGTGCCTGGGGAGCTATTTAATGTGAATATTCAATGAAGAGCAGTTTAGGGAAGCACTCATGGAAAGATGTTAAGTGAATGCTTGGAGAGAGCACCTGGTAGGATCATCTCCCATCCACATATTCATTGGACAGACCTCTAAATGTGAATCATAGCTCTGGCTCCCTCAGCATTGTTAAAAGTATTGATTTTTATGAGTGTCAGGGAGAATGTATGTGAAAGACATACAAAAGTCTGGAGGCTATGAAAACAGGAGTTCAAATCTCACCACTACCACATATTATATTTCTGTGAACTTCCTGACCCTTTGAAACAGGCTTCACACGCCTCACTTAGTAGGGAGACAGGTATAATTTCCCCCCATTTTACAGATCCAGTAAGGTAATTATACAAGATTACCTCTCACAGAACTGGAAGTAGAACTCAGGTCTCTAAGCATTTCAGAATGATTGTGCCAAATCTATGTACAGTATTTGGTTATCTTGTCTGGAAGTTACATTTGAATCATTAAACCACATTCCACTCTGAGGCTGGTCTACACTATGCGTTTAAACAGATCTTAGCAGTGTTAAACCGATTTAACACTGCACCCGTCCACACTACGAAGCCCTTTATATCGATATAAAGGACTCATTAAATCGGTTTCTGTACTCCTCCCCGACAAGAGAAGTAGCACTAAAATTGGTATTACCATATCGGATTAGGGTTAGTGTGGCCGCAAATCAACGGTATTGGCCTCTGGGCGGTATCCCACAGCGCTCCACTGTGACCGCTCTGGACAGCAATCTGAACTCGGATGCACTGGCCAGGTAGACAGGAAAAGCCCCGCGAACTTTTGAATTTCATTTCCTGTTTGGCCAGCGTGGAGCGCCGATCAGCACAGGTGACCACGCAGAGCTCATCAGCACAGGTAGCAATGCAATCTCCTGAGAATAGAAAAAGAGCACCCGCATGGACTGCACGGGAGGTACTGGATCTGATCGCTATATGGGGAGAGGATTCAGTGCTAACAGAACTCCGTTCCAAAAGATGAAATGAAAAAATATTTGAAAAAATTTCCAAGGCTATGATGGAAAAAGGCCACACCAGGGACTCAGTGCAGTGCAGAGTGAAAGTTAAGGTGCTCAGACAAGCCTACCAGAAAACCAAAGAAGCAAACGGAAGGTCCGGGTCAGGGCCGAAAACATGCCGCTTCTACTCTGAGCTGCATGCAATTTTAGGGGGTTGCGCCACCACTACCCTACCCTTGTCCGTGGATTCCGAGGTGGGGGTTGTAATCTCAGCCATGGCTGAGGATTCTGCAGAGGGGGAAGATGAGGAGGAGGAAGAGGAGGAGGAAGAGGAGGACGACCTTGCAGAGAGCACACAGCACTCCGTTAGCCCCAACAGCCAGGAGCTTTTTCTCACCCAGACGGAATTACCCTCCCAGCCCTCCCAAGCCACTAGCCCAGACAGTGAAGCCATGGAAGCGACCTCTGGTGAGTGTACCTTTGTAAATATAAAACATGGTTTAAAAGCAAGTGTTTTTTAATGATTGATTTGCCATGAGGGCTTGGGATGCATTTGCGGCCAGTAAAGTTACTGGAAAAGTTTGTTAACATGTCTGGGGATGGCACGGAAATCCTCCAGGGACATCTCCATGAAGTGCTCCTGGAGGTACTCCAAAAGCCTTTGCAGAAGGTTTCTGGGCAAGGCAGCCTTGTTCCGTCCACCATGGTAGGACACTTTACCACGCCATACATGTAGCAAGTAATCGGGTATCACTGCATGACAAAGCATAGCTGCGTATGGTCCCGGTGATTGCTGGCATTCAAGAAACATCCATTCTTTACCTCGCTGTGTTATCCTCAGGAGAGTGATATCGTTCATAGTAATCTAGTTGAAATTCAGGAATTTAAGTAAGGGAACAGAGATGGCCATTCCTACTGGGCTGTTTGCCTGTTGCTTAAAAGAAATCCTTCCTTGCACGTAGCCAAGCAGGGGGAGGGAAATAGCACTGAGCTTTTTCGCGTTTGGCTATCAGGGATCTTCCCTGCTACCAGCCACGCGGTGGGGGGGGGAAGGGGGGTGATTAGCAGTGATCTTCCATGAGACCAGCCATGTGGTCGGGGGGAGGGGTAAAGCGATCATCCCACAGAATTGGAGGGCGGGGGTGGCTTCTGCTGCTGCATGTTAACAGGAAAGAAGCAGCACTGAACAGGATTTGCTTGGTTTTTGGGAAAGGAGGGCACTGTGTATATGAAGGCTGCAGAAGCCGAAAGACAATGGCTTACCATGGACGCATGCAAGCTGAATTCTGATGCCCAGGCCTGCGTCTGTGAGATCTCTAATACCAGAGCCGCAGGCACTCAATATTAAGATGCAAAATGCGACCTTGTAGTGAAATCACATGTGCTATGTAAGGGGAATAGTGTTGTTCACTGTGAAAGAGTATAACCATTGTTCTGTATAATGTATCTTTTTAAATACTTCTCTCCCTTTTTTCCCTCCCTCATGCAGCTGCACATTTTTCAAGTCTCCCTACTCCATCCCGAAGGCTATCTCAGATAAGGCGGAGGAAAAAGAAGACACGAGACGAAATGTTCTCGGAAATCATGGAAGTGACCCGCAATGAAAGAGCTCATCTGAATGAGTGGAAGGACGTGGTATCAAATTACAGGAAAGATGCCAGTGAAAGTGAGGACAGGAAGGATGCTCGAGATGATAGGTGGTGCCAGGAAGATCAGAAGTATAGGCAGGAAGATATGTGGTGGCGGGATGCAACACTGGGTCTGCTGCGTGATCAAACTGATATCCTCCGATGTCTGGTGGAGCTTCAGGAAGAGCAGCGGGGTCACAGAGTGCCGCTGCAGCCCCTGTGTAACCACCCTCACCACTCACCATGTTCCATTTCTTCCTCACCCAGACGTGTAACAACGCGTGGGGGGAAGGCTTTGTGCACCCGCCCACTCCACCCCCGTGGATAGCCCAACCAAAAGGCTGTCATTACATTGAAATGTTTTTAGTATTCTTTTCCTTCCCTCCTATCCTCCTCCCAAACCACACCCAGGATACCTTGTCATTTCTGTCCCTTTTGTTATATTGACTTTTTAATAAAGAATACATGCTTTTTAAACGATAGTGACTTTATTTCCTTAAGCAAGCTGTAATCGAAGGGGGTGGGTGGGTTGCTTACAGGGAATGAGTCAATCAAGGGGGGGTCTTCATCAAGGGGAAACAAACACAACAATTACACCGTACCCTGGCCCGTGATGAAACTCGTTTTCAAAGCTTCTCTGATGTGCACCGCTTCCTGGTGTGCTCTTTTAATCGCCCTGGTGTCTAGCTGCGCGTAATCAGCGGCCAGGTGATTTGCCTCAGCCTCCCACCCCACCATAAAGGTCTCCCCCTTACTCTCACAGAGATTGTGGAGCACACAGCAAGCAGCCATAACAAAGGGGACATTGGTTTGGCTGAGGTCTGAGTGAGTCAGTAATGTGCGCCAGTGCGCCTTTAAATGGCCAAATGCACATTCTACCACCATTCTGCACTTGCTCAGCCTGTAGTTGAACAACTCTTGACTACTGTCCAGGCTGCCTGTGTATGGCTTCATGAGCCATGGCATCAAGGGGTAGGCTGGGTCCCCCAGGATAACTACAGGCATTTCAACATCCCCAACTGTTATTTTCTGGTCTGGGAAGTAATTCCCTTGCTGCAGCCGTTTAAACAGACTAGTGTTCCTGAAGACGCGAGCATCATGAACCCTTCCTGGCCATCCCACATGGATATTGGTGAAACGTCCCTTGTGATCCACCAGTGCTTGCAGCACCACTGAAAAGTACTCCTTGCGGTTTATGTAGTGGGTGCCCTGGTGCTCTGGTGCCAAGATAGGGATATGGGTTCCATCTATTGCCCCACCACAGTTAGGGAATCCCATTGCAGCAAAGCCATCCACTGTGACCTGCACGTTTCCCAGAGTCACAACCTTTCATAGCAGCAGCTTGATGATTGCTTTAGCTACTTGCATCACAGCAGCCCCCACAGTAGATTTTCTCATTCCAAATTGATTCCCGACTGATCGGTAGCTGTCTGGCATTGCAAGCTTCCAGAGGGCTATTGCCACTCGCTTCTCAACTGTGAGGGCTGCTCTCATCTTGGTATTATGGAGTTTTAGGGCAGGGGAAAGCAAGTCACAAAGTTCCATGAAAGTGCCCTTACGCATGCAAAAGTTTTGCAGCCACTGCGAATCGTCCCACACCTGCAAAACTATGCGGTCCCACCAGTCTATGCTTGTTTCCCGGGCCCAAAATCGGCATTCAGTAGCTAGAACCTGCCCCATCATCAGCAGGATCTCCAAAGCGCAAGGCCCCGCGGTTTGAGAGAATTCTGTGTCCATGTCCTCATCACTCTCGTCGCCGCGCTGCCGTAGCCGCCTCCTCCTCCTCACCTGGCTTTGCAGGTCCCAGTTCAGCATAGACTGCACAAGAATGCACGAGGTGTTTACAAAGTCCACGATTGCGGTATTGATCTGAGCAGGGTCCATGATTGCCATGGTATGGCATCTGCACAGTTCATCCAGAAAAAAAGGCGTGAAATGGTTGTCTGCTACTTTCAGGGAGGGAAGGGTGAGGCTGTACCCAGAACCACCCGTGACAATGATTTTTGCTCCATCAGGCACTGGGATCTCCACCCAGAATTCCAAGGGGCGGGGGAGACCGCGGGAACTATGGGATAGCTATGGGATAGCTACCCACAGTGCAACGCTCCAGAAATCGACGCTAGCCTCGGACCATGGATGCACACCGCCGAATTAATGTGCCTAGTGTGGCCGCGTGCACTTGACTTTATACAATCTGTTTTACAAAACCGGTTTATGTAAAATCGGAATAATCCCGTAGTGTAGACGTACCCAGAGAGTCAAAAATAAGGCACAAGTATGCTGATTCTCACTCTACTGTTGTCTAGCAATTAGCATACAACATCCTCCCTCTAGTGGTTGATTCACATAGAAGATTTTAAAAAGTGACATCTGCTACCACTTATTCCTTTACCTCAAGTAATAAAGATCCCTAATCTGAATATGAAGGTACTGAATAGAGCTGGTTAGAAGGAGGAATTTCCATCTCTGGTGAAATTCCAAAGTATAGAAATCTATTTTTGTTCTGAATCAGAACAAAAAATCAAAGTTTCAAACTCACGTAATAGACATTAAAGAAATCAATTCAGAAACACTGAAGTGTTTAACTTTTCTTAAATATATAATATTAGAATATTATAATGTAATATCATATATAAAGGTAAAAATCTACCATGCAGACTGGGAAATTTGAGAAGTGTGCCTGGAGCTATAATTCAGGATGTGATGGAGTGTCTGCCGAGACTGATCAAGCCCTCGGACCACTACTTCTTTCTGCTTTGCAATGTGGGCAACAATGATACTGCCAAGAATGAGCTTGAGTGGGTCAATGCAGACTACGTGGCTCTGAGAAGGATAAAGGAGATTGAGGTACAAGTCGTGTTCTCGTCCATCCTCCCTGTTGAAGGAAGAGGCCCAGGTAGGGACCCTCAAATTCTGCAGCACAGACAGAGTATGGCTGGTACCAATCAACTACCTCTTACGACCATGGACAGAAACCAAATCTCAGTAGTAACATTGCACAACCTCTCTGCCACCTTTCACAGGACTGGGCACGCTGTGCTGGCAACCTCCGTACAAGAGCTGGCTGGAGTGGATAGTGCAGAACTACGATGGTTTTATTAATTCCAGGATTTAGGAAGGGTCAGGGGCCAGCTGCTTCTCAGGTCTCAAGGCCCTCCTATAAGAGAAAAATCATGTCTCCCCCCACCCTCTTCCTTAGTATTTATGGCAGATCATCAGAAGAGACTCTCCCCCTTTGCCAGCAATACAGGTTTCATAGCCAGTATGTGTTTTGTTGCCTACAACAGCCTGGCAACTCAGAATCACAACTTCTTCTGAACCCAGCAGTGATTAAATAACGTTGATGAGATGTAAGTAATGTACTGAGAACCTAGCCAAGACATGGATTACACCATCCATCAAAGGCAGCTATTCTCCATTTGTCAAGATAGTACAAAGTCTTGGAGTTCATTCAATACGCTTAGATAGAAACAGTGGCAAGAAATACATTCTTCCATTTCTAGCATGTCAGGACATTATTCCACTTATCTCAGAGAAAGTATTATTCCCAGTGATCCATGAGTTCCTCACCTATAGGCTGGACTACTGTAACTCACATTATCTGGGGCAGAAGATGGAGACAACACACAAAAGTTCAGATTGTGCAGAGTGCAGCAGCCGCCTCAGTAGCAGGAAAACACACCAAGGACACGCCACACTGTGTTTTCTAAGTCCCAATTCAAGGAACTGGTTTTAATCTTTAAGATGCTCAAAGCATTGAGGGCTGGCTATAACATCCACTCCATTGAGATAGTTATGCACCTTAGAGATAATGCAGCTAACCGCATCAGGATGAAGCTCATGAGAACTGGAGATCAGATATTCATGACTGTAGAGCAACCAGCTAAAAGAGTTAAAAACTGAGTTGAAACCCAACAATTTCAGAGCATGTTGCAAGACTCTCCTCCATGCAATAACCACATGTGAGGAATTAAAATAAAAAAAGATTCAGAGAGAGACACACAGACAGAGAGAGGAGATGACAGACGTAGGAGAGTTGAAGAGAACAGACCACTATAGGCAACTCTATGTTAGCGGTGCGCTAATGAAATGTGCTGATGATACAAAGCTGGGAGCATCGTCAATACTGAGGAGGACTGGAACATTAGACAGAAAGGTTTGGATGATCTTGAAGATGGGAGTGACAGAAATGGGATGAAAGTCAGTTGTTCAAATTGCAAGGCCAGGCACTTAGGGTCTAATAATAAGAATTTCTGATACAGTTAGAAATGACGGAGGAGGAAAGATACCTGAGTGTGTTGGTCAGTCACAAGATAATGTGCCCACCAGTTTGATGCACCAACAAAAAAGGCAAATGTGATCCTAGAATGTATCAAGTGAGGCATTTCCAGCCGAGATAAAGATACACTAACACCATTGTGCAAGGCACTGCTAAAACTTCATTTGGGCATACTGTGTGTAATAATTCAAACAGGAACCAGAACAGAGCAGAACTACTGGGATTATCAGGGAAGGCCTAGCTTATGAGAGGAGACTGAAAGAGCTAGCAAAAGGAAGGTTGAGAGGGGATATGATTGCTGTCTATAAAAGGGGTAAATACCAGGGAGGGTGAAGAGATATTTAAGCTAAAGGACAAGCTGGCACAAGAATAAATGGGTATAAACTGTCCACAAACAAATTAAGACTGGAAATTTAGATAAAGGTTTATAACCATCTGAGAGGTGAGGTTCTGTAACAACCTCCCAACAGGAGCTGAGGGGGGCAAAAAATTAATTTAAAAAAAGAAAGCTGGACAAATTTATGAATGTGATTGTATGATGGGGTTGCTTGTGATGGTAGGGGCATGGCCTCAACTCTGCATTATGTCTTACGTCCCTAAAGATCATGCTTCAGGATTTCATCTGTTCACCAGCAGGAGTCAGGAAAGGATTCCCCCCCGCCCCAATGTATTCTGGGACAGTTTTTTGTCTCCTTCCTCTGAAGCATCAGGAATGGCCAGGGTTAGAGAAGGCATATTAGGCAGCATAGGGCAGGATTCTGAAGTGGTCCTGTACATTACCTCTCTCAAGTGCTTGGCTGGTTGGCTCTTGCTCAGAGTCCAACTGACTGCCATATGTGAGTTGAGAATAAATCTCCCCCCAGAACAGATTGGCAGTGACCATGGGGCCTCTTCACTCTTCTCAGCAGTGTGTGGAAATGGGTCGCTTGCCAGGATTCAAAGTATCATAGAAGATCAGTGTTGGAAGAGACTGCAGGAGGTCATCTAGTCCACCCCCCTGCTCAAAGCAGGACCAACCCCTGCTAAATCATCCCACCCAAGGCTTTGTCAAGCTGGGACTTAAAAACCTCTAAAGATGGAGATTCCATCACCTCCCTAGGTAACCCATCCCAATGCTTTACCACCCTCCTAGTAAAATAGTTCTTCCAAATATCCAACCTAGACCTCCCCCACTGCAACTTGAGACCTTTGTTCCTTGTTCTGTCATCTACCACCACTGAGAACAGCCAAGCTCCATCCTTTTTGGAACCCCCATTCAGGTAGTTGAAGGCTGCTATCAAATCCCTTCCTCTCTTTCTTCTGCAGACTAAATAAGCCCAGTTGCCTCAGCCTCTCCTCATAAATCATGTGACTGAGCCCTCTAATCATTTGCATTGCCTTCCGCTGGACTTCTCGAATTTGTCCATATCCTTTTTGAAGTGGGGGCCCCAAAACTGGACTCAATACTCCAGATGTGGCCTCACCAGTGCCAAATAGAGGGGAATAATCACTTCCCTCGATCTGTTGACAACGCCCCTACTAATGCAGCTCAATATGCCATTAGCCTTCTTGGCAACAAGGGAACACTGACACATATCCAGCTTCTCATCCCCTGTAATGCCCAGGTCCTTTTCTGCAGAACTGCTGCTTAGCCATTCAGTCCCAAGCCTGTAGCAGTGAATGGGATTCTTCCATCCTAAGTACAGGAATCTGCATTTGTCCTTGTTGAACCTCAGATTTCTTTTGGCCCAAACCTCCAATTTGTCTAGGTCACTCTGGTCCCTATCCCTACCCTCCCGCATATCTACTTCTCCCTGCAGTTTGGTGTCATCTGCAAATTTGCTGAGGGTTCAATCCATCCCATCATCCAGATCATGAATGAAGATGCTGAACAAATCCGGCACCAGGACCGACCCCTGAGGCACTCCGCTTGATACCAGCTGCCAACTAAACATCAAGCCACTGATCACTACCTGTTGAGCCCAACAATCTAGCTAGCTTCTATCCATCTTATAGTTCATTCATCCAATCCATACTCCTTTAAGTTGCTGGTGAGAATACTGTGGGAGACCATATCAAAAGCTTTGCCAAAGTCAAGGTATATCACGTCCACTACTTTCCCCATAGCCACAGAGCTAGTTATCTCATCATAGAAGGCAATCAGGTTAGTCAGGCATGACTTGCCCTGGGTGAATCCATGTTGGCTGCTCCTTATCTAGGTGTATCTCCTTTACTCATTTTGCCACCATTGCAGGGGCCTCAAGCATTGGTGCACCTCAGTCCCACCTATTCTCTGCCTGCGACATAGTAGTCTAAGCTTTTGTGGGTTGTGACACTTTGAACTCATTTTGCTTGCAAATACCACACCTGCCACTAGGTCACAAGTGAAAGCCAATGCCATCACTACTAAACTTTTGTGGACATCAAAACAATCAGTGGACAAACAGTGGCAACACATATCTGTGGCTAGTAGAGGCACAAATGAAAGGTTCTGTGGGTCACGTGCTCCTCAGATTTCTCAGGACACCTCTGGCATAGATGCCCAGCATCTCAGGCAGCTCTGCCCCAGGCAGTGGCACTCTCAATGTGTCTGTGCAGTGCTGGGAGGGAGGACACAGCAGGCCTGTTGACTGCCAGCTGAGCTTCTCCCCCACCACATGGGGCTACTTCACCTTCCCTGCTGCTGGAGTCCCACACATTGCCTCTGCCTTCACCCCCTGACTCACCTCAGTGGAGGGTCTGCAAAGCAGGCAGCAATGCTGGGACTCCAGCTGCAGGGAAGGCAAGGCAGACCCCTGTGGTGGGGAAGGAACTTATCCGGCAGCCAGCCACCCTGTTGCTTCCTCCCTCTCCAGGCTGCAGGGATACAAGGAGAGTGCCTCTGCCAGGGAGAGTCCTGCCTCCTTGCTGCTGGGTGTCCATGCCAGAGGTGTGCTCCCACAGATTTCTCGGGACATGACCCCGCACGCCCCCGATGTCACTTCTGCATACAGTATTACAGACAATTCCGCCATCAGCTTCAGCAGGTGATGTCCACATGTACTCCAGGATCCCAATCTTTTAGACCATTCACAAATAAAAAGATTGATACAGCCATTGCAGCCACAAAATTGGGGGAAAAAGTAGCACAAAAAGATGGTATCTATCCTGAGTTCCTACATAACCTGGGTCCACTGGCATCGAAATGGATGATGCAGATTTTCACCAATATCATGGAGACTGGTGCAATTCCCCATGTTTGGAGAGAAACCAGAGTCATTCCATTCCTAAATCCTGGGAAACCTGCAGATCAGCCTTCTAGTTATAGCCCAATCTCCCGCTTGAGCACCGCCTACAAGGTGATGGCACGTATGATTCTGAACTGAACTGGGTCCACTGTGAATGCTAGCCTACCCAAGGAGCAATCTGGTTTTTAACCACACAGAAGTTGCTGCAACCAGGTCCTGGCCCTCACAAAAAACAATGACCAATGAAAACTCAAGACACCGGTTCTGCTTTCATCAATCTTTCAACGGCATATGACACAGTCTGGAACAATGGTCTGGTACTGAAACTGGCCAAACTGACTCCGTGTGTGTAGATTCTCAGGCTGCTGAACACCATGCTTAGCAGCCGAAGAATGTGCATATATCTTGGAGGTCAAACCAGCATACCGTACACAAATAATGGGCTACCACAAGGCTCTCTACATGGTCTGACATGTTTCAATGTATACATGAGAAGTATGCCTGAAACAATAGTGCAGAAATTTGCATATGATGATGATTTGGCATTCACAACTCAGTCCTGTAGCTTTAAAGAATTTGAAGTGACCCTTACATTTGACCTTAAGATTATGGAGGAATACTTCCAAAAATGGCAGCTGAGACCAAATCCGAGCAAAGGCAGTCTCTACTTTCCACCTTGGAAAAGAATCACACAGAATACTCTAACTGTCCAGTTTTGTGGTGAAACTGTGCATTATGAACCAAAGTCAATATACCTGCGTGTCATTCTTGACCATGCACTGACCTTTCATAACCACCTCAAGAAAGCAGCCTCTAAAGCAAATACTCGCCTCAACATTATTCAAAAGCTAGTGGGAACAAGCTGAGGACCAACTGTCCCAGTGCTATGAACATCAGCCTTGGCCCTGGTATACTCAATTGCAAAGTATTGTGCACCAGTGTGGACAAGAAGCTGCCATACCCAGCTTGTGGATAGGCATCTGAATCAGACCATGCAAATCATGGGAACTTTAAAATAAACATCTCTACTGTGGCTTTTTGTATTAATGAACATCAAATCTCCAGCTATCTGTCAAGATACAGCCACAGCACGAGAACTTAAATGTGCCAAAAACTAAGCAGAACTTTCCATCTGGCAGGTTATGGATAACATACCCCAACACCACCTGAAATCACAAAAACCGCTATGGGCTACATGTCTTTGGATCCGGTTGGAGAATGGCAAAGTGTCTGGACCTCATCTACCATCCCAAACAAACACACTGTTACTGACCCAACAAGCTTCCCTCATGGTTTTGACCTTCCATGCAGACTTTGGACCATCAAACTGCATCCAAACAAACCTCGGAAGATGCCTCTACGTGATGCACAAGTGAAAAATCAAAGACTCCTTTTTGAGTGACTGTGGTGAGAACATCCAAACCATCGAACATAGCATAATGCAGTGCCTCAAATACGTGACTTGGATGATCTCCACAATGTCACAGAGGAGGCCTTGAAATGGCTTATGGACCTGCAATTGCATCTGTAGAATGTTACTCTACAGATGCCATATGCACAAGAGAGATTTTGGGTGTTGGGTTTAGTGTGCATGTGTTGGATGCTGTTGTTGGTGGGCTGTGATATACCAGAGGTCAAACTTCATGATCTGGTCATCCTATCAGGCCTTAAACTCTATGACTTTTATTTAGAAATTTTGGTGCTCAGAGATTATGCTGATTATGCCCTAGAAAATGTAATTTAGAAAGATTATAGAAGAGTTGAATTTGCTTTGATGCCTTTGACATGAAAAAGCCTAGCATTTGCCTTTTTCCTCTAAAGGCTACAAGCAACCCTGAGGCTCTATGAATTTTCTTGTGCCATTCAGTAATATATAATTACCCCTTTTTTAACATCCAGACTATGCCCTTCCCTGGCAGATCATGGCAAGATGGGGAGAAGAATTGGACTATAATGAATTGTTTAAATGGACACCTTCTGGCAAACATTTTTGGATGTGGCTGTCACAATACCTTGTCCTTGTGAGAGACCATATAAAGATGGTCAGCCAGGAAGGCTTCAATCTCACAGACTGTCCTAGCTGAGGTTTTGGCTTCTAGGAAGAAAATATGCTTCAGGGAAAGGCAATAGAAAGGGAATCATCCAGTGATTTGGACTGAGCCTCCATTAGCTTAGTTAGGACAAGTTTAAATTGGTATTGTAGTCACCAAATTAACTGTCCTGATTATTTCACAATGCCCATGCAGATAATAAGCTCATAGATGCCATAACAAATACATAGCTCCTGAGAGCTGGCCACCTTGTGGATCTGGACTTTGTGTTAGAATTGCAAGTGAAGGCTGATCTCTTGCCAGGGACTGACCATAAACTCCTCCATGTTTAAAATTTTATTTTTATTGCTACACAGTTTCATTGGTGAAACTGAGAAAATACAGAAGTCCGCCCCCCCACCTAAGATAGATACAACAGGAAGACCATATTTAAGCAGGTGGGAAGAAAACAAAAGAGAGAAGATGGAGGGGGAGAGAAAGAACCTAAATAAATGAATAAACTTTGCCAACTTCCCATTAATTTTCTGCTAAGTGAATTTTTTACTTTATGTGCTCTTTTTTATAAAAATATGCAAAACACCATGGGTTAGATTCACAAAGGAATTTAGGCATGGCAACATTCAGTGTTTCCATGCCTAACTTTTAGGAGCCTAGAAAATCACTGGGATTCACCAAGCCTGAGTTAGGCGCTCAGGGTTCCTATACAATGACTGGAGAGAGATAGGCTCCTCTAAATGGGATTCACAAAACCCCCCAGGACACTAGCAGCTCTCTGCTTTAGCTAGCCAATGGTAGATAGCAAGGCGTGCTAAGCCCCACTACCCTCTCAGGGAGTTTAGCGCTTCCCCCGGTTGGGAACTGCAGCTACAAAACCTCTCTGGGAACTAGGTACCTATGCTAGTTTTTGCAAGAAGCAGGAGTAGGGAAGGATGATGGCGACAACATCCTTCCTCATATCGTTCAGCCCCAATGGACCTTGAGATATGTGAGGCTCCTGATTCAAGCCACCCTCACCTCCACACTCAAAGTGGAGAAGGGATTTGAACAGAGCTCTACTACTTCGGGACATGCCCTAACCACTGAGCTGTAGGATATTTTCTTTGTGGTCTTCCTCAGTCTCTTCTGTTGAACCACAGAAATGTTGGGCTGAAAGTGACCTTGAGAAGTCGCCTATTCCAGCCCTCTTTGCTAAGGCAGGACCAAGTAAACCTACATTATCCCTGAGAGGTGTTTCTCCAACCTATTCTTAAAAACCTTCAGTGATGGGGATTCCATAACTTCTCTGGGAAGCCTATTCCAGAGTTTAAACTATCCTTATAGTTAGAAATATCCTTATAGTTTTCCTAATATCTAATCCAAATCTCTCTTGTTGCAGATTAAGCTGATTACTTCTTGTTTTACTTTCAGTGAACATGGAGAACAATTGATCACTGTTCTCTTTATAACAGCCTTTAACATGTTTGAAGGCTGTTATGAGGTTCCTCCTCAGTCTTCTTTTCTCAATACTAAACGTATCCAATGTTTTAAATCTTTCCTCATAGATCAGGTTTTCATCATTTTTTAGCTCTCCTCTGGTCTTTCTCCAATTTGTCCATCTCTTTCCTAAAGTTTGGAGGCCAGACAGTTTTCCAGTTGAGGCCTCAACATTGTTGAGTACAGTGGGACAATTACCCCCAATGTCTTATTTATGACAAGTATGTAAGAGGGGTAAATAGCGGGATCCCACAAGGATCTGTACTGGGAACAGTTCTGTTCAACATATTCATAAATGATCTGGGAAAAGAGGTAAACAGTGAGGTGGCAAAGTTTGCAGATGATACAAAATTACTCAAGGTAGTTATGTCCACAGAAGACTGCAAAGAATTACAAAGGGATCTCACAAAACTGGGTGACCGGGCAACAAAATGGCCGATGAAATTCAATGTTGATAAATACAAAGTAATGTATGTTGGGAAACATAATCCCAACTATACATACAAAATTAGCTATTACTCAAGAAAGATCTTGGCGTCATTGTAAATAGTTCTCTGAAAACATCTGCTCAATCTTTAGTGGCTGTCAAAAAAGCTAACAATGTTAGGAACCACAAGAAAAAGGATGGATAAAAGGACATAAAATATAATGCTACTATATAAATCCATGGTGCACCCAGCCCTTGAATACAGTATACCAGGGGTCGCCAACCTTTCAGAAGTGGTGTGCCGAGTCTTCATTTATTCTATCTAATTTAAGGCTTCACGTGCTGGTAAGACATTTTAACATTTTTAGACGGTCTCTATAAGTCTATAAACTATTTTTGTATGTAAACTAAAGAAGTTTTTTTAAATGTTTAAGAAGCTTCATTTAAAATTAAATTAAAATGCAGATCTTATCAGTTTAGTGCAGTGGTTCTTAACCTGGAGTGCACGCACCCCCTGGGGCAGGGCCGGTGGGCAAGGATATTTTGCGCCCTAGGCGAAACTTCCACCTTGCACCCCCCCGCACATCGGTTCATTGAGGGGCAAATCCCAATGAGCCTTTATAGACTCCAGGGGCCAGCCATGCCCGGGGGCTGCTCCCCAGACCAGGTTCCCCCCCACCGCTCCCTGAACTCCCCTGGAGAGTGCACAGCCCTCCTGCAAGCCCTCCCCACTCCACCCCAGTGGCCCCTGCCCTGAGTCCACTCACTGGCTTTGCCAGGCTTGGGCCATTGCAGCAGTTCGGCAGGGAGGCACCACCTTCTGGAGGCACCTGAGAGCCAGAGCATCCTGCTTGCAGCAGCAGCAAGCCCCAGTCAAGGAGGAGCCAGCACGGTGCAGGGGGGCAGCAGCCCTGCAAAGGCAGCAGTGCTGCTAGTGGGGAGCAGACGTGCCCCACACCGCCCCTCCTGCCCAGGCTGCGGCCCGACACCATCCAGGGGGTTCCTGCAGGCTGCAGTGAATGTATGCAGGCACCAGCCCCCATGCACCCCCCCGGTTCCCCCTTCACCTAGGGTTACCATATTTCAACAATCAAAAAAGAGGAGAGAGCCCTGCCCTAGCCCTATCCCTGCCCCATCCAATCCCTCCCACTTCCCACCCCAACTGCCCCCGTCAGAACACCCAACCCCACACTGCCCCTTCCTGGGACCCCTCCGCCCTAACTGTCCCCCTAGGACTCAACTCCCCACCTGTCCCGACTACCCCAACCCTTAATCATACCCCCGCCCCCAGACAGACCCCCAGTGACTCCCACACCCTATTTAAGCACTCCCCACTCCCTGACAGGACCCCCAGAACTCCCGACCCATTCAACCCTCCCCCTGCTCCCTGACTGCCCCGGGACTCCCCTTACCATGCCCATGCCAGTCAGACGCTGGTTCCATGTGGAGGCAAAACTCTACGTGGAGGGAGGAGCTGCGGGAGGAGGAGCTCCGGCGGTGGGGGCTCACATTTCTGGGAGCTGCAGAACCCGAGCAAGGTGAGGGGGGAGCCGGGGGGTGCACCTGCCACCAGCCGCCGGCCCCGATCAGCCTCCTGCCAGCTGAGTGAATGGAATCCCAGGGCAGCAGGATGCTGAACAGGGCTGGCGGCCAGGACCCTGGCCGGCAGCCGTGTGCCAGGCAAAATCAGCACACGTGCCACCTTTGGCACGCGTGCCACAGATTGCTGACCCCCGCAGTATACAGTTCTGTTCCCCACCCCCCCATCTCAAAAAACAAATTAGAATTGAATACAGTGCAGATGACAACAAAAATGATAAAGGGTATGGAACAGCTTCCATATGAGGAGAGATTAAAAAAACTGGGACCTTTCAGCTTGGAAAATAAATGACTGAGGGGGAATAGGATAGTGGTCTATTAAGTCATGAACAGTGTGGAGAAAGAGAATAAGGAAGTGTTATTTATCCCTTCATAAAACATATGACAAATGATTAAAGGTCTAGAAAACATGACCTACAAGGGAGGAATGAAAAAATTGAGTTTGTTTAGTCTGGAGACGAGAAGAATGAGAGGGGACATGATAACAGTTTTCAAGTATATAAAAGGTTGCTGCAAGGAGGAGGGAGAAAAAAAAGTGTTCTACTTCACTTCTGAGGAGAGGACAAGAAGCAATGGGCTTAAACTGCAGCAAGAGTTAGGTTGGACATTAGGAAAAACTTTCTGTCAGGGTGGTTAAGCACTGGAATAGATTGCCTAGAAAGGTTGTGGAAACTCCATCATTGGAGATTTTTAATAGCAGGTCAGAGATGGTCTAGATAATACTTAAGTCTTGCCATGAGTGCCGGGGACTGAACTAGATGACCTTCAGGGACCCTTCCAGTCTGACAATTCTATGAAGCAGCTGCCACCTAATAAAATTAATACATGGCAGGTTTTAAACTAACATAAAGAAGACTCATTCCCAGGGGATGCTGTAAAAGCCAAAAGCATAAATGGGTTAAAAAAATTAGGTAAGTTCATGGAGTCCATTAGTGGTTATTAGCCAAGATGGTCAGGGACATAACCCCATGCTCTGAGTGTCCATAAACCTCTGTGTAAAGGTGCGAGATTCACCCCTGCAGCAACCTCCTGCTGGTCGTCTCAGGGAATTAGCTCTTTTCCAGTCTGGGCGCCCTCTGCAGGCCAGTGTCCCGTTTGTAGCTGGCCCTGTGTCCCTTCCAGACCGCAGTGCCCTTTTACCCTGGGGCTGCCTCCTGGCAATACCCCACCAGTCTCTATGGGTCTCCCCTCTCTGGGAAACCCCCAAACCTCTAATGCCCACTTTGCCTCAGTCTGGGTTACTGCCAGTCATCATCTAGTCCCCACTGCCTGGGGTAGAGTGCAGTGTAAAAGCCACTCATCATAGGCAAGGGGGTTCAGACCTGCTGCCTTCCTCTGCCTCCCAATATCTCTGTGGGCCTTGGACCAGGCCCAGCAGCCTGGGAAGCTGCCAGCCTGGAGCTCCCCTTCTCCTCTGGCCCTTCCCCAGCCCTGCTTCATCCCCAGTATCCTTTCTGCAGGCAGCCAGGCCCTGTTCTCTCCCAGCCTGGAGAGAGACTTCTATTTTTGGGCCTCTGGCTCACAGCCTTTTTATGCAGGCCAGCTGCGGACTGATTGGGGCGTGGACCAGCTGCAGCCACTTCCCCAATCAGCCCAGCTTAGCTGCTCTCAACCACAACCTTCTCCCAGGGCTGACTTTAACCCCTTTTCCGCTGGAGTGGGGGAGCTGCCCCACTACATTCTGATTGCTAGAAGCTAGGACCAGATGACAGGCGATGGATCACTCGATAAATTGCCGTTCTGTTCACTCCTTCTGAAACATCTGGCCCTACTCACGCTTGGAAGACAGGATACTGGGCTACATGGACCATTGGTCTGACCCAGTATGTCCATTTTTATCTTCCTACTCCAGAATGATATTGGACATTTCACAACTTCATCAGCTTGCTGTCTAATATACTATTTGTGATCTACTATAACCCTCAGATCCTTTTCAACAATACTACCCACTTAGCCAGTTATTCTCCATTTTGTATACATGCATTTGATTTTTCCTTCCTAGATGTAATACTTTTAACTTATCTTTACTGAATTTCATCTTATTGATTTCAGGACAATTCTCCAATTTGTCAAGGTTTTTTTTTTGAATTCTAATCCTGTCTTTTAAAGGGTTTGAAACCCCTCCCAGCTTTGTGTCATCCACAAATTTTATAAGCGTAGTCTCCACTCTGTTATCCAAGTCATTAATGAAAATATTGAATAGTACCAGATCCAGGACTGACACACTAGATACCTTTTCCCAGTTTGAAAGCGAACCTTTGATAACTATTCTTTGAGTATGGTCTTTCAACAAGCTATCCACCCACTTTCTAGTAATTTCATCTAGATCGCATTTCCCTAGTTTTCTTGTGAGACTTTCATCTCAGACTATATCAAAAGCCTTACTAAAATCAAGATATATCATGTCTATTTCTTCCCCTCCCCCATCTACTGGTCAGTAACCCTGTCAAAGAAGGAAATTATGTTGTTTTGGAATTATTTATGTTTTGACAAATCTATGCTGGCTATTCCTTACACCCCTATTATCCTCTGGGTCAGTGGTTTTCAAACTGAGGCATATGAGCTCTTGTCAGGGGGTACGTGAGAAAAACCCTGTAATCGAGGACAATGCATTTTATTTAATAAGATTTAACAATGTAATCATAGATATATTATGACCCTATCTCAGATTGGGTAGGTGGTAGACTATATTATTATTAAGAAAGGGGTTCACGGCCTAAAAAGTTTGAAAACCACAGCTCGATGCGCTTACAAACTGATTGTTTAATACTTTGTCCCAGTATCTTTTCAGGTATCGAAATTAGGCTGACCCATCTATGATTTCCTTAGTCCTCTTTGTTCCCGGGTTTGTCCTCCAGGCCTCTGGGCCCTCACCCATCCTCCATGAGTTCTCGAAGATAATCACTAATTGTTCCGATATTGCTTCAGCGAGTCTCTTAAATATTCTAGGATTAATTTCATCAGGCCCTGTTGACTTGAATACATCTAATTTATCTAAATAATCTATTACCACAGCGAACCCTACTGCTGTGGTAATAGATAACCGTTATGCTCTTCTTGATACAGGAGAGAAGGAATCACCCCCAACAGTTAAGGAGGCGAAGCCTCGTACCCCTAAGGCTGGGACGTCTGCTGCCACCACTGATAATAAGAAACGTAGGGTAGTGGTGGTTGGAGACTCTCTGCTGAGGGGGACGGAGCCACCCATCTGTCGCCCTGACCATTCATCCCGGGAAGTATGCTGCCTGCCAGGGGCCCGTATCCGAGATGTTACAGAGGCATTGTCGAGGATTATCCGGCCTTCTGACTACTACCCCATGCTACTCATCCATGTGGGCACAAATGATACTGTGAGGTGTGACACTGAGCAGATCAAGAGTGACTACAGGGCTCTGGGAGTACGGGTTAAGGAGTTTGGGGCGCAGGTGGTATTCTCTTCGATTCTTCCTGTCGAAAGTAGGGGTCCGGGCAGAGACAGATGCATCGTGGAGGTGAATGCCTGGCTGCGAAGATGGTGTCGCCAGGAAGGCTTTGGCTTCCTCGACCACGGGATGCTATTCGAGGAAGGACTGCTGGGCACAGATGGCGTTCACCTTATTTGCGCACAGACTGGCTAACCTAGTAAGGAGGGCTTTAAACTAGGTTCGACGGGGACAGGTGAGCAAACCCCACAGGTAAGTGGGGAACAAGACCTGGGAGATGGGTTGGAAACAGAAGGGAGCACGGGCTATAATGGCAGAGAGAAAGGAGGGTCAGGGCAAAGCTGGGAGGCAAGATCAAACCAGTATCTTAGATGCCTATATACAAATGAAAGAAGTATGGGTAATAAGCAGGAAGAACTGGAAGTGCTAATAAATAAATACAACTATGACATTGTTGGCCTTACTGAAACTTGGTGGGATAATACACACGACTGGAATGTTGGTGTGGATGGGTATAGTTTGCTCAGGAAGGATAGACAGGGGAAAAAGGGAGGAGGTGTTGCCTTATATATTAAAAATGTACACACTTGGACTGAGGTGGAGATGGACATAGGAGATGGAAGTGTTGAAAGTCTCTGGGTTAAGCTAAAAGGGGTAAAAAACACGGGTGATGTCGTGCTGGGAGTCTACTACAGGCCACCTAATCAGGTGGAAGAGGTGGATGAGGCTTTTTTCAAACAACTAACAAAATCATCCAAAGCCCAAGATTTGGTGGTGATGGGGGGCTTCAACTATCCAGATATATGTTGGGAAAATAACACCACGGGGCACAGACTATCCAATAAGTTCCTGGACTGCATTGCAGACAACTTTTTATTTCAGAAAGTTGAAAAATCTACTGGGGGGAAGCTGTTCTAGACTTGATTTTAACAAATAGGGAGGAACTCGTTGAGAATTTGAAAGTAGAAGGAAGCTTGGGTGAAAGTGATCATGAAATCATAGAGTTTGCCATTCTAAGGAAGGGTAGAAGGGAGTACAGCAAAATAGAGACAATGGATTTCAGGAAGGTGGATTTTGGTAAGCTCAGAGAGCTGATAGGTAAGGTCCCATGGGAATCAAGACTGAGGGGAAAAACAACTGAGGAGAGTTGGCAGTTTTTCAAAGGGACGCTATTAAGGGCCCAAAAGCAAGCTATTCCGATGGTTAGGAAAGATAGAAAATGTGGCAAAAGACCACCTTGGCTTAACCACGAGATCTTGCGTGACCTACAAAATAAAAAGGCGTCTTATAAAAAATGGAAACTAGGTCAGATTACAAAGGACGAATATAGGCAAATAACAGGAATGCAGAGGCAAGATTAGAAAGGCAAAGGCACAAAATGAGCTCAAACTAGCTATGGGAATAAAGGGAAACAAGAAGACTTTTTATCAATACATTAGAAGCAAGAGGAAGACCAAGGACAGGGTAGGCCCACTGCTCAGTGAGGAGGGGGAAACAGTAACGGGAGACTTGGAAATGGCAGAGATGCTTAATGACTTCTTTGTTTCGGTCTTCACTGAGAAGTCTGAGGGAATGTCTAATATAGTGAATGCTTACGGGAAGAGGGTAGGTTTAGAAGATAAAATAAAAAAAGAGCAAGTAAAAAATCACTTAGAAAAGTTAGATGCCTGCAAGTCACCAAGGCCTGATGAAATGCATCCTAGAATACTCAAGGAGTTAATAGAGGAGGTATCTGAGCCTCTAGCTATTATCTTTGGGAAATCATGGGAGACGGGGGAGATTCCAGAAGACTGGAAGGGGGCAAATATAGTGCCCATCTATAAAAAGGGAAATAAAAACAACCCAGGAAACTACAGACCAGTTAGTTTAACTTCTGTGCCAGGGAAGATAATGGAGCAGATAATTAAAGAAATCATCTGCAAACACTTGGAAGGTGGTAAGGTGATAGGGAATAGCCAGCATGGATTTGTAAAGAACAAATCATGTCAAACTAATCTGATAGCATTCTTTGATAGGATAACGAGCCTTGTGGATAAGGGAGAAGCGGTGGATGTGATATACCTAGACTTTAGTAAGGCATTTGATACAGTCTCGCATGATATTCTTATAGATAAACTAGGAAAGTACAATTTAGATGGGGCTACTATAAGGTGGGTGCATAACTGGCTGGATAACCGTACTCAGAGAGTACTTATTAATGGCTCCCAATCCTGCTGGAAAGGTATAACAAGTGGGGTTCCGCAGGGGTCTGTTTTGGGACCGGCTCTGTTCAATATCTTCATCAACAATTTAGATGTTGGCATAGAAAGTACGCTTATTAAGTTTGCAGACGATACCAAACTGGGAGGGATTGCAACTGCTTTGGAGGACAGGGTCAAAATTCAAAATGATCTGGACAAATTGGAGAAATGGTCTGAGGTAAACAGGATGAAGTTCAATAAAGATAAATGCAAAGTGCTCCACTTAGGAAGGAACAATCAGTTTCACACATACAGAATGGGAAGAGACTGTCTAGGAAGGAGTATGGCAGAAAGAGATCTAGGGGTCATAGTAGACCACAAGCTTAATATGAGTCAACAGTGTGATACTGTTGCAAAAAAAGGGAACGTGATTCTGGGGTGCATTAACAGGTGTGTTGTAAACAAGACACGAGAAGTCATTCTTCTGCTTTACTCTGCACTGGTTAGGCCTCAACTGGAGTATTGTGTCCAGTTCTGGGCACTGCATTTCAAGAAAGATGTGGAGAAATTGGAGAGGGTCCAGAGAAGAGCAACAAGAATGATTAAAGGTCTTGAGAACATGACCCATGAAGGAAGGCTGAAGGAATTGGGTTTGTTTAGTTTGGAAAAGAGAAGACTGAGAGGGGACATGATAGCAGTTTTCAAGTATCTAAAAGGGTGTCATCAGGAGGAGGGAGAAAACTTGTTCACCTTAGCCTCCAATGATAGAACAAGAAGCAATGGGCTTAAACTGCAGCAAGGGAGATTTAGGTTGGACATTAGGAAAAAGTTCCTGACTGTCAGGGTAGTTAAACACTGGAATAGATTGCCTAGGGAAGTTGTGGAATCTCCATCTCTGGAGATATTTAAGAGTAGGTTAGATAAATGTCTATTAGGGATGGTCTAGACAGTATTTGGTCCTGCCATGAGGGCAGGGGACTGGACTCGATGACCTCTCGAGGTCCCTTCCAGTCCTAGAGTCTATGAGTCTATGAGTCTTTAACCTGTTCTTTCCCTATTCTGGCATGTGTTCCTTCCCTCTTGTTGTTAATATTAATTGTGTCAAGTATCTTGTCACAATTAATCTTTTTGTCTATGTTTCCACTTTTTCTAGGATTCCTTTTTAATTTTCAGGTTATTATTGAGCTCCTGATGGAGCCATATTGCTTCTTACTGTTCTTTCCCTCTGTCCTTCACATTGGGACAATTTGCTGTCATGCCTTTAATATTCCCACATCAAAGGTGAATACTCTAACCACTGGGTATGATGAGGGAGCTGTCTTTGTGTCTCTCTCTCTCTCTTACACACACACACACACACACACACACACACACTCTTTGTCTCACACACACATACACACTGTGGATCACACACACACATACTTACACACACATACTGTGTCACACACACACATAAACACACACACTGTCTTGTCTTTCATGCACACACACAAATATGCACTCTGTGTCTCACACATACACACACATTGTCTCTTTCACATACATACACTGTCTCTGTCTCTCACACACACACTGCCTTTGTCTCATGCATACTGTCTCTGTATCTGGCATACATACACATACTCTGTCTCACACATACACACAGTCTCTCTCTCTCTCTCTCTCTCTCTCTCACACACACACACACATACTGTCTCTGTCTCACACATACACACACACACTGTGTCTCATACACACACTGTTTCTGTCTCTCTTTCACACACACGCTGTCTCTGTGTCTCAGACACACACAATCTCTCAGTCTCTCAGAATCTCTGTATCTCTTATTCGCACACATACACACACTGTTTCTGTCTCCCACACACATGCATATTCTGTCTCTCACACAAAATATACACACTCTCTGTGTCTCTCACACATATAGACTCTGTATCTATCTCACATACACACTGTCTCTGTCTCACACATGCACACACACTATCTGTCTCAAATATACACACACACTGTCTCTCACACACAGCCTGTGTGTCTCTTGCACACACATACACACACTGTCTCTGTCTCTCTCTCACACAGAGTCTCTGTGTGTCTCTCTCTCACACACACTGTCTCTGTGTGTCTCTCTCTCACTCTCACACACACTGTCTCTATGCCTTACACACACTGTCTGTGTCTCACACATACACATAGTCTCTGTGTCTCTCTCATGCACACATACAGTCTCTCTCACACACACACACACACACACACACACACACACACACACATACATCTGTGTCTCTCTCACACATACACACAGTTGTCTCTATCTCTCTCATACACACCCTGTCTCTGTCTCTCTCACACACACAGTCTCACTAGGATTTAGTGAAGTACTAGAATTTATAGAAGTTGTTTTTTTAGAAATCATTTTTATACAGTCGATTGTGTGTCTCCCCACACAAAATGCTCTAAGGGCATTAAGTCGGCGGACTGTGTCCACAGTACTGAGGCTAGCATCGACTTCCAGAGCGTTGCGCTGTTGGTAGCTGTGGGTAGCTATCCCACAGTTCCCCCAGTCTCTGCTGCCCATTGGAATTCTGGGTTGAGATCCCAATGCCTGATGGGGCAGAAACAGTGTCGCGGGTGGTTCTGGGTACATGTCATCAGGTCCCCCCCACTCTCTCCATGAAAGTAATGGCAGACAATCGTTTTGCGCCTTTTTTCCTGGGTTACCTGAGCAGATGCCATAGCATGGTAAGCATGGAACCTGCTCAGCTCATCGTCACTGTACATCTCCTGGGTGCTGGCAGACATGGGACTGCATTGCTACACAGCAGCAGATCATTGTTGTTTGGCAGCAGATGATGCGTTATGATTGGTAGCCATCGTTGTCATACTCCTAGGTGCTCTTTTAGCCAAGGTCAGTCAGGGGCACGTGGGCAGACATGGGAGTGACTCAGCCAGGTCATTCCTATCTTCTGCCGAGTACTCAGGAGATGACGATGGCTAGCAGTCGTACTGCATTGTCTGCTGCCAGCCTGAGATGTAAAAGATAGATGAAGTGGATCAAAACAAGAAATTGACCCAATTTATTTTGTGAAATCAACGGCCTGCTAAACCCAGAGTTTTGAGTTCAATCCTCGAGGGGGCCATTCTGTGTGACAGTTGTTTGTATTTCTCCTTGATGCAAAGCCACCTCTTTTGTTGATTTTATTTCCCTGTAAGCCATGCCATCGGTCACCCCTCCCTCTGTCAACGCAACAGCAGACAATTGTTTTGTGCCTTTTTTCAGCGAGATGCCATAGCACTGGGATCATGGAGCCCGCTCTGATCACTGTCGCAATTATGAGCACTGTAAACACCAGACACATTATCCTGGCGTATACGCAGAACCAGAAGCTGCAAAAGAAAACTGGGTGAAGAGGCAATGGCGGTGCGGTGACGAGAGTGATGAGGACATAGACTTCTCACAAAGTATGGGCCAGAAAATGTGCAAGGGAAACCCCCTGATGAGCTCTGCATGTGCTGATTAGCTCACCACGCTGGCCAAACAGGAAATGAAATTCAAAAGTTCGCGGGCCTTTTCCTGTCTATCTGGCCAGTGCATCTGAGTTGAGAGCGCTGTCCAGAGCAGTCACAATGGAGCACTCTGGGATAGCTCCCGGAGGCCAATACTGTCAAATTGCATCCACACTACCCCAAATTCGACCCGGCAAGTCCGAGTTCAGCGCTAATCCCTTCAGCCTGGTCTACACTACGAGTTTATGTCGAATTTAGCAGCATTAAATCGAATTAACCCTGAACCTGTCCACACAACGAAGCCCTTTACTTCGACATAAAGGGCTCTTAAAATTGATTTCTGTACTCCTCCCTGACGAGGGGAGTAGTGCTGAAATCAACATTGCCATTTTGAATGATGGATAGTGTGGCCACAATTCGACGATATTGGCCTCCGGGAGCTATCCCACAGTGCACCATTATGACTGCTCTGGACAGCAATCTGAACTCAGATGCACTGTCCAGGTAGACAGGAAAAGCCCCGCAAACTTTTGAATTTTATTTCCTGTTTGCCCAGCGTGGAGCACCAATCAGCACAGGTGACCATGCAGTCCCAGAATCAAAAAGAGCTCCTGCATGGACCATACGGGAGATACTGAATCTGATCTCTGTATGGGGAGATGAATCTGTTCTATCAGAACTCGGTTCCAAAAGACAAAATGCCAAAACATTTGAAAAAATCTCCAAGGCTATGATAGACAGAGGGCATAGTCAATTTCCAAAGCAGCAGACAGTACAATAGGACTGGTAACCGTCATCACCAATTTCCAAAGCAGCAGACGGTACAATAGGACTGGTAACCATCATCGCCAATTTGGACGGGTGCAGGGTTAATGCGGTTTAATGCTGCTAAATTCGACATAAACTCGTAGTGTAGACCAGACCAGAGCCAATCAGTAGAAGAAAGAACATGTCTAATGTAGAAAGCATATTCTCATGACATCATCAATGTCCCATGGTGCCTCCTGCTGCAAATGATTTTGTAGCTGCTCCAGCTGTCTTGAGTCACTGTGCCCTGGAGTTTCTCTCTTCCCTGAGCTTACATGGGTAGGGGCTGGACAGGGCCTAGTGTCCCTAGAAGGGGGTTTCCCTTGCACAGTTCTCAGTTCCGCCTCATCATCTTGCCACATCCACACACTTTGATGCTGCTGAAAATGCTACTGGTAGCTTAGCAGTTTACTCTCTTGAATCATTGAGAACTGTCTGGCATTGTTGCTGAAGAGAGGATGGTTGTCAGACTGCCACTCCTATCAACACCTATGAGAACTGTTTTCTAAATGGATACTCACAAAAAGGAAGAAAGGGATGAAGTGCAGAGAACCAGAGTTCACTTATTTGATCCTGCTTTCTTTCTATACCGTTTCTCTTTTTCTGAATTTTTCCCACTCTGGAGATCTACCTGGCAGCAGCATCCATAACATCCAAGGGTGGTTGAAGAGTGGTTCTGGCCAATAATTGGCCCACCGAGATGATGGGACTGCAATTGCCCCCTAAGTAATGTATGCATATATAATTTATATTTGGCCAGGACGGCCTGATAGTTCACGATCCTGAATTGCAGTGTTGCTGAAGAGTAGAACTTCCATCCAAAGTGATCCCATCTCTTTCGATCTCTGTCATATGGGGTAAAGGTGGAAAAGTATAGTCTACCCTGCTCATTTACTGCATCCACCAACAGGGAGTTAGGAGGAGGGTGTGAGAACAAAGAATCAGAATCCTTAGGGGGAATCCTCTTTATCTGCCCTGCCCTCCTGCTCCTCAAATGTTTTCCTCAATGGGAAGGCTGTTTGTGGAGGAGAGGACCATATGACTCTGGCCTCCCTATGTAATGGTATCAGTGGTCTGATGAATTGCTGCTGGTCGTAATGGACTGGGGCATAGGCGGTCTGGCCTACTGGTCATGACTGGGCTGAAGTCTGCTCATCAGGGGGTGGTTGTCACTGTGCAGGAGCTGGAGGGATTGGAAGATCCAGGTTCTGTAAGCAAGAGTCAGGGTTAGGCTGGGGTCAAAGACCAGAGATCAGAGGCAGTACCAGGTTAGAACTAAGTCAGGAATCAGGGTCAGAGTCAGGCTGAAGTTGAAGATTGGAGATCAGGAAATCACGCAGGATCTAGCATTGCAGCAGGCCGAAGTCTGTGTGATTGCCCAGATGACTTCCTGGGACAACCCCTGGGGTTAAATAGAGAGCTTGGAAATCAGAGGGCTGCAGGGCACCATCGCTCTGGGTCTCTTGGACAGCATTTCCTGCTACACCTACCATAGTGCTCCCTGTCTGTGCCTCTGCATGGCCTTCTGGTGGCAGTGTGGGACTACCAATCATCCCAGGCTCCACAGATCTTGGTTCTAGTCCTGGAGTTCTTACACTGGTCCCAATATGTCTATTGCAGGGGACCCACATACAAGGGGGAGTGGCAGGCAGGGTTGGTCCCTTCACCCTTGATGACAAGTGTGATCTTCCCTGTGACTGAACAGATATGTTGGAGAACTCTGAACAGAAAAATAAAAGACCAACTAGCAGTCTCCTTCATCCTCCTCAATATCATCCAATGGAAAAGGATGGAAAGTCCTGTTCTACCTGACAATGGGGACCCATGGTACTGACAGACACATGGTACCCACAAGAAGTGAGGATTCCAGTTTTGTCCATTACAGACAGGTCCATAGATTATTAGAACTATTGGACCAGAAGTGGAGCACCCATAGGGCAGTACTCAAAGAAGAACACATAGTTCTGTTTTGAGTCTCTTTTTACAAGTAAAGGAATGAAGGAGAGCAGCTTGAAAAAAATCATATGAAAAATTTAACTTTTCAGATAAAAATTGGAGCAAAACTTTTTTGTTTGAAAACTTGTAGTTTGAAACTGAAAATTTAAATTTGGAAATGCCATCATGGTGCCTCTTGGAATCTTAATTTTGGGTCCCTCATTCTCTTCTATGGACCAGGCTCCAAGGCTGGTTTACAGCTCCCATGATTCACCACAATTTCCCTAGAATTAAGTTTCTAATCTCAAAATATGCTGTGTTCTAAGTGTACTAGAAATAACATGTGGACAATCTACAAAATGGTTGCCATGGGAAATATATAACACATAGAGTTTGATGCCAAATTGTTTACAAATGACGGGTTGCTTTTGAGTGTCTGAACTTGGGCAACCAAATTTGGGATACCCCAAATCAGTGGCTGCTTTGACAAATTGGGCCTGAATGATTTGTGGGTTCTCAAACTGACGTACTGTATGATCTTGGACAAGTCATGTCATGTCCCTGTGACCATCTGTAAAATATGGGTGGTAATACTTCCCAATCCGTAGGTGCTGGAACTTAGGGTGCTGTTAGAGGTGCTGGCTATAAGTGGTTTCCATTATACACAGGCTTTACAGTTTGGTTCAATGGCTCTCAACATCCTCACTATATACATTGTTCCAGCACCTCTATTGCAAGCCAGAGGTTTCAATTAGTAATGTTTGTAAAGCCCTTGGAATTCCTTTGATGAGAAGACAAAGTATGGTATACTGCATTATAGAGTGGTCAGATTCACTTTTGTTTTCTGTAACTTTCATTTCCTGTTTTCACTTCATGTGTTAAAGTTTCATCTTTCAGTGATTCTTCTTAATCTTTCTGTCCACTTGGCATACTATGGGGGAGGGAGGGCACACGTGACAGATATTAATCATGTCGCTAATGTGCTGCTGGAAAGCGCTCTGGGACCATGGTGATGTGGGCGGGACAAGAATCTATAGTGAACAGAATAGAAAGCCCTTAATTCAGGGGACTGTGAATGTAGGGCTAGTTGTTCTTCAAAGAACACTGAGAGATATGTCTTCTATCTCAATAAAAATAATTTCTTAAATATAATATATGTTTGCAGCACAACCTGATGCAATTTTACACACTAATTAATTATGCAAAAAAGATCTTATCCTTGGTAACCTTTCTGGAATTTTTTTTGGTACTAGAGACAAGCAGTTTTGGACACTGCTCACAAAATGTCACTTATACAGAAATTGTATAAAACAGCCATTCATAGCATTTCATTCCTTTCAAAAGAACAGGAGCCAGTGTTTGCTTCATTTAATACAATACAAAGTTGCCATGGAGACACAGAAGGAACCAAAAGAGTTTCCCAGACTATACCAGGCGTGTCACAACATATCAGCCTTTTATTTTCTGTTCTAAGCTAGAGTTAGGGGCTAAATTCATTAGCTAATAGATGTTGGATGTTTATGAAATACTTTTTAACCTACAAAATGTTCTTGCACATGCTGATTTTCCAGTATAGAAAGCTGAAAGTTAATTGCCAGCAAAAAAAAAGTGTAACAGTTTGAAATCAGATAAATAAGAAAGAAGAATGTTATTTGTTTGTAGGAATTTGAAAAACACCCTCTCCCTGTGCTATCCTGAAAGAACAAAGCGTTCTTGCCTTTTCTTATTTTGGCTAATGTCTCATTCAGCTCCGCTCTGAACATATAAGCCTGCAAATGAAACCCAGTGCACATGATTGTCACGAAATGTATAAATTTCTTCAAAGAGAGCTTCGGTCCCACATCTCCTGGGATTTGGGATTTCTAGGTCAGAACCAAGCTCAGTAGAGTCAAAATGATAGAGGGTCTAATATCCTGCTGAATTTCACAAGTCCTTCTACACCCAAATGGCCCTATCACTGACCGATCCTAAAATGATACCCTAAAATGGCATTCTGATATAATATGTATGGCAAACCCAGGAACTTACTGTTTGTCAGCATCTGCAGATCTTCCACAGAGGGAGGTGACCCTTTCTTCTCATATGGAATAACCGTGTTCAAATACTAGAAAGGAATGACATGTACCATTATTCTCTTGCTATTGCAGGGCAAGCTAATGTGATGGAAGCATGAAACCAAATTGCTTACAGAATTGTGTGAGATATGAAAGAAAAGAAATCAAACAAAGAACTCTACTAAGTAAAGAGGCTAGTGCTCTAGAAAATAATCTTAAATTCAATAATATTATATATTTGTATGACAAGCTATGCAATTGGTGCCAAAGAATGACAAGGACAGAACTGCTCGGGATATGCCAGAGGCAGGCATGGGTTAGATTCTGCCCACCATTTTGGAGGAAACACAAGGCCTCTGGGGAGCCCTCCAGAAAAGTTCTGACTCCATCCAGCCCCTTACTTAAGCTGGATGAAATATCCTGGCCCAAGTTTTTGGTTTTGGTTGTTTTTTCCCCCTGAAAAAATGCAGATTTGGATTGACTGAAACATTTTGAAAATTCATGTTTGTCAAATTGTTTCTGTCAACTCCCCACTTGCCTGAAAATGTCAAAATATTTCATTTAGACATTTTTGACACAAGACTATAATTTTTCAGTTCAAAACTTTTCATTTCAAAGTGACTTGCAATTTCATTTAAAAACAATAAAAATGTTTTAAACTAGTCAAAATCAACTCAAAATGTTTCATTGCAGAGTAAACAAAACTTACAAAATGATTTGCTGAAAATTCAGAAAAATTGCATGTTTTGGTCAACCTGAAAGTTTTTTCTTATTATTATTATTTCAGCACTGCCAAGATCCATCCTCTTTGGAACCTCTCTTCAGGTAGTTGAAGGCTGCTATCAAATCCTCCCCTCATTCTTCTTTTCTGCAGACAAAATAAGCCCCGTTCCCAAAGCCTCTCCTTGTAAATCATGTGCCCCAGCCCTCTAATCATTTTCATTGTCCTCCACTGGACTCTCTCCAAATTGTCCACATCCTTTCTGTAGTGGTGGGCCCCAAATTGGACGCAATACTCCAGTTGTGGCTTCACCAGTGCCAAACAGAGGAAAATAATCACTTCCCATGATCTGCTGGCAATGCTCCTACTAATGCAGCCCAATATGCCATTGGCCTTCTTGGCAACAAGGGCACACTGCTGACTCCTATGCAGCTTCTCGTCCACTGTAATCCCCAGGCCCTTTTCTGCAGAACTGACACTTAGCCAGTTGGTCCCCAGCCAGTAGTGATGCATGGGATTCTTCCATCCTAAGTGCAGGACTTTGCACGCATCCTTGTTGAACCTCCTCAGATTTCTTTTGGCCCAATCCTCCAATCTGTCTAGCTAACTCTGGATCCTATCCTTACCCTCCAGCATATCTATACCCGCCCCATTTTAGTGTCATTGGCGAACTTGCTGAGGGTGTAATCCATCCCATCATCCAGAGCATTAATGAATATGTTAAACGAAACATTTTGGGTTGTAGAACGGTATTGCATCACCTTCAGCACAAGGACTGTAAAGTAGCTCAGCAGCCATAACAACAGCGAGCCAAACTAATCGACAACGATGGTAAATTCACAATCTAACTCTTATTTTGTGGATTTACAGCAAGAGAGGACTGGGATGGTCCAGCTACTCAGGCTTTACACTGTTCGAGTTAATTTCATCCTACATAGCAGGCCCCTTTTGCTTAACAAATAGTTCCACATTATGGAATTTATTTTTAAGTAATTTTTCTTTTAAGCACCTAGGGAATTAATTTAGAAAAACAATGGCAAAAACCCAGTCACTGTTATTGAGTGAAGTACTCACAAGTTAGGAAAGGCCATAATCTTAACCCTGCCCCCTAGTGTGCATGGATCTTTAGGACACAGTCATTAATCACATGATCATGCACTATTATTTCTGACTCACTCCTGCCTCTTTCTATATGCAGGGTGAATGGTGCACAGTGAATGAGCAGGACTCATTGTGGGTCAAACTCTGGGAAAAATTGTCTCCTCTAACATGAAAAGTGGCAGGAGGGAATGTTTTATGAAGAAACCTCCACAAGGATTCTTATTCAGAAAGGACCCCACAGCATGTCATTGGAGGGAATGGGATCTGGCACCCCAGGGTAGATGCCAATAAGTACATCCAGAAATGTGGTGGATACATTGGGTATCATATGGACCACCAGTTTAGCCAGGGCCATCTGCATGGAGGTCTTGTGTCCTTTCACTGGATCTAATCCTTGTGAAATCCCTCCCAGGCAGCACAGATCCATCCAACATATGCTACCAGAGATCTTCAATCCCTAACACGAGCCTAGAGGCTCCTGGGGCCACACAAGAGAGCCACAGAAGACTTACACCAGCCTAAAGGTGTACTCATTTTCTGGATAACTTTTCTGGAGGCTGGGAGGAGACACAAGGAGCTCTTGAAGAGATCACAGAGGGTTTAGGAAATGAGAACACTATAGTTTTTGATGGTTTAGATTATTTCAGAACTAAAATGTGCTCATAATGGAGGACATAGTCTGAGTCAGTTCACTAAGCGCTGGAGAGAGACAGAAAAACAATGCAAATCTTCTAATATTGAAATGAAGGACTGAGCCAAGGAGCACAGCAAACAGATGTGAGAGCTGAGATGAGCAGCGTGTCGTTTCTTTATTCCAAATGTCTTTTCCTCACACTCTTATTTATTTCAGAATTCCAGACAGAGCAGTTTGAATTACCCCGTATAGATAATACTGGCCATGATGTAGCTCCTTTTTTGGTTACTGAATCCTTCTTTAAAAAGGTCATTATTCATATGCATTCACCAAATACTCTGGATGAATTATTTTCAGACAATTGACTAATCGCAAACTGTTCATTTCAACTATTTGCCCTTTGTTTTATGTGGTTGGTCATCTAAATCACACAGTATTGTTTCTGCTTCCTGTTTGGATGAGTGAAACTTTCTAAAAAGAAGAATGACTAGTGCCTAGTGAATAATGAATAACAAATTTTCTGACATGACTTTTCAGATGAGCAGTCCTTCATACTAAATTGTGTGAAAAATTTAGGATTTGCACACAATTTCTAAAATACCCAGCAGTGCCTGAAGACTCATGAAAAATGGAAAGTATGGGCCCAAAAGTCATCACAAACCAAACTCAGCTCTTTTATTTGCAAAAATATTTGTAAATCAATTGGTTTAATATCAGCCGACTCTGTTCAAAAAGTAGAAATGTTTTTGTTTATCAGAAGAAATGACATGCATCCACTCCTGTGAGTACCTGATTTATGCAGAGGACTTTATACACACCTGTTTATCAGTTGCTGAGTTCCCAAATGTCTGCCGAATACCTGTCTGCAAGATATTAGAGATTCCTTCCATACTGAATCGCTGCATAGAATAGAAAAAACATCTGATTTACGCAGTGCTAGAAGAGCAGGCAGAGGTACTGCCTCGTGTGGCATGCAGTGTTCACAATATTTTAACATTTTATCATTTCTAATGAATGCCCTCACTAAAAGATCAGTTTTTTAGTTCTCAGTAACAGAATGCTGTTCTCTGCAGCATAGTCTGAGAAGTGGCTAGGATAGAACATTGTGGCTTTAGCACCATCCACCAACTCCTTGTGTGTCTCATCATCCAACCAATGTGTCATTTTACCTTCCCTTCTTTTTATGTTTATCGGTTTTTCAATGTCCTTCCTAAGAAGATGTGATCCCCTGGGCCAGAGAGAGAAAGGGATAGAGGGTGATAACAATTTTGTAGACACACACAGGCAATTGAAGCTGCATCTCCCACATCCCAGCTGAGTGCTTCAGCCCCTGGGGTCTAAATTATAAAGTGGGCAGCACCACCTCCTCCTCCACTTGCTAAAATGGGATAGTCATCTAACTCCAGCTGGTTTCACAGCTGAGAATCAGGAGCGCAGACAGACACCTAGATTAGCCTCAATTTAGGTGCTTATCTCCATGAGCACACACTCCTCTGATCAGCATCTCCCATTGGCTATCTTAGGTGGGAAGCCATCTAGGATGCTGACCTTTGTGCATTACTGCATAATCTCTTCCAATTCATTGTATGGGAGCCTAGGCTGCCAACTCAGGCTTTGTGAATCACAGTGATTTTGTAGTCATCAAAAAGTTAGGTGCTGTGATGCTCAGCATCACAATGCCTAACTTCTGTGATTCCAGCCCTGTTTGCTTTGGAGAAGAGATAAGTAAGAGGGGATACAATAAAGCTTTACAAATCTATGAATGGTCCAAAGAAGGCAGATTGGGCACTTCTGTTTCCCATGATGCAAAAATAATGGGACACAAGAATGAAACTTAAAGGTGACACATTTAAAACTTGTAAAAGGAAACACAATCCAAAGGTTGGAAGCTGAAGCTAGACAAATTCAAACTGGAAATAATGTGTACATTTTTAACACTGAGGATAATTAACCACTGGAACAATTTACCAAGGGGCATACTAGATTCTCCACTACTAACAACTTTTAAATCATATTTGGATGTTTTTCTAAAAGCTGCTCTAGAAATTATTTAGGGGAAGTTCTATGGCCTGTGTTATACTAGATAATAACTAGCCTGTCTGGGTTAGACTAGGTAATCACAATGATCCCTTCTGGCTTTGGAATCTATGAAATATATTTTTAAACAATGCACAATTAACCTGTGGAATACATTGTCACAAGATATCACTGACATCAAAAGACTAGCAGAGTTCAGAAAAGGACTGGGCATTCATATACATAGCAAGAACAATCAGAGTTGCAATAGCTAAGGTTAAAAATGAGAAAGTTTATAAATCCTCATATTTCAGGGCATAAGTTGACATCCAACGGAGTGGTCAGGAATGAACTTACCCCTTTGTGCAGGTTACTCCATAAGTACCTACTTTGGGGTGTATTGCACCTCTTTTGAAAGAAGCTGGTACTAGCTGCTGTTGGAGGATATAGAACTATTTTGACTCTTGCTCTGATGCAGTTTGGCAATGCCTTTTTTTCTGTATTCTGCAGTCTAAGGCCATGTCTACATGACAAACTTTGGTTGATGCAAGTTATGCCAGTGTACAACTGCCACAGTTAGCATATTGCTTGTGCTTGTACATACGTGGCTACCTGCACGGGCACATCGCACGATCTCTAGGAGTATTTATATCCACGCAAAAGGGCAGTGCACCATGAGTAGGTACCCAGTATGCCAGTGTGACCCTAACAGCATCCCAGTGCAAGAGGACCAGAGGTCACTAGTATCTGTTAGTGAGTTTCAGATCATCTGACCTGTTCAGTGTACCCCAATTCACTAATGCCATAATCTGTCAAAAGGTAGCATGTAAAATATCAATATAAAGCAATAACACACTGATTATTAATATTCTTGCATGGTGTATGTATGGTAAATGCCCAAATAGACTATACCAATATGAAGGAATGTGGAACTAAACTGTGTTTACCAGACGAGTCTGGGGAATTGGATAAACAAGTTTCTCTCAGAAAAAGGACAGACCAACTCCTCCAGCCAGGTGTCACAGAATCAATTGGCAATAACATGTCAAGTGGACATTCATTTGCACTTTAGCAAACACTGGTGGGGGAAGAAGCCAGCATGGAATCTCCTTCATCAGCAGACTCCATGCCACCTTCTGCACAGCTTGAATCAACTTTACTTTGGGGGTAACCTTTAGAAGAATCCATTTCTAAGGTTCACTGGATTATAAAAAACAGGTACAAAGAACCCCAAGTTATCATTCTCCTAAGAAGAGGAAGGGACAGAGAACTTCGGTCTTTTACAGAAAATCCTGACAAAGGAGGAGGAATATCCTTCCACCTTACTGGGAAGTGGTTTGGGAAGAATCTTACCTTGAACCAAGACTGTATCATTCTTAAATCTTAATATCTAGAAATCATTTTTCACTTTGATTTGCTTGCACCATTTACAAGTCTATTCTTTATACTTGATCTCATGTGAAATCCTATTTCCTTTTGTTTTACTTTTAATCTAAATCAATCCAGTGCTGTTTGAACTGAAGTGATTCTTAACTCCAGTTGAAGTGGTAAGCTATGCAGTTTGTCTCTTTAGAGGACCAAACGAACCATCTTATCCCTCTGAATGGTCCAGCAAAGGGCTGGACATTGCAGATCACATGGTTAGGGGAAAAATTCAGAGTGAGTGATGTTGGGGTCATCTTGCCAGGTGAAACCAAGGCTGGTGGAGGCCAGAGTCTTGCTGTGGTGCAAGAAGCAGGCTGTCGGAGTTGAAGCAGGCTGTCCCCTGACTGCCCTGACCCCTATCTGCACCTCCACCCCCTGACAGCCCCCCCCGGGACTCCCATGCCTATCCAAACGCCTTTTCCCCATCCCCTGACCACCACCCCATAACCTCTTCCCCCTGCTCCCAGTACCCTGACTGCCCCCGGCACCCCCTGCCCTTTATCCAACACCCCTGCTCCCCACCCACTTACCATGCTGCTCAGAGCAGGAGGAGTTCCCAGCTCCACCGCCCAGCTGGAGCCAGCCATGCCACCATGCAGAGGCTAGCCCCCCAGCCCCTCCCCTGATGCCCCCTCTCCCCCGCAGCTGAGGCTGCGGGGGAGAGGGGGCATCAGGGGAGGGGCTGGGGGCTAGCCTCCCTGGCTGGGAGCTCAAGGCCTGGACAGGACGGTCCCACGGGCCAGATGTGGCCCACAGGCTGTACTTTGCCCACCTCTGCTCTAGAAGCTTGCAATGCTGGATTGCTACCTGTCAGAGGGAAATCATTCTGGAGTTGGAAAATCCACATTTTGGGGAGCTGTCATGAAGCTGTGTAGGGCCATCAATCATGTCCTGCTATGTAGGACTGCAACTCTCAGGCTATGCCTACACTGTCAATTGAATGACAAAACTTGTGTCTTTTAGAGGTGTTAAACCCTGTGTCCCAAAAGACAAAAGTTTTGCTGTGGCAAGTGCCAGTGTGAACAGCGCATTGTTGGCAGGAGCGCTCTCCTGCCGCCAATGCGAACGCCACTTACTGGGGGTAGAAGTTTTTTGTCAGCAGGAGAGCCGACAAACAGCAGCTACACTGCATGACTTTTAGCGGCACAACTTTGGTGACACAGCCATGTCGCTAAAAGCTGTGTAGTATAGACATAGCCTCAGCAATGTGCAGAACATAGGGGACTGATCTGCAACAGTGCGGTTCCTGAACTGTGGTGGAGCAGCAGACAGCACACATATCTCTGTTTTGGCATCAGACCACCTTCCTATAACATACATCAACAGAAAGGGCTACTTTTGTATGGTTTTGCAAGATCTCCAGGGATGCTTGGGGGACCTCCAGGGATGCTTCACCAATATTAGTGTGAACTGGTCAGGCAAGGTGCCTGACACTGTCATCTTTAAGAACACAGGACTGTTCAGAAAGCTGCAAAAAGGGACATTCTTTCCCAACCAGCAGATTACCATTGGTAATGCTGAAATGCCAGTAGTGATCCTGGGGGACCAAGCCTACACCTTGCTCCCCAGCTCATGAAGGCCACCTTGAGAGCAACAAAAGATTAAACTACCAGCTCAGCAGGTGCAAAATAAAATTTGAATGTGCTTTTCGTAGGTTGAAGGGATGTTGGCATTGTTTACTCACAAGACTGAATCTCAATGAGAAAAATATCCCAATGGTTATAGCAGCCTGTTGCCTCCTGCATAATATCTGTAAGGCAAAGGGATAAAAGTTGCCACTAGGGTGGACCACAGAGGTAGAATAGCCAGACACAAGGGCCATTACAAGAGCCAAACATGGAGCTATGTAGTTGCAGGAGGCTTTGAAAGAGCATTTTAAAGGTCAGTCACAATAATGTGCTGTGCTGTACTTTTCTCTGGCCCCAAAGGTTTGTGGGCTGGTAGGAATTGTGCAGTATGTGGTGTACATTTATGTGTATAACACTGTCTTATAATAAACCTATGAATTCTTGTGTTTTGCTGTACATTTATAACATGACACTCTCACTGAAATGACGAATTAAGTAGTGCTTGCTGTACATTTACGCGTACTACTGGGCATTTTCTTGAACCTATGAGTTGTCTGGTGCCATACACTTACAAATACTGGATGCTTTGAGTACTTCTATACATTCTGCAATATGTGTGATGAACTAGTAAAGATTAATTTGTTTTCAAAAATAGAATTTTATTGATGGGTGAAAACAGTGAAAAAATGTGCAGCTAAAAAAGGACAACACAGTACAAATTTCAAACATAAATTAACTGAACAGAACTTTAAATTTAAAAAGGCAGCAAAGATTTAAGAAAAGCAGTTGCTAGGTGTCATTTCAGCGCACAAATGCAGTCCATTTTAACTACACATACAGCAGCCGTGCCTCTTGTAGATCAATGCTGTATGTGAAGTTGCAGTTGTCCTTACTGTCTGCTAGCATGGAGTGGTGGGGTACGTATGTGACCCATGGTGCCAAGTGGATTGTTGTGGGGTGTAGGAAGATGCCACTATGGAGGTCTCCAGGGACTGCAAAGGGTGGCAAATCCTGGATTGTTGGATCTCTAGGCCAACTAGAGTTTGCAGCGTGTGTGTTTGCTACCTGAGAAGCCCCATTATGTCCTGGTGCATCTCCCTCTCCTTTTCCTGATGAGATTATTGGGTCTTTCTCCATTTTCCCGTGTTCTTTCTATCTCTCTCCATGCCTTCTTCCATTGGCCAGCCAGGCCAATTCAGCACTGGCTTGTAGGATCTCCTCTTCTTTCTCCTTCACATCAGAGTCAGGTGTTCCGTGGGCATGAAGAGGGTACCCTTCAAGACCTCAACAGCAGCAACTATAGCTAAAACAGACATGTATCATTGTATTTACAGTCACAACAAGTGAAATATAAGGTTCAAAATTACCTTCCCTCATTCCCGTAAAAAAACGTTAATAAGACATACTTCTTAACACTTCAGCTGTGGAGTGCCTCTGCATAGCACAGCTCTCCATCCCAGCCAAAGTGAGTATCATCTATGAGTGGTCACATGGGTGGGGGAGGGCATTAACATTTTCAGCTGCTGAGACAATTTGGTCCCTATTTTTATGGGTATAAGTATAGGGCACTGGCACAGAAAATTGGCACTGTTTTCCACAGACCGGGGTGATTTTTGCTGAAATCACAATCCTGAGGGTAACAAAGGCACAGAGAACACAGCTTCTGTTGGCTTCCTGAAGCCTCCTGGGCCCATATGCCACTAGTTTACTGCAATGGTGTCAGCTGAACTTAGTGTAAAGTAGTGTGGGAAAATGTCCTACCATGAAGAAAGAAAGAAGGCAGCCTTCCCTAGAAACCTGTGGGAGAGGCCTGCAGAGTCCATGAAAGTGTCATTGAAATCTCTCAGGAGGACAGAAGGGACATTTCTATGAGCATCAACAAATTGCTTTGCATACCCCACACCGAGAATGAGCAGATACCCACTCTACCCGTACTGCTACTTCTTCTCATATGCGTAAGGCAATGAAAAGTTGATACATATGTCTTTGGTAACTTAGGATGGCCCAGGCCCATCTTTATGTTTAAACAGTGTAAGGGAAAATGCATGCACACACTTACCCAAGTTTCCTTCCCCTGGATCGGGCTCATCCGTGGTTGGCTGGTGAGACCAGCTGCACTGCGGTGGAGTCTTAAACAGGTTCTGGACTGCAGCATAGCGGGACCCTCCCACCACGTGTTCTTTTTACTCCTCGTTGCTGTTCACAGCAGGGTTCTGTGTGTTGGGCTCCACCGAGGTATCTGCAATGGGCTGCTGGGTGCTGGTGAGGTCTCTGGCAAGTATGGCATGCAGCTTGTCATAAAAGTGGCAGGTCTGTGGCTCAGCACCAAATTGAGTGTTGTGTTATGGCCCCCTCAATTTCTTAATTTCCACATGGTATGGCTGATGATCTCTGCTACACCCCTTTTGCCTGCATCCCCTGTGCAAATTGTTCATAGATGTCCATGTTTCTATGACTACTCCTTAGCTGTGCCTCTTCTCCCCACAGGCCCAGTTGATTCAATACCTCCTGTCTACTGCAGGCAGGAGTACTTCTGGAGCGTGTAGCCGGCATAGTTGGTTGGGCAGCTGCACACAACCAGGGAGAGCTGCTAGGTGTGCTTGCCAAGCTGGGCAATCAGTCTTTCATAAATACACAGGGTGTTTTTAAGGGTGGAAGGGGGCTTCCAGTCTCTGTGACCCCTGGCTATCAAGTTTACAATTGTGACCAGAGTGGTTAGTGTTGGGCATTGTGGGACAGCTGCTGCAGGTCTGTTACAGCTGACACAGGTCACACAGTGTCTACGCTCACACTGCATTGATCACAGTCTGTCAACAATGACTCATTTCTGTTTGGGACGGTGGTTTTGCTGGGCACTTATGTCGGCGGGACACAAATTTGAGTGTAGACACATACACAAACAAATCAATGAAAGGTGACTTATGTCAACTTAACTTTGTAGTGCAGACCAGCCTGAGAAGCAGTGGTATTAATGCAAGTTTTTAGACATTTGGGGAACACTGGGTGTGAATTCTCATGATTTCTTTGAGATTAGCATATTTTTTAGCCGCAGTTAATCTGACTAAGTAGCTTTGGTTACCTGTAAATATAAACCAGTAGAGTCTGTGAAAGTGTGAAAAGTTCTCATGCATGGAAACCAGCAGTGTGGAAATGATTTTAATAGGGACTATTAAGGCTGAGTTGTTTGCTTTTACAGCCTCCATTCTTCTGGGAGGAAGGCTGCTTTTACTTTAAATCGATACATTTATCTAAATTAAATAATCTGAAGATTGCTTCCAATTATTATAAGCACCCATTTCATACCTATCTCTTTAAAGAGATAGCTTCCCCTGCTCTCCAGAATGGCTACGATCACCCCTATCCACTCTTTGCAATGTCTCACTGCATGTGGTGATTTCTCACATACCTTGAGAGGCATTTGGGTGCCCCTTTCTATTCGGCTGCTCTGAAGACTCAGGCCTTTCTCTTTCCTCCTCCTTTTCATCAGCTCTCTGTGCTCTTTTTGCTTGTTCTGGACCTCGATCAGCACTGTGATGAAGGAGTTCTTCACCTCTTTCTCGAACTCCAGCTCATCTCGACGAGCCAGCTGCTGCACCAGCTCTTCTGAGTAGTCACGGATGGCACTCTCCACGTGATCCAGCAGCTCGGCCAACTCAGACACTGACATCTGTTCCAAACCTTCACAATCAGAAGAGGTACACGTTCACTTAAAAATACTGGATGCAAATGGGTGATATTGGGCAGAGATTTTGTGTATTGTGAGCGGAATGTCAGAAAAGCTCAACCAGTGCCACAGACACATGGCACTTTTAAGCCTGGCTGCTTAAATTATGATTCATGTTCATTGGTACAAAACTGCTAAATTAAGTACAACACTGAATAAGACTATAAAACCTGCCAGTTTCCAGAAGTATGACTTCAGCCAAATTTCATTAGGCTGAGGTAGCACCAAACAAAGCAGGGTTGGTCCTGCTCAGACCTTCAATGAAAAGCTAGGGTACTGCAGGAAATGGAGTTGGTGGTGAAGTAGGAAACATTTTGGGCAAGGTGCTTATTTGCCACATAAGTCCAACATTTAGGTGCCAGAGAGATCCTCAAATCCCCACTCAGCTACCTCCTAACTCTGTAGGCACCTAAAATCCATAGGTCCATAAAACCCTACCAGGAAGCATGCACAGTTTAGGCACCTTCATACTTATCTCGTGCCTAAGCCCCAGTGTTCCTGCACCTATCTAGGTGTTCCTGCATCTTTCCTGAGGGGCTCAATTTGGGCAGAGTTCTCAGAGCCCACTTAATCACATAAAATGGCCACCAGAGGAGGAGGTGGCGCCACCCTTATGACCTTTAGATCAGTGACTACTGCATTCACCCAGGATGTGGGAGACTCATATTTAATTCCCCCTCTCTGGCACATGAGGGGAAGGTATTAGCACTTGGGTGTCCCCCATTCTTGGGAAAGTGCCCTAACTACTGGGCTACATGGAATTCTACAGGGGGGCGCTCTCAGTTTCTCTTGAGGAAGCTGTTCTACTGGGTAGAAAAAATTATACTTTGGACACATTTTTTGCTGCCCCAAGCAAAAAAAAAAAAAAAGCCGCTTGGACTGTGTCGCCCCAAGAATGGACAGAATGCCACCCCTTAGCAGGTGCTGCCCCAGGCCTGTGCTTCCTCTGCTGGTGCATGGATCTGGCCTTGATTGGACAAGATCAACAGAGGGAGAATGACTCTGCTGCCCAGTGATTAGGGAAACCTTCTGGGAGATTCATGGTACAGTCGCCCTGCCTCAGTGCCTATGTAATTGTTTATATACAGGGTAAGAGCTCCAACAGAATACCCCACACCTGGTGGTTAGGGCATTTTTCCGGAAGGGGTAAAACCTACATTCATGTCTTCGCTCCACATCAGGCAGAAGGAGGAACTGAACCTGGTTGGCAAACTTGGCAATAATTGCATTATTCTTTGTAAATAAGTATGGTATTACCTCATCTGGATGCACACCTAGCTCAGAAGAGTGGTTGTTAAAGAGCCCAGTAAAGTAAACCAATAACAGAGCTAAGAGAATATTGTGGCTATTACTGGGAGATGATACTTCCAGGTGCCAGAAAAGTTACTAGGTTTTGGTTTGTCCAGGCTGAGACCCTAAAAAATCAAAAGCCCCGCATGTGTTTAAAAGGTGCCACTGGCAGATAGGGAGGGGGCAAGTGGTCAGCTCAGCTCCACTGGAGTTTGATAGAGAGAGAGCAAGTCAACCTGCTGGAGGCTGACAGAGAGATTGACTGTGAGTTAGGGTCTGCAGCAAGCAAGCTGTAACTTGGTGATAAGTAAGAATAGGGGACACCAAGGCAAAGTCATATCTATGTAGGGGCTTGAGGGGCGTGCCAAGCACAGGTAAGACAATATGTGTATAGGTCTCTTTGTTATTTTTAAATCAACTTCTCAAAGCTTGGTTGGTTATTTGGGCAAAATAAAGCATTCTTTGTTCTGGAGAAGCTGATTCTGTGTCACTGAGCACAGACTCCCCAAAGGAGAAGTCTGGCAGGGTCCATGCTCACTCGGGCTTGCTCGATAACACAGTTGGTGCCCTGGGAGGTGTAACCCAGAGACCCAGTCAGAGAGTGGCTGGATTGCAGGATTCCACTCCAGAGACTACAGAGGCCAGAGCCTGCCACTTCAAAGGAGAGTCCTTGGGAAGTGGAAGAGGGTCTCAGAAAGGGCAGCCTATACTTCGGTCTCCCATATCTGGCTCAGTGCTCTGTCACTGGGCTAAAAGGTATAAGACAGGCACCACTTTTCTCTTCCTTGTGAGAAAGGGGTGAGATACCTAACTCCAGGAGAGGATTCACAGCTGTGAATCCTGAATGGAGAGATTACCCCCTCTAATCTGGATTTAGGTACCTAACTCCTCTGGGGTGGTGGGGCTTAGGCCAAACACCTCTCCTCAGCATTTCCTATTGGCTAGTTTAGGGAGCTCCTGGCTCAGATCCCATTCTTAGATACCTATCTCTCCACATGCATTGTACAGGGAGCCTGGGCACCCAACTTGGGGCTGTGGACCCCATTGGGTGGCAAGGCATCTAAAAGTTGGCACTGCAGTGATGAGTGTTGTGACACCAACAGCCTTTTGCTCCAGCAGTCAGTATGGAAGCAATATTCCTCCAAGGCAGTAGGGGGCTTTAGGCACTGGAGGAGCCAGCTTTCAGATAAGATGTAAAACCTGCTGTGCTAACCACTTGCAGTTATTAAAAATCCCATGACACTTTTGCAAAGAATAGATGTTAAAACTGATGTCTTGGCCAAAACAATGCCTAAATACTATAGTTAATACCTGAGAATGGCTAGATAGAAATGCCAGTTTGGGTAACTAAATTGGTTCTTTGACATCCCCCCTGTAATTTCCACTTGATATAAATTAATTCTAATTCCTGCTCAAAAATGTTGTGCAAAGTTGCTGCATGCTGTTAAAAAGATGTTTTTTCTGCATTTCAGAGACAACTGCATTTCAGTAGTGATGAAATAACATACATACATATACATATGTAAAAGTTTATAAGGTGCTTTGGTATCCTTCTGAATCAAAAGAACAGTAAGTAAACTTTTCAAAAGCACTTAGGAGCTAGATCTTGAAAAGGAGTTACATGTTGCAAACACCTAACTCCTATGCAGACCCCCCCATATAATGCCTGGGAAGAGTTTGGCACCTAAGAATGAGATCCTCTGCCACCCGTAAGCTGAGCATACAGCCAGCTAAACTAGCCCGCAGCAAAATGTGGAGCAAAGGGGAGCGGTTTAGAACCCAGACTCACAGATTTATTTAGGCACCTATCTCTGCTGAGGAGTCTCAGCTATAAACACTCTTCAATAGTGTGACCAACCCCCACTTACAATTGTATATGCTGGGCTGAGTTTCTCTCAATCTCTCCTGTTGAAGCAATAATTACATATTCATTGGGAGAGAGAAAGAAAGTGAGAGATTAACTCGATATTCTGGTGGCTAGGCACTCATGGGAGATGTGGGAGAATCAGGTTCACGTCCCTAGTCTACTAAATGTTCAATTATTTACACAAAGTGAAACAGCTCCAGCCGGAGAGATTGAGACTACTATAGCATATGCAGTAGTTTAGTGGTTAGGGTCCTTTACTAGTGAAAGGGATCTAGGTTCAGTTTCTTGCTTTAGAACAGGGGGTTTGACTCTGACTCCTGCATAAGTACCCTACTTGTTGGATATCACACACACAGGGCCCCAAGTAATCCTGACCAGTTTACCTCAATCTCAGAGGTAGCTAGAAAGGTAACTGGAATTTACCTCACCATTCTGAGGAAAAAATTGTTTAATACAGAGCAATAATCATGTATATGGATGAGGTTCAAGTCACCTGAGTATATTTCAATACATTTTTATTTTCAGTCAGTTTTTAATGGCCTGTAAGAATATCGCTTAAATATGATAACATGCTGTGTAGGACAGGATGTAATAATATGCAGCAACACATAGCAGGAACACATCACACACACTGACCTTCCCTAACAGCTAGACTGCAGTGCAATAATAAAACTGTGATCACTTGTGGAGGCTTGTGGCTGTGGCAGACAGAATTTTCACCACAGCTGGACCAAGGAACTCACTGCCAGCTAAAGTAACAATGACCATGGACATTGATGGCATAAGAGCTAATTGCAAACCTCCCTCTTTGCCTAAGCTTTCTCACTCATCCCCTTCTATATTTAAAATGCAACCTCCCCCACACCTAACTCTTGGTCTCTCATCAGCCAGGAAGAAGGGCAATATCATGGTTGTAGTTTTCTACTCTTGGGAAGTGCTTAGTTACTATAGTGACTGTATTGAAAAACTGCCTAGACAGATGGTTTATGTTTGACATAAATGTTGTAGCCCTGGTTGTGGCAAATACATTTTTCTAATGGCCAAAGTGTACTTTTTTTAACTTTCCTCTTTCTCAAGAATTGATGAACTGGTGTTTACTCAACTGTATACAATAAATAAATAAATAAATCACCCACCCTCATGCAGAGACAGGACATGATCAATTCTATGGCATCCAGCTTTAGGGCTAGAAATCAGGAGGTTAGAGGGGTGACATGAAAAAATCCAGTTTCTGACCATTTTTACTGATTAGCTAATTTCTCAGGTTTTGGAGTAAAAAACACAGCAAAGATGCATGTTGTCAGTTGACAGACCAGTCTGCTTGTTTTTGGTTGTCCTATGACAGGAGTCGTTGTACAGGCGGGTGTGCAGGAATGTTGCCTGAGTGCCTTTTTCCAGGCGGTGCCACTCAGCTGTTTTTTCTTCCTCCACTCTGATTGGCCAACTGTTTTTACTTCACTGGTTGGTGAGCCACCTTCTCTTGCTTCTTTCTTTTAAAAACTCCACTGATTGGCTGACTGTAGGGTTTTGTTGTTGTTTTTGCTCTTAGAGCTTTAGGGTCACTAAACCCATTTTCTACCCTGGCCAGCAAAATGATGCAGGCTTCTCCTGTCCTATGAACAATGATTTATTGTATAATTTTTTAATAAAAACATAACTCTGACTTCCAGGCTTTCTAACATTTGTGTTGATTTTCTAATTTATCATTTCAAAATGAAATATCAAAAATGGAGACAAAGTATGACAGCCATAAAGAAATCCATCATCCTATATCAATGTCTTTTCAGGGGAAAAGTTTTAATAACATCTTGAAGGAGTTTCACTTTCCAACCAAACTCTTTCTCTTTCTTTTGATATACCTATTGATAGATATAACTATCGATAAAAAGGTGTTGCCACCTCCCGACACCTATTTAGCATTCCAACATTAGCCCTCTTAACACACCTTTCCACTAGAAGTTCATGGTAGCTTGTGTAGTGATGTGAGACTCACCCCTGCGGCACCTCCTGCTGGTCTCTCAGGGAATTAGCTCCCAGCCTCCAGAGCACCTTCTGTCAACCAGTGTCTTGCTACCGCTGGGCCCCTGTTCCCTCCCACACTCCGGTGCCCCTTTCCACTGGGGTGCTGCCACCTGGCAGTAACCGCTCAGTCTCTGGGTCTCCCCTCTTCCAGAGGAACCCCCACCCCATGTCCCCACCTCACCTCAGTATATGGCTACTGCCTAGTCCCTATCTAGCCCCCATTCACTGGGGCAGACTGCTGTATCTAAGCCACTCATCACAGGCAAGGGAGGGTTGGACCTGCTGCCTCTGCCTACCCTTGGGCTGCCCCCTGCAACCCCAGTACCTATTCAGCCTTATACTAGCCCTGCAGCCTGGGGGTTTCCAGGCTGGAGCTCCCCAGCTTCTCTGGTCTTCTCCCAGCCTTGCTCCACCTCAGATACTCAGGTACACTACCCAGCGGCCAGGCCCCTCCCTCTCAAAGGCAAGAGAGAGTCCGTCTGCTCCTAGCCCACTGCCTTCTTATATGGGCCAGCTGGGCCCTGATTGGGGCATGGCCACAGCTGAGGCTGCTTCCCCAAGCAGTCTGAACTGCTTACCGCCAGACACAGCCCTCTCCTGGGCTATTCTAAGCCCTTTATAACAGAAGCGGGTGACCCTCCTGCTACAGCTTGTTATTCAGCATCATTCTGTACTCCTTGTCAGATTCATGGGTTTCCAGGATACATTTCACATCCTATAAATTTGACTTAGATTCATTATTCCTAGATGTACGACATTGCATTTTGTAATACTGAATGAGGAATCATGGCTTTAATACGTGTTTTCAATTGTCACCATTTGGAATGTTAAGTAGTTGCTGAGTGAATGTAAATCCCTAATAATGCTGGTGTTTCAGCTCTGGAACATTTTAACTAATAGTTTTACAACATAGGCAGTTTTTCTTGATTACCTACTATATTGAGCATTCATTTTCTCAGTTTATTTGGTTATTTTTTGTATTTGAGGACTTCAAGGAGTGTTACAATCATCAATGAACTCTTACAGTTCCCCTATGAGAAATTAATTATCTCTTTTTAGAGATGAGTAAAATGAGGCCCCAAAAAGCAACTTCTTTCTTTCTTTTAAATGAGAGTTCAGAGAGGACTTTTGTTGATGCTCTTTTATTTTCTTTTTATTATAATGATCTATCACCTCTAGTAGAATCATAGAATATCATGTTTGGAAGGGAACCCAGGAAGTCATCTAGTCCAAACTCCTGATCAAAGCAGGATCAATCCCCAACTAAATCATCCCAGCTAGGGCTTTGTCAAGCCTGACCTTAAAAACCTCTAAGGAAGGAGATTCCATCACCTCCCTAGGTAACCCAGTTCAGTGCTTCACAACCTTCCTAGTGAAAATGTTTTTCCTAATATCCAACCTAAATCTCCCCCACTGCAACTTGAGACCATTACTCCTTGTTCTGTTATCTGCTAATAGTGAGAACAGTCTAGATCCATCCTCTTTGGAACCCCCTTTCAAGTAGCTGAAAGCAGCTATCAAATCCCCTCTCATTCTTCTCTTCTGCAGACTAAGCAATCCCAGTTCCCTCAGCCTCTCCTCATAAGTCATGTGCTTCAGGCCCCCAATCATTTTTGTTGCCCACCGCTGGACTCTTTCCAATTTTTCCACATCTTTTCTGTAGTGGAGGGCCCAAAGCTGGATGCAATACTCCAGATATGACCTCATCAGTGCCAAACAGAGGGGAATAATCACGTCCCTCAATCTGCTGGCAATGCTGCTATATATACAGCCCAAAATGACGTTAGCCTTCTGGGCAACAAGGGCACACTGTTGACTCATAGCCAGCTTCTTGTCCACTGTAACCCCTAGGTCCTTTTCTGCAGAACTGCTGCCTAGCCATTCAGTCCCTAGTCTGTAGCAGTGCATGGGATTCTTCCATCCTAAGTGCAGGACTCTGCATTTGTCCTTGTTGAACCTCATCAGATTACTTTTGGCCCAATACTCCAGTGCCACCCAGAGGATTCAGAGGGCCTGCGGGAAAGCAATTTCGGGAACCCCTTCCATAAAAAAATTGCAATACTATATTGCAAATTGCCCCACTTGCTCCCCCCCACGAGCAGCCCTGGGAAAAATAAACCTTCCGCATCTCAGCACAAACCCAGTTTTGAGAAAAATTCTTTACAAGTTTCTCAGAATCAGCTAGTGCTAAAAGGCACTACAGCTCATTAAAAGAGTTGGACAAATAATTTCCGTCAAAACTTTTTTTTATCGAAAACTAGGGGGTTTTAAAAAGGAGAAAAAAATCACGGACAATGTCTGCTTTCCTTCAAAAATTGTTGTGGTTTTTTTAATTGAAAAGCTGAAATTAGTCTGCCAAAACCTGAATATGGTTTGGGATTTCAGAAGTGTGTGGCCAAATACTTGCTGCTTACTGTGTTTGATTGTTTAAAGAAATAATAAAAAATTCTGCTTAAAAAAAATCCAAAACTTTTGAACCACCTCAGCTTGTGACCAAACGCCTGAGCCCATCCAGTCAGAGATTTTTCCAGGTTTCTGATACTCTGCTGGCTTCCTTGACTCATATCTGTCTCCATAACTTTGGGTTCATTTAGGTTAGAACATAAGAACTGGGTCAAACCGAAGGTCCATCCAGCCCAGTATCCTGTCTACCGACAATGGACAATGCCAAGTGCCCCAGAGGGAGTGAACCTAACAGGTAATGATCAAGTGATCTCTCCCCTGCCATCCATCTCCACCCTCTGACAAAGAGAGGCTAGGGACACCATTCGTTACCGATCCTGGCTAACAGCCATTAATGGACTTAACCTCCATGCATTTATCTGTTTCCTAGAGACTGGCTCCATGGGGTCCCTCACAAACTGGAGACGGTTACTGTGGGTTTGTCTTTAGTATAGACTATGTACATACTACAAGAACCGAGCATTTGAGCTTGTTCCAGAATCTGGAATGAGCCTATGTTGTGAAAACTGACATGCTCAAAATAGCATATGCATGTGAATGGACACATGGTGTTAACATTAAATTAACCCAGGGGAGGGGGTCGCACTCAGAGGTTTGCTATGTGAAAGGGGTCACTAAGACAAAAGTTTGAGAACCACTGAATTAATCCCTCTGAAGCCTCAGGGAATGCAGGCAGGGGGGTCTCCCTTGGTAGAGTCGGGAAGGAAGTAGATGGTGTAGGCTATTGCTCTTCCCATGTGATCCCTCCCCCAGTGGCTAATTTTAAATGAAGCTACCCTCCCCTGACATGAATCTCCGTATGGCACTGAAATTAAATATAGACTATAATTTGGCATTTGAGAAGTGAAAGGGATGGTAGCCCTAATGGAAAAGTTAACAGCTTGGCTCTTCTGCAAGCCTCAAACTGCAGAATGAGCTTTAGGGTAGGGAAGGCTGCGCCTCCCAAACAGCCTGGCCCTTCCCCCTATCTGACCCTCCTCCACTTTCTGCCCCTCAACTGCCCACCCCTCTCAGAATCCCCAACCCATCCTGCTCCTTGCCCCCTCACCATCCTCCAGAGACCCCCACACCCCTGGACCCCAGCCCTGTTCTCTGACTGTCCCAACCCCTATCCACCGCCCTGTTGAGTCCTGACAGACCCCTAGAACGCCCACAAGCCAACCCCCCACATTCTCTGTCCCCTGACTGCCCCCCCAACCTCTGCCCCCTCCCTGTCCCCTGACTGTCCCTGGGACTCCCTGCCCCTTATACAACCCTCTCGGCCCCGGCCCCTTACCCCCGGCTCCCCCCTCACCTGAAGCCTCAGCGCGTTGTATCCAGAAGCTTCCCTCTACAGCTGCAGCGTGGCTCAGGTGGGGCTCCTGAGCTCCTCCCCACTCAGAGCCGCGTGGTAAGGGGGCGGGGTTGCGAGCTCCAGCAGGGCCTGAGTTCCCTCCACTCGGCCTGGAGCTCACAGCCCTGCCCCCTTACCACGCGGCTCTGAGCAGGGCGGAGCTCAGGGTCCCCGCTGGAGCCACGCTGTGCCACTGTTCAGGGACGCTGCTGGATGTGCTGAGACTCCATGAGAGGGGCAGAGATGGGGGTCAGGCCAGGGCTAGGGCGGGAGCCTCACCCGTTCTCTTGGGAGCCCCTGTGGAGCCCGGGGCCTGGGTCAAATTGCCCCACTTGCCCCCCCGGGCGGCCCTGCAATCCTCTAATTTGTCTAGGTCCCTCTATATACTATCCCTATCCTCCAGTCTATCTACCATTCCTCCCAGTTTAGCGTCATCTGCAGACTTGATGAGGGTGCAGTTGACACCAACCTCCAGATCATTAATTAAGATATTGAACAAAACCGGCCCAAGGACCAACCCTTGGGGCACTCTGCTTGATTCTGGCTGCCAACTAGACCTGGAGCCATTGATTGCTAACCTTTGAGCCTGAGGATCTAGCCAGCTTTTTATCTACCTTATAGACCATTCATCCAGCCCACACTGCTTTCCCCTCATCCACAGAGCCAGTTATCTCATCATAGAAGGCAATTAGGTTAGTCAGGCATGACAAGCCCTTGGTGAATCCATGCTGACTGTTCCTGATCACTTTCCTCCCCTCGAAGTGCTTCAAAATTGACTCCTTGAGGACCTGCTCCATGATTTTTCCAGGGACTGAGGTGAGGCTGACTGGCCTGTAGTTCCCGGTATCCTCCTTCTTCCTTTTTTTAAAGATGGGCACTACATTACCCTTTTCCAGTCATCCAGGACCTTTTCCAATTGCCATGAGTTTTCAAAGATAAAGGCCAATGACTCTTCAATCACATCCACTAACTCCTTTACCACCCTCGGATGCAGCGCATCCATCCCCATGGACTTGTGCTCATCCAGCTTTTCTAAATAGTCCTGAATCACTTCTTTCTCCACAGATGGCTGGTCACCCCCTCCCCATACAGTGCAGTAGTCTGGGAGCAGACTTTGTTTGTGAAGATAGAGGTAAAAAAAGCATTGAGTACATTAGCTTTTTCCACATCCTCTGTCACTAAGTTGCCTCCCCCATTCAGTAAGGGGCCCACACTTTCCCTGACCTCTTGTTGCTAACATACCTGTAGAAACCCTTCTTGTTACTCTTAACAGCCCTTGCTAGCTGCAATTCCAATTGTGATTTGGCCTTCCTGATTTCACTCCTGCATGCCTGAGCAATATTTTTATACTCTTCCTTGGTCATTTGTCCAAGCTTTCACTTCTTCTAAGCTCCTTTTTTGTGTTTAAGATCAGCAAGGATTTCACTGTTAAGCCAAGCTGATCGCCTGCCATATTTACTATTCTTTCTACACATTGAGATGGTTTGTTCCTGCAAGTTCAATAAAGATTCTTTAAAATACAGCCAGCTCTCCTGGACTCCTTTCCCCCTCCCAGGAGATCCTGCCCATCAGTTCCCTGAGGGAGTCAAATCTGCTCTTCTGAAGTCCAAGGTCCATATTCTGCTGCTCTCCTTTCTTCCTTGCGTCAGGATCCTGAACTAGACCATCTCATGATCACTGCTTCCCAGGTTCCCATCTGCTTTTGCTTCCCCTACTAATTCTTCCCTGTTTGTGAGCAGCAGGTCAAGAAGAGCTCTGCTCCTAGTCAATTCCTCCAGCACTTGACCTGGAAATTGTCCCCTATGGTTTCCAAAAACTTCCTAGATTGTTGTGCACTGCTGTATTGCTCTTCCAGCACACAGCTGGATGATTGAAGTCTCCCATGAGAACCAGGGCCTGTGATCTAGTAACTTCTGTTGGTTGCCTGAAGAAAGCCTCAGCCACCTCATCCCCCTGGTCAGGTGGTCAACAGCAGACTCCCACCATGACATCACCCTTGTTGCTCACACTTCTACATTTAATCCAGAGACTCTAAGGTTTTTCTGCAGTTTCATACTGGAACTCTGAGCAATCATACTGCTCTCCTACATACAGTGCAACTCCCCCACTTTTTCTGCCTTGCCTGTCCTTCCTGAACAGTTTATATCCCTCCAGGACAGTGCTCCAGTCATGTGAGTTACCCCACCAAGTCTCTGTTAATCCAAACACATCATAATTCTTTGACTGTACCAGGACTTCCAGTTCTCCCTGCTTGTTTCCCAGTCTTCTTGCATTTGTGTATAGGCAGTTTAGATAACTTGCTGATCATCCTGCTTTCTCAGTATGAGGCAGGAGTCGACCCCTCTTGCGCTCTCCTGCTCATGCTTCCTCCTGGTATCTCAGTAACCAAACTCTATGTTAGCAGATCTATATAACACACTCGACAATAGAATTATAGGGAGAGGTCCATGCAATATGGATGAAAGAGACATTTATTCAAATAAGGCTTAAAATACCTTGTATTATAATACCAACTGCGAGAACGGAATAGTATCCTAGTGAAAACACAAACAGCCTCAACTTTCCTAAGACCTAAATGGAAGTCTCCCTCTGCCCTTCCCACATGTCCTCACCTTCATAGGACCAATTGTTGTTAAAGGTTTGTGTCAAAATCTGCATCTCCTGCAACAGGACTGAATCAGCCTGAGAGGAAGTTTCTCCTCCATCATCTTCCTCCAAGTTCTCCTCTTCCTCTTCAGGATCTGGGGAATTCTGCATCATCTCCTCAATTTCTTCAATTACCTGATAAGATAATATGAATGTCAGCCACTGAATTGTATTATAACGACCAATAGCTGGATTCAGCACTAACAAATCATTGCTGACACTATGTAATTACCACGCTTTCAGAACAATAGCGGGAGAACTTCTGCATATAGTACTATAAAGGGTATTAACTGCATTTTAAACTTCAGATAATATTGTGTAAGCAATTATCAGCAGTATTTGTGAACATATAAGTATGGTATGCAAGCAGACCAGGGTATCCTTCAGAATATGGAAATGCAGCCCAAAAGAAGCCAATCATAAGAAACAAACCAAAACTGTCAAATTTTCAGAAGTGCTCAGCACCCAGCAGTCCCATAGGAGTCACTGGAATTAGGAGAACTCCCCTCCTTCCATTCAGATTTGCAGAAACTGAAAGCCTGGGCTAGTATTTGACCTTGTCTCCAAAAGCCCTGCTTGTCCAAATTATCCCTTAACTATGTGGTGTTTTTTTAAATTAATTAATGGTGGCTGACATGGCTGCAATTAGCTCAGTTAAATTTTGGGGTAACACTCTCCTCAATTCCAGGGTGACAGGGAGAGGAAGGGAATCTTCTTCCCACAGTCTCTGATGGGTTGTGAAAATGTAAAAGACTCTGAGCCAGGTTGCAGAGGGAATTCTGCTCACCTTGGCTCAGTGTGTGGGGAACAAAAGGCCACCCCAGTGGGGTAGGGGATCAATACTCCTCCACATCACCCCAGAGAAGCTGAGGTTAAACCACTGGAGTCCACAAGTCCCAAGCTCTAAGGACGCGGAGCAGAAAATGGAATTTGACTACGGGGTTTAAGGAATTTCTCCTGCTGTGAACCCTCTGCTGTTAAAACAGGGCATGGCTGAGAACCACTTCAGAGGGAGGCAAAGTACATGATTTCTCTCTTTGGTCCAAAGAATTGCTTGTGTATTACTTCCAGGGAGGCTGGGGAACCCTGGAGGGAGAAAGGAACATCATACACATGCCCTAGAAACCAGGTGGGAGGTAAATCAGGTCTCAAGTTCACACCCAAATGATTTTGGGTAATAAGGGTAAGCAGCAGCATGTGACAGCTCTGCCCGATAGATTCTAAAGAGAAATATGATACTGGATAGCTGTCAAATGAGATGCTGTATGCTGGCTTGCCAGCAGAATGTTTATTACCTGAATAGTTGAAATGTGAAAGTATGAAAGGTCCTGGCAGAAATGCCATCCAGGAAATAAACCAATAAGTTCCTCTAGGCTTCTGGTCAAGAGTCCTAGTTACACTCACTTCTTTACATGGAGATGTGACAGATATAGCAATTTCCTTCCTATCCTTGATAGACTTGATTGAATTCAGTTTAAGTATCTTCGGGCTCCATTGTTTTAAATTAATAGTTTATGTATAGGGCTCCGTGTCTGTCACGGAGGTCACAGAAGTCACGAATTCTGTGACTTTCTGCAACCTCTGTGACTTCTGCAGGGGCCAGTGTGCCCAGGGCCACCCAAGCAGCTAGCTCTGGGACCAGCTGCTCAGGTGGCCCTCAGAACAGCCACACCAGATGCTGCTGGAGTGGCCCCAGGGACAGCCACACCAACTGCTACTCTGGCGACCCAGGCAGCTGTCCCCGGGGTGCTGGCCAGAACAGCCATGACCTTGGGCATCTGGCCCTGGGTGGTCACCGGAGGCAGCCGAGGTCCACGGCCCCGGGCAGCAGTCACCAGGTGGCTGGCCAGAGCAGCCATGGTCCCTAGCTGTCTGGAGCAACTGCGGTCCATGGCCCTGGGCAGTCATCCCCAGCCAGACAGCTGGATAAGCTGTGGTCTGCAGCCCCGGCAGCAGTCCCTGGCCAACTGGCTGGATCAGCCATAGTCCCTCTCAGCGCCCCTGCAAGATTTAATCACAGGTATTTTTAGTATAAGTCATGGACAGGCCACAGGTGGTGAATTTTTATTGCCCATGACCTGTTCATGACTTTTACTAAAAATACCTGTGACTAAATCCTAGCCTTATTTATCTATGATTGTGTTCTACTCCATGGGGGAGAGCTACCAGACCTCCTCCAGGAACTACCAACAGTGGGTGGTGATTAAGGCAAATCAGCCAGTTTGTAAACTCCCCCCACCCCACAAGGTACCTCATCATGGGGAGGGTCATATTTACAAACTGGACTCTGCAGAGATGAACAGAGAAAGAAAGGACTTCTGGATAAATAGCCTGAGTTTAAACTGGCTCTCGGCTTCCTTCTGAGCCAGAAAAGGACTGGACCATTCATCCAAGAAGGGACTCCAATCACTGCAGAAGGGCTGGAAGGATTTGGCCTACAGAGGCCCCTTAAGAATGATGGGTGATTTCTGGTAAGCTGTTAGCATGCATTTAGAAACTCTCATTATTTTCATTATGTTTTCTCTGTAATCCTTTCACCTTAAGAATAAATGTGCTTGCTTACAAAGAGCTGTGTGGTAATTTATAACTTTGGGCCATTACATTGTTCATAGTCTATTTAGGTAGTCTGGCTTGCTGGGAATATCACAGTGTAGGCAGGTAACTGTGCAGCCTGGAAAACTCCTGGGCATGGCCAAGCGCGACATAGGTCTCTGCCCAAGCAAGGTGACAGCCGCAGAATAAGGAACCTAGAGCAGGTACCCTCGAGGGACCATAGAGGGTACTATAGATGCAGTAACTCTGAACTGTGACACCAAAGTCTCTAATGACGTCTTTCTAGTTGAAGCCCAGAATCAGCTCCTCATCCTCATCCTCCTTGACCTGTCAACCATCTGCAACACAGTTGAACATAACTCTTTTTCTTGAAATCTTGTCCTCCATTAGCTTCCATGACTGTTCTCTCCTGGTTCTCTTCCTCCCTCTGTAATTGCTCCTTCCATGTGTCCTTTGGAGATTCCTCCTCATCTGCCCTCCAACTTTCTGAGGGAGTTGCAAATGGCTGTGTCCTTGGTCACCTTCTCTTCTCCCTCTACACCTTATCTCTGGATAATCCACAAATACAAATTCAACTATCACCTCTATGCTGACAACTCACAGATCTACCTCTCTACTCCACATCTGTCTACTTCTAGCCAAGTTAAAATCTCAGTGTGTCTCTGTGATACCTCCTTATGGATGTCTACACACCAGGTCAAGCTAAACATGGCTAAAACAGAACTCTTACTCTACCCCCCAGCCCCAACCTGCTACCTCCTTTCTCATTCACTGTGAACAACACCACCATCCTGTCTTCACTCAGCCCTGTAACCTGTGTGTCACCTTCCACTCAAACCTCACATTCAGGTTATGTCTAAGTCTTGCTGATTCTTTCTAGAAAACATTGCTAAAGTATGGCTTTTCTTATCCATTCACACAACTAAAACTTTCATCCAGGTTCTAAACATCTTGAGTCTCAGTTAGTGCAACATCTTTCTCTCTGGCCTTGACAAATGTAATCAGGTGTTCTGTCACCAAGGACGGCAATCATTTTTGGTTCTTTCCGCTGAGGAGACTGGTAGAGCAAAAAGCAAACAAACCAGTGGACCAGACCAGCTGAGCTATGTGGTGCCCCTCAACCCAGGTGCTGATTTGGTGTCTCTGCAAGTTGGTGCCCAAGGCAGCTGTCCTGATTACCAGCCCCAAGGCCAGCCATTTAACAGCGAGAGTAATTAACCATTGGAACAACTTAGTGTCATGCTGGATTTTCTATCACTGACAATTTTATGTTCTGGGAATTATTTTGGGCAACTTTCCTGGCCTGTGTTATCCAGGAGGTCTGACAAGATGATCACAATGATCCCTTCTGGCCTTGAAATCTGTGAGTGCAATCTTTTCCCACTCACCTCCATCAAGAATGCTGCAGCAAAAATCATTTTCCTAGCCTGCTGCTTTGACTATGTTAACTCTATCTTTGAATCTCTCCACTGGCTCCCCCTTCTGTCTCCTTTGCTTCAAACATGAGCAGCTTCCTTTCACTTTCAAGGCCCTTTCTGGCCTATCTCCACCCACATATCATCTCTCATTAACTATCAAGCTGTCAATGCTCCCCTTTGATCAGCCCACAGTGCAACCTCCAGCCTCCATTGCTCACTTGTTACCTTGTAAAACAAATACTTCTGGCTTCCCCCTTACCGCCCCATGTGTCTGGGAGGCACTCCCCATAAATACCCCCTGTTACCTCATTTTCCTCCCTCAAAACCCTCCTCAAAACTCTCCTTTGCCATGATGCCAACAAAAACTTGGCAACAGTTAGGCTGCAGGTGTGCTGAGATCATGGCCCATCATGCTGACTAATGCTGTTCCCTTGTACTCCCTCATTAGTCTGTATCCATCTGTTGTTTCTTGTCTTATACTCAGATTGTAAGCCCTTATTTAAGTGGAACCATTACTGGGAAAGAAAGAGAATGAATGAGACTGACCCTATAGTCCAATGGTTAGGGCCTACACCTGCAAGGTGGGAGACCCCAGGTCCTGTCCTCCTGCTCTAGTCATTCCTTCATTATTTATCCACAATGAAACAGCTTCGACAAGAGAGACTGAGGGAGCTCCACATCAGAATATCCCATAGCTCAGTGGTTAGAGCACTCTTCTGAAGATGGATAACCCTTGTTCAAATTCCTTCTTCTTCTCCAGGAGAGGGGGGAATTGAACTTGGGTCTCTCACATCCCATGTGAGTGCTCTAGCAAGTGGGTTAAAAGTTGTAAGGTGGGAAACACCACCTGCTCTGGCTGGATCTGGAATGTGACCTGATCTGGTAGGCACATCTCTGAGCATACCTACTGGATCGGGCTTCCCAGACTTAGACATCCCATTGCCTCTTCCCTCTGGTTGGTGAATTGCTCTGGGGCTTAGGTGGGAGACAGGCATCTAGACATCTAGAGGGAGGCAGTGTGCATGCCCAGAGGCAGAAATATAGGCACTTAGGGTACTCTTGTTCTGAAAAACTAGGCACCAAATGAGTTAGGTGCCTATAGGGTTCAGCAGAAGTTCTGTGGATTACAGCGAAGCCAACACTGAGTCTTAGGCACCTAAGTCTGGGGTTTAGGTACCTAAGTACTATTGTGGATTCCACCTTGATTCTTATAAAAATTTTTGTGCATAACTAGAGCTCAGACTGTCACTCCAATGCCTTCCAAACTGAAATCTTCTGCTCAGGATTTATCTCGGCTAGTGCGTGACATCCATTACTCCTCTGGGGAAGCAACAGTTCAAAATGTATCAATAGGTAAGTCTGGAACTCCAACTTGTCTTTAGCTAAACTGATGCTCCAAAACGAGCAAAATGCTCATGAGCAACAAGACCAAGGCAGTGTTGCAGCCAGAGGTTTTGTAGGCCACTGGCGGTCACAGTAACAGCATAGCTCAAGGTCAAATGCTTTGGCCACTGAACCTGACCTACACCCACGCACTGTGAATCTGAGCCCAACCCATCAGCTTTGAGAAAATGTGTGTTGTGCAAGTCCTTGTTCTCTGTCTATATTCTGCCAGGGCATCTTTTGGAAATGTTGCCCTGAGACCAACATTTTTTATTTAAAAGTAGTATTTTGAAGTGCTCTAAAATCCACATGCAGATTCAGATTCTACGTTAGAAGTATTGTCTGGGAAACTAGCACTAATTAAACAGATGTAAGAAGAAAGACTCTAATAAGCAGTTAGGGTAATGTAATCATGAGTTTCATACACTTCATTACTGAACAATGGGACTGAGTGTGATCAAGGGAAAGAAAGTCTCTGGTCATTTAGTGAAAAGACTCTTGATACACAGCACTCTGTAACATGAGCTGCTCACAACATTTTAAGATTCTTATTACTTTTTTGCTGCAAAGCTAGGAAATATAGGGGGGTCAGAACAGTGGGGCAGAATGTGTGTGTTGGGGGTGGAGCAGAGAAGGGTATGTGTGGGATGGGGGTTCTGACCCTATGCCCCTTAGAACTGTGCTCTGGTACACATACTGAGGGGCCAGTACATCCCTAGACAACAACTCTTACTAGCGTAAGAAATCATCCAAACACTCTTTTAGAAAATCCAGTCTGATGGCTAGAGATTTGATGATGAACTGAGATTCCAAAAATGTAGTTTTTCTATGAACCCTTGACCAAAAAGAGACTACCATCAAAGGGACCTTTTCTCTCTGGGAGCTCAGAAGCACTGACAGAGCAGAACCACAATGGGCAAAAGTTGAGCACCTTCCCCTCCAGTGACATACTTGTAAGGGAAGGGAAGTGGTGCCATCTGTGCCCTGTCATATTATTTCCTCCCTCCCTACAATACTCCTCATCCCTCAACAATTATTCATCATGGCCAAGGGCGGGGGATCAGGAGATCATTGCTCCATAATCATGGGAAGAAATGCAGAACTGCCTACCCTCCCCATGCTGTCTCTGCCAATGGGGAAGGGACACGTGGCTCACTGCACGGTTGTTGCTTCACCCCCACAGTGCAACATTAATTGTGCCTGTAGTGAGGCGGCCTGGCTCCTAGCTTCCCCAGAGAGGGACGAGCCCCTCCGGATGCCAAAGTGGGCAGAGCCACTGGAGCCTGCGCCTGCCCCCCCAGAGGTCCAGGCACAGGACCGGAAGTATAAAAGCCCAACCTCAGGGCTCAGAAGCTGCCTGGCTGCCGGAGAGGCTGGACACTGGTGCCCAAGCTTCCGCTGGGGAGACTCCTGCAGCCTGTGACCGGCCTGAGGACTGGCCATACCAGTCAAGACCGGATACCAACCAGGCCCCAGAGAAGCCAGTAAGCCTACCGGTGAGAAGGGACCCAGAGGAGTTGCCCAGCTTACCGCTTGCGGAGTACCCCGAGGAGCCCATGGTGCTCGATGCCATAGAGGACACTGACCAGATGCAGTTACTGCTAGAGGGGGAGGACAGAAGTAGGGCGGGGGGCAGCCGACTCTAGTCTGGCTGTGGCACACCCAGAGCTGATGTCAGTGTGTTACGGCCAGGATCTCCACTGACACAGCAGCAGGTCGCGTGCCACTGTCAGGGCCCGGGCTGGGACGCAGTGGAGTGGGCCAGCCTGCATCCCTCCTGCGACCCAACTCGCAGGTGGCAGTCTCCCCCTCTCTCAGACCGCTCAGAGCCAGGAGCCTGGGCTTTGCTCTTGAACTGTTTGTTTGCTGCCCCGCCCTGACCTAGGGCCTTGGCTGATTACTGAACCCTGTGCTCAGCCCCTGCCTGAGGGTCTGAGCCCTGAACTGTTTAAGTTTGCTGCCTGCCCTGACTGAGGGCCCAGGCGTATTACTGAACTCTGTGCTCAGCCCCTGCCTGAGGGCCTGAGCCCTTGACTGTTTCCTGCCCCACCAAGCTAACTCCCTGACTCACTGGACTTGTGTAGTGAGGCAAGCTGGCTCCCAGCCGCCCCAGACAGGGGTGACCCCAACAACACACACCTACAGTGCCCTTTTAGGTATGTTCCAACACACCAATAGCACATTTACAAGCACTCTACCTTTACAGATGCTACATAACACTCTAGAAACACAGCACATAGGACTAATTCTAACACCTTCTCTTTGTGAAGGCAAAACTCTGGTTTAGGACATTCAAGTGTGGTGCAAAGGATCTACCTACACCTGGCCTATACCCAGACACTGAGCATACTCCACAGAAACTACTACAGAATTGCAAAATATTACAGACTCTCTTTTCCTGAGGATTCCTTCTGAGACATTGTCTTTAGTTACCCCTCACTAAGCTCCAGAGACCAATGTCATATATACCACCAGACTACTGATAAGCCCCATGATAAGAAAATACCTGTTCACCACTATTGACACAATTTACAGAACTCTGCATTGAAATGAGGTATATTTGATCACTCAAGGAAAGTACACACACACCTCTACTCATATCACCATTACAGCTCTTCCAACATGCTCCAACTAATCCCTCCACTATTCAATACAGCTAGACCTAACACAGTTATATAGCTGGCATGCATACAGATAAATGCTACAATTCAAATCTGTGGAACACAACACAACACAGACAATGGCACATTCTCTTAGTCATTCTTTATGTCTTCCATGAACCATCGCCAGTGGCAATTACCAGCTCCAGAAGGGCACAGTTAAATTTTCATTGTACTGGTGGCATATGTCCTGGTTTCAGAAGTTTACATTTGTGTTACAATAACTCTTCATTTCCTGTTTTACAGAGCTTTAAGTGTAGCTGAACTCAACATTCTGGAAGGGCATGAGACATCACTGGGTGACCTTAACTCCGGGCAACCTTAATTATGTTTTTGGGCAGTTACTACCAGACTAGAAGAATCTCTGGCCTGACCCAGAATGACACTTTCTATGTTCCCAAGTATCAGTCAAGGAATCACTTGTTAACAGAATACAGAACATATACACTATCCCATGCAATTCACAAATGAAACATTTCTATCTAATCATTTGCAACTATCGTTTTTTAAAGATGCCTATCGCCTTGCTATTTATCACTGGCAAAAAAACTGTGATCTGCTGTCTTATATAGAGAAAGCAGTTTACATTTTAATTAAAAAAGAAAAAGGTTGATGTAATAATGGAGAATGAAAATGAAAATATTAAGACAATCACCAAAAAAACCCAATTAAACAGGCTATTTCGCCAAACTACTTGAATCCAATCAAGATTATCCTGCAAATATTATTGGAGAAAAAGAGGGAAATATTTATTTATGTTATGTACTTTCTTTTCCCACTCTCAGATGTGGTGATTATTGTTAAACTCTCAGCACCTGGAAGGGAAAGCCATTTCACAAAGAAGGAATCATTTGCCTTTCTCCACCTGGACATTATGAGTCTCCTTCTGGTTGTCATTTAATTCACTGAAACATATTTTCTCTTGTATTCTACCTCCTTTGCATCATTCTGGCTGTGCAAAGGGGCCAAAAACTTCCTACATCTCCCCAGAGACTGGGTTAAGTAAGTTATTTTAGTGACACTGAAGAACTGATGGGGTACCTGTACTCAGATCAGGACGTGTTGATAGTAATACATTTCTTTCCAGTAATGCTTAATTTTATAATGCACTACACCATTTGATTTTGAGATGCACTGTCCCTACAACTCCACTGTAGAATGTGTCTAGGGGGATCGGGAAATCTGGGAGGGTAGGATTTAGGAAAAATCCTGCATCCACAAAACTTGTTTTCCAACCTTTCATCCAGTGATGAACCCCATTTAGTTGCAGATTCTTTTCTCTTAAGAAGCTGTGACTAAACCTCAGCACTGAGAGTAAAGTGTGTGTGTGTGTGTGTGTGTGTGTGTGTGTGTGTGTGTGTGTGTGTGTGTGTGTGTGTGTGAGAGAGAGAGAGAGAGAGAGAGAGAGAGAGAGAGAGACTCCCAGACAATTTGCATGTGAAATTGGCAGTGTAAAGTCTGGGGTGTGATAGGCAAAAAGTAACACGGCAACTACAATCAAAGGGTTTGCGATTAGAGCTGGGTAAATAATGGATTTTTTGGTTCCCAGGTAATTTTGAAAAATCAAAAAAAGTTTTGTTTCAGGTTCAGTCAAGAACAACATATCTCAAAATGTTTCAGAATCAAAAAGTGAAAAGATTGAGTCAAAATGAAACATTTGTTTCAGGAAAGGAAATGAGGATGAGAGTCACGAAATTGTAGAGGAGGAGCAGGTAGCAGTATTGCCTTTGTTATAAGCTTTAGCCCAGAGGTTAAGGATGTGGGTGAGGCAGCCTCAATTGCCCTCTATCTAATGACTGTGGATGATGATAAATATGAAAATGACTCTGCAGCCTGGTACTTAGGCAACTGACGTGGGAGACTCTCCACTAATTATTTAATTATACATAAGCAGCGGCATGTCTACCCTCCGGCTACTACGGGGAGGCACGGCCAGGCGGCTTTGCAAATTGTCCTGTCTGCAGGCACTGCCCCTGCAGCTCCAATTGGCTGCTGTGGCTGGCCAATGGGAACTGCAGATGCAGTGCTTGGGGCAGGGACAGCGTGCGGAGCCCCCTGGCTGTCCCTACGCGTAAGAGCTGCAGGGGAGACATGCTGCTGCTTCTGGGAGCTGCGTTGAGCCACAGCACACATGGAGTGGGTCAAACTCCAGACCCCCCCCGGCAGGAGCTCGAGGGCCAGATTAAAACATCTGAAGGGCTGGATGTGGCCTCCTGGCCATAGTTTGCCCACCCTGGCTTAGCTAGTCATTCACCAGCCGGTAGAAGTGCATGGGATTCTTCTGACCTAAGTACAGGACTCTGCACTTGTCCTTGTTGAACCTCATCAGATCTCTTTTGGCCCAATCCTCCAATTTATCTAGGTCACTCTGGACCCTATCCTTACTCTCCAGTGTATCTACCTCTCCCCCCCTCTTAGTGTCATCTGCGAACTTGCTGAGGGTGCAATCCATCCCATCATCCAGATAATTAATGAATATGATGAACAAATCCAGTGCCAGGACTGACCCCTGGGGCACTCCATTTGATACCAGCTACCAACTAGATATGGAGCCGTTGATCACTACCCTTTGAGCCTGACGATCTAGCCATCTTTCTATCCACCTTATAGTGCATTCATCCAATCCATACTTCTTTAACTTGTTGGCAAGAATACTGTGGAAGGCAGTATCAAAAGCTTTGCTAAAGTCAAGGTATATCACATCCACTGCTTTCCTCACATCCACAGAGCCAGTTATCTCATCATAGAAGGCAATCAGGTTGGTCAGGCATGACTTGCCCTTGGTGACTCCAAGTTGACTGTTCCTGATCACCTTCCTCTCCTCCAAGTGCTTCAAAATGGATTCCTTGAGGACCTGCTCCATGATTTTTCCAGGGACTGAGGTGAAGCTGACTGGTCTGTATTTCCCCGGATTCTCCTTCTTCCTTTTTTTAAAGGTGGGCACTATATTTGGCTTTTCCCAATCATCTGGAACCTCCCCTTATTGCTATGAGTTTTCAAAGATAATGGCCAGTGGCTCTGTAATCACATCAGCCAACTCCCTCAGCATCTTTGGGTGCATTGCATCTGGCCCAATGGATTGTGCATGTCCAGACTTTCTAAATAGTCCTTAACCTGTTCTTTCACCACTGAGGTCTGCTCACCTCCTTCCTATGCTGTGTTGCGCAGTACAGCAGTCTGGGAGTTGACCATGTCTGTGAAGACCGATGCAATGCAAATATTGAGTACTTCAGCTTTTTCCCCATATTCTGTCACTAGGTTGCCTCCCTTCAGCAAGGGCCCCAACCTTTCCCTGACCTTCTTCTGTTGCTAACATACCTGTAGAAACCCTTCTTGTTACCCTTCACATCCCTTGCTAGCTGCAACTCCAATTGTGTCTTGGCCTTCCTGATTACACCCCTGCATACTCGAGCACTATTTTTATACTCCTCCCATGTCATCTGTTTGAGTTTCCACTTCTTTTAAGCTTCTTTTTGTGTTTAAGCTCACCAAAGACTTCTTTGTTAAGCCAAGATGGTCGCCTGCCATATTTGCCATTCTTTCGCGCCTTCAATAAGTCTTCTTTAAAATACAGCCAGCTCTCCTGGACTCTTTCCCCCACATTTTAGCCTCCCAGGGAATCCTGCCCATCAGTTCCCTGAGAGAGTCAAAGTTTGCTTTTCTGAAGTCCTGGGTCCATATTCTGCTGCTCTCTTTTCTTCCTTTTGTCAGGATCCTGAACTCAACCATCTCATGGTCACTGCTGCCCAGGTTGCAACCCACTGCTACTTTCCCTACCAATTCTTCCCTGTTTGTGAGCAGCAGGTCAAGAGGAGTACAGTGTCTAGTTGGTTCCTCCAGCAACCAGGAAGTTGTCCCCAGCACTCAACTTAAATAAATGTTTGGGGTCAAAATGATCCATTTCCTTTTGACATTACTGAGACATTTCAACTTTTTAAATTTGGTTGAAACAATTTTTCAAATTTGACATAAATTTTCAGATAGTTTCAGTTAATCCCACACTGTGTTTTTCAGTGCATAACCTATTTGTCCAAAAAATTTCACCCAGCTGTAGTCACGACACTGGACTGAGTCTATCTTATGTCCATAAGCACATACAACTCACCAGATTTTATCAGAGCAAAGGGTCAATTCAATCCAATATCCTGTCTCTGATGGGGTGAGTCAGACCAGATGTCTCAAAGGAAGGATGAAGAAACCCCACAGTTAACAATTTTAGAATAACTTGTCCCTTGGGAAGTTTAATTTAATGCCCCCTTATTCTGCATTATGCATCTTCTTTATCATTCCTTCTTTGTGTACCTTTATCATGTCCCTTGTTATTCTTGTTACTGATTCACTAAATACAAACCATCTGCTTGACAAGTTTCAGAGTGGTAGCCGTGTAAGTGGGTTCTAGCCCACAAAAGCTTATGCCCAAATAAATTTGTTAGTCTCTAAGGTGCCACAAGGACTCCTTGTTGCATCTGCTTGACAGTTAGCCCAGCAAACAGGTTGTTTCCAAAGAACTGAAAATGGTCTTTTTCCCACTGGGAAATCAACTTCAAAATGGGAAGGAAGGACACAGTCTGGATATTTGTGTAATACAAGGCGTTTTCAACATATGACACCTGGTTGAGGGCAGGGGATGAAGCACTTCAACTAATAAATAAAATAAAAATGCTGCTATAAAGACAGCAGTGTCCTCTTATTACTTCTGTCATAAACAGATGGTTAAGGGTTAATGCCTCTTTTACCTGTAAAGGGTTAAAAAGTTCACCTAGCCCAGCTGACACCTGACCAGAGGAACCAATGGGGGAATAAGATGTTTCAAAAGGAAGGAAGGAAGTTTTTCCTTTGTTTAGAGTTTCAGTTTCAGCTGGAGTGAAAAAGATCAAGGAACCAGCCTCTTATCAGAGTAGTAAGTTTTAGAAAGGAATAAATAGGTTTATGTTTATTTCTTTGTAACTTGTCTTATGCAATTAGAGATAGAATCAAATTGGGTATTGGGGTATTTTTTTGTGTAACTAAATTTGTGCTCAGGGGAACATCCTCTGTGTTTTGAATCTGTTGTCTGTGAGAGTAGCTGGTATGCTAATCTCTCCCAGAGGGTTTTCTTTTACCTTTCTTTTCTTTAATTAAAAGCCTTTTTCTTAATACCTGATTGATTTTTTTCCTTGTTTTTAGATCAAAGGGGGTTGGATCTGGATCCACTAGGAGTTGGTGGGAGAAAGGAGGGGCGATGGTTAATTTCTCCTTGTTTTAAGATCCAAGGGATTGGATCTGGACTCACCAGGGAGTTGGTGAAGGAGTCTCTCAAGGCTACCCAGGGAGGGGAAGGTTTTTTGGGGAAAGGGAGCGATCCAGACACTGAAAATTCTGGATGGTGGCAGCGATACCAGATCTAAGCTAGTAATTAAGCTTAGAAGTGTCCATGCAGTCCCCACATCTGTACCCTAAAGTTAAGAGTGGGGAAGGAACCTTGACAACTTCCCTCTGCTGGCATTACAAGACACAAAGCTTGCCTCTCTAAACAAACCTATAGCAAATGAGTAGACAGGTGGAAGAATAATAGAATATCAGGGTCGGAAGGGACCTCAGGAGGTCATCTAGTCCAACTCCCTGCTCAAAGCAGGACCAATCCCCAGACAGATTTTTGCCCCAGATCCCTACATGGCCCCCCCAAGGATTGAACTCACAGCCCTGGGTTTAGCAGGCCAATGCTCAAACCACTGAGCTATCGAAACCAAAACTGCCACAAAACCGAATTTCTACAGTTCAGTCAAATTTAGCTGAGTGTGCACAAGGTAGAAGGGTCTGCCTGTTTCAGTGTCCCCCCATACTCCTTTATGTGCATGCATAACTTGTGGCACCAGGAATTACACCAAGATATTGATGAGGGACTGGGCCTATCCTTGTGTAATGGGACTGTTATTCAATTATATGGTAGCATTTGCAGTGGGAACTTTTGCCCTTCCCTGATGTGAAGGAGAGCACAAGTATCTTACAGTAAAGAGACAGTCATCCTACCCTCATCCCTTTACCAAGACTACTGTACTTTCTGATCTGCTGAATACAATTGCAGAAAAGGCCATTTTGATTACTGTGTGAGCAGCAGCATCATGATCCAGCTATTGTTGCTTTATAATGTATCATTAATATAAATTCACGAGTGCAACAAAGAGACACTCTACTTGGGTTAAGCTTTGCCATACTGTTGACAGACTCAACTTCACTGCCATCCATGCAGGTAAAAATGTAGCTGTACACTGTATTAAGGGCTCCATCCTGGAGACCCTACTCAGGCAAAACTTCTAGTTAAGTCCTATTTGAAGTTAATGGGAGCTTTGCTCAAGTTAGGACTTCGGGTCTAACTTCATAGTAAAGAATAGTGCTGATTACACTGCCCCTCCCTCCTTTGAAAATAAATAGTTCTTGATGTTTATTTACAAATAATTGCATTTTCCTATAAAGCCAAAGGTTAAGTGGTGGTTTATATGAGGACAGTCTCCCCTTTCACTCTGAAGAGAAGGGCCTTAGTGATTCTTAGGTTTCTTAGTATGCTGACTCCTGGGAGTCCCACTATTGCTATGGGCAGTTCTTTGTGGCTAACTTGCTTAGTGAGGGAAGGGGCTGTTGTGCTTAGTATAAGGGAGGATCTATGTCTCTTACCATGGCAAAGGTGACCTTGATAGGGATGAGACTTGGTGCAAGGAAAATATCTTGTCAGAATTTCCCTCCTTTCAGAGAGAGGAAAGATCAGGGCAAAAACTCAGTAAGGTTCATGTACCTGATCTGCTGTGAGTAGAGGCTCCTCATTAATACCAGAGTCATTTTCACTTTTCTCATGGAGCTCTTCCTCCTCCTTCTCGTGGATCTGAAGAAAAAACCCAAACCAAATTCTGATTGGTCAGCAGCAGGAATAATCCCACTTGGGTCTTCAATCTAGCATTGATTTTACTGCATGAATTACTGCTCTCCCCTCTAGATATCTGAGAAGCATCTGAAAATGAGGTTCACTGCTTCTTCAAAATCCAAGCATATTCCACCACTGAGATACAATAGAAGGCCATTATGCAGCATGCTTTGATATGTCAGACCATCTCTTACCTAGGAATGTGGGAGAAGAATTTTGTAGGAGAATAACAGAACAAGCCAACAGAAAAAATCTAAGGTGCATCTGTGAATCAGGGGCGGCTTGGCTTGCTGGTGCCTGGAGCTGCCCCTGTGTGTAATCCACAATCAGCTTTAGTTCTGGTGAGGTTCTAGCTCTGTTAGATTGAGCAACTATAAGATGGATAGAAAGCTGGCTAGATTGTCAGGCTCACATAAAACTCACATAGTGAGTTTTAAAATCATTCTACCACTTTGTCATTTCAAACACCCTTACCAACATTTTCTAAGAAATTGATCTCAAAGACCACAAAATGTCCCTATCTGGTAAATGGCAAAACTTATTGATCACTTATTGATTGCATGTTTAGGCACAGGAAGGATTTTTGCTGCCTGATTTATAAACTCAGTTTATATAAGTTTATAAAATATAATTTATAAGATCCAGTTTTATAAGGTTTGCTGGATTAGGGCTAGCTGCTGGGCATTCTGGCCCTAATCCAGCAAAGCACTTAAGCACATGCTCAGTTTTGAGCACACGAGTAGCCCTACTGAAGTCCTTCTATCCTGAAACAAGCCTTTTTCAGCCTGTAGCAGATTGGACCCTGCTTGCCAGAAGAGGATGGAATTAGGGCCAGAGATCCTTCTTGATATATTGATAGAAAGGAAACAGTCACCACTATTCTCTTCATGCTAAAAGAAAGTGTATTAATTATTACTATTTTACTATTGTAGCACTCAGAGGGTACGTCTGAACTGCAAAAAGCCCCGTGGCAGCAAGTCTCAGAGCCCAGGTCAACTAACTCAGGTTTAAGAAGCTTGTGCTACTGGGCTGAAATAGCATTTCCTACTCAGGCAGAGTCCTGGCTCTGAGACCTAGTGATGATACTGCTGGCCAGGTAAATGCAAGAAGTTTCTAACAAAATAATAAAAGTTCTGGAAGTCCTGAATCTCTCAATGCATCCAGTCCAAATACATTTGTAAGTAAATGCTTTAATTGGAGATATTTCCATGCTCCAGAGCAGGGCAAGCCAAACTGTTGCTGAAGATCCACAAATGGTTTAAATATATCATCTCAATTACGTGCAACACACTGATAATTCCTCTCACTATCCAATCCCACCACATCAAGGTTTTACTACCAATTTTAAGGAAGGGATTGCTCATAGGATCATTCACATCTACATGGAAGAATGCTTGGAAGCAGAGCTTTCTAGCCAGGTTTTACCAAACTTGCTCACAGCCATGATTATGATAGTGCCTGAAAGGGAGAGCGAGTATACCAATTCTTGTTCAATCTGACCCCAATGTGGAGGTCTAACAGTCAGAAATATGGATGGCAGGTGGAGCCCTCTTAGGGGAAGCTAGTCCTCAGTTCAACCCCTTCTATCCACCCCACCCCCACAGCCAGAGCCCTGAGACCCCTTGCTGCTCTGCCATGGGCACAAGTCTCCCTGCCTCAGCCAAAGGTCAGTTTTGACAAAGCCCTGGCTGGGATGACTTAGTTGGGGATTGGTCCTGCTTTGAGCAGGGGGTTGGACTAGATGACCTCCTGAGGTCCTTTCCAACCCTGATATTCTATGATTCCAGATGATATCATGTTATCTGGGGGAGGGAACTGCAGTTATTAGAAAGAGACAGGTATTAGTAGCGGGTGATCTGATCATTAGAAACATAGATAGCTGGATTTGCAATGACCGGGAGAACCACATGGTGACTTGCCTGCCTGGTGTGAAGGTTGCGGATCTACATGTGGAGACATATAGATAGATTTATGTGTAGTGCTGGGGAGGAGCCAGTGGTCATGGTACATGTAGGTACCAGTGACATAGAGAAGGATAGGAGAGAGGTCCTGGAGGCCAAATATAGACTGCTAGGCATGAGATTGAAGTCCAGGACTTCCATGGTAGCATTCTCTGGTAGCATCCATGTGCAGGGCCAGTTAGACAGGCAGAACTGCAGGGTCTCAATGCACAGATGAGACAATGGTGTAGGCAGGAGGGGTTTAGATTTATTAGGAACTGGGGAAACTTTTGGGAAAGGGGGAGCTTATACAGGTTCCATCTAAACCAAAATGGAACTAGATTGCTAGCACTTAAAATAAAAAAGGTCATTGAACAGTTTTTAAAGTAAAAGCCGGGGAAAGCCGACAGGTGCAGAGGAGCACATGGTTCAGACAAAGACATCCCTTGGGGAGGATCTAATAATGGAGACTCTATATGTCTTAGTAAGGAGGAGAGGATAGAAGATAATAAATTATGGAAGGATCTGATGAGAAACAGTCAAATGAAAAAGAATCCCATTCAATTACATCATGTAATGGCAGACAGCTAAAAAGTGACAAGTTCTTAAAGTGCTTATATACAAATGCTAGAAGTCTAAATAATAAGATGGGTGAACCAGAGTGCCTCGTATTAAATCAGGATATTGATATCATAGGCATCACAGAAACTTAGGCCTGGTCTACACTATGATTTTAGGTTGAATTTAGCAGCGTTACCTCAATTTAACCCTGCACCCATCCACATGAGCCCTTTTTTTCAACTTAAAGGGCTCTTGAAATCGATTTATTTACTCCACCTCCAACGAGGGGATTAGCACTGAAATTGGCCTTGCCGGGTTGAATTTGGAGTAGTGTGGACGCAGTTATCCCTCTGTTTGTGTGATAAATTAATAAAGAGTGCATGAATGTGAAGCAACAGCGACTTTATTGCCTCTGCCAGCGGTGACTGAAGAGGAGAGGGGACAGTAGTTAGCTTACAGGGAAGTAGAGTGAACCAATGGGGGGAAGGTTTCATCAAAGAGAAATAAACAGAACTTTCACACCATTGCCTGGCCAGTCATGAAACTGGTTTTCAAAGTTTCTCTGATGCGCACCATGCCCTCCTGCACTCTTCTAACCGCCCTGCGGTCTGGCTGTGCGTAATCAGCAGCCAGGTGATTTACCTTAACCTCCCACTCCGCCATAAACATCTTCCCCTTACTCTCCCAGATATTGTGGAGTGCACAGCAAGCAGTAATAACAATGGGAATATTGGTTTTGCTGAGATCTATCCGAGTCAGTAAACTGCACCAGTGTACTTTTAAATGTCCAAATGCACATTCTACCACCATTCTGAACTTGCTCAACCTATAGTTGAACAGTTCCTGACTACTGTCCAGGCTGCCTGTGTATGGCTTCATGAGCCATGGCATTAAGGGGTAGGCTGGGTCCTGAAGGATAACTATAGGCATTTCAACATCCCCAACGGTTATTTTCGGGTCTGGGAACTAAGTCCCTTCCTGCAGCTTTTGAAACAGACCAGAGTTCCTGAAGATGCAAGCGTCATGTACCTTTCCCAGCCATCCCACGCTGATGTTGGTGAAACGTCCCTTGTGATCCACCAGTGCTTGCAGCATCATTGAAAAGTACCCCTTTAAGTTTATGTACCCGCTGGTTTGATGATCCGGTGCCAAGATAGGGATATGGGTTCCGTCTATCGCCCCACCACAGTTAGGGAATCCCCCTGCAGCAAAGATATCCACTATGGCCTGCACATTTCCAAGAGTAACTACTCTTTTGATATCAACAGCTCTTTGATTGCGTTGGCTACTTGGATCACAGCAGCCACCACAGTAGATTTGCCCACTCCAAACTGATGCCCAACTGAACAGTAGCTGTCTGGCGTTTCAAGCTTCTATAGGGCTATCACTTCTCAACTGTGAGGGCTGCTCTCATCTTGGTATTCTGGCACTTCAGGGCAGGGGAAAGCAAGTCACAAAGTTCCATGAAAGTGCCCTTATGCATGCGAAAGTTTCTCAACCACTGGGAATTGTCCCAGACCTGCAACACTATGCGGTCCCACCAGTCTGTGCTTGTTTCCTGGGCCCAGAATCAGCATTCCATGGCATGAACCTGACCCATTAACACCATGATGTGCACATTGCTGGGGACTGTACTTTGTGAGAAGTCTATGTCCATGTCTATGTCCTCATCACTCTTGTCACACTGCCATCACCTCCTTGCCTGGTTTCGCTTTTGCAGCTTGTGGTTTTGCATCTACTGCAGGATAATGCGCATGATGTTCAAAGTGCTCATAATTGCTGCGGTGATCTGAGCAGGCGCCATGTTCCCAGTGCTATGGCGTCTGCGCTGAAAAAAGGCACGAAAAGACTGTCTGCCATTGCTTTGATGGAGGGAGGGGCGACTGATGACATGGCTTACAGGGAATTAAAATCAACCACCCGGCTTTGCATCAAAGAGAAACACAAACAACTGTCACACAGAATGGCCCACTCAAGGACTGAACTCAAAACCCTGGGTTTAGCAGGCCACTGATTTCACAGAGGGAGGTGGGAATACAACACAAATCCGGTCTATTTCTTGTTTTGACCACTCCATCTATTTTATACATCTTAGGCTGGCAGAAGATGCTGCAGTACGACTGCTAGCCATTGTCATCTCCTGGGTGCTTGCCAGAAGATGGTGCAGTACAACTGAGGAATGACCTGGCTGAGTCACTCCCATGTCTGCCCAGGTGCCCCTGACCGACCTCACTGAGGTCAGCTAAAAGAGCACCCAAGAGTACGACGACGATGGCTACCAGTCGTAATGCACCGTGGCCTCCTCCCAACACTTTCTTTGCCCTCACCACAGGACCTTCCTCCTGATCTCTGATAACACTTGTACTTCTCAGTCCTCCACCAGTACGCCTACTCACTCTCAGCTTCCTGCGCGCCACTTTCTCCCAGTTCCTCTAACTCACCTCACTAACTGAAGTGAGGTCCTTTTAAAACCAAGTGCCCTGATTCTAGTAGCTTCTTAATTGGCTCCAGGTGTCCTAATTAGCCTGCCTTAATTGGTTCCAGCAACTTCCTGATTGTTCTCGAACAGCCTATTATCTTACTCAAGGAAAAGGGAGCTGCTTAATCTGGGGCTAATATATCTACCTTATATCACTCTCCTGTAGCCATCTGGCCTGACTCTGTCACAGGATATACTACTGACCACCTGACCAAGATGGAGCTAGTGACTGAGAAATGCTCAGGGACATTAGAGAGGCTATAAAATTTTAAAAAACTCAATAATAATGGGGGATTTCAACTATCCCTATATTGACTGGGTACATGTTTCCTCAGGATGGGATGCAGAGATAAAGTTTCTTAATTGGAAAAAGGCAAATATAGTGATCATATTTCAAAAAGGGAAGAAGGAGAATCCAGGGAATTACAGACCGGTCAGCCTCACCTCAGTCCCCATAAAAATCATGGAGCAGGTTTTCAAGGAATCCATTTTGAAGCACTTGGAGGAGAGGAAGGTGATCAGGAACAGTCAACATGGATTCACAAACAGCAAGTCATGCCTGACCAACCTGACTGCCTTCTATGATGAGATAACTGGTTCTGTGGATATGGGGAAAGCGGTGGATGTGATATATCTTGACTTTAGCAGAGCTTTTAATACTGTCTCCCACAGTATTCTTGCCAACAAGTTAAAGAAGTATGGATTGGATGAATGGACTATAAGATGGATAGAAAGCTGGCTAGATTGTCAGGCTCAATGGATAGCGATCAATCGCTTGATGTCTGGTTGACAGCCGGTATCAAGTGGAGTGCCCCAGGGGTCAGTCCCGGGGCTTGTTTTGTTCAACATCTTCATTAATGATCTAGATGATGGGATGGTGTGATGGGTTAAATTACAGAACCCCCTTGGGAGCTGCCAAGTGATGTGCCAAGACTACTTTTGCCCCTGCTTTCCCTGCGAGCTCAGGACCCCAGAACTCTGCCTTGCTGAGCCAGACATGCCCGTCTGCTCCAACACAGACCTGCACCACAGCTGCAGACTTAACTGAAAGCAGTTTACAGAACTGTTCTTAGATGCCGAGCTCCCAATAGGATCTAAACCCAAATAAATCCATTTTACCCTGTAGAAACTCATGAATTGTTCGCCCTCTATAACAGATAGAGAGGTATGCACAGCTGTTTGCCCCCCCCCCAGGTATTAATACATAGTCTGTGTTAATTAACAAGTAAAAAGAAATTTTATTAAATACAAAAAGTAGGATTTAAGTGGTTTCAAGTAGTAACAGACAGAATAAAGTGAATTACCAAATAAAAGAAAATAAAACACGCAAATCTAAGCCTAATACAGTAATACAATTGAGAACAGATAAAATCTCACCCTGAGAGATGTTTTAATAAGTTTCTTTCACAGACTGGATGCCTTCCTAGTCTGGGCACAGTTCTTTCCCCTGGTACAGCCCTTGTTCCAGCTCAGGTGGCAGCTAGGGGATTCCTCATGATAGCTGTCCCCTTTTGTTCTGTTCCATCCATTTATATATCTTTTGCATAAGGCAGGAATGCTTTTCCCTCTCTGGGTTCCCACCCCTTCCTTCTCAATGGAAAGACACCAGGTTAAAGATGGATTTCAGTTCAGGTGACATGATCACATGTCACTGTAAGACATCATTACCCACTTGCCAGCACACATATATACAGGAAGACTTACAGGTAAAACAGAGCCATCTGCAGTCAATTGTCCTGGTTAATGGGAGTCATCAAGATTTCAAACCATCATTAATGGCCCACACTTTGCTTAATTACAATAAGCCCTCAGAGTTATATTTTATATTTCTTGTTTTAGATACAAGAGTAGTATATTTATACAAATAGGATGATTACATTCAGTAGATTATAAGCTTTGCAATGATACCTTATAAGAGACCTTTTGCATGAAGCATATTCCAATTACATTAGCATATTTTCATAAAATCATATAGAGTGCAACATCACAGATGGATTGCACCCTCAGCAGGTTCCAGGATGACACTAAGCTGGAGGGAGAGGTAGATACACTGGAGAGTAGGGATTAGGTCCAGAGTGATCTAGACAAATTGGAGGATTGCGCCAAAAGAAATCTGAGGAGGTTCAACAAGGACGAGTGCAGAGTCCTATACTTAGGATAGCAGAATCCCATGCTCTTCTATCGGCTGGGGACTGACTGGATAAGCGGCAGTTCTGCAGAAAAGGCCCTGGGGAATACACTGGAGAAGAAGTTGGATATGAGTCAACAGTGTGTCCTTGTTGACAAGAAGGCGAATGGTATATAGGGCTGCGTTAGTAGGAGCATCGCCAGCAGATCGAGGGAAGTGATTATTCCCCTCTATTTGACACTGATGTGGCCACGTCTGGAGTATTGCATGCAGTTTTGGGCCTCCCCCTACAGAAAGGATGTGGACAAATTGGAGAAAGTCCAGTGGAGGGCAACGAAAATGATTAGGGATCTGAGGCACATGTCTCCTGAGTTGAGACTGAGGGAACTGGGCTTTAGTCTGCAGAAGAGAAGAGTGAGGGGGGATTTGATAGCAGCCTTCAACTGCCTGAAAGGAGGAGGGGGGCATTCCAAAGAGGATGGAGCTTGGCTGTTCTCAGTAGTGGCAGATGACAGAACAAGGAGCAATGGTCTCAAGTTGCAGTGGAGGAGGTCTTGGGTGGATATTAGGAAAAACTATTTCACTAGGATGGTGGTGAAGCACTGGACTGGGTTACCTAAGGAGGTGGTGGAATCTCCATCCTTAGAGGTTTTTAAGGTCTGGCTTGACTAAGCCCTGGCTGGGATGATTTGGTTGGGGTTGGTCCTGCTCTGAGAAGGGGATTGGACTAGATGACCTCCTGAGGTCTCTTCCAACTCTTATCTTCTATGATTTTATGATCGACACCTTAAATGACTTCTTCTTCAAGCAGCTAATCCACAAGAGGAGAGGCAATTCTTGATATAATCTTAAGTAGAGAACAGAATTTGGTCCAAGAGGTGAATATAATAGTGACCATAATATAATTAAATTTAATATCCCTGTGATGGGGAAAACACCACAGCAGCTGAACATGATAGCATTTAATTTCAGAAAGGGGAACTACACAAAAATGAGGAAATTACTTAAACAGAAATTAAAAGGTACAGTGCCAAAAGTGAAATCCCTGCAAGCTGCATGGAAACTTTTTAAACACACCATAATAAAGGCTCAACTTAAATGTATACCCCAAATTAAAGAACATAGTAAGAAAACCAGAAAAGTGCTACCATGGCTAAACAACAAAGTAAAAGAAGCAGTGAGAGGCAAAAAGGCATCCTTTAAAAAGTGGAAGTTAAATCCTAGTGAGGAAAATAGAAAGGAGCATAAACTCTGGCAAATGAAGTGTAAAAATATAATTAGGAAGGCCAAAAAAGAATTTGAAGAATAGCTAGCTAAAGACTCAAAAATTAATAGCAAGAAATTTTTAAGTACATCAGAAGCAGGAAGTCTGCTAAAGAGCCAGTGGGGCCACTGGATGATCCAAATGCTAAAGGAGCACTCAAGGACAATAAGGGTGTGGAGAAACTAAATGAATTCTTAGCTTCGGTCTTCATGGCTAAGGATGTGAGAGTGATTCCCAAACCCAAGCCATTCTTTTTAGGTGACAAATCTGAGGAACTGTCCCAGATTGAGATTTCATTAGAGGAGGTTTTGGAACAAATTGATAAATTAAACACCAGGACCATATGGTATTCACCCAAGAGTTCTGAAGGAACTCAAATGTGAAATTGCAGAACTACGAATTGTGGTATGTAACCTCTCATGTAAATCAGCTTCTGTACTAAATGACTAGAGGATAGCTAATGTGACACCAATTTTTAAAAAGGGTTCCAGAGGTGATCCCAGTAATTACGAGCCAGTAAGCCTGACTTCAGTACTGGGAAAACTGGTTAAAACTATAGTAAAGAACAAAATTCACAGACACATAGATGAACATAATTTGTTGGGGAAGAGTCAACATGGTTTTTGTAAAAGGAAATCATGCCTCACCAATCTACTAGAATTCTTTGAGGGCATCAATAAGCAAGTGGCCAAGGGCGATCCAGTGATTTTCAGAAAGCCTTTGACAAGGTCCCTTACCAAAGGTTCTTAAGTAAAGTAAGTTGTCATGGGATAAGAGGGAAGGTCCTCTCATGGATTGGCAACTGAATAAAAAATAGGAAACAAAGGGTAGGAATAAATGGTCAGTTATCAGAATGGAGAGAGATAAATAGTTGTGTCCCCCAGGGGTCTGTACTGGGACCAGTACTATTCAACATATTCATAAATGATCTGGAAAAAAGGGTAAGCAGTGAGGTGGCAACATTTTCAGATGATACAAAACTTCTCAAGTCCCAAGCAGACTACAAAGAGCTACAAAAGAATCTCACAAAAGTGGGTGACTGAGCAACAAACTGGCAGATGAAATTGACTGTTGATAAATGCAAAGTAATGCACATTGGAAAACATAATCCCAACTATACATATAAAATGATGGGGTTTAAATTAGCTGTTACCACTCAAGAGAGATCTTGGAGCCATTGTGGAAGGGAACATAGCTCGGCTATTTTTAATCACCTTAGCTTATGGGGTTTGATCATATGTTTAAAGTAATGTTTAATATGTTGTATAATTAATGTAATAGTCAGGGAGAGTACAGGAAGCTATGTTAAAAATGTCATAGACCCTTAGTGCTTGTCAAGGGATAATTACTCAAGTGGGAAATGAGGAGTAATGAGACTGTCTAAGTGCAATGGTAAATATAAGTCCAACTTTCACCAAAGAAGTGTGTTAAAAATACAGGAGACTAAATTAAATAGTAATATAAAGGAATAGTTGAATAAAAAGTATCAAAGGAACAAGGGAAAAAGCCTTCACTTACCAGAAAATGCCGAAAGCCTCTTAGAGACCATAATCATGCATTTTGGAGTTTATATATGTAATCTGCCAGGACAACAATCTCTGTGCTTTTAATTTGTAATTTCTAAGATAACCTGTTGCTGAAAAACCAAAGGGGAAGTGCTTTTAGGTCTGTGTCTGGGAGAACAGGGGAAGTAGGCCAAACAAACTCTTCTAACCTGCATCTGGCAGAATTATATTAAAGGAAGGGATCCGTAAGACATCTAATTACATATATATGTAAAAATATTTAAGTTAAGAGAAAAGGTTCAGCATCCTTTTAGACAAGGTTATGTATAATGTACATGTACAAAGTAAAGCAAACCCTACTTCCTACCCCTCTAATCTGTAAGTGGTGGGAGAGGCAGTAGGAAAAGGAGCAAGGGTAACACCCTTAGTTGAAATTTGTATTGTCTGATTATTTGCCTGTTTATATTAGCCAAACTGTAAACACAAACTTATTTCAGTTTGAATCACATCTTCAATTGTTAATGAATATATTCCTGATTTAACTTCTCAGTGGTTGTGCATCATTATTACAAAAATAGGTATCAAATTATTTGTAATTCTGAACTTGCCCAACACAGAAAAGGAAGCCAGCAACGTATAATCTTTCTGCTTTACACAGAAAGCAACAAAGCCTTTAATAAGCAAAATATAGCAGTCTTTGCTACCCACAACATGAATCATGGTTATTGTTATTGGTCTTAATTCATCAAAATAAAATGCTCCACTTATCTCTTGCAATTTTCCCTTATGTTTCCTAAATATATAAAGCATATGTTAATCTTTTCTTTTTAACCCATTTGTGTTTTAATCTATGGTGTAAAAATTCAAGGAAAACACTTTTGGGTGCCAACTAAATTATGTAACTTATCTTATATGCAACCCAGGATGTAAACCAGGACAATTAATGATTTCAATCCTTAGTTTTCCTGGACCTGCTCTAAACAGCAATGCTTAATCCATTGGTGGTATGATTTGTTGGTATGTTGGAATTACTTGTTTGTTAGTTAGTTATGTGTTTTATCTCACATAACTAGATTATGATTTTTTTATACTTTGGGGGAGTTTTGGTGGCAATAACAATAGTTTTGTGTGCAAAGATTTGAATAAAAATATTAATAGTAAAACATTTTTCTTTGTGGTACCACACTATTTCAATATTCTAATTAGGGTTTAGCCACCATGGGTGTGCTCCTATAAAACAACAATGGTGATTCAATCTCTGCAAAAATCAGTCATAAATACAGGTGTGTGATGTTTGGCAGAACCCAGCTAGAAATTAAGAAATTAATTGAGCAAACAATTGTAATATTAATATAGAATTAATAGCTATATTATAGCTTCTCTGTTTTATTATATGACAATACATAGGTTACCTGTAGGGTATAAAGCTTAATCCAGGCAATAATTGGCTAACAAATCCAAATTTTGCTAATACATGAAAAATACAGTCCCTGGCTAACCAGTCAAAGGCCTTTTTGCCATCTAAAGAAATGACAGCTAAGGATTCTTTAGAATCTCCCAAAGCAGCAATAGTATCAGTTGACACAAATTATCTAAGGTATGTCTGTTAAGAAGGAAGCCTACCTGATCTATGTGTATAATGTTGGAGAGAACTTTGTCCAATTGCATAACAAGAGCTTTAGCCAAAATCTTAGCATGACATTGATTAAAGAAATTGGCCTATAATTACTACATAGTCCACAGTCTTTCCCAGGTTTAGGAATAACTGAAATTACAGATTATATTAGAGTTGGTGGGAGAGTTTGCTCATTTTTGGCCTCATTGAACATATTCAATAATCTAAGTGTTAAAGTTCTTGAAAACTTTTTGTAAAACTCAATAGGGAACCCATCTGCACCAGGAGTCTTTCCAAACTTCATTTCTTTTATAGCCTAAGTCAGTTTCATGGTTTCCAGAAGGCCATCTCCCCAACAGAAGTTGATCTAATAAAAGATATTACCTCGTCCACCTTGCCTCTTTCGAACCAACAGAGCTACAACACTGCATACAACGTAGAGAACAATTGATCACCATCTTCTTTAAAACAACCATTTACATACGAAGACTGCTATCATGTCCCCCCTCAATCTTCTCTTGTCTAGTCTAAACATACACAATTCTTCCAACCCTCCCTCATAGGCCGTTTCCTGCTGAGTCAGAGATCTATGGCAGAGACAATCCACTAACAAAGTTATCTCCAGCATCTTTAGTGATTTGTTCTTCAGTTAAATATAATTTTGAATTTTAAGATGTTTAATTTTTTATTAGTATTTGACTGTGTTGTATAGAATGTATTGCTACTATCTTGAATAGCAGCAATCTTATTTCTCTTAGCCTTTTGCCTTTTTGCCTATATGTATATATGCCAGCAGCTTGCTAGCTTTCTTGACAGATTCCCTATAATTTTGGTTCAAACAGAATAAAGCAAACTCAGCCTTTTGGGACAGAAGGTTGTTGATTTCATATCTTAGATTGAGGAGGACTCTGAGTTTCTCTGGGGAGGGGGCAGAAGCCTAATCTAAATCCAAGATCTTAATTTCCTTTGCAAGGGTATCAATTCTATGTTCTCTCAATTTCTCTTGCAAGGTAGCATAAGAGATTATATGGCCTCTGGTGAAGGCTTTAAAGTCTTCCCAAAGAGTGGTAGCTGATGAAGCAGTGTGGGCATTTGTTTTTTTGTTTAATTCTAACTCCTGCCGGACAGAGTTAACAAATGCTGTATCAAACAGCAAAGAGGTATTTAATCTGCACATTTTAGTTAGGGGTGCATACCATGAAGGCCAAAAAGATGTATGTAGAGGAGCATGGTAAGATGCAACAATAGAAACAATGCCATAATCAGAGATATAACTAACTAATCAAGTCTTGTGACATTATGAAATAGTCCAATCTTGAATAAGGTAAATGAGATGCAGGGGGGAAAACAAACAAACAATCAATCAAACAAACAAAAAACACCTAGTCTCTGGTCTAGGATTTACCAAGCTCCACACATGTTGTAAGTTTAAATCAGTACCTGAAGTACCTGATGAGTATTAGTGTTTCAATGCAGAGATGGAGAAGATTTATCAAGGATTGGGTCTAGAATTTCATAAAATCTCCCAATATAATAATAGAATGATGGCCCATGTCATTTATACTCATAAAAATATAAAAATTTGGGATCATTCTGATTTTAGATTGGCAAAGATGGTTACAGAATTGCCAATTTCAGCCTTGGGGACAGCAAATCTGCCCTCATTGTCATACCTCGTGGTCAAAATATTAATATGCAACTTTTTATGTATTAGTATAGCAACATCCCTCACTTTAGAATTAAAACTACTAGAAACTGAGAGGCCTGCCCAATCTCTATTCAGTTTGTAAATTTCAGGTTCTATCAGATGTGTCCCCTGGGTTATAGCAATATCAGCACCGTCTTTCTTGAGCATTGAGTATATATACTTTTTTCTTTTAACAGGGTTAATAAAACCCTTTGAATATAAAGGAGGCACATTTAATTACTGGTGCCATCATTCTTAATATATACTGGATAAAATATAAAGTCATTTTGTGAATAAATGAGAAAATGGAAATTTTCCTGAGCAGCATAGTTGTTGCATATCTAAGCAGCAACAGTCATATAATCCTGGTACATATTCTACAGAGGTGGGAAGGAAATTCGCAGTATGGGAGGGTAACAGGAATGGGGCAGAAAAATGAATTAAACAAGTGAAAAATAAAACAGAAAAGACAGTGGAGAGAGAAAATATACATTAATACAATACAGTCAAAAAGAAGAATCTGTTTAAACACTCCAACACCCCCAAACTCGACACTCAAGAGGTGGGGGGGTGTCCCGATCAGGTGAAACACAGCTGCTGGAGCCCCCAACACACAGCTATAATAATGATCTATTACCAATAGAACCGTGTCACATTTGTTCACAAGGAGTCCCTTCAACGCACTGATGTGTGTCTCCTGTCCAGAAGTGTGTGAGCCACTTAAACACACTAGTGCAACCAGCGACAGCAGCAGGTGAGCCTGGTGCCTGCCTCAGTGGACAGAGCTGGGGGCAATACAGCCACGCTGGAGAAGCTACTCAGGCTGGGCACTGCCTCCTGTGAGTGGTTGCCAGACATGCTGCTGCTTTTGCCACTGCGGTTCCTGGTAGAGCCCTGCAGCTCCCTGGATATCCACTTTATATCCATGGATAGCCGCATCCTCAGATACAAATTTTGTATCCACACAAGACTCTATTGATAATAACCCTTTAACCCTTCAATCACAATGAGAGAGAAACAGAAAAAGAAAAGGAACCCATCAACTTGTTTTGGGGAGCCATATCAGCTCTCTTACTCTTCTTTACTTTAGGATTGTGGAACGAGACCAGTCCCCTCTTTTAAAAGTTTCCCCATATGACCTTACATCATAGCCTATTACAGCATGCGAACTAAGTACCTCAATAACAACTATGTGGGCAAAACCAGACAATCACTACACTCTCAAATGAACTCACACAGGAAAATGATAAAAGACAAAAACACCATATCACCTGTGGGTGAAAACTTTTCACAAAGGGGTCACTTTATAGCTGACCTATCAGACCTCATCCTCAAAGGAAACCTGCACAATACCTTCAAAAGATGAGCCTGGGAGCTTACATTCATTACTCTGCTAGACACTGAAAACCATATACTGAACAGAGACATTGGATTTATGGCTTATTACAACAATCTGTAACCCAATTATGCCCCACCAATTTTTTGTCCTATGGCTGCAGAGGTGTTAATGGGTCTCTCTACCTTGAATGGTCCCTTAGGACATGTGCTAACTACCTATGCTAAACAATCTGTTCCACCTTGCATTTAGCTATGATGCTCAGAGTACCTTTTCCAGACCTGACCAAGAGTTCTGAGCAGCTCAAAAGCTTGTCTCTCTCCCCAACAGAAGTTGGCCTAATAAAATATATTACCTCACCCACCTTGCCTTTTTTGGACCAACATAGCTACAAAAACACTGCATGCAACATGGAGAACAATTGATCACCATCTTTATAACAACTGTTTACATATTAAGACTGCTATCATGTCCTCCCTCAGTCGTCTCTTCTCTAGTTTAAACATACACAGTTCTTCCAACCCTCCCTCATAGGATATGTTTTCTAAACCTGTTATCCTTTTTGTTGCTCTCTTCTGGACTTTCTCCAATTTGTCCATATCTTTCTTGAAGTGTGTGTGAGGATCCTGTCTCTTTAAGAGCTAGACTCATCTCTCTCTCTCTCTCTCTCTCTCTCTCCCCCCCCCCTCCGCCCTCTTAACAGCTCTAATAAGTTGATACATTTACCCTGAGAAGTTAAGTTAAAGTGGAGCAGCTCTATCTCCAAGTTAGACAGCATTTACAGGCTGGATATTAACTTCAATAAAGAAACAGCTTCCTTGCACATGGGCTTATGATGCCTTCACCATAACTCTAAAGAACACAACAGCGTGGTGCCCAAAAATTAACACTATACCCCAGGTCTGGCCTCACTAGTGCTAAGTAGAATGGAACAGTTACCTCACATGTCTTTCACATGACACTTCTGTTAATATATCCCAGAATGACATTTGCCTTTTTTATAACATCACATTGTTGACTCATATTCAATTTGTGAACCACCATAACCCCTGGAGCCCTTTCAGCCATACAACCACCTACAGGATTATTCCCCATTTTGCATTTGTGCATTTGATTTTTCCTTCTATGCGTAGTACTTAGCACTTGTCTTTATTGAATTTCATCTTACTGATTCTCCAGTTTATCGTGTTGAATTCCAATCCTGTCCTCCAAAGTGCTTGCAGTCCCTCCCAGACTTGTGTCATCCTCAAATTTTATAAGCATACTCTCCGCTTCATCATCTGAGTTGTTAATTAAAATATTGAATAGTACCATATCCAGTACAAACTCCAGTGGGAGCCCACATGACATGTCTTCCAAATTTAAGAGCGAACCTGTGATAACTACTCTTTGAGTATGGGTTTTCCAGCATTTGTGCATCTACTTTGTGGTAATTTCATCTAGACGACATTTCCCTGGTTTGCTTATGAGACTATCATGTGGGACCGTGTCAAAAGCCTTACTAAAGTCAAGTATATCACATTCTACTGCTTCCCCCCATCCTTAGGCAAGTAACTCTGTCAAAGAATGAAATTAAATTGGTTTGGCATGATTTGTTCTTCACAGACCCATGCTGGCTATTACTTACCATCTTATTATCCTCTAAGTGCTTATGAACGGATTGTTTAATAATTTGTTCCAGAATCTTTCCAGGTACTGGAATTACACTGACTCACCTATGCTATACTCTGGGATTGTTCCTACAATTCCTGAAGACAGAAGGTTTAATAAAATGCTCATCTCCAAGTGAAATTTGGAGGGTCCCTTTTTGACTAGGCATTCTGGTGGAAAACTGGACACCTGGTAACCCTAAGCAAGACACTGGGGAAAGATGTGCTCCTTCATAGCCCAGTGCTTGGGATACTCATGCGGGATGAGAGAGAGACTTGTCCCTCCATCTGAAGAGACCTGCCACCTTTCAAAGGCCTGGTCTACACTACGAGTTTATACCAAATTTAGCAGCGTTAAACTGAATTAAACCTGCACCTGTCCACACAACGAAGCCCTTTATATCGTGGGGAGTAGCGCGGAAATTGGTATTGCCATGTCGGATTAGGGTTAGTGTGGCAGCAATTCGACGGTATTGGCCTCCGGGCGCTATCCCACAGTGCACCATTGTGACTGCTCTGGACAGCAATCTGAACTCAGATGCACTGGCCAGGTAGACAGGAAAAGCCCCGCAAACTTTTGAATTTCATTTCCTGTTTGCCCAGCATGGAGACTGATCAGCACAGGTGACCACACAGAGCTCATCAGCACAGGTAAGCATGCAGTCTGAGAATCAAAAAAGAGCTCCAGCACGGACCGTAGAGGAGGTACTGGATCTGATTGCTATATGGGGAGATGACTGCATGCTAACAGAACTTCATTCCAAAAGACGAAATGAAAAAACATTTGAAAAAATCTCCAAGGCCATGATGGAGGGAGGCCACAACAGAGACTCAGTGCAGTGCAGAGTGAAAGTTAAGGAGCTCAGACAAGCCTACCAGAAAACCAAAGAAGCAAACAGAAGGTCCGGGGCAGGGCCGCAAACGTGCCGCTTCTACATTGAGCTGCATGCAGTTCTGGGGGTGGGGGTCTGCCACCACTATTCCACCCCTGACCATGGATTCCGAGGCGGGGCTAATCTCAGCCATGCCTGAGGATTCTGCGGACGGGGAAGATGAGGAGGAGGAAGAGGAGGATGAGCTTGCAGAGAGCACACAGCACACCGTTCTCCCCAACAGCCAGGACCTTTTTCTCAGCCTGATGGAATTACCCTCCCAGCCCTCTCAAGGCAGTATCCCAGACAATGAAGCCACGGAAAGGATCTCTGGTGATTGTACCACTGTAAGTATAAAACATGGTTTAAAAGCAAGCGTTTTTTAATGATTAATTTGCCCTGAGGACTTGGGATGCATTCATGGCCACTACAGCTACTGGAAAAGTCTGTTAACATGTCTGGGGATGGAGCAGAAATCCTCCAGGGACATCTCCATGAAGCTCTCCTGGAGGTACTCCAAAAGCCTTTGCAGAAGGTTTCTGGGCAACACAGCCTTATTCCGTCCTCCATGGTAGGACACTTGACCACGACATGCATGTAGCAAGTAATCTGGTATCATTGCATGACAAAGCCTGGCAGCGTATGGTCCTGGTGTTTGCTGGCATTCAAGCAACATCCATTCTTTATCTTGCTGTTATCCTCAGGAGAGTGATATTGTTCATGGTAACATGGTTGAAATATGGGAATTTAATTAAGGGGACAGAGGTGGCCATTCCTACTGGGCTGTTTGTCTGCAGCTGAAAAAAATCCTTCCCTGCAGTTAGCCAAGTGGGGGGTGGGGAGGGGGTGATTGGCGCTGAGCTTTTTCGCATTTGGCTAGCAGGGATCTTCCCTGATATCAGCCACACGGATGTGTGCGTGTGTGTGTGTGTGGCTAACAGGGATCTTCCATGATACCAGCCACGTGGTGGGGGAAGGGGTAAAGCGATTGTCCGAGAGAATTGGATGGTAGGGGGGAAGTTTAGTTTCTGCTGCTGCACTTTAACAGGAAAGACGCAGCACTCAATGGGCTTTGCTTGGTATTTGAGAAAGGAAGGCGCTGGATATATGAAGGCTGCAGAAGCCGAAAGACAATGGCTTATCATGGCTGCATGCAAGCCGAATTCTATTGCCCAGACCTGCGTCTGTGATCTCTAACACCAAAGCCGCAGGCACTCAATATTAAGATGCAAAATGCGACCTTGTACTGAAATCACATGTGCTATGTGATGTGAATAGTGTTGTTCACTGTGAAAGAGTATAAGCATTGTTCTGTAAAATGTATCTTTTTAAATACTTCTCTCCCTTTTTTCCCTCCCTCATGCAGCTGCACATTTTTCAGGCCTCCCTCCTCCATCCCGAAGGCTATCTCACATAAGGCGGCAAAAAAAAAGGACGTGAGACAAAATGTTCTCGGAAACCATGGAAGTGACCCGCAATGAAAGAGCTCATCTGAATGAGTGGAAGGACCTGGCATCAAAGTACAGGAATGATGCCAGTGACCGTGGGGACAGGAGGGACGAACATGAGGACAGGAGAGACAAACATGAGGAGAGGAGAGACACTTGAGATGAGAGGTGGCGGCAGGAAGATCAGAGGAGGCATGATGCAACGCTGGGGCTGCTGCGTGATCAAACTGACATGCTCCGGCATCTGGTGGAGTTTCAGGAACAGTAACAGGATCACAGAGTGCCGCTGCAGACCCTATATAACTGCCTTCCCCCCTCCCCAAGTTCCATAGCCTCCTCACCCACACGTGTAAGAACACATGGGGGGGAGGCTCCACGCACCCGCCCACTCCACCCCAGTGGACAGCCCAACCAAAAGGCCGTCATTATTTTGAACTTTTTTCGTGGCCTTTTCCTTCCCTCCTATCCTTCTCCCAAACCCCACCGGGGTACCTTGTCAGTTCTCTCCCTCTTTTTATAATCAATTAAGAAAGAATACATGATTTTTAAATGATAGTGACTTTATTTCCATAGAAAGCAAGCTGTGATCAAAGGGGGAGGGTGGATTGCTTACAGGGAATGAGTCAATCAGTGGGGTGGGTTTTCATCAAGGAGAAACAAGCACAACAGTCACACCGTACCCTGGCCAGTGATTAAACTGGTTTTCAAAGCTTTTCTGATGCGCAGCACTTTCTAGTATGCTCTTCTAATCGTCCTGGTGTCTGGCTGCGTGTAATCAGCGGCCAGGTGATTTGCCTCAGCCTCCCACCCCGCCATAAAGGTCTCCCCCTTACTCTCACAGAGATTGTGGAGCACACAGCAAGCAGCAATAACAATGGGGATCTTGGTTTGGCTGAGGTCTGAGTGTGTCAGTAATGTGCGCCAGTGTCCCTTTAAACATCCAAATGCACATTCTACCACCATTCTGCACTTGCTCAGCCTGTAGTTGAATAGCTCCTGACTACTGTCCAGGCTGCCTGTGTATGGCTTCATGAGCCATGGCATCAAGGGGTAGGCTGGGTCACCCAGGATAACTACAGGCATTTCACCATCCCCAACTGTTATTTTCTGGTCTCGGAAGTAATTCCCTTGCTGCAACTGTTTAAACAGAGTAGTGTTCCTGAAGACGTGAGCGTCATGAACCCTTCTCGGCCATCCCATGTTGATGTTGGTAAATGTCCCTTGTGATCCACCAGTGCTTGCAGCACCATTGAAAAGTACCCCTTTCGGTTTATGTACTCGCTGGCTTGATGCTCCGGTGCCAAGATAGGGATATGGGTTCCATCTATCGCCCCACCACAGTCAGGAAATCCCACTGCAGCAAAGCCATCCACTATGACCTGCACATTTCCCAGAGACACTACCTTTCGTAGCAGCAGCTTAGTGACTGCTTTGGCTACTTGCATCACAGCAGCCCCCACAGTAGATTTTCCCACTCCAAATTGATTCCCGACTGACCGGTAGCTGTCTGGTGTTGCAAGCTTCCAGATGGCTATCACCACTCGCTTCTCAACTGTGAGGGCTGCTCTCATCTTGGTATTCTGGCGTTTCAAAGCAAGGGAAAGCAAGTCACAAAGTTCCATGAAAGTGTCCTTATGCATGCGAAAGTTTCGCAGTCACTGGGAATCGTCCCACACCTGCAACACTATGTGGTCCCACCAGTCTGTGCTTGTTTCCCAGGCCCAAAATCAGTGTTCAATGGCTAGAACCTGCCCCATTATCAGCATGATCTCCAACACGCCGGGGCCCGCGGTTTAAGAGAATTCTGTGTCCATGTCCTCATCACTCTCGTCGACTCTCTGCCGTAGCCGCCTCCTCCTTGCCTGGCTTTGCAGGTCCCAGTTCAGCATAGACTGCACGAGAATGCGCAAGGTATTTACAATGTCCATGATTGCTGTCTTGAGCTGAGCAGGCTCCATGCTTGCCATGGTATGCCGTCTGCACAGTTCACCCAGGAAAAAAGGCACAAAACAGTTGTCTGCCACTGCTTTTATGGAGGGAGGGGTAAGGCTGTACCCAGAACCACCAGCAACAATGTTTTATGCCCCATCAGGCACTGGGATCTCAACCCAGAGTTCCAATGGGTGGGGGAGACTGCGGGAACTATGGGATAGCTACCCACAGTGCAACGCTCTGGAAATCCACAGTAGCCTCGGTAATGGACGCACACTGCCAAATTACTGTGCTTAGTGTGGCCGCGTGCACTCGACTTTATACAACCTGTCTCAAAAAACCAGTTTCTGTAAAATCGCAATAATCCCGAAGTGTAGACATACCCAAAGTGCCTTAACCACTGGGCTATGGGATAGCTTGAAGTGGGCTCCCTCACTGTTTCCTCTTGAAGCCATTGGAGCAGGGAGACTGGATCCTGGCTTCCCCACCTCCTAGGGGTGGGCTCTAGCTACCAGGCTACAGAGTCTTTGGGCCAAAGAGGGAGCAAGCATGGGAAAGACTCTGTAGCATGGTGGTTAGAGCCCTCCCCTGGGTGGTGGGAAACTGAGCAGCCAGTCCCCCTGCTCCAATGACATTTTAAAAATTGTTTCTTCATGGTGCAGCAGCTTCAACAGGAGAGACAGAGGAAGCTCCAGATCAGAATGTTTTGCAGCCCAGATTAGGGCACACAACTAAGAAGTAGCAGAGCCCCTTTCAAACTCCTCAGATAATGGGGGGACTTGAACCTAGTGTCTCCTTCATTCCAGGTAAGTACACTAAGAACTGGGTTGAAAGTTATGAGGGAAGTCCTCTTTTCCCACACTGTTTTGTGTGAGATCACCTATGGGGCCTGGACCCAGTAGGCAAGTTCTGAGAACACCTGCCAGATTGAGCCCTGCAGGCGAGTTAGGCAGCCAAACACTTAGCTTCCTCTGGTTCATTCATTGATCTATAAAGCTTAGGTGTCCAGACTCCTGGTGCAGGGCATCAGTGTGCATGCACAGAAGCAGGAATATAGGCACCTAGTCAATTTCACGGGAAAAATTTAGGCAAACAGAGAATTCAAGCACCTAGAGGGTTAGATGGCAGCTGAGTGGGCCCTTTGTGAATCCCAGTAGGGCCTGATTCTGGCATTTAGGCCCCTAAAGTGGCAGTTCAGAGCCCATGTCCTTTTATGAATCCAACCCTTAGTGTGGAAACCAACTGGTCATGAACTCCCAGAATAATACAATGATTAACAGGGTTAAAGTGGGAATATTGAGTAGGACTACAGTTGATACTGGTGATCAGCTCATCACTGCAAAAGTGTAACCCCTGCTGGCACCACTCCATGCCTACCCAAGGCTTGCAGTTTGCGAGAGGCAACATCGTCCCTTGCTCCCCAAACTACACCCACGTAAAAAGGGCATACTGGCCCACGGCCTTCCCCCATTCCAGCGCTGGTGCCCCCCCGCAATTTCTGCAAAGGTTCCAGTGCCCTTAGTTCTAGTTTCCATACTTCAAAAAAAGGAGGAAAATTGAAGAGGATTCAGAAAAGAGCCACACAAGAGATTTGAGGTCTGCCTAACAGTGAAAGATTTAAGCAGCTCAATCTATTTTATCAAAGAGAAGATTAAGAGTGGATTTAACACAAGCCTTAGGTAATTACATAGGGAGAAGATTTCTGATAGTAAATGGCACTTTAACTTTGTGAACAAATGTCATTCTGGATCTGTAAAAGTGGCAGAGTTCTGTGGCACCTTAGAGACTAACAGACATGCTGGAGCATGAGCTTTTGCATACTCCAATATGTTTGCTAGTCTATAAGGTTCCAAGGAACTCTTTGCCGGTTTTGTGAACAAATATATTTCTGAAGATTTCTAAAACAAAGTGGCTGGAAGTTAAAACTAGACAAATTAAGACTGGGGGAAATAAGTTGCAAAACTGTAACAGTGATTGGAATTAGTGCAGGGGCCAGGCCTGCCCCAGAGGGCTGTGTCCTAGGGCTAGGGGGAGGCCTGAAGGGTGATCTCCCACCTCCAGGCAGCCAGTGGCCTGTGCTCCTCACTGCCATGCTGGAGCCTCTGTATTTATTGACAAATAACACTTGCAGAATTTTAAAATATTGTGCACAGAATTTTTAATTTTTTGGTTCAGAATTCCCTCAGTAGCAGCAGATGAAGCAACTCACCAGGATTAGCAGCCCCGCACAAGGCACATCAGGTGTGGGCAGGCAGACTCATCCTAGCAGGGTCCAAGTGTAGAGGAGCTTAATGTGCGGGGATCCAGGTGTGAGGTTCTGAGTAGGGCAATCTGAGTGTGGGTGGCTCTGTGGGGGGTCTGGGTGTGTGTGTAGGGGAATCTGGGTCAATGGGGGCTCATTGGGGGGGTTCTGGGTGCATGGGCAATGGGACCCTGTAGGGGGGTCCAGGTAGGGGGCAGTTAGGGGGCAAGAATCAGGGGTATTGGATGGGTTGGAGGTTCTGAGGGGGGCAGTCAGGGGGAGCGAAAGTGGGAGGGGGTAGATAGGGGGCGGCGGCCAGGCTGTTTGGGCAGGCACTACCTTCGCTACCTGGCCCTCCATACAGTTTTGCAACCCCAATGTGGCCCTCAGGCCAAAAAGTTTGCCCACCCCAATCTAGTCTGACCTCCTGCACATTGCAGGCCACAGAACTTCACCCATCGACTCTTGTAATAGACCCATAACCTCTGGCTGAGTTACTGAAGTCCTCAAGTCATAGTTTAAACACTTTAAGTTACAGAGAATCCGCCATTTACACTAGTTTAAATCTCCAAATGACCTGTGCCCCAAGCTGCAGAAGGCAAAAAAAACCCAGGGTCTCTGCCAATCTGACCATGGGAAAATTCCTTCCTGACTCCAGAGCTGGGCTCTGAAGGCAGCACCCTTCCAGCTTCCTGCAGTTAGAGGAGGTTCCCAGAGGTGGAGGTGGGTAGGATCTCCCCCATGCTTCTGGCTCCAAGCTGCTAATCCACTCCAGGAACAGATAAAGACAGGGGCCCCCAGGAAAAATTGGTGCCCCAGTCCCAGAAGAAGCCCCAGGGCAGAAGCCTCTACCATGTCACCCAAGTCCCAGCAGCAGTTGCAGAGGAAGAAGCCTCAAGTCCGGGCAGCCTGAAGCCCTGGCTGCAGCCGCAGAACAGAATCCCCCAGCCCCGGCTGCCCCGAGCCCCAGCTGGAGCAGCAGGGAGCAGAAGAACAGAACCCAGGCTGCCTCAGCTGCAGCCTATGGGAGTGAAAGCCTCCAGCCTGGCAGGAGCCACTGCAGGAGGAAGCCCCAATCTTGGCGCCTGGAGCTGCAGCAGGAGCTACGGGCGGGGGGGAAGGGAAGCCCAGAGCCCATCTCCAGGGCTGCTGCAGCACAGAAGTGAGCAGGTCCAGCTTTAGGAAGTGCAGGGCCCTATTCGAATAGTTTCGACAGGGCCCCGGCAGGGTTAACTCACCTGACGGCGTTCCAGGTCTTCACTCCAGGTCTTCTGCGGCACTGAAGGGCCTGCTGCCAAAGTGCCGCCAAAGATCCGGAGCAAGTGAAGGACCTACCACCGAAGTGCCGCCGAAGTCCCGGAGCACCGCCAGGTGAGTAAAAATTAAAAAGGTGCCTAAGTTAGGCACTCTTCTTTAGGGTGCAGGGCCTTTTCAGGTGCGGGCGCAGGGCCCTCTTAGGCACAGGGCCTGATTTGGGGGTGTCAAGTATAATTCCCAAATCTGGACCTTAGCGTCCAGGATATGGGGTACTAGCATAAAGTCCTCTAAGCTTAATTACCAGCTTAGATTCTGTAGCGCTGCCACCAATCAGGAATTTTTAGGGCCTGATACCCTCTGGTCCCCCCAAAACCTTCCCAGGGGACCCCAAGACCCAGATTCCTTGAGTCTCACAACAAAGGGAAATAAACCATTCCCTTCCCCCTCCCTTCTTCCTCCCAGCTCCTTCCCACCCTGGGAACACTAGGAGATTGCCTGATTCAGCTTCTTGAATCACCACACCGAGAGGAGTGTTACCTTCCCCCTCACCCAGAGGCAATACAAGCTGCGTGAATATAACACAAAGAGAAAATTTATCCTTCCCTTCTCCCCACCAATTCCCTTGAACCTTAACTAGGAGAAAAAAATCAAATAGGTCTTAAAAAGCAAAACTTTTAATAAAAAAGAAAGAAAAAAGTAAAAGGTTTATCTCTGCACTTTAGATGGTAAAAAGTTACAGGGTCTTTCAACTTATAAACAATAGAAAGAAACTTTCTCCAGCAGAAACACAATTTAAGCTACTTCCAGCAAGTACACATATGCAAATAAGAAAACAAATTAAAAGACTATAACTGCCTTTTTTCTTACTCACAATTCTGAATAGATAAGAGACTGTAGCAGGGAAATTGGCAGAAACCTGGTTGCACCTCTAGTCCCATCCAGGACCCAGAGAGAACAAAGCCAAACCCCAAACCCACAAACAAAGGCTTCCCTCCACGAGATTTGAAAGCATCTTGTCTCCTGATTGGTCCTCTGGTCAGGTGTTTGCAGGTCACTGTTTGTTAACCCTTTATAGGTGAAAGAGACATTAACCCTTAGCTATCTGTTTATGACAGGGGGAATTGGGGGAATCGGACTAAAGCTGGCCCTGGAAGTCAGAGTGTACCACCCTCATTTCTGCATTGCCTCTGGAGGGTGTGGGTGTGATCTCCCTACCAAGAACAGCTGTGCAGAGGAAGGACAATTCCTGTCCCTCCCTAGCGCAGCCGGATTAGCAGCAGCAGAGGAAATCAAACTTCATGGGGGAGGGCTGATTTCATGGTCCATGACACATTTTTCATGGCTATGAAATTGGTAGGGCCCTACTCATAGTTATCCTGTAATTGACCAATATAACCAGGTCTTTCTCCTCATCTGTCACTTCCAACTGATAAATTGCCAGCTTACAGCAAAAATTCTTGTTAGTCTCTCAGTGCAGGACCTTGCACTTTTACCTATTAAATTTCATCCCATTTCTATTATTCCACTTTTCAAAGTCACCCAGATCTTCTATGATATTCTGATCCTCCTCCATACTGCCAATGTCTCCCAACTTTGTGTCATCCGCAAATTTTATTAGCACACTCCCACTTTTTAGTTGGGAATTGGTCCTGCTTTGAGCAGGGGGGTGGATTAGATGACCTCCTGAGGTCTCTTTCAACCCTGATATTCTATGATTCTATGACTTTTGTGCCAAGGTCATTAATTAAAAAAAAAAAGATTGGTCCCAAAATTGATCCCTTAAGAACTCTACTAGTCAGATCACCTTTCTGTATGACCTGTTGTAGTCGCCTTTAACCAGTTCCTTAGCCACCTTTCAATTCTCATATTAATCCTCATCTTCTCCAATTTAACTAATAATTGTGGAATTGAATCAAATGCTGTACTGAAATCAAGATAGATTAGAACTGCTGAATTTCCTTTGTCTAAAATATCAGTTATCATCTCATAGAAGGAGATCAGGTTGGTCTGTCATGATCTACCTTTGTTAAACCATGTTGTATTTTATCCCAATTACCGTTCACTTCTATGTCCTTAACTACTTTCTCTTTCAAAATTTGATCTAATACCTTGCATACAACTGAGGTCAAATTAATAGACCTGTAGTTTCCAGAATCACTTTTTTCCCTTTCTTAAAAATTCCTGCTTTTGGGCTAGAAATTGCATGTGCCAGTTGCTTTAATATTCCGGGTTCAAGATTATCTGGAACCCCCAATTTAATCCCATTAAACTGTTTGAGTGCGACTTCCACCTCGTATGTGGTAATTTTTACTTCCATATCCTCATTCTCATTAGCCACCCTGTAGTCTCCCCTCAGAGTTTGTATCTGTGAGTCTTGAGTTCTCCCTTCAACCTCCTCTCACTTTCCCTGCATCATTTGCTCAAATCCTCTTAGAAACTCAGCCATAGTTTCCACCTGCATCTCCAAACCTCAGATCTCCTCTTCCATCAGCTTTATCAGGCAGCACTCATACAAACAAAGCTGTTTTCGGGTATCTGCTCTAGGATCATGTATTTCCCACAGCTTCCACATCTGGTCATCTTCATTGTCTCTTCCATTGCTTGGGTCACTACCACTGCTACCTCTGTATCTATCATTTCCCTCCCACCTAAGCTCCTGTCACAGAAAACAAAAGCCAAAGCAAAACCAACCAACCAACCAAACACATCACAATCTCTGTCCCAAACTCCCTTTGCAGACTGCCACTCAAACTACCCTGTTTTCAGCACTGTTTGCTGGCTCCTGTGCCACTGGCTGACTGCTTGGCTGCCTTTATAGGCCCCCTAATCAGGGAAGCCCAATCCCCAAATGAGGGCTCTGCCTCTCTCACAGCACACTGTTCCCTACCAGCCTCTGTGAAATGGGGGTGGGAAACACAAAACACACAAAGACTCACTCACTGACTCTGCTTGTCTCCTCCTTTCTCCAACAGAACTCCCACTCATACTCCCCTGTTTTTTGCTCTATTTGCTGGCTTGTGTTCCACTGGCTGGCTGCTTCGCTTCTGTATAGTCTCCGTGCCTAGTCTCACATTGTTAATCTTTATTTAAATAATTCCACTTGAGCTTGTTATTTGACAGTCTCACGGAACAACCTAATCAATATGTTTATGGAAAACAGATCGTCTCAAATTAACTCAATATAATTCTTTGATGAGATCATAAATTTGATTGATAAAGATAATTGTGTTGATGTTATCTACTTTGACTTCTGTCAGGCATTTGATTTAGGCCTGTTCAACACTTTCATTAAGAACACAGAATGGTACAAAATCAACATGGCACACATTAAATAGGTTAAACACTGATTAACTGAAAGGTCTCAAATATACTTATAAAAAATAAATCATCATCAAGTGCAGTGGTTTTTGAACTGCGGGTCGTGACCCAGTACTGAGTCGCAGAATATAAGACACTGGGTCGCGGCAGCTCTGGTTAGCACTGCCAACCAGGCCACGAAAAGTTCCATCAGCAGTGTAGCCCGGCTAAGACAGGCTAGTTCCTACCTGTTCTGGTACCATGTTGCGCCCTGGAAGCAGTCAGCAACAGGTCCGACTCCTATGCGGGGGGAGAGGGGGGGCGCAAAAGGGCTCCATGCTCTGCCTCCACCCCGAGCACCAGCTCTGCACTCCCATTGGATGGTTCCCATCCAATGGCAGCTGGGGGATGTGGTGCCTGCAGGTGATAGCCATGCAGAGTCGCTTGTATGCCTCCACCTAGGAGCAGGACTGGCTGCTGGCTACAGACAGGGCACAACATGGTCTGCAGTGCCAGGACAGGCAGGAAGCCTGCCTTAGCACCCCTGCTGCGCTGCTGACCGGGAACCACGCAAGGTAAGCCCACGCCCCAACCCCATGCTCCAATCCCCTGCCCCAGCCCTAGCCCCCCCCAACCTGGAGCCCCTGCCTGTACCCCGAACTCCTCATCCCTGGCCTCACCCCACAGCCTGCACCCTCAGCCCAGACCCCTGACCCCCCTGCACTCCAACCACCTGCCCCAGTCTGGAGCCCCTCCAAACTCAGAGCCCCCCCCCGTACCCCAAACACATCATCTGTGGCTCCATCCCAGAGCCTGCACCCCCAGCCCAGAGCCATGATCCCCTCCCACACCCTAACCCCCTGCCCCAGCCCAGCACCTCTCCCACACCCTGAACTCCTCATTCCCACCTCCCCTGCAGCCCTCACCCCTGCACCCCAACCCTCTGCCTAGCCCTGATCTCCTCCCACACCCCAAACCCCTCATCCCCATCTCCATTGGGTCATGGATATCAACAATTTTCTTCAACTGGGTTGCCAGAAAAAAAGTTTGAAAATCACTGGTCATGTGGGTATGTTTCTAGTGGAGTCCTACAGGGCCCTATACTATTTAGTATTTTTATCAATGACCTGGAAAAAAACAGAACATCGTCATTAATAAAATTGGCAGGTGATAGAAAGGTTGGAGGATAAATAATGAAGAGGACACATCACTGTTACATAGCGATTGTAGCTGGGAGCAGTCAAACAATATGTCTTTCAATATGGCCAAATGAAAGATCATACCTCTAGGAATAAAAAATACAGGACATAGTTACAGGATGGGGGACTCTATCCTGGGAGTCATGATGGACAGTCAGATGAACATGAACTCCCAGTGCAACACTATGAATAAAAAGGCTAAGGCTGTCCATGGATTTATAAATGGGAGAATCGAAGAGAAGTAACAGGGTAATATTTGGCACTGGTACAACTGCTGTGGGATTACTATATACAATTCTGGTGTCCACACTTCAGAAAGGATGTTGAAACATTGGAGAGGGTTCAGACAACAGCCACAAGTATGATTAAAGGATTGGAAAACATGTTTTACAGTGAGAGACTCAATGAGCTCAATCTATTCAGCTTATCAAAGGGAAGGTTAAGAGATGACATGATCATATAAGCATGATGCTGTAACGCAAAAGAGCACTTGGTAACCCTAATATTCACCACTTCTACTTACTATTGATCAGTGTTTATTGGCTGAAGTTTTTGGGGAATCTACTCATCACAAAAGCTGGTGCATATTCATTTCTCTTTGATGGAGTGGTGAACTAATTTATGAGCTTGCAATGTCGAGTGACTGAAGAGTGCAAGATGGCACATTTCTGGGGTGCAAAGCTGGGACTAGGGATATGTGGGTGTTGCCCTATATGTAATTCAAGCGTGGCTGGGAATAGCACTCTGATATATGTCTAGGAGTGACTTGCATGCTGGAGGCTGGGGTGGCTGGCAGTGTCACCTCCCACAGCACTGCAGGGCATAGTTCCAGACTGGAGAATTAAGAGGGCATAGATGTCCTACAGCCTGGATTGCACCCTGAGAGATGTCACAATAAGTATCTACATGGGGAACAGAAAGTTTATAATGGAGGGCTCTTTAGTCTAGCTGGAATTTTAGAAATTCAGACTGGAAATAAGGTGTCATTTTTTAACATTGAGCATAATTAATCCCTGGGGGAAAAAACGTACAGAAGGTTTTGTGGATTCTCCATCACCGGCAATTTTTAAGTCAAGATTGGATGTTTTTCTAAAAGATTTGCTGCTAGTTCAACCACAGCTATTGGTCTTGAAGCAAGAATTAATTCAGGGAAGTACTGAGGCCTGTGTTATGCTAGAGATCAGACTAGATTATCACAATGGTGTTGTCAGTTGTTGGCTTGCGCATGTGTTCTTTCAGTGTGCTGTCCAGCTCTGCGCAAATGGCTGGTTTAGCAAATCTCGATAGTACTACCCAGTGCTGTTGAATGTTGAAGACTGGAATTCTGTTGCCTTGGTAACACTGTGTAGGCTGCTCATTGCTTCTGTCCTTGAAGATAATGCAGTGTGTTAATTCAGCAGACCTCGGTGTTACTCATAAAGGAGGACCATAGGCACGGTTTGGTGGCAAAGATGCTCGGCCAGGTTTATTGTCAATGAAGAACGGTACCAGCTCCCTGGATCAGTGTCTACAGTGACACTAACACATGTATGCTCATTACAATAGACTCATCTTAGTGAATGGCGAGACTCTCCGCTGCCCCCTAGGCTGGACAAAGGGCTAAGGCACAGTACCCTGACATTTAGAGGCTGAGACAAACAACTGGAATACATAATTTATGCACCAATTTATATATTTTATGACATCTATTTGCTACCTCCTCTTGTTCCTGATATCTTGAATAAAACATCCCTATTCATTGTACTAGATTGAGATGTATCTGTACTAGCTCGAATAAAGTTATGTAAATATCTAGTGCCTAGTACACTAGCCACAACTTTGCCAAGCTCATGTACTGGACAGTGAACTTGTAAGCATCTGCTTTAATACATGGCCTTGGTTCACAGTCTTTGGTTCAGGACTTAGATCTTGCACCAGGTCCAGTGCTCCAGGGGCTCTCTCTCTTTTGGCCCTAAAATCTATAAATCTACTCCCTACAAAAGTGATATTCAATTAGCTCTACCTGCAGGCCGATTTGAGAATTCTATGACAAGAGGCAGAAGTCTGACAAAAAAGTTCAGCTGCCAATAAAGACCTTAATTAAAACATAAGTATTAGTGTTTCTATCTTTTAACAAAGTTTATAAATCAACATTATTACCTATGTTTGTGGCAATCTTTAATGGGAGAGATGACAGCGACAATCTCTGGCAAACTTTGTGAAGAGTGGTTTGTAGGAGGTCAGGGCAACGTGCATGCACTGGTGAAGACACTCGTCCGTCAGGTGATTGTGGTGTTGGTTTTTTATACTGGTCATGGTAGAAAATCAAGATTTGCAGAGTTATGTTGATCTGAACATTGTTAAAAGATAGTTGGCTAGATTCTGGCTATTCTGAAACTGGTCAGCATATTGAGTTGAGAAATCCCAAAGTCTCACTTCTCTGAATTTGCCTTCAAGACATCTGAGCCCTGGAGCTTTACAATTTCTAATTGAAAGGCACCCTCATCAGTTAAATCAAGACTGTTCTTTGCTTCAGAAGGGCAAGGTCCATTGGCAGAGACAACAAATGGATCTCAAACAAATAAAAGCTAATTGTTTGGAATTTTAAAATTCTCAAATCACATTTTAAAAATTTTCATCAGAATGTTTAGGAATTCTTGCACTGTTTTCATCAAAGTTTCATTTGTCGCAACAACATGCAATGTGGGAAAACACGTTAAGTGTGTCTGAAAGATTTCAAGATTCCTCTAAAAGGCACATTGTAAGGGGTCCCCTGTCAGGCAAGGGGTCGCTCTTCGCCCTCCGGGGCACCTGGGAACCAGGCCGCCTCACTACACAGCGAGCCATTCGGTCTATAAATCTATAAAGTCCAAGCCCTGGCTCAGGGCAGGGCAACAAACCAGATGCAGGGCTCAGACCCTCAGGCAGGGGCTGAGCAAGCAGTTCAGGTTGGCAGGTCTATAAAGCCCAAACCCTGGCTCAGGGTGGGGCAACAAGCACAGATACAAGGCTCAGACCCTCAGGCAGTGGCTGAGCAAGCAGTTCAAGTCTGTAAGAAAGGTCCCCTCAGGCTAGGGAGAGGGGGAATCTGCCACCCCTGGAAGGCAGGGGGAAATGCAGGCTCTCCCACTCCACTGCGTCCCAGCCCAGGGCCCTAATAGTGGCAGGCAGTCTGCTGCTGTGTCAGTGGGGATCCTGGCCGCAACACGCTGACATTGGCTCTGGTAGTGGCGCAGCCAGACTGGGGTCAGCTACCCCCAGGCCACTTCCATTCTCCCCCTCATCGGGTACTTGATTCGTTGTGGTGCCAACTGGGGTGTCCACCACCATTGGCTCCGCAAGGTGAGTGTCTCCGGGCGGACTCGACGGGTCCTCGGGGTAGGTGGCCACCAGCGGGCTCGGCTCCTCCTCCGGGTAGCGGGAGCGGGGCAGGCTCGGCCAGTCCTCCTCCGGGTAGCAGGAGTGGGGCAGGCTCGGCCAGTCCTCCTCTGGGTAGCGGGAGCAGGGCAGGCTCGACCAGTTCTCCTCTGGGTAACGAGCGGCCTCCTGCTGCCTCCCCAGTGGGAGCTCGGTTGTGGGCATCCAGCCTTTCTGATGGCTGGTCCCTCACTGAGCTCGGAGGGCCCGCCTTTGTACTTACGGGTCAGCGCTTGGCCTCTTGCGGGGAAGGCTCAGGGCACTGTATCTCTGACCAGTCTGGCTTCCGGCTGGGCTCTTCACCCTCCAGGGCGCCTGGGAACCAGGCCGCCTCACTACACACATACTTTTTCAAACAGATCCTCCACTCTGCTTGAACAGCCATGGAGCTGCAAGTTGCGGGAATTCAAGTGACTAGTAATATCACACAGAAAAGCGACGCGTGACATAGAGGGGATATTATTCATAATTTCTAGAAACTTGAAAGCTTTGTTGGTCTTGTGATTTAAAAGAAATTCAATTATTTCTTTTTGAAGCACACCAAACATGTGCCCCCTACTAAACCGGTGAATATCATTGTGCTGCAACAAGTCATTGTATTTGTCTGAAATGTCTTATAAAAGAGCTTTAAAAAGATGATGTTGCAAGCTAGAAATTGAGTGTATGTAGTTCATTAATCTCATCACAATACCTGTTGGGTTTTTTTCAAGTCACTAGACAATTTACAACACAGAACAGTCTGGTGAATCATAGAATCATAGACGATTAGGGTTAGAAGAGACCGCAGGAAGTCCAATCCCCTGCTCAAAGCAGGACTGACACCAACTAAATCATTCCAGCCAGGGCTTTGTCAAGCAGGGCCTTAAAAACCTCTAAGGACAGAGATTCCATCACCTCCCTAGGTAACCCATTCCTGTACTTCATCACCCTTGCTGCCCTCTGCTGGACTCTCCAATTTGTCCACGTCCCTTCCGTAGTGGGGGGAACAAAACTGGATGCAATACTCCAGATGTGGCCTCAACAGGGCCAAATAGAGGGGAATAATCACTTCCCTCGACCTGCTGGCAATGCTCCTACGTATACAGCCCAATATGCCGTTGGCCTTCTTGGCAACAAGGGCACACTGCTGAATCATATGCAGCTTCTCGTCCACTGTAATCCCCAGGCCCTTTTCTGCAGAACTGCTGCTTAGCCAGTCGGTCCCCAGCCTATAGCAGTGCATAGGATTCTTCCTTCCTAAGTGCAGGACTTTGCACTTGTCCTTGTTGAACCGCACCAGATTTCTTTTGGCCCAATCCTCCAATTTCTCTAGGTCACTCTGGACCCTATCCCTACAATCCAGCATATCTTTCTCTCCCACCAGTTTAGTGTAGTCTGTGAACTTGCTGAGGGTGCACTTCATCCCATCATCCAGATAATTAATAAAGATGTTGAACAAAACCGGCCGCAGCACTGACCTCTGGGGCACTCCGCTTGATACCAGCTGCCAACTAGACATGGAGCCGTTGATCACTACCAGTTGAGCCTGACAATCTAGCCAGCTTTCTATGCATTTTATAGTTCATTCAGCCAATCCATACTTTTTAAACTTGCTTGGGTAATGACACTGCTGAATGATGTGACACTTGCTGTAGTGACACTGCTGAATGATGCAGTGTAGAAAAGTTAGTGTATCCCTGCCAAATGTGAAGCAAAACCCTTCTCTTTCCCTGTCATGGAAGGCAACTTTGTCTGTAACAAGCAAGTTTACTTTTTGCAGATCTAAACCACTTTTTTTCAAAAAAAGCCCTTTACCTTTCCAAAAATGATCTGTCCTGTGGTGTAGGTTTCTCATTGTGATGTAAGCACAGTCTGAATGAGCTCTCCCCTGACATCTTGTGATGAGCTGTTGAAAGAGGACTTCAGGAGCTGATCTTGTTTGCATGGGCACACCCACCATGCCTAGGTGCTCAGCATGATGGGATTGCTTGCCCAAATGATCATTTTTCATAGAATCATAGAAGATTACAATTGGAAGTAACCTCAGGAAGTGATCTAGTTCAACCCCCTGCTCAAAGCAGGACTGACACCAACTAAATCATCCCAGCCAGGGCTTTTTCAAGCCTGGCCTTAAAAGCCTCTAAAGATGGAGATTCCACTACCTCCCTAGATAACCCTTTCCAGTGCTTCACCGCCCTCCTAATGAAATAGTTTTTCCTAATATCCAACCTAGATATTGGGATATTTTGGTTGGTGTTGGATCCCCAGTCTCCTTGTTATTGAGACAGGAGTTATAAAGTGTTGTTATCCTGGTTGTGTGAACCAATGGTAGCAGAACTGTGCTTGGTGTACCCTGATTGAGGGACTCACCCTCAACTAAACAGCACTCATTAGGCAGAGGACATGGGTTCCAAAGCCCAGTGAGTTCAGAGAGGGTGGGGGACTGCTATTCATGCCTGGTGGTGTGGGCCCTGGCTAAGGGCCCCAGACACTATTTGATTCTTCCTCTCATGACTGTGTAAAAACTGATTAAGATTCAACGGAGAGTCTTGCTACACCCTGCAGAGCTGAAATCACTGATACCTAGGTCTAAGCATTAGACCTGCTTTGACACAGTGTCTCTGACGCAAGAGACTGCCCAGTGTTAACCAGCAGTGAGGCTCCCCCACTAACAGCTAAAATCACTGAAAGTGGTATTAAATGGTGGGACCTGAAGACATCTGGCTGATGGGCTGGCAGAGAAGCACGGAGCACTGATCAGCCTGTAGGATGGCTGGCAAAGAGGAGCAGTGAGCGAATGCCCAGGTAGCTGAGCGAGTAACGTGCCTTCTTACCTCCCTTCACCGAGGATGAGAGGTGAGCTCTTCAGATGCACCTCTGAACTCTAGGTCTGCACTGACCAAGGACAACAATTGTGAGTGGGGTGCAGAGAAGGGATGCTGGATTTAAGAAACTAAGGGAAAAGGACATTGTCCAGCTTTCTTGGGGGGGGTCTTTTGCTCATAGTTTATGTTTATGAACCTTGTTTGTGGTGTTTTCTCAATTTAATGCCAGGTTACTTCCCTTCTTTCATTAAAAGTTTATATTTGCTATACTCAGACTCTGGGCTTATGAGAGGGGAAGTATTGCCTATTAGAGGTGCCCAGGGAGTGGTGTGTAATTGTCCCAGGTCACTGGGTGGGGGCTCAAGCCAGTTTTGTGTTGTATTGTTGTGAAGGAACCCATAGATACTGAACCTGTCCCTTGTTGCTGCTGACTCTGACCGGCAGAAGGGTTAGAGTATTAAGCACAAAATTTCTTCCTTGAAAATTTCTCCATCATAAACTCTAACAAACCGCAATAACTGGGCAGTGTCATGTAAATCGCTTGAATTGTCCACTGCGAGGGTATTTTTTACATCAGAAAGCAATACTGACAAACAATCCTTGTAAACTACCTCCATTCTTTACACTCCCATGGAATCAGACAGGGAAACTTGCTTCACACGGTTCACAATGACATCTCTGTTTTTATCTCCAGCAAAAAGCTCCTCCAGCATTTCCAATGTGCATTCCTTCACAAGCTCAGCATCCAGCAGAGGGTTTTTCTTTTTAGCTAGTATCCACATTAAAAGAGAAGCAGCTGCTGCTTTTCCCTGTGCAGTAACTGATATTGTGAGAACGACATCTGAAGTGTGATACGAAGATTTGCAGTTTTGTCACATCTTGCAACACTGTCGGGAGGATAGGCCATGTTCAAATTACAGTGCTTTGATTCAAAGTGGTGCCTCACCTTGATGACCTTACAGATGAATACCGTGGTTTGGCATATTAAACATAAAGGTTTTGCATATAAATGGCGCGGCATAACAAAAAAGAAAACTCTCTGTCCAGTTTGGGTTAAAAACTCAGCTTTTATTGTTGAGTTTGCAACATTTACTCCCACTTGCATTCATTTTTTGCTCCATTTCTATCACTAATGAAAAAATGCGTGGTGGCCTGGGCCAACCTTAGTGAAAATGGTGTCCTGGGTGTATTTGTATTTTGGCATCCTTTGTCATAAATCTAAAGGGAAGGGTAACAATCTTTATGTATACAGTAACATAAAATCCCTCCTGGCCAGGGGTATAGAATCCCTTTACGTGTAAGGAGTTAAGAAGCTCAAATAACCTGGTACCTGGTTGACACCTGACTAAAAGGAGCAATAAGGAAAGAAGACACTTTCAAATCTGGGTGGAGGGGTATGACACAGTAGGGAGTGACCTGGGAATGTCGACTAGTTTTACCGGAACTGTCTGCATGGGGGAGAGGGAGTGAGATGGCTGCAGTAGAGTTTTCAGTTTTGGAATGGCTGGGGATTGGAGGGAACTCCAAGGCTGGGGTCTAAGATCCCTCCCCTCCAGAAGGACCTGACTAAGGGGTCCTGTTTTTGCCTACATGCTCTGGTTTGGACTGTGTTCCTGTCGTCTAATAAACCTTCTGTGCTATTGTCTGGCTGAGAGTCATGGTGAATTGCAGGAAGGCGGGGGTACAGGGCCTTGTCTCCCCCAAACTCCATGATGCGGGGGGAGAGGTTTTGTTTGGGCTCTCTTCGTTTATTCCCTCGCTGGAGGGAGAGAGAGACCAGACAGGAAAAAAACATCTCCTAAAAACATACCTGAAATGAGCATCTAAAATTACAGAAATTGTAAGGTAAGGCAAGAAAATGCATTAGATTATCTTCTGTTTTATCTCTTGAATTTTCCCTATGCTAAGAACGAGTTTTATTCCTGTTTTTTGTAACTTTGAAGCTAAGCCTAGAGGGGAATCCTCTGTGTTTTAAATCTTTTTATTTACCTTGTAAAGTTACCTTCCATTTTAATTTTGCAAGCGTGTTTCTTTTACTTTTTAAAAAATAAAATCCTTCTTTTAAGAACCTCATTGATTTTCAGTGTCCTAAAAGCCCAGGGGTTTGGTCTGTGCTCACTTTGTAACCAATTGGTTAGTGTGTTATTCTCAAGCCTCCCCAAGAAAGGGGGTGAAGGGGTTTTGGGGAATATTTGGGGGAAACAGGGACTCCAAGTGGCCTCTTTCCTGGATTTTTGTGTAAATCACTTGGTGGTGGCAGTTATACCATCCAAGGACAAGGAAACAATTTGTGGCTTGGGGAAGTTTTAACCTAAGCTGGTAGAAATAAGCTTAGAGCGTCTTTCATGCAGGTCCTCATATCTGTATCCCAGAGTTCAGAGTGGGGAGGGAACCCTGACACCCTTTGAGTTCAGCCCCAAGCAGCGGGGCTTGGACCGGCAGCACCAAGCAGCAGGCATAGGTGTAGTTTGACTTCTATATTTGGAAGTACAGGACCAGTGGGGCTCAGGCCATCCCAGCATGGCAGGGCCCAGGGATGGAGCACCACCTTCACCCCCAACTCACCTCAGCAGGCCACCCAGCCTATCTGGGTTGGGAGGGCACAACCAAAAATTGTAACTCAAAAAGTCTGAAAATCACTCAGTGTGCAGGGAGGAGTTATCTAGGGACTGTGTGCAGGCAAGGGTGTAGCTTAGGATGCCAGCAGGCGGTAGTTAGGGGCTGTTTGCCAGGAGAGGTGTAGCTAAGGGTGCAGGCAGCGGGTAGCTAGGGGCTGCTTGCTAGGAGGGGTGTAGCTCAGAGTGCAGAGAGGGTCATAGCTCAGGGTGCAGGGAGGGGCTGTGTTTTAGGGGATGCTGCTGCTGCGGGGTCCAGCTGTGCCCTTGGTCCTTAGCTGTCACAGTGCGGGCAGCTCTGCTCCTTGTGGCTGTGTGCATGCTAGCCAGGCTGGTCATTACCCAGCCCACACGGGGAAACTGACTTGGTTGCACGGAGCGCTTGGTGTCACTGTTTGTGGCCCTCCCCCTGGATATTCCTGTGTCCCCCTACGGTCTCGGACCAGCCCAATATCCCTCTAGGGGGCACAGAAGAACATTTGCAGGGAGGCAAGTGGTGATGCAAGGTGCTCTCTGCATCTAGATCAGTTTCCCCAAGTGTGCTATGCTGTGAGGCATCTCAAGCTGCCTTATTTTTTAAAGATGAGCTGGAGGGCCACACAAGAAGTCTTGGAGGGCCACATTTGGCCTGCAGGACACCTACTGAGTATCACTGCAATAGAAGGCTTGATGTAGCCAGGAAAATTTGTTGACGCTGGAACTCCCTAACCCAAGAGTGATGCAGTCTGAACAGATATTTGGAAGATCATTAAGATTATTAAACAGCAAAGGAGAAAACACCCCTTCTGCTGAAAATATAGAACACCATAATTAACACCAGTCTCAAACAAATACGTCCTGTCAACAGAGAACATCCACACCTCAGTGTGCAGATTTCTGTTCTTGTGAATCTAAACTCTGGAATTTTTCTTTCTTTCTTTTAGCTTTTTGTTCTAATTCCGAACAGAAACAAATTCACCATGGAATAAAAATTGCATTTTTGACCAGCTCTAGAAACAAGAGCACTGCTGTGATGTACCGTATACATTAGCAATCACTAGCTGCATTGTTCAGTAGGCTAGCAAGTCCGTGCTCTACATTGTTCTGACTGTGTCATGGTGGAAGGTGGTACAAACATCCTCAATGTCACTCTCAAACAAACAACAGCATAGCTGACAAAACCTCCATTACACACATATGAGGCTGTTACTTTTATAGTTCCACATTATACATGCTTTTCAATTATCAAGGGAGGGTGACCTAAATTCATGCAGTTTGTGAGAGATCTGTTCCAATCTCTGACAGGCACTCCATTCTCACATTCTATTATTCCTATTTCTCAGAATGGCTAGTGAACACCATATCACTTTATGCATTTACATTCTTCCTTTATCAAACTGAAAATGGTGTCCCAGAACCTGTTAGGGTTTGTTTTTACAAGTAATGCAAAAAAGAGAGTCTGGGAAGTACCTCTGAGTCAGAAATATTGCCATTCAACACCTCGATATCAGGGTCCCTCCAATCCTCAGTGACTGATGAGATGTAATTGTCCGTTAAAGCATCCCAAACCCTGAAAGAAGAAAAACATGTTAACAGCTGCCAGGTGGGGCCAACCCTGCCTAAAGGATAGAAGGACTCACCTCAAGAAATAATTGTCTCAGCATGCTCTTTTCAAAACAGCCCTGAAACAACATTCATAGATTTTAAAGCCAGAAAGGACAATTTTGATAATTTAGTCTGCCCGCCTGCATAACACAGGCCAGAGAACCTCAGCCAATAAATTCTGCATCAAACCCATAACTTCTGTTTGAGCTATGGCATATTTTTAGAAAGATATCCATTCTTGATTTGAAAACTTCACAGATTGAGAAACCAATTGTTGATTACCTTCGCTGTTAAAAAAATAAGTGTCTTATTTCTAGTCTAAATTTGTCTAGCTTCCACTTCCAACCTTTGGACTTTTGTCTACTAGTTTAAGGAGCCCTCTGCTCTCAGAAATCTCTTTCCCCTGCAGGTACTTGTAGACGGTGATCAAGTTACCTCTTAACCTTCTCTTGTATAGACTAAATAGATTAATGTTCTTTAGTCTCCTATTACAACACAGGGATTCCAGACCTCAGATTATTCTTATAGCTCTTTTCTGAACCCTTTCCAATTTTTCAACATTAAAGAGACAAGACCATGAAGGAAATGGAAATACCAGTGCACCATCTACTACATTCTGTGTGGCTGAATGACCAAAGCAGCAGCAAAATCAGCTCCTTCAGAACAAGGATTTAACAGCCAAGCTCAACATGATAAATTGCAGCAATTAATGCAATCTCTGACACCACTCCCTCTAGATCCAGCCAAAAATCAGCTACTAACAAGAGGATTTTTAAGTATTAAGAGTTTTGCAGCACAGGTGAAACTATTACAGAGAGCTCTCTTTAGCCAAACGGACTGGTAGTTACAGTCTGCTCAAAAAGGAATGAGGGGAAAAAATAGCACTTTAGCCCAAACAAAATGGCTGCAGCCAGATACCAGGTCCAAGGCACTGAAGCAACAGAATCAACAACTACCACTACTACCATGATGGTCATAGGGATAGTAGAAGTAATTGATTAAAATATGATGATTGTGATAGGGAAAAAATGGGAAAGAGGCAATCTGTTTCTCACTGCAAGGTATTCTGGATGGCCAGCAACAATGACACATGGACTGAACTTCAAGGGGCGCTGAGATAGGGAATGACTGTGGCTCACCCCAACCCCCAGACAATTCTTTGAATTCTGGCTTTCCTCCTTGCTATCTACTTTTGAAAACAAATGTAAATTGAAAACACAGTAGGCCACCCCCCTCCAGCAGATAATGATTGACCATGCTCTATTGTAATTAGACTGCATAACTATAAGAATAGACAAGCAATTTCAGCAGGTCATTTACGAAGAAAGAGGATGGTCTCTTTTGCCTCTGTCTTGTCTGGAGATCTAGCTATATATGTGCTGTATGCATAAAACACAGGAGGCTCACTGAAACATGAGAATGTGCACAGCATAGTTAGAACATTCAGAAAATTAATAGGGAAGTGTTTAACTAGCACTAGGCACAAATAAATGGTGATTTTCTGAGATTTATAACTCAGACAAATCTGGGTAGATTTTCAAGAGTGCAACACCTTTGACCTATGAACTGACCCTTGCCAAATTTCAAACCTCTGTTAAAAACAATGGAGACAAGAGAGCTGTTCACGGAAATGGTTGGGAAAATATTTAACATTGCCAAATCAACTTATTCTTCTATAATCTTGTTTTCAGAAACAACTGAATCATTTTTTGCTGAAACTTTTTTAAAAAAAATCAATCTTGGCACAGATCCAGAGTAGAAATTTTCAGCCTGAATCATTAAAGTTTGGCAAAGTTATAAGTAAATGAAAACAGAGGTTTCAACAAAAAGTGCTAAACAACTTTATCTACTGCTATTGCTACTGTTCTACCAATAATAATACCAAGAGGTAAATAGTGGTGTGCTGTGACCAGTGTTCAATATATTTATAAATGATCTGGAAAAGGGGGTAAACAGTGAGGTGGCAAAGTTTGCAGACAATACAAAATTACTCAAGATATTTAAATCCAAAACAGACTGTGAAGAGTTACAAAGGGATCTCACAAAACTGAATGATTGGGCAACAAAATGGCAGATGAAATTCAATGTTGATAAATGCAAAGTAATGCACATTGGAAAACATAATCCCAACTGTATACACAAAATTAACGGATCTAAATTAGCTATTACCACCCCAGAAAAGATCTTGGAGTCATTGTGGATAGTTCTTCAAAAACATCTGCTCACTATGCAGCGGCAGTCAAAAAAGCTAACAGAATGTTATGACCTGTTAGGAAATGGATAGATAAGTCAGAAAATATCATAATGTCACTATATACGCCCATGGTACATCCACACCTTGAATACTGTAGGCAGTTCTGGTTGCCCCATCTCAAAAAAGATATATTAGAACTGGAAAAGGTACAGAGAAGGGCAACAAAAATGATTAAGGACGTGGAACAACTTCCATATGAAGAAAGATTAAAAAGACCAGGACTTTTCATCTTGAAAAAGAGATGACTAAGGAGGTATATGATAGAGGTCTATAAAATCATGAATAGTGTGGAGAAAGTGAATAAGGAAGTGGTCTTTACTCCTTCACATAACACAAGAATGATGGGTCACCCAATGAAATTAACAGGCAGAGATTTAAAAGAAGAAAAAGAAAGTACTTCTTCACACAATACACAGTCAACCTGTGGAACTCATTGCCAGGAGATATTGTGAAGGTCAAAATTATACTAGAGTTCAAAAAAGAATTACATAAGTTCATTGAGGACAGGTCCATCAATGGCTATTAGCCAAGATAGTCAGGAACACAACCCCATGCTCTGGGTGTCCCTAGCCAGGGCTGCCCAGAGGATTCAGGGAGCCTGGGGCAAAGCAATTTCGGAAGCCTCTTCCATTAAAAAAAAGTTGCAATACCATAGAATACTATATTCTTGTGGGGGCCGCTCCGGGGCCCGGGACCAGGGGCAAATTACCCCACTTGCCTTCCCCCCTCTGGGCAGCCCCGTCCCTAGCCTCTGACTGCCAGAAACAGGAGTGGACAACAGGGTATGGATCACTTGATGATCTGGAAGATGTTATGGATTGCACCTTCAGCAAGTTTGCAGCTGACACTAAACTGGGAGGAAGTAGATACACTGGAGGGTAGGGATAGGATACAGAGGGACCTAGAGAAAATAGAGGATTGGGTCAAAAGAAATCTGATGAGGTTCAACAAGGACAAGTGCAGAGTCCTGCACTTAGGATGGAAGAATCCCATGCACTGCTACAGACTAGGGACCGAGTGGCTAGGCAGCAGTTCTGCAGAGAAGGACCTAGGGGTTACAGTGGAAGAGAAGCTGGATTTGAGTCAACAGTATGCCCTTGTTGTCAAGAAGGCTAACAGCATTTTGGCCTGTATAAGTAGGAGCATTGCCAGCAGATTGAGGGACGTGATCATTCCCCTCTGTTCGGCATTGGTGAGGCCTCATCTGGAGTACTGTGTCCAGCTTTGGGCTCCACACTACAAGAAGAATGTGGAAAAATTGGAAAGAGTCCAGCAGAGGGCAACAAAAATGATTAGGGGGCTGGAGCACATGATTTATGAGGAGAAGCTGAGGGAACTGGGATTATTTAGTCTGCAGAAGAGATGAATGAAGGGGGATTTGATAGCTGCTTTCAACTACCTGAAAGGGGGTTCCAAAGGGGATGGATCTAGGCTGTTCTCAGTGGCAGCAGATGACAGAACAAGGAGTAATGGTCTCAACTTGCTTTGGGGGAGGTATTGGTTGGATATGAGGAAAAGTTTTTCTCTAGGGTGGTGAAGTACTGGACTAGGTTACCTAGGGAGGTTGTGGAATCTCCTTCCTTAGAGGTTTTTAAGGTCAGGCTTGACAAAGCCCTAGCTGGGATGATTTAGTTGGGTCTGGTCCTGCTCTGAGCAGGGGGTTGGACTAGATGACCTCATGAGGTCCCTTCCAACCCTGATATTCTATGATTCTATGATTCTAGGATGACTGCCTGTTCTGTTCATTCCCTTGAAGCACCTGGCATTGGCCACTGTCAGAATACAGGATAATAGGCTAGATGGACCACTGGTCTGATGTTCTTATATAAGAGAACTGAAACAAATAAGAAGAGAATATGTCTCTTAATTTGAGAGCTGAGTGTAATGTTTCGAGCGAGTACTTTATTCACTGAAAAATACAGTTTTGGATGTCCCAAAACTGTTCACAAATTTGTGTCGAGTTCATAAAATAATTTTAACTGAACCAAAAAAATTCAATTGTTTTGGTAATGTCAAAACAAAATGTTCTTATTTGATCTGACTTGAACATTTTATTTTCAGTTTCAGGTATTTTGAGAAAAGCAAGGAGGATTACGTTTGCAAAAAGCCACAGGTGAGGACCTCCTTTATACTAGTGCTCTGTTATTCTGCTGAGGTGTGAAAGACAAAGGTTCAATGCCTGATGGGAAAACCAGAATTTACCGTAGTATAGGATTGCCCTAGCCACTGGAGTATTCTCATATCTGGTTTTCTCAGTCTTTCCAGCTGAAACTCTTCCATGATGTATAAAATAATTAAAAATTCAATGGAGCAGTGACTTGATCTTGGGGCTCCCCCCTCTCTGGTGGGCACCCTAACTAGTAGGACAAGGTGGAGTCATTCTTGCACTGTGGTTGTGGCCCAATGACTAGTCAGTGTAATTTATACTGCTATTAACTGTCATTCTTCATGACAGTGAAAAGTATTTGGGCAAGGAACTAAAAGCAAAAATAACTCTATGGCGTGATAGTTTGGACACTAGGCTGTAAGTGGCCAAACTTAAAAGCTGTTTCTGTGAGAAAGGTTAATGGTGCATAGGTAGTGCACCTACAATGATCAGGTGCTTCTGGAGGCTTTCCAGTCTACTTATTGCTATTAAATATTTACAGCACAGTAGAACCAAGAGGCACCAATCAGAGTCAGGCTGCACTGTGCTAAGAGATGTAAAGACAGTTACTGTTTTGTGGTTCGCTGTGGAAGTGCTATCTTAACTCTGAACTACTGGGGTTCTAACATGTTTTTAACTCTAATACTCTTGAAAGGCAACACAGACTAAAACACTGATGTGTGTGATGGACCCACAGGGTACAACGTGACCTGTGGGAAAACTGTGCCCCCTTATCTCACCAGCCTGGGCTTTCTCTCACAATGTTATGCTGGTGACAAGCCGCAAATCCCTCCAGGTGCTTGCTCTCACACAGCCTCTACCATATAGAAAAAAACCCAGTGAAGTTACATGAATGCTTTCCAAGCCACTCATGAACTGTGCACAGGGAGATGCCAGCATATTTTCCCCAGACTCAATCTTGTACCCCAGAAATGTCCTATCTTATACTGCTCAAGACCTCATGAACAGTACAAGCTCACTAATTAGTTTGCCACTTCGCCAAAAGATAGTGGACATGCACCAGCTTTCGTAATCTGACCAGATTCCCCAAGCACTTTAAACAAAACTCACTGGTTAAAATAAAACATTAAAATAAGATTATTAACAAAAGAAAAGTAGATTTTAAATGATTATAAGTGTTAGGCATAGAGGTCAGAGATCACTATATAAGAAATAATAAATAAAATTGCAGTCTAAATCCTGAACTTTATCAGTCTAAGCAAGATTTGCATCAAACAGCTTTTCTCACCCTACTGGATGCTACAAGCATCTCATAGTTCTTAATATACAGGCTGAATTTCCCTCTCAGCCTGGGACCAGTCTCTCAGTCCAAAGTCTTTGTCTTCCCAGTGTTCTTGTTGCCTTCAGAGTAGGTGGGGGAGGAGAGATGTGATCTCATGATGACACTGTCCCTTATTTTATATTCTCAGTTCATGTCCTAGGAAAGATACTGGCCCAGACATGTCCTGGTGGAACTTGCTGAGTCACAGAGTTGAGCAATCCCCAGGGTGTGGTGTTTGCACAGCTGTCTTCTACTAAATTATAAATCTCTTATTTACAATGTCCCAGCTGGCCAGTGGTCCTTTATCACCTGCCTGGGTGTGGGTCACAACCCTTGTCGCCACGGGAGAGCCAGCAGTGGGCGTCTCCCAGACTCACAACATATTTCAATAACAACCATACAGCAAAATCTCATAACTTCATGCACAATAATGATATACATATTTTGACAGAATAATGAATTTCAGCAGGTCATGATCATTTATATAATACTTTACATGGCATACTTTGTATGACATATCACAACTATATACAAATGATGATCATGGGGGTTACAAGGTGCTATTTTGAGGTACAGTGCATCATAGTGTGCACGTACCTTTGCATCGTCTTAGCAACATTTTCAGTGTGGAAAATTCCTTAATTTTTTAAAGATCCTAATATAAGCTGGGCAGTGCAGGGGTTTGTGGAGCATTCTTCAGTGCATTTCAGTGTATAACAGTCACAGGAGGAGAGACTCTTGCACTTCCAAACATCCATGAAGATCTATTCAGGTCTTGGAGGCTGACCCACTGACCAAACTGGAGATGAGGGACAATAAAATGATCCCAGGAAAACTCTGCACAGGAACCTCACATTCTCCTCTCTCCTCTTCTATGGATTTTAATATGGGAGGGCAAGATCTGCACATTAACTTTTTCTTTAACTGGAGCTCATTTCTGAAGCTTTTTGCCGCATTAGTGGGGTTTTGTTTGTTTTTACATATTGTTTGTAATTGTTTTGATAACACACAGAAATTGTGAGCTGTTTTTCCTGTTGAACCCAGATGGAGCAAATAATAGATGTGCTTGCAGAAATCAAAGCTGCCCAAGAAGCACTGAAGGCTGCCAAAAGTAATTAAAACAAGACCTAAAACAAGAGTTAGAGACTTGGAAACATCTAGAGGTTGCCCAGAAAGGACTGAGGAGATGACCTGTGGTCAGAAATAAAAACAGTTTGGGGCAGCAGCTACAAAGTGTCCAGGCATATTTGGAAGCCCAGCTACAAGATTCCCAGTCTGGACAAGATAGATTGATGAGGTGACCATCAACCTCATTAGTAAGGACCAAAAGGTTTTCCAGGAAATAGTGATGAACAAGGAAACTTTGGCCAATTCAGAACTTGCTAAGAGAGATGGGCACAATACAACTATGAACTTGCTCAGAACTTGCTAAGAGAGATGGGCTTAAGGAACTTAAAATTCACCTTGAGAAGGAACTCCCAGGGTCACCAACCACTATGGAAGTTAGCCATCCGGTTGAGAAATTGGGCCAGATAGAGAACTTACGTAAGACAGGACAACACTTTTCTACCTCATTTGTAGCAGTCACAGAAGCCCAGAGGATATAGGGTAAATTTTCTAAACTTGAGTAAAACAACACAATACAAAACAATAACAATATGATACAAAACAATAACAATAAATAATACAAAAGTCCCACTTTCTTTGACGGAAAAACTCCCTGGAAAGTTTAATATCACTCTGGAATTTGAACAAGAAGTCTGCGTAGTTGGTTTGATGCAAAGATTTTAAAACCAGATGGGACATTATATAGTCCGACTTCCTGTATAGCACAAGCCCTAGAATTTTGTGAAGTTACTCCTGTATTGGGTCTAATAACTTGTGTTTGTCTAAAGTATATCTTCCAGAGAAGCATCCTGTCTTGATCTGAAGATTTAAAGAGATGAAGAATAACAAACACGTCCTTAATAAAGACACTGGATTTCTGGCTTATTATAACAATCTGTAACTCACTAATTCTCCCCTCCTGCAGATGTATTAACTCACCACTTCCTCTCCAATGGTCTCTTACAATGTGTGTTAACTACTTGTGCTAAACAACCTATTCCACCTTGTATTTAGCAGTAACGCCTTTTCTAGACCTGAAGAAGAGCTTTGCAAGCACGGAAGCTTCTCTCTTTCACCAACAGAGGTTGGTCCAATAAAATGTATTACCTCACTCACCTTATCTCACTATTGTGGCACTGCAAAGGTATATCATGTTTTCTGCTTTCCCCCATCCACTTGTCTGTAACCCTGTCAAAGAACAACTGTGTGACTGAAATGAGAAAATCACTACACTCTCAAATGAACTCACGCAGAAAAAGGAAACAAGACAAAAACACCATATTGCCCTTGGGTGAATGCTTTTCACAAACTCTCATTGTTAACATTTTGTATTTCTAATTTGAATTTGTCTATTTTGGCCATGATTTTCTGAGGCCTGAGTCATGAACATAGAGGACTCAGAGAATTATAGACCAGTTAGCCTAACTTTGATACGTGGAAAGATATTGGAACAAATTATTGAACAACCAATTTGTAAGCCCCTAGAGGATAACCTGGTGATAAGTAATAGCCAAAATGGGATTTGTTAAGAACAAATAATGCCAAACCAACCCTCTATAACACTGAGAGAGAGAGATGCACAACTGTTTGCCCTCCTGCCCCCAGTATTAATACATACTCTGGGTTAATAAGTAAAAAGTGATTTCATTAAATACAGAAAGTAGGATTTAAGTGATTTCAAGTAGTAACAGACAGAACAAAGTGAATTACCAAGTAAAATAAAATTAAACATGCAAGTCTATGTCTAAGAAACCGAATACAAATAACACTTCAACAATTCCAGTAAGCTTCCTTTTAAAGACTAGTTTCCTGCCAGTCTGGGTTCAGCAATCACTCACACCCCCTGTAAGGACTGTCCTTTGTTCCAGTTTCTTTCAGGTATCCTTGGGGGTGGGGAGGCTCTCTCTTTAGCCAGCTGAAGACCAAATGGAGGAGTCTCCCATGGGTTTAAATAGACTTTCTCTCATGGGTGGAGACCCCCTCCTCTCTCTTATGCAAAGTTCAGCTAAAAGATGGAGTTCTGGAGTCACCTGGGCAAGTCACATGTCCATGCATGACTCACAGTTTTTACAGGCAGAAGCCATTGCCCACATGGTATCTTGTATGTTTCCAGGAAGACTTCTTATGTGGATTGGAGCATTCCAAGATGCATTGTTCCTTAAGTGCTTCTTGACTGGGCACTTAACTCTGCAAATTCCTTTCTAAAGAAGCTGACCAAATGCCTTACAAAGCTTACTTAGAAATCAAGCAAGTATACAGACAATATTCATAACTTCAAGTACAAAAATGATATATGTGTACAAATAGGATGAACAGATTCAGTAAACCATAACCTTTATAGAGATACATTACATGGCACATGTAGCATAAAACATACTCCAGTTATGTCATATTCCCATAAAGCATTACGGGATACATCATCACAAGACCATACTCCAAGAGTAGTTTTCAATGGTTCACTGTCAAACTGGGAGGATATAACTAGCGGGGCCACACAGGGGTCTGCCCTGGTTCCAGTACTAGTCACTATTTTCATTAATCACTGGATAATGGGGTAGAGAATATGCTTATAAAATTTGTGCATAACACCATGCTTGGAAGAGTGGCAAGCAACTTTGGTGGACAGAATTAGAATTCAAAATAACCTTCATACATTGGAGAATTAGTCTGAAATCCACAAGATGCAATTCAATAAAGACAAGTGCAAAGTACTACACTTAGCAGTAAAAATCAGATGCATATATACAAAATGGTGAATGACTGGCTATGTGGTATTATGAGTTAATTACACGAGTCTACAATTTTTGAGAAGTCGTCTGCTTCAGAGATAAAATGTGATATTTATTATGTATTTTGATGTGCTGAATTCAAATATGACAATTAAAACAACGGATTGCTACTGTTTCTAAGATATTTAAGTTTTTACATTTTATGTCTATGTATATTGTGTAGATAGCAGAGTTTTAATCATAAATTGTAAACCTAGGTCTTTTCATGTGTTTATGGTTGCTTTAAATGATAATATTTCACCTGTCCTGTTTATGTAACACTTTAAAAATCAGCAAAAGGGTTATATATATAAAATTTATTATGAAACAAAAGGCAAAAATCTATTATGTGCATAGTTTAGTCCTATTCAGTGTCTACTCGGCGCTTCTTGGCTTGTCTCTTGTATTTATTAAATGGAGCATCTCTTGTCACTGTCCAGCAATAGTCTGCAAGCATTGATGGGCTCCATTTGCCCTGATAGCCTGCCAGGAGATTCCACTGCTGTAGTCTGGAGCCCAACAGCTCTGCCTTACTCTTGGGTAGTTCCAAATCCCTGATAAGGTCATTCAATTCACCTTGTGTTATGAGGTGTGGTTCAGAGGAGGAGGATGGGAGAAAATGTGGGTCCTGTGACATTGATGGTTCAGGACCAGAAGTTTCATCCTCTTCCTCTTCCTCGACTGACTCAAGTGAGAATGATTCTGGTGCATCAGAAACAGGCAGTCCTTCTCCGTGGAGTACTGGGAGTATAGCTGATGGAATGTTTGGATAATGCACAGTCCACTTTTTCTTCTTTGACACATCTTTCCCAACTGGAGGCACCATGCCGAAGTAACAATTGCTAGTATGATCTGTTGGCCCTCTCCAAATCATTCGCACTGCAAAATGCATAGATTTCCTTTTCCTGTTCAACCACTGGCCAAGATTTGTTGCACAAGTGCTGCAGCATATGTGTGGGGCCCACCTCTTGTCCCGATCTCCAATTTTGCAGCCAAAATAAAGGTGATAGGCTTTCTTAACCATAATGGTTATATTGCGCTTTTGTGATGCAAAAGTCACTTCACCACAAACATAGCAGAAGTTATCTGCACTGTTCACACAAGTACGAGGCATCTCTGCTCACTTTGGCTAAACAGAAATGTGTCCCTTTGCAAAATCAAACACTGACAAATAAGAGAGCACGACACTGGATGATTTCTAGAGCTGATATAGGGCAATTTGTTCAGCAGAGTGATGTAAGCTTCGTTATGATTGCATCATCCATGACTTCTAGGAATAACATGATGCAATTCATATCATGTATGATGCAATACCAGCTTCAGATTGCACCATTCCTTGTTTTGCCTAAAAAGCAAGTACTGTCCAAACCCAGTCATAGATTTATTCATAGATCCAGTCAAAGATGTATTTTAGTCATTTCTGGTTTAAATTGAGATCCCTTCCCTTTATAACTCACTTATCCTCCGCCATTCCCAAGTCAAGGGTCATATATACTGACCCAATAGCATATCTTGAAAACTAGAGCCAATCAACAATTTTAAGCATCATTTTCGTTCTCAGTGACCCAGAATTAGTAAAGTTGGACTACATTTATTTCAGAAGCATTTTGGCTGTAGAGCAGTGTTATTAGATAAATTAGAAAACATAGAGTTTAGTACAAGTATTGTAAGATGGATGTTGTCCATTGTTGGCTGCATATGTGCTCTTGCTATGTGCTACACCAGCTCTGCACAGGTAACTAACACAGCAGACGTTGATCGAACTGCCCAAGAAGCCCCCAGACTCGGTTCAGTGGTGAAGGTGCTTGGACAGGCTAATTGCTGATAAAGCATGGTCCTTGTGGGTGGGAGTGTTCTGTCCCAGCTGATGGCACCAAGACCACTTAGAAAGAGAGGAAATAAAATGAGTCTGCTCTACAGCCTTAGCTCACAGCCAGTTGGCTTTTAGCTCATGCGGTAGAAGCTTATACACTAAGCTCCAGAGGTTCCAGGTTCAATCCCGACAACCGGGGTCTGTCGGCATTACCAGTGGGGGCTTGTCCGGGATTTCAACTAGGAAAACTCTGAAGCTCAGTATGTGCTTCTTCAGCTAGGGGAAGTATGTAACTCATGCACTAGAAGCTCATGCAATAAACTCGAGGTCCCCAGTTCAATCCTGCCTGCCAACAACCAGGGTCTGCCAGCATTACACTAGCTCTCCAGATCAATGTTTACAGTTAGACAAGCACATTTATGCCCATGACAATGGACTAGTTTCAATGAGTGGCAAAACTTTCCATTCCCCCCTAGGCCGGACAAAGACACCCCCTCTGTGATCTTTTTTTAATACATTGATACAAACAAACACAAATATTGCCCCTCCGAAGAGGTTATTTAGCACCATTACCTTGTACATGTTGGTTCAATGAAGACATTTTTATCCATCATCCTGTCATTCTGACTTTATCTTTAAAAGGGGTTAGTGTGTCCCTGTATCATCTTTGGGGTGTGTATTTATACCATAACTTTGTATCAGGGTTTCTACTACTACCCTTCTGGAATCTGTTTATGCAAGTGTCCATTGCCTAGTGCTTCTTTGGAGTCTTTGTGTTTTTGAAAAACTAGCCGTATTCTTGCCAAGTTCATGTTCTGGACACCGAACCAGTAGGTAGGCGTGTTTTGTAACAGGGCCTAATACTTGCCCAGAGCCTAACTTTTGCTAACTTTGCTTTATAGCAGCAGGGTCTGACTTTACTTAAGGCCTTAGGCCTCGTACCAGGCTCCTTATGTCTCAGGCTCTCTCTTTCTACCACAATAGGTAACAAGCTGGCTAACGGGGCACATGCAAGGGGTTGTTCTGAAAGGTGAACTATTGGGCTGCAAGGAGATTACTAGTGGAGTTCCTCAAGGATTAGTCTTGGGACCAATGTTATCAAAAAAAATTATGAATGGCCTTGGCACAAAAAGTAGGAGTCTGTGAGTGAAATTTGCTGATGATATAAGGATGGGAGGCATCATTAATACAGAGGAGGACTGGAATGTTATACAGGAAAATCAGGATGATCTTGAAAAGTGGACTAACAGAAATGAGATGAAATTCAATATTACAAAATGCAAGGTCATGCACTAATAATAATAATTTCTGCTACAAGCTGGGGGCTCATCAGCTGGAAATGACTGAAGAGGAAAGATACCTGGGTGTGTTGGTTAATCACAGGATGATGATGCACCACCAGTGCCATGCAACTGCAAAAAAAGGCAATTGGAGAAGGGACATTTAGATATGGGCTGGCGTGCGCCCACCACCCCCACCTCAAAACTTAACAGGTGCCAAAAAGGTAAATGCGATCATGGTATGTATCAGGTGAGGCATTCTCAGCACAAATAGAGAAGTATTAATAGCACTGTACAAGGCAATGGTCTCATTTGGAATACTGTGTACAATTCTAGTGACCCATGTTCAAGAAAGATTAATTCAAACTGGAAAAGGTAGAGAGAATACCTACTGGGATGATCAGGAGAATGGAGGTTCTATCTTATGACAAAGACAGGAACAGTGTGGCTTGTTTAGTATAGCAAACCCAAGACTGAGAGAGGATATGAATGCGTTCTATAAATACATCAGAGATAAATACCAAGGAGGGTGAAGAGCTATTAAAAGGTAAAGGATAATCTTGGAACAAAAATAAATGGGTATAAACTGGCCATGAATAAATTCAGGGTGGAAATTAGAAGAAAGTTTCTAGCCATAAGAGGAGTGAGGTTCTGGAACAGCCTCCCAAAAGGAACTGTGGGGGCAAACAACTTAATTAAATTTAAGAGAGTGCTGCACAAATTTATGAATATGATTGTATCATGAGGTTGCTTGTGCTGACGGAGGCAGGGCTTAGAAGCCCTTCAGGTCCCTTCCAGTTTATGCCTTATGTTGCTTCAGGGCTTCAGTCAGGGCCTCAGGGCTTCACCTTGTAGGCATCAGGAAAGGCTGTCCTCTCCCCTAAGCATTCTATTGTTTCATATTTTTTGTCTTCTTATTAACATATGGCTGTGAGAGCTGGAGATCTACTAAAACATTAGACAAAAACACGAGACTCCTTCAAAAAATAAGTGCCTACAAAGATTCTGGGCATTGGTTGGAAAGACTTAATCACCAACAAAGAGATCGAAGAAATCACCCACAGTTCATTTCCACCAGAATTAGAAGGAAGCACTGGACATATTTGTGGTATGTACTCTGGATACCAACACACAGACTCCCACATGAAAGAGTCATGTGGAAAGCAACTGGTGTGAGGAAACGAGGGTGTCCAAACAAAACAAAACAAAACACCTTAGGAAGGGCAGAATAATCAATCTCAACACCACACAACAATTGGAAGAAGCAGCAATTGACAGAGAGGGATGGAAGAAACTGGTTTCCATCCTGTGTGGCACCACTGGTGCAGGAAGGATGTTTTTTAAAAAAGCCTTTAAATTTGCACTTGCTAAACTGTTTGAAATGATAATTAAAATCAGAATAATAAAACACCTGGAAGATCATGAGATGATTAAGAGAGAACATGATAAAATTATATAATTACATAAAATAATGATGGGTTTAGAGAAGGTAGATTGAGAATTTCTATTCTCTCTCATAAAAACAAGGGGACATTCAATTCAACTGAAAGGTGGGAAATGCAACACTGATAAAAGGAAACACTTTTTCACACAACCTGTATAATTAGAACTTAGAGGAACTCACAGGAAGTCATTGAGGCCAAGAAGTTAGCAAGATTCAAAAAGGGATTGGACATTTATATGGAAAACAAGAATGTCCAGAGTTATAATTAATTATGACAAAACTTTTGGAAGGGATATTAAACCTTCTGCATTAGGGCTTCAGCCAGTCAATAATTACTGGAGACTAGGAAGAGACATAATGTGGGGGCAGATTACCCTCACATCTACCTGATGCTTCTTACACCCTCCTCTGAAGTATCAGAAGTAGGACATTGGGCTAGACGGATCTCAGGTCTGATCCGGTTTGGCAGTTCCTGTGAAACAGACTGTGTATAATGTACTCTCAAATGGACTACATAAACAAACTGAAAATCAGAGTTCTAGCTTTCATGTTACTTGGAGCAATAGTAAGTCAAAAATCCTTCCAGATGGAAGCAATGGTGTCCCTTTAACAAATAGTTTGTACAAGTGCTGAAAGAACTTCTTCCTGCTATGCTGCACTTCTAAATGATAAACACAAGAGCATCAACCAGAGAATTTGCCCTTCACAGAAAGCTTCTGCTGAATGGGATCAGCTAAATAACAAAAGTTCCTGCAGTGGAACTTCCTGAGGCCAAGATTTTCAGAACAGGAGCCTAAAGTCAACCACTTTAATACACTTTTAGACATTCAGGCTTGGATTTCAAAGGAGCCTGAGGGAATTAGGAGCCCAAATCCTATTTCAATGGGAACTGCACCTAACTCCTCAGGCTCCTTTGACAATTCCAGCCTTTAATACATTGCCCGATTTTCAAAAGTGCTGAGCATCCAAGAGGTTCCAGTAAGCTCAATATCATAGACCAGGGGCTGGCACCCTTTCAGAAATGGTGTGCAGAGTCTTCATTTATTCACTCTAATTTAAGGTTTTCATGTGCCAGTAATACACTTTAACATTTTTAGAAGGTCTCTTTCTATAAGTCTATAATATATAAGAAAATTATTGTTGTATCTAAAGTAAACAAGGTTTTTTAAATGTTTAAGAAGCTTCATTTAAAATTAAATTAAAATGCAGAGCCCCCCGGACTGGTGGCCAGGACCTGGGTAGTGTGAGTGCCACTGAAAATCAGCTTGCGCCATAGGTTGCCTACCCCTGTCACAGACATTAAGGCTTAGGTCCCATAGTTTGTGTACCAATTTAATTCTTGGTCTGTTTTTTTTACTGAAATAGTTAAATCGGTGCAATCTCTGCTGTGGATGCAGTTATACCAGTATAAGCCCCTTTATATTGGTACAACTGCAGGGGTGCCATTTATGGAGACGGGAGAGGATATGGGGGATGTTGCCCTCCCTGTGAGACTCCGTACCTCAAAGTAGCACCCAGGAACCCCCACATTCACCACTGTGATCTGATTGTAATTTTTTTTGAACAAAGTCTGCCTTGTGAGGAATCATTTAAGAAGGCTTGATTTGTTGAACATTAATATCCTATTGAATTGTTTGTACTATACTTGTATGAGAAGTTATGAAGTATTGCTAAATGTGTTACTAAAATATGTTGTGAGGTTGGTAACACCCACAACTTGCCTTTCCGTAACAACAAAGGAGCAACTATCACTGGCCAGACAGGCACTGATGGCCCATCAAGAAGAATCCACTCTCCCAGAAGCTGCTCAGAGAGAGCACATACACAATGAGGCCTGCCTGACCCCGCGTCACAGCAAGGATCTTTCTAGCAGCTGGAAGAAAGTATAACAGAGGGACAGTGACATCATCACTTGGCTTCTCTCCTCCCCCATCTCAACACCTGGAAGATCGTCTGGAAGACACAGATTTTGAACTTCAGAGTTTGATCTCAGGCTGGAAAGGGAATCCAGCCTGTGTATTGAGAACTGTGACCTACCTGCAACATCTATTAGGGTGAGAGACTGATTCAAATCTTCCTTAGGCTGTAGAATGTAGACAGCAAATTTATCTTTACTTCTTATGTAACCAACTTTGGTCTTTATACTAACTACTTATAATCACTTAAAATCAGGACCGGCGCTATGGGTTTGAGCGCCTTAGGCGGACGGCAATTTCGCCGCCCCGCGCGCTGGTCCCACGGCTCCGGTGGAGCTGCTGCAGTGGTACCTGCGGAGGGTCCGGTGCTCCATGGCTCCGGTGGAGCTGCCGCAGTGATGCCTGCAGGAGGTCCACCGGAGCCATGCAAGCAGCCGACCGTCCGCAGGCACAACTGCGGCAGCTCCACCGGAGCCGCGGAGCACCGGACCCTCCACAGGCACCATTGCGGCAGCTCCACGGGAGCTGCCTGCCGCCCCCTCCGGCAAAACAGCGCCCACCATTTATTCTGGCACCCTAGGCGATTGGCTAGGCTGCCTAAATGGTAGCGCCGGCCCTGCTTAAAATTAAGGCTGTCAATTAATCGCAGTTAACTCACGCGATTAACTCAAAAAAATTAATCACGATTAAAAAATTTAATTGTGATTAATCACACAGTTAAACAATAGAATATCAATTGAAATTTATTAAATATTTTGCATGTTTTTCTACATTTTCAAATACATCTATTTCAATTACAACACAGAATGCAAAGTGTACAGTGCTCACTTTATATTATTTTTATTACAAATATTTGCACTATAAAAATGATAAAAGAAATAGTATTTTTCAGTTCACCTCATACAAGTACTGTATTGCAATCCCTTTATCATGAAATTGCAACTTACAAATGTAGGGTTTTTTGTTACATAACCGCACTCAAAACCAAAATATTGTAAAACTTTAGAGCCTACAAATCCACTCAGTCCTACTTCTTGTTCAGCCAATCACTCAAACAAGTTTGTTTACATTAATGGGAGATAATGTTGTCCACTTCTTATTTACAATGTCACTGGAAAGTGAGAACAGGCATCTCCATGGCACTATTGTAGCTGGCGTTGCAAGATATTTATAAGCCAGATGCACTAAAGATTCATATACCTCTTCATGCTTCAGCCATCATTCCAGAGGATATGCTTCCATGCTGATGAAATTCGTTAAAAAAAAAAGGCGTTAATTAAATTTGTGACTGACCTCCTTGGGGGATAACTGTATGTCTCCTTCTCTGTTTTACCTGCATTCTGCCATATATTTCACGTTATAGCAGTCTCGGATGATGACCGAGCACATGTTGTTCATTTTAAGAACACTTTCACTGCAAATTTGACAAAATGCAGAGAAGATACCAATGTGAAATTTCTAAAGATAGCTACAGCACTCAACCTAAGCTTTAAGAATCTGAAGTGCCTTCCAAAATCTGAGAAGCATGCTTTCAGAAGTCTTAAAAGAGCTACACTTTGATGTGGAAATTACAGAATCCAAACCACCAAAAAAGAAAATCAACCTTCTGCTGGTGGCATCTAACTCAGAGGATTAAAATGAACATGCATTTGTCCACACTGCTTTCTATCGTTATCAAGCAGAGCCCATCATCAGCATGGATGCGTGTCGTCTGGAATGGTGGCTGAAACATCAAGGGACATATGAATCTTTAGCACATCTGGCATATAAATATCTTGCAATGGCAGCTACAATAGTGATGTGCAAACACCTATTCTCATTTTCAGGTGATATTGTAAACAAGAAGCAGGCCGCATTATCTCCTGCAAATGTAAACAAACTTGTTTATCTGAGTGATTGGCTGAACAAGAAGTAGGACTGCTTGGACTTGTAGGTTCTAAAGTTTCACATCGTTTTCTTTTTGAATACAAGGTTTTTTGTACATAATTCTACATTTGTAAGTTCAACTTTCATGATAAAGAGATTGCACTACAGAACTTTTATTAGGTGAACTGAAAAATACTATTTCTTTTGTTTTTTACAGTACAAATATTTGTAATAAAAATAAATATGTGAGCACTGAACACTTTGTATTCTGTGTTGTAGTTGAAATCAATATACTTGAAAAGTAGAAAACATCCAAAAATATTTTAAATGGTATTCTATTATTGTTTAATAGCGCAATTAATCACAATTAATTTTTTAATCACTTGACAGACGTATTTAAAATCTATCTTTCTGTAGTTAATAAATCTATTTACTAAAACAGTGTGGTTTTGGTTGAAGTGCTAAAGTTTTCAGATGCCTAAGTAGCCCCTGGAATCATGGTTAAAGTTGCCCCCTCCTACCAAAATCTGAAATTGTGTCTCTGTATAACCGCATGCACACTGGGGGGTGGGATCTAGCAGTGCAATTTTGTGTTTAGACAATGTCTTACTAGTCTGTGACAGCCTCTCAACTAATAGATCTGATCCTTTGAGCAGCTTTTAGATACAGAGACAATCCTTCTAGGGGTTGTTGCCACGTACAGTACCCTCTGATGCTCTGATTTAGTGATAGTGCCTCTTTGTCCCTAGTCTTCTTTCTAGTCCCTTCTTCCCTTTTACTTTTCCCTTCTTGCTCTTTTATGCCTTTTATCATATTCTGTTCTATGATCTGAATGTCCTGCTCATGGAAACACAGATCATTCTTTATGCAACTAAATTTGTTTGATCTCCATTTCCAAGTCCTAGAAATACTTGCCCCCACACCCACACCCACAAACATACACCCCAAAACCTCCTTAGAACTGAAGAGACAAGATTAAAGTTGACAAGCACAAATTTTAATTTATTTTTTAAATATCATTTATTTCACAACCTTTCTGCCCTCCCACCCTCTCAATTGATCTATTCCATCAAATTAATGGGAAGCACTCTGTTGGGTGACCCTAAATGAATAAACCCAAAGCATTGTGTTTCTGAAGGACAGAATATGGAATCCTGTCTGTGTATCTCAGATTATAAATCCCTAGTAATAAGAATGGAGCAGAGTCATGGTATCATTTGCCCCAACTCTAAACAGAGTTAAGGGTTTGCCTACAATAGAAAAGTAGATCGACTTAATCTAGGTTGTCCTACAGCCACTGCAGTAATTCAGTCGGCTGTTGGTGTCCATGGCAAGGCAGTAGTGTGTATATTGACATAGTAGGTCAACATAAGCTGTCTTACGTAGACCTAACTCTGTAGTGTAGACCAAGTCTAAGGCCTTGTCTACATGACACAGTTTTGCTGACAAAAGTCAGCTTTCATTGACAAAAGAGTGGAGGTACACACACTGAAATGCTCCTCCTGTCAATGTAATTCCCCTGCCACCCGGGCATAATAAAACCACCTTGACGAGTGGCAAAGAACTTTTTGCGACATATTTAGAGTGACACAGCATCAGTGTAGACACTTATGAAAGTAGAATGAATTATATTGTAAAAATAGAAAGGATTAAAGAAATGCTGTCTGTTCCTTTACGCAAAAGAGCTGAAATGCTGCAATCAAGGCGTCAGGAATGCTCACTTAAGGGCGATTGGTGAAATATTAGCCTTAGATCGATAAGAGTTAGTAAGGAAGTAGGATATGCATGCTGTGCCCCAGGTAAATTTTACAGTTTTGCTCTCTTTGTTGCTTTGTTTAGTTCCCGCCCTTTTATCTGTATAAACAGGGGTGGCTCCAGACCCCAGCACACCAAGCGCGTGTTTGGGGAGGCAAGCCGGGAGGGGGCGCTCTGCAAGGGCGGCTGGCAGGCTGCCTTTGGCGGCTTGCGCTGGTCCCGCGGCTTCAGCGGACCTCCCGCAGGCATTCCTGCGGAGGGTCCGCTGGTCCCACGGCTTCAAAGCCGCAGGACCAGTGGACCCTCCACAGGCAAGCCGCCGAAGGCAGCCTGCCTGACATGCTTGTGGCAGCAAAATGCCTAGAGCTGCCCCTGTGTATAAATAAGATAGTTTGTGTCTTGCATGCTGCTCACATTATCTGGGTATTATTAGCAGAGCGCTGTGCTAATAAAACAGAGTGATCTGACAAACTGTGAGTCCTGAGTCTAACTTTGACACACTACACTTGCTTATGTTGCCCTAATTGGCCTACAGGTGTCCCACAATGCCCATCATGACCACTCTGATCTCAGTTTGAACTCTGCTGCCCTGAAGGGACACAGGTATGTGCCCCTCCTCCTTTTAAAGGTCAGGGAATTTTTGAAATTTCTCTTCCTGTTTGCTCAGCATGGACAGTTCACACAGCATCTTCCCAGCTGCGTGGAATACACAGGAGCTGTTGGATCTGCTGGGTCTGTGGGGAGAGGAGGCTGCGCAGTCGCAGCTTCAATTCAGCCATAGGAACTTTGATATCTACAGGCTAATTGCTAGTGGCATGCAGGAGAGGGGTCACAAAAGGGACACACAGCAATACCATGCTAAGATCAAGGAGCTGAGGCAGGCATACCAGAAAGCAAGGAAGGCTGACTGTCGCTCCTTGATTTCTAAAAGGAACTGCATGCCCTCTTGGCTGCAACTCCATCTCCATTGCCTGGAGCCCAGTGGATACTTCGGGTGTGTGTGGGGAGAACAGAAGAAAGCAGCCAGCAGAGTCAACCCCAAGGACAAAGTGGTAGACAAGGAAGAGGAGTTGGAGGAGGATGTGGAACACAGGAAAATGTCATGCGGTGATGTGGTGAGTTGGGACCTCTTTTTTGACTCTGGAAGGATCTAGTCAGTCCCAACACTCTGGCTCCAGTGCACATGAAGGAAGGGATGCGAGTCTAGGTAAGCATGCATTTTACTTTGATACTTCATGGTGCGAGGAAATTGAGCTCTCATGTACTTTGTTATATGGTAGAGGAAGGATAAGGGAAAGAAATTAACAACAGAGCTAATGCAGCTACGCCGTGGAGGAAAAGTTTGTTAATGTACACCGGAGTATCCTGGGAATCCTCCAAAGAGATCTCTAGGAAATTTTCCTGCAGATATTCTGCAATCAGCCAACTTGTTTTTCCCACCACTGTAGGAAATTTTGCTGCACTCAACTGGCAATTATTTCTGCAGGGACCAAAGCAGCACACAGGCGAGTAGTATACAGAGACAGTCTGAAGCCACACGAATGAAAGAGATGCACCCTTGCACCGTGGTTACCCTCAGGAGTGAGATATCGGGTTTGATTACCCCACCTATGGATAAGGATACCAATATTCAGAATATTTCCACTAGGAGCTTGTAGGAATCCCCTTCTCATACCACCCAGGTCCCTTGTTCCTTCTTGCCCGTTCCCCCCTTTCTAGCCCCCCTACACCGAACTCACCATATTTCAGGCTCACATCAAGCTGTATGCTAGCCAAGGGACAGTGAGATAGATGTGTGTGTAAATTTTGTGATTCATGATTGTGAGCACACTCACAACACTGTGTCAGTTCATTGCTTCTTTGGCTTCTGAAGATGTGCCCACTTAGAATCATAGAATATCAGGGTTGGAAGGGACCTCAAGAGGTCATCTAGTCCAACCCCCTGCTCAAAGCAGGGCCAACCTCAACTAAATCATCCCGGCCAGGGCTTTGTCAAGTTGGGCCTTAAAAACCTCTAAGGAAGGAGAATCCACCATCTCCCTAGGTAACCCAATCCAGTGCTTCACCACTCTCCTAGTGAAAAAGTTTTCCTAATATCCAGCATAAACTTCCCCCAAAGCAACATGAGACATTACTCCTTGTTCTGTCATCTGCTACCACTGAGAACAGTCTAGATCCATCCTCTTTGGAACCCCCCTTCAGGTAATTGAAGGTTGCTATCAAATCCCACCCCCCTACTCTTCTCTTCTGCAGACTAAATAATCCCAGTTCCCTCAGCCTCTCCTCACAGGTCATGTGCTCCAGCCCCCTAATCATTTTTGTTGCCCTCCACTGGACTCTTTCCAATTTTTCCACATCCTTTGTGTAGTGTGGGGCCCAAAACTGGACACAGCACCACAAGGGCAGAGTACCTCCTTCAGATAAGACGGCAAACCAGGAAGAGTAAGGAGGATATGTTTTGTGAAGCGCTGCAGTCAACAGCTACAGCAGATACTGAAACAAGAACACGGAGTGAGACAATTAATGAAAATATCAGGCTGGATAACCTGGAAAGGAGAGAGGGACAGGAGTGGATGATTAAGCTACTGGAGGGCCAGACAGAGATGCTCAAGTCCCTCACTATGCTTTAGTCAGAGCACATCCATGCATGAGTCCCCCTGCAGCCAGTACAGAATTCCATTCCATGCTCTCCCCAAACTCCCTCACCACATTTTGTGCATGTTCCTGGTCCCTTTCAGTTGTACCCTTGCACTCAACCCCTAGGGCAGTGGTCCCCAACCTTTTTGGATGGGGAGCCTGTAGTTGAAGCACTGTAGTTGAAGCACTCCTTGCTGTTGTCTAGGTTCCTGGTGTAAGGGTTCATGAGCCATGAGAGCAAAGGTCTCCCAGGATCACTATGGGCATTTCCACATCCCCCAGCAGAATCTTCTGGTCTGGAAAGAAAGTCCCAGCATGCAGTTTGCTACACAATTCCTAAAGATGCTGTGATGGTGCTGCCTGTGGGACCCAGCTGAGGTCACTCAATTAGGGTGAACTGCAAACAAAATGGGGCAGACAAACCTGAGAAGCTGGTGGTTATTCCAATACTTAATATTTACCAAGCCAGCACAGAACAGCTTCTGTAATACCTCACTGGTTACTTAGAAGTTCACACAATGCAGTTTACTTAAAGTACCCAGCCTCAGGCCTCCGTCCAGACACACACGTCAGATATGATGACAATTACTGAAAATCTTGCCTCATCATATAAAGAAAAGGTTCTTCCAATCCCAAAGGATCAGCCTATACCCAAGTCCAATTATAACTTAGATCTTACCCAAAATATACACTATTAGCCAATTCTTATTAACTAAGCTAACATTTATTTAAAAAGAAAAGAGAGAGAGTGTTGGTTAAAAGATCAATATACATACAGACTTGAATTCAATTCTTGAGGTTCAGATACATAGCAGAGACGAGCTTGTAGTTACCAAAAGTCCTTTTAGAAATAGTCCATAGGTTATAGTCCAATGTCCATATTCAGGGTGACTCCAGTCAGTGACTGGGGATCTCAATCCTTATGGCTTAAGGTTTCCCCCTCTTGAAACCCAAAGCAGATCTGAGATGAAGTAGGATCATATCCCAGGATTCTTATATGTTTCCAGCAGCCTTTTGGCTTGAGAAAACAATAGGCTTAACTTTTCTTCTCCCAAACATCCTGGCAATTAACACAGGGTAATTTATTCATTAAACAGTTCAGATACAGGTTACCACAACCTTCAAAGAGACACATAGACAATAGTACTATTTCACTCAAGTATCTTCCTAAATGTTAATATTCCTTTTTTGATCTTTGAATTAAAGCCATAGCAATAGACAAGACTTATTTGCTTACATCACAAGACCTGAGCAAACATCTCCCCTTCTACCTCTAACAATGCAGACTTGCATTTCAAAGCTTTATTCATTTACAGATCTTCCTAACAAGTCTCTAAAGTTCGCTCATGGGTCAGGTCCCTCTGTGAGTTAATTAAGTCTCTCTGGTCCTGTCATCTTTCAATGAGATATTATATTACACTCATAACATCACAGATGCGTGCATTTGCCCCTTCCATGACCACTCTACATTGATGTCAGTGAAATGGCCCTGGTGATCCACTAGCGCCTGCAAGACCATGGAGGAGTAGCCCTTTCAGTTGATGTACTCTGTCTCAAGATGGTCTGGGGCCAAAACTGGGATATATGTTCCATCTATTGCTGCAATTTGGGAATCCCATTGCCTTGAAACCATCAAATATTTCCTGCACATTACCAAGAGTCACAGTCCTTTGTAGCAGGAGGTGATTGATAGCCCTGCAGACTTGCATCACTGCAACTTCAACAGTGACGGCAGCTCTCATTCTGGTGTCCTTATGCTGCAATGCTGGGACGAGCTCCGCACATGGTTTTGCACATCCAAAAGTTCTACGGCCACTGCTTGTCATCCCATATATGCATCACAATGAGATTCCTCCACTCAGTCCTTGTTTCCTGAGCCCAGTACCAATGGTCCACCATGTGCAACTGCTCCATGAATGCCAGCAGCAATCTGGAATTATTTCTTTCCATGGCACACAGGAAGGCAGGCACCACTGATTCACTTTCTGTTTCGCAGCTCATGAAATACTGCAGAATCAGCTGCGTTGTGGTCATAATGCTCAGCAGTTCAGGATCCATGCTTTCAGATAGAGATGGCGGGCACATAGTTTACAAGGGCTCTTAAAAATGGCATGAAATTAAGTCAGAAGCCCATGGAATGATGGTATAACTGCATCATGGGATGGTGATCACACTCCCATGATGCATTACAATCCATTCCCAGATCTCCCAGGATCAGAGGATGGCAAGTTGCACAGTGGGATAGCTTCCCACAATACAACTCTCTGTCAGTGCAAGAGCACTGACTGTAGATGTGATCTGCCAACGCAAGGAGCATTGTGTGGATGTGTACAACTGACGTAATTAAAGCAGATGTAACTTAAGTTGACTAAACACGGTAGTGTAAAAATAGCCTTAGTCTCAATGGTGACCTAGAAGCCTTGTCATTATCTCTTTGTGAGTACAGACCAGGCCTGCACAACTCGTAAATCAGCGAGGGCCACATTACTCCAAAGAAAACAGCTGAAGGCCGAAACCCCCAGCCCCATGGAAACACCCCCCCAGGGCCTCCTAGCCCGCGGAAACACCCCACCCCAGCACCACCCACTCCTGCAGAAACAAACCCTCCTTCCCCAGCGCAGCCCCACCAAAACAGCTGTGGGCCAAAAAGGAAGGTTAGGGGTGGAGAGCTGATACTTGATTTTAAATCAGCCAGGGGCTCCCAGCTGAAGAGGTGGCTGGGAGCTGTCAGGGGCAAAGTAAAGGGCCCGGGGCTCTGGCGGCTGGGGGAAACCGGAACTTTGCGGGGCTGGGGCAGGGGTTTAAAGGGACCAGAGCTCCTGCCACTGAGGGGAGCCCCAGGCCTTTGAATCCCAGCCCCAGACCATCCGCTGGAGCCGCGGCTGGGATTCAAAGGGCTCTGGGCTGCCTGCAGTCGCGGGGAGCCCTGAGCCCTTTAAATCTCAGCCACCACTGGGATTCAAAGGGCTCTGGGCTGCCTGTGGCAGCGGGAATCTCTGCGGGCAGCCCAGAGCCCTTTGAATCCCGGCAGTGGCTGAGTTTTAAAGAGCTCTGGGCTCCCTGTGGCTGCGGGCAGCCCAGAGCCCTTTAAATCTTGGCCATGGCTGGGATTTAAAGGGCTCTGGGCTCCCCACGGCTGCGGGCAGCCCAGAGCCCTTTGATTCCCCATTGTGGGCCGCACAGTGAGCCTCCGCGGGCCGCATGAGGCCCGCGGGCCGTATGTTGTGCAGGCCTGGTACAGACATTACAATTTTTTTGAAAACAAAAACATTAAAATGGCCTTTTTCCAAAGAAAAAATATTTTGCAAAAAACTATTCACTTATTCAAATGTTTTAATTTTTCACAGACATTTTCATGACTTCTTTAGCCATTGTTTTTAATAAAAAAAATCAAAACCATTATCAAAATGGTTATCAGCTGTTTTTGTTTACTGAAAACAAGGGTCAAGAATCATTTCCACAATGTTTTTGACCAAAAAATATTTTAAAATGCAATAAAAATTTTGAAAAACTGAAAAGAAATCTATTAGAAACCCTGCACAATGGAAAAGTCTTCAAAATTTCATTTTTTTCTTAGTTTTTATTTTTCCTTTTTTGGACAGCTTTATGAGGACGCATTGCATTAAAATAAATTAAAGCCTCTTTGGGTTAAATGTATTATTAGAATTTCTAGTCCACTTACTCCTCATCCTGAAGATGCTCTTCCTCCTCTTGTATCTGGAAGTGATTTTTTACAGGAGCCAGGTTCTCAGTTTTGGCATTGTAATTTCGAAAGCAGACATTCAGCTTCTCATCAAATTCATTCACCAAGTCTTCCATGGACTTGAAACTGATAATTTCAGAGGAGAAGTTCTCAAGCTCAGAAAGGGAGGGATCTTCCAGATGCTGAGGGGATGAGCTGTAAAAACAATGTGTTTTTTCTTCTCTGTCATCAACGTAGCAGGGTCTCAGATCCTCAAACTCCTCATCCAGACTCACCAGTGGGGCTTCCATCTTGGACTGGCTAAAGTGAAATCTTCAAGTCAGATTATCTAGAACAAAAAGTACATCTATGAGTCAGTAGTGAGGCTTAGTAACATGTATGCTCACATTTTCTGTCTCTGCAGGCTTCAGTTCATTACTATGGGAAGAGTAGCCCTGTCTATATTGACGATAATATCAGAACTTTCATTACAACCTGCAAAGAGTTGCTCATAGCCTTTTGAAAACTCCATTTTTGGCCTGATATTTTCCATGTTTGATTTCAGACAGAGATTAAGTATTTTTGGAATGTCTGAGCAAAATCAGTTTAGACAGGGGTTTTTTTTATTATGGAAAGATTTAAAAAAATAATACTTAAGTAAACCTTTAACACACATTACTCACATAACTAAAAAACAATTTAATTTCACAAACTGAAATTTTTCAGGCAGGCTACTCTTCAAGAGAAACAGGCCTTTGCATTGTTTGCTAAAAGTTAAAACACAGTTAAGATATAAACATTTCAAAAAAAAATTGTCATGAGTGCACATTAGAAATTTTTGCTAACTTTGACAGACTCAATATTGTAGCTCTAGTTAACATCAAAGGGTGGGATGTTCAACAGGACTTGTGCTCCTAAGTCACTAGGGTGCTTCTGAAAATCCCAACCATAGTTAATACTGACATTTCTACAAAATCTGCATTGAGAGAACATTTTAATCAGAAAACTGTAAATAATAATTATGAATTATTTCAGAATACCTTATCAGATGCCCCAAAAGCCACAATCCCAAAAATGAGGAAGAAGGGTATGCTGGGTAAAAACTGACCTGGTTTAGAGGAAAAGGGACAGCAGCTATAAAGAATTGGAAAATAATATGTAACAAATGGAAGAAAGGGGAAGTTGATAGAAATGAATATAAATCAGAAATTAGGAATTGTAGAAAATGGATAAGGGAAGAAAGGGGACACAATCAATAAATATTTCTGCTCTGTATTGGGGGAAAAATATATAGTCTCATCATTTGGTGATGATAGCACTCTTTCCTCTCAACTCATATCTCTGGACAATGTTAAAGAGAAGCTACTAAATTTATTCATTTTAAAACAATCAGATCCAGATAACTTGCATCCAAGATTTTTTAAAGAGTTGTCTGAGGAGCTTGCTGGACCATTAATTTTGATTTTCAACAAGTCTTGGAGCACTGGGGAAGTTCCAAAAGACTGGAAGAAAGCTAAAGTTATGCCAATTTTTTTAAATGGTAAATAAGATGACCTGGGTAATATAGGTCTGTCAACCTGACATCGGTCCCAGGAATGATAATGGAGCAACTGATATGGGATTCAATTAATAAAGAATTAAAAGAGGATAATATAATTAATGCAACTCAACCTGTATTTATAGAAAATTGATCCTGTCACACTAACCTGATATCTTTTTTATGAGGTTACAAATTTGGTTGATAATGTACTTCTGTAAGGGATTTGACATGGTACTGCACATTTTGATTAAAAAACTAGGATGATATCAAATTAACATGGGACACAATCTGGGACCGTGGGACTGCTGTGCCCCCTTAACTTACTAATCTTGGTATGTCTCTCACAATGCCTTACCGGTGATAAGCAGCAAACCCCTCCAAGTGCCGTTACCACTCAGGACAACCACATGTGGTACCCCACACCCAGCCAGATTGCCTGACTGCTCCCAGAGCCACTCACAAATCACACAGAGAAGGCACCAGCCAAATCCCCCAAGCTCCCATCTTATACCACTGGAATATACCCTCTAGCACTGCTCAAGACCCTTTCTTGAGCAACGCAAGTTTATTAATTGGTTCACCACTTCATCAATCATACACTAGCCTTTGTAGTCTGAGCAGATTTACCAAGCACTTCAGTCAAACTCACTGGTAACGATAAACACTAGAATAAGTTTATTGATTACAAAAAGTGGATTTTAAGTGATTATAAGTGATAGGCAAAAAGTCAGAGTAGTTACCAAAAGAAAATAAAAGATAAGCACGCAGTCTAAATTCTTGACCTTATTATACTAGGCAATATCTGAACTAAGCAGTTTTTCTCACCCCACTCAAAACTGCAGGTTGGTTACAGTCTTTCATATGCATGCTCATCCGAGACTACTATAACACGAAATATACAGAAGCATGTGGGTAAAACAGAGCAGGAGACATACAGTTCTCCCCCAAGAAGTTCAATCGCAAATGTAATTAATGCTTTTTTTTTTTTAATGAGCATCATCAACATGGAAGCATGTCCTCTGGAATGGTGGCCGAAGCACCAAGGGGCATATGAATGTTTAGCATATCTGGCACGCAAATACCTTGCAATGCCAGCTACAAAAGTCCCATGCTAATGCCTGTTCTCACTTTCAGGTGCAACTGTAAATAAGAAGTTGTCAGCATCATCTCCCTTGTTTGTCTTAGCGATTGGCTGAACAAGAAGTAGGACTAAATGGACTTGTAGGCGCTAAAGTTTTATACTGTTATGGTTTTGAGTGCAGTTATGTAAAAAAATCTACATTTGTAAGTTGCACTTTCACAATAAAGAGATTGCACTTCAGTACTTGTATGAGGTAAATTGATAAATACTATTTATTTTGTTTATCATTTTTACAGTGCAAATATTTGTAACCAAAAATAATAATATAAAGTAAGCAGTGTACACTTTGTATCCTGTGTTGTAGCTGAAATCAATATATTTGAAAATGTAGAAAAACATCCAAAATATTTAATACATTTTAATTGGTATTCTATTGTTTAACAGTGTGACTAAAACTGTGATTAATCACGATTAATATTTTAAATTGTGATTAATGGTTTTGAGTTAATCGCGTGAGTTATCTGCAATTGATCGACAGCCCTACTAATGATATACATATTTACTTGTGGCACCTTAGAGACTAACAAGATGCCACAAGTATTCCTGTTCTTTTTGCGGATACAGACTAACACGGCTGCTACTCTGATACATATTTAGATAGAACAATGACTTTCAAGAAATCATCACCTTTCCCATGATACCTCACATGGCATTCTTTCTATGAAATACCACAATTATATACAAATGATGAATATGGGGGCTACAGGGCACTCCCCCGAAGTATAGTGTGTCACAAACTGACAGCTCTCAAAATGTTACTGTAAATGAGGAATCATCATCAAGTGGTGTTTCCAGTGGGGTCCTTCAGTGATCGGTTTGCGGCCTATGCTATTTAACATTTTGATCAATGACCTGGAAGAAAACATTTTTTTTTACACTGAATAAGGCAGGGCAACCTTGTATTAGCTATGCATATGCAGTGGAGCCCTCTTTCATTTAGAACTAGAGCTGGGAGAATTTTTTTTTAATATGTGATTCAGCTCAGCTGTATTCTCTCCCTTTAGTGTTTGTAGATTCTAAAAGCTTTGAAAGTGGCCTTCAAAGTTTGCTCAGATATGCACGTATTGGGATCACGCATGTGTATTTGCAGCATCAGTGTGGAGAGCAGAGAGGCCCCTTATGACTCTTTGCAAGAGGCTATTCTGATCTTCACTGGCAAGGGTGCTTGGTTGAGAGGAGTTTGGATGCTGGTGCTATGGTAGAATTGCATCCTGTCTGTGTCTGGAAGCTAATGTGACCACTTCCTTCTGCATCAGTATACAGAATGTCCATCTTGTTCATTGTGCATGTGCTCATGGACCTCACCAGTAATTGCAGCTTACATATGACAATAGGCCATTTCTTCATTTCACCTTTGAAAGAAGAGGAGCAGATTTTTGTAGATGGGAGTATACAGGTCTGGAAGCAGGGGGAACCGGGAAAGCCATGGGTTATATATTTAATATTTATATGCATATAAAACATTAAGGCTAGAACTTTCAAATGAGAAGGGAGAGCTACTTGGGCAAGAGTGGTTCACCTGCCCTATGCTGCTCCCCCTGCTGCGGCCTAGGCTCTCCTCACAATCCCTAGAAGCAGGTGAGGGGAATGTTCCTCCACACACACCCAGGGACTATATCACCCTAGAGATGGGAGAAGCTAGAAGGGATGCTTTGCATGTTGGTGGGGATGTCATGGGCAGCTAATGAGAAGAGTGCCTGCACTCAAGAGGATGCTGCACTGGGGGTAGGTGCCAGGCAAGGTATGCGTGTGCCTGAGTGAGATGGGTGTCTGGTTTGGGGATGGGATCCAGGGGCAACATTAATTGCTTTATTTGATGTTTGGGGGGCTAGATTAAGGCATATATATAGGCTCATTATTAGGTCCCCAGGTCCTGGAGTCATGTGATTTCTTCAGATTCTAAACTTTCATTTTAAGAAAAGAGCATTTCCAGCCAATGTAGTTGTAAAGAAACACATTAAAATGTGGCACAATTATAACGGAACAAGTCAGAGCTGCCTGTCTGAGTATGGAGACAGTCTGAAACAATAGCTCTGAGAAGGGAACTGCCCCCATGTACCACCATGGGAGGTTAGCACCTGGATCCCCTGCTCTGGATGGGGGGCTTGCCAAGCCCACCCCAGCAAGGAGCTTAGTGGCAGGGGAGAGAGTGCAGTGGGCCTTGCCCCCCACCCCAGCAGTTATACCCTGGCTGATGGGGTAAGTACTAGGGAGCCCTGCTGTCACCCCTTCCTCTCTGGAAAGGAAGATGAGACCCCTGTTGCCTCCCCTCTGTGCCAAAGGGGAGGAAGTGATCCTGCTGCCACTCCTGGGGCAGAAGGAGCCCAATGCCACTGCAGTGGCTCTGAGAGGAGAGGGGAACCAGTGCTTCCACGCTTCAAGTGAGGAAGGATGCAGAACAGAGCCACATTGTGCCTATGGACCCAGATGACCATAGCCTGGCCCTGCCTGGCATTAATTGGTGTCAGAGATCAGACAACTGGTGAAAGAGATCTCTAGGCCAGATGGGCCACACCATGTAGGTGGGAGTCATGGCTTGGGTGACCAGAGTACTTTGGTCTCAGGAGTACTTGAGCTAATCAGGACAGGATACATTTTTCAAGTCTTGTGGTCCTTGGCCTTCTGACAAAAGGGGTTGATTTGCTGTCCTGTTACCTCACCTCCTTCACTTCAGCCTGGGTTCCTTGCCGCGAATCTGAAACCACCAACCACACATGGCATCCTACTCCATCACTTCCCTCCAACTCTTTTCAAGTTATGGGCCTCTTCCACCCTTTGACTGCAGCAAATGGACTTTTTCTAACTGGTCTCCTACAGGCCTAAGTTAGTTCCTCTCCATATCCCGTCCTTCTTTAGCATCTCCCGTCTCCTGACTCCAGGCCACCTTCCCTGTCTGCATTATCCTCCACAGACTCACCCTGGCCCAGGCAGCTGGGAAGCAAGAGATCTGGCAGCTTTCCTTTGTTAGATATGGGGCATGCAGGTAGGGTAACCAGATGTCCCAATATTTTGCACTCCAGCTTTTTTTTCTTTTTTGCTTTGTCAGCCCTCACCACCCCTCCTCCATGTTTCCCGATATTTGTTCTTGTCACCTGGTCACCCTACTAGCAGATGACAGAGGAAGCCCTCTGCTGATGGGTCACACAGGCGATACAGTGAGAGAAGCAATAGTTAAAGTCCTAGCATTTTTAAAGGTGGCAGGATGGACACACATGTGAGGGGACTGTTGTCCCCTTACTAAAACTCAGTGGAGGTGTTTTGGTTGGCTAACTCCCAGTACTAAAAGAAAGGGAAAGGATCAATGGGAAATCAATCCCCAGGAACAATGGGGAGAGGCCTATGCTCCAGGTCAGCCTGACTGACAGGCTAATCAGGAAGTCAGGAGACCGGGGGGCAGGTCCTGTCCTTGGTATCTGCTCGAATTGCTTGGCTCAGTGAGAATGGGGCTGAGCTAGGGAGAAAGCAGGGGCCCAAGCTGAGCTAGGGAGAAGAGCTGTGCCAGTCAGACGGGCCAGAAAGGCAGCCCAGGAAGCAGTTCAGTGCTGGGAACAGAGTCACAGAAACAACCTACAGTCAGAGCAGACCTGTGCTGGGAGGAGAGCTGTGGCGACCAGAGCCAGAGGAGCCAGAGAAGCAGGCCAGGGAGTTGAAGGGAGAGCAGCAGCAGTGCTGAGGCAGAGTGGAACTGGAGCTGGGGCTGGAGCAGTCTGGAGCCAGGTTTGGTGAGCAGCTGGGGAGAGCAAGGGGGACCCTGGGCAGCAGGTCCAGCACAGGGAGATGCCCCCTACCAAGATGCCTTGCAGGCCAGGTTTGGAGGGGGATCGTAACCGCAACAGGGCAGGGACTGACACTGGGAAGAAGGGTCCTGCCATCTAAAGCCTGAGGGCATGTGGCTACTGCCAGAGCAAGTGTCTGACACACAGCATCCCTGCAACACAGCCAGAACCTGAGAAGGAGGCTTGGGGCTTGTCAGGAACAGACTGAACTTCCCTTCCATTCCAGAGACACTGGTTGTGATCTCCCTGTGCCACAGACAGTGGCGGCTCCAGGCACCACAGATAACTGCTGTTTGGCCATAGGCAAAGGTGACTCAGGACAATGGGATTGAGGCTGCAGATGGCACAGGGACACCTCCTTTTACAGGCTTGGCATGTGCAGAGAAATTAAACTTATTTCACTAGCTCTGTTTCTGAATCCATGTAGTCAAATCAGTGCAGCAACCCCTTTGTGTGAACACTCTTAAATCATTTTAAAAGTGACTAATACTGATGTAGTTTAACTCAATATCAAACGCACCTAAAAGAGCATGGCTAATGCATCAGCTTGGGGCTCAGAGGAGGAACAGGGAATTACCACTGGGTGATGGAAAATTATGGCAAGGTACATGTCCTTCCTTAAGGCTATCTTACATGGGAGTCTGCCTCTTCACTGAGGTTTCTCTCCCGTGTGTGTCAGAGCTCCAAAGAGGTAAAGATGCTCCTTCAGAGAGGCTAGACCACCCTGTGCACTCCAGACTGTGTGTGAATCTGTGTGCCTCATCAGTAATCACTTTCCTAACTGAACCTTTTAAACTGTTGTCTTCTTCCCCATTTTTTAAAAAAAGTGGCCGTTTTGTATTCTCCCTGCACTTTGTGTGGCTGCCAGGAGAAGTGGGGTGGGGAAGGAAGGCTTGAATTTTTCCTTCATCATATGCTCTCAAGCCAGCCTGACATGCAAGTGGCCAGTTGCTGGCAGAAGGGTGTCAGCTTGCTTCCCACAAAGTTAGGGTCTTAGCCATGGCTATCTCAGAGGAAACTTACTCTGTGTATGGGAGGTCGTTTGTGCTCTAAAAAAATCTAACAACATCTAACTTGCCATATTAACCAGACCCCCATCGGCTGACTCACCACCTCAATCTCCCTTAGCATAGAGAGCCCTTGGGTCCTGCTAGCAATTATTATTATTAGTGAATGCAAAAGTGGTACCATAAAGATGTAAAAAGTTCAGAATACAAAATATAAAGTAGAGAGAGAAACCAGAGCTGCATAAACCAAAAAAAAAAGAAAAATGTCTACAGTGTCCAAAGGCCTGAGGTAGGCATCACATGCTCTTGTCATTCAGCAGCCTTGGGGTCAGCAGCTGGAGTCTGGAAAGTCCTCCTGATACACCTGTACAGGAGGAGCAGCCATTTCAGTAGATGTGCAGGTGTGGCTTGTGTGGCCAGAGAAGCCAGCAAACCCTAACTGCCAAGCACAGCTGATCAGGCTCCTGACAATTCTGGCTGTAATTCATCACATATTGCTCTAACTAGTTTCTACAGTTCCCGAAGTGTTTAATAAACTACTTAGGGTACTATAAGTATTTGATTTGATTAGACATTATCCTACCTAGAGGAATTCTCCCAGTTGCCTATTGTTTGCATCTAGCGCACTCACTGTTTTCTGGGGGAGGGGTTAAGGCAGCCAGTTGTTCCTTTGTGTTAATTTGACTCCATTGGCACCATGGTCATTATAAATAGCTCCTAAGGACAAGAGAAATGATTGTTTTGCAGGCTCTAAGTGAAGCCTCCTGTTTCAAATGGGCAGAGATTTCTGACCATTTCTAATGCAATTCATAGTTCTCTGAATTGGGCAATTCTGATATAATGACTCATTTTAACAATTTTGGGATGACTTTATTCTTCATAAAAGTGAGGGACTAACACAGCTGAATGAGAGCCCGACATCGCTCAGGCAGTCATTCATTACACTCGCTTTTACCACACTGCTCTGCCAATCCTGATCTACCCTGTCCTGCTGTTCCAGCCCTACACCCACAGCAATCCAGCCAGTGTACCACACTAATGACCTGCAGCACTAGTACCTTTTACTATTCCAGTCCTTTGCATCTCTGCCAACAAAACACTGAGGAATCCATCTTTGGACTGTACAATAACATTCTCAAAAAGATAAAGAGAGCATAACACCACGTCATTGACCTTTTTGCCCCTTGATCCTGAATTTCACCCACAGTATCCTAAATCCTGCTTTTTTTAAGAATCCACTCCAACAGCAAGATTGCCCTCCAAACTAGCATCTAGGCAGGCAGCAGAACAAGAGCATAAATTCCGATGCACTGCTCCATTGCAGATGGAGCCTCGTGTTCTCTTTTGCCAAACATGACATGACAGAAGCAAAAGAAGATGGAAAACATCTGGTGCTGGTCGGCTCCCTACCCAGCTCTGCACCTCCCCAGAAGCGGCGACCTCCCTCAGCTCTTAGGCGGAGGCATGCTGCATCCTCCCTGAGTGCCGTCTCCTGAGGTCCCATTGGCCAGGAACCGTGGCCAATGGGAGCTGTGGGGGGAGGTGCCTATAGGCTTAGGCAGTGCGCAGAGCCCCTGGGATGCACCTCCCCATAAGAGCCATGGGATGTTGCTGCTCCTGAGGAACCCCCTGAGGTAAGTGTTGCCCAGAGCCCTCACCCCCTCCCACGGGCCAACCTCCAGCCCTGAGCCCCGCACACAACCCCCTGCTGCTGCTGGGGAAGGGGGCAGTGACCCGAGACTCCCCCAGCAGCAGATGGTGTGGTGGGCCGCTGCAGAAGTCATTAAGGTCAAGAAAGCCATTAAATCTGTGACTTCCATGACCTCTGTGACAAACTCACAGCCTTATGTATAAGACACTGTAATTCATAGATTCTGGAGCCAGAAAGAATCACTCTAATCATCCAGTCTGCCCTCCTGCATAACACAGGCCACAGAATGTCTCTGAAATAATTGCTGTTTGAACTACAGCAGATCTTTTAGAAAAACATCTAATCTTGATTTTAAAATTGCCAGAGATGGAGAATCCACCACAACTTTTGGTAAACTATCCTTGTGCAATTTCCCTGGGCCTCTCTGTTTGGCCCAAACTTCCCACGCCGGTCGGCTCAGGACACTCTTCTCCTCAGCTTCTCCCCCACCTCTCTGGTTTAACATTATTCCCCCCAACACACAATTTTGCTCAGGACTGACTTTCAAATTAGATTGTATCTCTACTGGATTCCGCCTCACAACATTATCTCCATGTTACCCCTGCCTTACATAGCGTGGTACCTGCTGAGTCATTTCCAATGCTGGGATTAAGCAATGGGATCCAGCTGTAACAGCCTCCCTACAGCATCAGATCCTGGAAACTGGCAGTTCTCTGCTTGTATGGGGCCCAAACAGGAAGGAGACAGGTGGAAAGAGAATCCCAGCCACTTTGCTGCAGGAGGTGAGGGCAAGGTGCTCTGAAAGCCAGGATGAAGAGTAACAATCTCTTACTCTCTGCCTCCCCATTCCCCAAGCAGAGAACCCTGCACAATGCTGTTCTGTTTGCACTAAGCACTTTAGAGTCCACTAGGTAGTGCACTCCCAAATGGGACTGGCAAGACATTAGTGCATTAGTGATGTTAGGTCACCTTGTTTTAAGAGCCAGGCAGCAATAGTGCATCCCATTAATCAGATAAGTAGAGATTGCCAACAAAACACACATATTCCCCATCCCTACGGACCCCCCCAATACATGCACACACAAACACCCTCCACTACACCCAAACAATCCTCAGTCTCTAAACGTATAAACACCCACCTCCCATATGCTCACACACCACTAATCTTCCCCTCCAACACAAACACTAAAAACCTCCACTCACACACAACCTTCCCTCCCAGTCCACCTTCCCCCATACACACACACACACACACACACACACACACAATCTCCTCTCCCCTCCACATACACACACTCATTCTTGTCTCCCTGAACAGCCTCTCCCACACACATCCAAAACCAATCCATACGCATGCACACACACATGCCTCTGCCTCACCTCAAACACAATCCCCTCCATGTACACTTTCCTGCCCCCATAAAGCCTCATTCCTACACCACAAAGCCTCCTGCTCCCCACTCAACACACTGACTTCTCCTTTTCCCCACCACAACCCCATTCTACATACCACTCTCCTCCACATACACCCCCAATTCTCAGTCATCACCTACATATTTTATATATGTATATATATATATATATAAAATCCCCTTCTCACCATCCTTACACACACACACCCAAATCCCCATCCCTTCACACCCACTTTCCCATCTGCATTCTCACACACAGCCCCTCTCCCCCACCCTTCACAATTCTTCCTCTGCATCAACACATGCAGACAAACAAAATTTCCTAGCACAAGCCTTTGCCTAGTGCACACGCACCTTGCCTGCACACCTGCAGAGCCCTCCTCTGTACACACACAAAGATCCCCTTCTCTACACACACACAGTGCCCCCGTACACATACAGAGACACACATAGACACAGAGTCTGTCCTTTGCGCACACACACAGCCCCCTGTATACACACACAGAGCCCCCTTGTGCACACACACACAACCACCCTGTACACACACAGAGCCCCATCTGTATTTCCACACACACACAGCCCCCTGTACACATACACACACATACTCAGCCTGTCTGTACACACACAGCCCCCCCCGTACACACACAACTCCCTCTTTATATATACACACACAGCCTTACACACCACATACAGCCCTCTATGTACACCCACACTGCCAAAAACACACACACACACACCACAGACACACACACAGCCCCCTTGTGCACACACACAACCACCCTGTACACACACAGAGCCCCATCTGTATTTCCACACACACACACACACACAGCCCCCTGTACACATACACACACATACTCAGCCCGTCTGTACACACACAGCCCCCCCGTACACACACAACCCCCTCTTTATATATACACACACAGCCTTACACACCCACATACAGCCCCCTATGTTCACCCACACAGCGGCCTGTACACACACAGCCCTACCTCCGACACAATAGCTCTGCGCAGGGCGAGGAGGGGGGCGCTTTCAGTACCACGTTTGCGCGTTGGTTTGCCGGCCTGGGAGGGGACCGTCCCGTTCAGCCCCGTTGACCCGGCAGTCGCTCGCCAGACAATGGGGACGGATCAGAGGCTGCTTCTCGGAAAGCGGAGTCGGGCCCCGGCGCCTCCGCTCCAAGGACAGAGCCAAACGCGCCCCTGAGTGTGGGCTGGGGCTAGCCAGGAGCAGCTGGGGAAACGCAAGGTCTCTGGCTCAGCTTAGCATCCCTGGGAGCATGTAACGGAATCAGCGAGCCTGCATGGAGATAGGGCTGTTCCCAGCCGTCTGCCTCCCCTCTGCAGAGAGCCGTGTGCGCTCAGCCCTTCCTCATCAATATGCATTAGCTTCAAGACACTGACAACAGCACAGCGGTCTGTGCTTCAGATGGGAGGCTTGCTGCGAACACACGCTGATAAGCCCTACTCGTGAGGGACAAGGCCCACTCCTGTTCTTAGGGGCACCTCTTAAAGAGGGAGGATTTTCTAAATTCAAAGCTGCGGAGATGATGCAGACACGCAGCAGGTCCGGGGCTCATTTGACAAAAGCATTGTCTGGTAGGAGAATCCCACCAAAAATGGAAGATTCTTTCCAAAAGACAGCATAGCAGAAATGAAAGGTAGCATCTCCATGATGCCTTCATCCATTTACCTAGGGAAGTGGTGGAATCTCCTTCCTTAGAGATTTTTAAGGTCAGGCTTGACAAAGCCCTGGCTGGGATGATATAGTTGAGGATTGGTCCTGCTTCAAGCAGGGGGTTGGACTAGATGACTTCCTGAGGTCCCTTCCACCCCTGATATTCTATGATTCGGGAACTGAGGGAATGTTTTATTCAGACTCACAGAAGGAAACCTTTCTATACAGGCACCCTCCAGAAAAAGATTAGGGGAAAGATATAAAAGCCTTCTGCATGTCCAGACAAACTGTTTTGAGCCAGTCATTTACTTCAGTGAGTCAGCAGGAGAAAGTCCATCCTAACCTGCAAGCTGTTACCCCAAAATCTCTGTTATAGAATAATAAGAAGGTGACATATAAATAACAAGATTGACTCCTAAAAGCATCTATCAACCGGGAGAGTTAAAAATCTGCGTGCCTCCTACTCATGTCACATTGAAATAAAGGATAGAGAGAATATAACCTTAAAACAAAAAGAAGATTTATTAAGGGATAGTTACAACTGGGGGAAGATCTACTAATGGGATCACTACAATACCCAAGAATAGATTCCAGCAAGGGGCATAAAGCCCAGACCCTTAATAGTTTAACCAAGGGACAGTTTAAGTGCCAGAAAAACAATTACTGTCCCTTTCACTCCATATGGAGGGCCCCAGCAACTGATGGATCTCTGGAACATTGGAGGATCTGATTCTCTATGGCTGAAGCAGGAGATCAACAGATCTGAGCTGATGACAAAGTCTTCACTGGATCCTTTGGTGGAATACAGGAATCAGATATCAGGTAAGTATCAGAGTACTTGGCAGATGTTAGTGACCAAAGTCTTGATTCGATGTCATGCAAAGAAACTGGACATGGCTGCCTCGATGGACAGCACCAGCATCATCACTTCCTTATATGCTCTCTGTGGCACGAATTCCTGAGGCACACTCTGGCAGACACTGCCCCCAACCGGTTCCAGACAGTTCTCAGTCCCTCAAGTGGCGGGAAACAGAGTTTTGGCAGAAAAATGCCAATGAAGAAAGGATACCAAGATGGAATTTAGTCCTTTCCTACCACATGTGCCATCTTGAATTCTTATTCTGCATTTTGAATTGCAGCAACATTTATTATAACACATAACAAAAGTATAACCATACACCAATAACACCTTACATATCCCCTCCTTGACAGATGTGACCGCCTTTAATAAACATCTGATATTATTGTTACATCCAGACTATTTAAGATTAACCCCATAATGTGGTTATGCATGTTGACACATTACAAAAGGCATTGCTGTAGAATCTTTATATTTCTTTTTACACACATACACTGATATAATTATTAGATATGCAATCATAACCAGCTATTTGAGCAGTATTACTACAATTGGATGGAGCATGATTTCCCAAGCCTTTCTATATTCACCCAATCTAGCTTTAAAAAGATCTTCCCACCAATTGGATGATTTGGTTTCATCACCAGTTCTTCTCAACATCTTTTTTTATTTGCCTCACAAAATGATGATAAGATGTGAGCTTCTTGAACTGCTTTAGGTGATAAACCATATCCTTATGGTGCATTAGACACTTTAATGCTCGGAGGTCTGCTCCTATATGAGTAGGTGGAAGATGGTAATAGACAGGGTAAGATGCTATTATATTCTGCACCTCCATGTCTAACGGTAATATTTGTATCCCAGCCCATCACAGAAATGACTGCACACAAACATATATTATCTCCTGCATCGTGTTCAATGTGATAAAAATAATTAACAAATTTTTACACAAAGTTCTTACACACAGACAGTGACTATCAATAACCATTATAGCCAAATTTTGAAAATATATATGTAACCGTCTGCTGTTGTGGTTCACCCCTCTCTGGGGCAGCTGGGAGCCAGGCCACGTCACTGCATGAGTCCCGTGCACTGGTGAATTAGCCTGGTGGGTCAGGAAATGGCTAGGAGCTCAGGCCCTCAGGCAGGGGCTGAGCCAATAGTCTCATCTTGGAGGCCCAGGCCCTAGGTCGGGGCGGGGCAACAAATAATAGTTCAGGGCTCAGACCCTCAGGCAGGGGCTGAGCAAACAGTTCAGTAAGCCCAGGCCCTAGGTCAGGGCAGGGCAACAAACAATAGTTCAGGGCTCAGACCCTCAGGCAGGGGCTGAGCAAACAGTTCAGTAAGCCCAGGCCCTAGGTCAGGGCAGGGCAACAAACAATAGTTCAGGGCTCAGACCCTCAGGCCAGGGGTGAGCAAACAGTTAAGTAGCTTAAGAAGCCCAGGCTCCTGGGCCTGGGCATCGGGGCGAGGGGGAGACTGCCACCTGTGAGTGGGGTGGCAGGGGGGACGCAGGCCTACCCACTCCTCTGCGTCCCAGCCCGGGGCCCTAACAGCGGCAGGCAGCCCGCTGTGTCAGTGGGGATCCTGGCAGCAACACACTGACATTGGCTTTGGGTGTGCTGCAGCCAGCCTAGGGACGGCTGCCCCCGGGCTACTTCCGACCTCCCCCTCAACCGGTACCTGTGTTTCAGCGGCGTCTTCCACAGCATCCCACATCATGGGCTCCTCGGGATACTGAGCGAGGGATAAACTGGGCAGCTCCTCATGGTCCCTTTGTAGCTATCGGCTTAGGAGATTGTAGCGAGGCGGTGTGGCTCCCCTCCTCCCCAGGGAGGGTTGAGCCCCATCAGATGCCAAAAGGGGCGGGGCCACTGAGCGGTAGTCCCGCCCCTCAGAGGGTCAGGAGGCACCCCGGAAGTATAAAAGCATGCCCTCAGCCCTCTGTTGGAGCCCTGCTGCCGCCGGGAGCGGACCTGCTAGAGGGTGCTCCTGACTGGGAAGCTGTGGAGGCCCAGGGCCATTGCCCTGACTGGCCAGAACTTCCCCGCTACAACCAGGAGCTGCCGGAGCTGCCCCACGCCCGCTACGACCAGGAGCTGCCGGAGCTGCCCCATCCCTGCTACTACCCTGAGGAACCCCCGGACCAGGCTTGGCCAGACTTTCCTGAGGTACTACCAGACCTACCGCCCAGCCCTGGCCGGGACGAATCCATGCTACTAAGCTTCCCAGGGGCTGATGGCCCCGATCAGGTAGGACCAGGGGGGAGATAGGAAGTAGCCCGGGGGCAGTTGACCCCAGTCAGACTGCAAGTATGCCGGAACCCATGTCAGTGTGTTTCGGTCAGGATTCCCCACTGACTGTTGACGGCGTTAACAGCTGCTAGGGCCCCAGGCTGGAACGCAGTGGAGTGGGAGGGCCTGCGTTCCCCCTGCCACTCCTTCAAGGGTGGCAGACTCCCCCTCCTCTGGCCTGTGGAGGCCATCCACGGTGATAACTGCTCAGCCCTGAGCCACAAGGGCCTGAGCTATTGTAACTGTGGGTTTGGCGCCCGCCCGAATTAAGGGCTGGGCCCCCTTTGACTGTGCAACTGCTCAGTCCTGTCTACAAGGCCCAAGCTGCCTGAACTACTAACTGCTCAGCCCTGAGCCATTGTAACTGTGGGCTTGGTGCCCGCCCGAACCAAGGGCTGGGCCCCCTTTGACTGTGCTATTGCTCGGTCCTGCCTACAGGGCCTGAGCCGCCTGAACTGCTGGCTGCTCAACCCCGAGGGCCTCTGCCCTCAGATGACATGTAGCAAGGCGGTGTGGCTCCCATCCTCCCCAGGGAGGATTGAGCCCCGGCCGCACACCATCGCAGGGATCTTCCAGCATCTGGTTGGCGTCCAGTCTCTGCAGGTATGGCCAGTCCTCGGGTCAGTCGCAGGCAGCAGGAGTCTTCCCAGCAGGGAGCTAGGGCATCAGCGTCTGGCCTCTCCAGCAGCCAGGCAGCTTCTGAGCCCTGGGGCTGGGCTTTTATACTTCCTGCCCTGTGCGGTGACCTCTGAGGGGCGGGCGCAGGCTCCAGTGACTCCGCCCACTTTGGCATCCGTAAGGGCTTATCCCTCTCTGGGGCAGCTGGGAGCCAGGCCGCCTCACTACAACATAGTATGGTAAAGCTGGTAATTACACTTTCCTTCATGGGAATTTAAACATATATGAGTCTCCTCCCATACTCCAGTGGTACAGGTGAAACCCAATTTGTCTTGCTCCACAAAGGCTTGTAAATTTAAAGAATATTGCTCTCCTCTTACATGCACCCATTTGGTATTTTCCATAGGCATCATTAGGGAATTGTTTACAAACATTCCCAAAGGAATCAGGGGGTGAATCCTTTCCTCTATGGCATCCAGGGCTGTCCCTAGCCATTTTGGTGCTCTATGCAGCCCCCCCGGCCTCCGCGGGGGGAGAAGCAGGCTTGGGGGGCAGAAAACCATCCCCCAGCACAAGCCAGAAGAGCAGAGCAGGTTGGGGCCAGGTTGCACCACTTCCTGCTGCCCAGTGATTGCAGGTAGGGCCCGACCCCACACTCACAGTGTGGCGGGAAGTGGAGTGACGCAGTCCCAGCCTGCTCCGCTCTGGTCCCCTGGCTCCCAGCCTTGAGACTTGGGGGGCAGGGGGAACTGCCCCCCAGCGTGAGCCAGCGATGTGGCTGGGAGCCAGCAGCATGGAGCAGGCTGGGTCTGGGTCGCTCCACTTCCTGCCGCCCGGTGACTGCAGGGCAGGCCCGACCCCTGCTGCAGTCCTCAGGGGAAGGGGTGGACTGAGGGTGGGGCTGGGACACAGCAGGGGCAGGAAGAGGCAGGGCGGAGGCAAAGCAGTGGTGGAGGCTGTGGGAAAGGGGTGGGGTGGGCTAGGACAGAGCAGGGACGGGGGCCACGAGGAAGAGGTGGAGGAGGCGCTGGAGCAGCATGCAGCTGCGTAGAGCACCAGGAAATTTCCTGGTGCCCTACACATCTGCCGACTTTGCGTATGGGTAAGAACAGCCCTGATGGCATCCCTTAAAGTAAGTATGTATGCTATGATAGTCTCATTAGCATGGTCATAGGTGAAATTCACCATTTTCCACCGTTGCTGCTTTTCCTTTTAGAATTTGGTGGCATTAGACCAGATAATGTGTTTAATTTCCTGCGGCATTATACCATTTTAACCATCTCCGAGTATAGCCTTTGCAATATTAAGAAACAACTGTTGCACTTGCCTACATTCAAGTGCCTCTGTTAGATTAGACTGCAGTTATCTCTAGTGCTCCTATAACCTGAAGGTGGTCCATGTCTTGCACTTCTAACCATGTTGGTAATGTGTTAACAATATTAAAACCTAATTCAACCAAGTCATTCAACACTGCTGAGAGGGGGTTGGTTTGTGAGGAGATATCATGTCCCACTTCACCTATGCGTGATGCCAGGAACTGCTGATCTACGGTATTCTGCACTCCTAGTCCAATTCCCACCCCTCCTAAGATTTTAGCATCTAGATCTCTCTTAACTCGGGGTGGGGGAGTTGTTGCAAGACATTACCTTGTACCTACGCCAACCATCCCATTAACAAAGGTGTTACATATTGGGCACATTCTTTATACATAAAGATTACAGAAACTTGAACCTTTAAAACCAATATTTTAAATGCAAAGTGAGGATTTATAATTAAACTGCAAGATACGTCCCTTTTTACTATAAGTGGTCCCACGAAACTAATGTATGGCACAGGCGCTACAAAAACCCTAAATGTCCTTTTAAATCCTTTTAATTCCTAGTTCCTGGTATCATTTACAGAAACATTCAGTTTTAACCAAACAAAACTTTTGAGGTCCTTTATTTTGCAAAATTTTGATTTTACAACCTCCTCAGGTGCCGTATTACAATGAGCAATACATTTCTGACATTTTAGTTCAATATGGTGCATTTGACGACTAAGGAGAAGGACCTTTACATTTATTGAAGATACATTAGTGGGAGTAATATCCATTATGATGGATACATTAAATGGACCTGGAGCCACGCTGCTATTATATTTAACCATGGCATAAATACATTTTGAACCATCTCAGTATTGTATACTGCTGGAACAACCCTTAAAACTTCGATCATCCAGCATCCACTTACATTGCCCCATGACCTTCTTAATGAATATTATCTGCATCTGAGGACTGATAATGGGGTCATGCTTCCTCTGGGCATCATGGATAGTGAAAGCTATGATTGACTTATTTCCTTCATTTGCCTCAAAGGATAGATAACAATATGCACCCAAAGTATATGCATAAACATTCAGTACACCTGACAATACATCCTTGTGACCCAGTAATCGGGCTTTAGTGGTAATTTAGATGGAACAATACTATCATCTTCCTGTTTATTTTGACCAAAACGTTCTCTTCCTACTCCAAATGAACCTGGTCTCCAAGGCCTCTTACTTTTATCCACTTGGGAGGAAATTGTTTTATTGTGGTAGTCTGCACATCAGGCATTTGAAACTTCTTCACGTCTATTTCTTCATCAGAATACCATTGTTTTGTTGAGCTTGTAGGCTGGGTATTGGTGGAGTTGTTATTCCTTTTTCTGGCTTCCTGTCTTTTTCCACTTTGTTCTCTAGCTCCTCAGTCTCATGCTCGTTAAAATCAGGATCAGCTTCTGTCAGGGTTCCCACACACACATTCTGAACTCGGGGGTACGGATGTGGGGACCAGCATGAAAGCCTCCCTATGCTTATATTCTACCAGCTTAGGTTAAAAACTTCTCCAAGGCACAAATTCCTTTCCTTGTCCTTGGATGGTATTGCTGCCACCACCAAGTGACTTACACAAAATTTCAGGGAAGGGTCACTTGGAATCTCTACCCCCCAAAAAAAAATCCCCCCAAACCCCTACTCCCCTTTCCTGGGGAGACTTGAGAATAGTATACCAACCAATTGGTTAGCAATGTGAGCACAGACGATACCCTTTGTCTTCAGGACACTGAAAATAAATCAGGTTCTTAAAAGAACAACTTTATTTATAAAGAAAAAAATAGAAGAATCACACCTGCAAAATCAGGATGGAAGGTAACTTTAAAGGGTAAGAAAAAGATTTAAAACACAGAGGAAACACTCTGGCTCAGCTTCACAGTTACAAAAACAAGAATAAAATGATGTTTGTAGCATAGGAAAATCCACACTCTAAAACAAAAGATAACCTAACACATTTCCTTGCCTTACTTACAATTTCTGTGATTTTAGATGGTATATTCCAGGTATATTTTCAGGAGATGTTGTACCTGCTTGGCTTCTCTCTCATCCAGAGAGGGAACAACAAAGAGAGAGCATAAACAAAATCTTCCCTCCCAAGATTTGAAAGTATCTTCTTTCCTCATTGGTCTTTCTGGTCAGGTGCTAACTAGCTTATTTGACCTACTTAACCCCTTACAGGTAAGGCAATTTGGTACAGCTGCCAAGGAGGGATTTTATGCTGCCCTTCTCTATATATTTATGACAGCTCCTGAGAATAGAGGTACTTTCCACTTATGTGCCAGCTAATGGTTCACTAGATAATACCAAGATTTGTTTTTGTTAACCAGTAACATAGAAGATACTCTATTGGTATCCAATAAACCTATGTATAAAATTATGACCAAAATAGGGGTCTTCATGTTTTTCTTCCCTATAGACAACAGAGAAAGAGACACAGCCTTACGGTGGCTTAGCGTCATCTTTTGATTGTTTTTTTTTTTACTGCAATTTTCTTACTCCCTTTCTTCACAATTAAAGTCATGGAATGAAAACATTGGGAACTCTTTTTTTCCCTGTGGAAATTTCTAATAAGTACACAGTGGGACTAGCCTTTTCCAGTATGACAGCCAGACCTGCTCATCTAGGGGACAGTGGATGGTGTTTCTCCGAAAAATATTGGAAGAGAACTTTACCCCTATATCCCATTCCACAAAAGATAAATTGTTCTTCAAATATTGGTCCATTTTCTTGGTAATACCATTTAAATTGACAGCATCCTGCTTCTGCACCAAACTGATGGTGTTTAGTGGTTCTTTGATATAGCAGTCCAGTCTGACCTGTGGCACATATTTATATGGAGGCACCCCTCCTTCTAACCACTGGTATTCTGGAGTTCTCATCATTCGTCCAGTAAGGGCTTCATGAGGAAAAACCCGGTCACACTGCAGGTCGAATGAACTGCAATAAGAATTAAAAGCAGCTTGATGTCCCAATTTTTTCCTGAGGTTTCTACTACCTTCCTGAGAACATTCTTTAATTTGCGGGTGCTTCTTTCAACTTGACCAGATGCTTGGGGGTGTCCCACATCATGAACCCTTTGCTTAATACAAAGTGCCACACAAAGCTGTCATATTAGCTCGCCTGTAAAATGGGTAGCCTGGTCCAAATCTATAACTTTTGGTAACCCAAAGCTGCTAAAAGCTTATTCTAAAAGTACTCTGGTGATGGTGTTTGCTGTGCAGTTCTTCATAGGTCTCTATACATTTTGTGAATGGCTCTATAAGCACTAAACAATACAGATTACCTCTGCTCGTCCTCGGCAATGGACCTATGAAATCTATCTGCACTCTTGTCCAGGGACCATCAATGGGCTGGTGAAGTAATGGTTCCTTTTGGATCCTTGAATCATTGTTACATGTGGCACAGGAAATACAGTTGTGTATTCAGAATTCCACCTCCTTGACCATTGAAGGCCACCATCCTAGGGTGAGTAGGCTTTAAGGTTTTCTCTGTTCCATAATGACCTTGCTCGTGGGCTAATTTAATTAGCTCTTGGCAGAGACAGGATGGGATTACTATCATGTCTTCCTGCTGGTTTTCCTTTCTTGCTAGGACTAATCCTGTCTTGTCTTTGCGAACAGGGGCCACTAACGGGGAGTTTTGAGAAGGAGTTCTCCTGGTGAAGGAGGAGCAAATACAGGACCGTTGGGGTAAGTGGCTGTCTGTAGTGTGTGTTTGTGTTTGGGAGTGTGGAGTGGCATGGCAGCAGTTTGTCCCTCAGTGGGACTGTGGGGTATCCCACTGCCTCGCTTTAGTTCACCTGCCAGTGGCCCTGCTGACCTAGGAACTAATGCATACTCAGTTAGGGGGGTTCTACCCTGGTCGGGGTTGAGTCAATAGTCTGAAACCAGCTCAGGCCCTAGGTCAGGGCGGAACAGCGAACACTGAGTCCGAATGCTCAGACCCTCAGGGAGGGCTGAGCAGTAACAGTAGTCTTAAGCCCAGCCCTAGGACAAAGTGGGGCAACAAACACTGAGTCAGAATGCTCAGGCCCTCAAGCAGGGCTGAGCAGTAATCATAGGCTTCGGCCTCCTCAGGCCAGGGGAAGGGGGAGTCTGCCACCCCAGAATAGGGTGGCGGGGGGACGCAGGCCCTCCTACTCCACTGTGTCCCAGCCCGGGGCCCTAGCAGTGGCAGAGATTCGCTGCTGTCAGTGGGGATCCTGGCCGCAACACACTGACATTGGCTCTGGCAGTGTTGCAGCCAGACGGGGGTCAGATGCCCCCAGGCTACTTCCACACTCCCCCTCGTAAGGGACCTGAGTCGGCGTAGTGTCACCGGTGGTCTTAAACACCATCGGCTCCTCTGGGTAAGTAGCCGATGGTAGGCTCAGCGGCTCCTCAGGGTGGCGGGCAAGAGGCAGGCTCGGCTCCTCCTCGGGTTAGCTGGAGTGGGGTGGTCCCGGCCGGTCCTCCTCGGGGTAGCTGGTGCGGGGCAGGCTCGGCCAGTCTTCCTCGGGGTAGCTGGTGCGGGGCAGGCTCGGCCAGTCCTCCTCGGGGTAGCGAGCGCAGGGCAGGCTCGACTGGCCGAGCGTGAGCTCTGGCTGGCAGCAGCCGCAGACATCTGGCCCCTACGGTTGCTGGGCCTCGACTGAGCTCTGCAGACGGGCTTTTATACTTCCAGGTCTGCGCCGTGACCTCTGAGGGGCGGGCGCAGGACCCAGTGGATCCGCCCACGGTGGTGGTAGGGGAGGTTTGTCCCTCAGCAGGGCTGTGGGGTATCCCACCGCCTCGCTACAGTGGGTTACTTGCTGTGTGCTGAGCTTGTATTTGTTTGTTTGAAGGACTGTGTGCTGTGGCTGGCAGTTGGAAGCTGTGAGCTTCTAAACAAGGTTTGAAATCTAGAAGCCTCTGTTCATTGGCTGAGCCTTAGTCATGGGACAGGCTATCAGAAAGGCCAAGGCTTTATAAAGCAGTAAGCAAGTGACCAGGGGCTGATAACAGGGAGTTTCGAGAGAGAGTTTGGAAGGGGAGTGGGAAGGGGGCAAGGTACATTAACCATTCTTTAAAACTACAGTACAATCAGATCTTCCTGATTTAAACAAAAACCCTATCATTAACCTAGGTTACTGTAGGAGATAATGCAGGCAGAAGCCCAGCAGCAGATTGGGGGCTGTCCAGTCTATTGCACTGCGTGTAGCATGTATGGCTTTGGAGACCAGGGTGGCAGAATTGGAGGAGCGAAGGGCTGGTCTACACTGGGGAGGGGGTCGATATAAGATATGCAACTTCAGCTATGGGAATAGTGTAGCTGAAGTCGACGTATCTTATTTCAACTTACCTCCAGTCCTCATGGTGTGGGATTGATAGCCACGATTCCCTCCGTCAACTCCGCTATCACCACTCACCCTAGTAGAGTTCTGGAGTCTATGGGAGTGCATTTGGAGATCGATACATCATGTCTAGATGAGAAGTGATATATTGATCCCCGATAAATCGATTGCTACCCACCGATCCGCCAGGCAGTCTGGATGTACCTTAGGGGAGGCAGAGAGGTATGTTGATGAGGCTTTCTGGGACACCGTAGATTTGTCCCACCTCTGGTCAGACAGCCTCTGCAGTGTTAAGAGGATGAAAGGCTCAGGGAAGGAGAGCAGTCAACAGGAGCAAAGGGAAACCTTCCCATAGATGGGACCCTTCTTCCAGATAATGTTGGGGTATCCTCTCTCACTGAGGTTATCACTCTGGGGGAGGGAACTGCAGTCATTAGGAAAAGGCAGGTGTTAGTAATGGGAGATTCGATCATTAGAAACATAAATAGCTGGATTTGTGATGACCGGGAGAACCATATAGTGACTTGCCTGCCTGGTGGAAGGTTGCAGTTCTCTCAAGGCATCTAGATAGACTTATCTGTAGTGCTGCGGAAGAGCTGGTGGTTGTGCTACATGTAGGTACCAATGACATAGGGGAGGGGAGGGGAGATGTCCTAGAGGCCAAATTTAGGCTGCTAGGGAAGAGACTGAAATCCAGGAACTTCTATGGTGGTATTCTCATAAATGCTTCCAGTTCCACACTCAGGGCCAGGTAGGCAGGCAGAGCTTCAGAGTTTCAATGTGTGGATGAACTGATGGTGCAAAGAGGAGGGATTTAGATTTTTTAGGAACTGGGGAAACTTTTGGGATGGGGAGGTGGAGCCTATACAGGAGAGATGGGCTCCACCTAAACCAAAGTGGATCCAGACAGCTGGCACTAAACATTAAAAAGGTTGCAGAGCAGTTTTTAAACGAGGAGATGGGAAAAAGCCTTGGATTGCTGACCTTCCCTAAATTCGCTTTTCCTGACAAGATGTATTGTACACAAGTCTGTGCCTTTTTTAGTCTTATAGGAGACATGCCCATAATATAAGCCCAGTGTTGTAAGGCCCATACCAATGTTAAGACTTATTTTTCACAACCAAAACACCTGGACTCTATTTCTGATAAAGTTCTTGAGCAATAAGCCACCAGTTTTAAAGTGGTGCATTGATGTTGGAGTAACACTGCACTAATGGCTCTCCCGGTGGATCCCAACTGTAAGTAATAAGGTTTGTCAGGTTGTGGATATGCCAAGGCAAGTGCTTCAGTTAATGCCTGGTTCAACTGGTATACTGCTTCTGCCTCCTTGCCACTTCCATTGCTGATCTTTTCTTATAAAAGAATACAATATCTTTGCAATGCTGGCATAGTCTTGTATAAAGTCTCTGGAAAATCCTATGGGACCCAGAAACAACCAAAGCGCACTAACGTCCACAGGCATGGGCAGCTTGCAGATCAGTTTTACCCTTTCTGTATTTGGGCATCTTCCTCCATCCCCTAAGTTATATACCTAGGTATGTGACTCTTCTGGACACTAACTGAGCCTTTGATGGAGTCACCAAAAATCCAGTAGTTAGAGTTTTGTTCAGAACTTCTTGGAGAGCCTTTGTATTTCCTTCTCTAGTAGTGGTTGCTATCAGCACATCATCTATGTAGCTCATGATGTTGTTTTTATAGCATAGCCCTTGCAACGTAGCTGCTACTATTTTGTGGCATATCGTTGGCATGTTCTGATATCCCTGAGCTACTTGAGTAAATGTTAATTGTTTGTCTTGATAAGTGAATGCAAACTTGTAGAAATGGTCTGGATGGAGAGGAATTGAGAAAAAGACATTCAGAATATCAAGAACTGAAAACCAAGTAGCTCCTGCTGTAATTAAAGATATAATTTCTGGATATCTCGCCACCACTGGCATCAGTCTTGGTGTTACCTTATTCAATGCTCGATAATCTATTGTGAGACACCAGGTCTTGCAATCAGCTCTTAAAACTGGCCACACTGATGCACTGCATGGGATTTCGCATTCAGCCAGCACACTCTGAGCTTGTAATGCCATTATGGTTTCTTTTATACCCTCCTTTGCCTCGGCTGAATAGGAATGCTGTTTCTGAGGCTTAGGGTCAGCTCCTATGACTTTAATTGCTGCTACGACTTTTTCCACAGCTGAGTTTGTTTTTAGCAAAAAATGGATGATAACTCTTTATAGCCATCTCTATATCACTTTCCCATGTGGAAAGAACAAAGTCTGCAGATGCCTTTAAAACAGATCATCTAATGAACTCCAGATATCACTGTACCATGGTTTTGTTCCAAGGAGTCACTAAGGGATTGATGAGGAATGTCCACAATAAGTCTTAGCTGTTTCAGTAAATCAATTCCTAATATTCCATAGCCCCCTAGGGGGCTTGTAATCTCCAAGAAGCTAATACTTATAAATGTCTTAAAGTACTTTTTATGTCCTTAGAAAAGGGTAAAATACTGGTCTTACAATTGAAACTTTCAAGAGTCTTTACACATTTAATAGGCAGCAATTTAGCTTATGGTGAACCATCAGTGAACAAGATGCTGGTTGATATCCTTGTATCGACCAACACCTTTTGACAGAATGACCCAAACTTTCCTTCCACCATGATGTTAACCCAGGGGTCGGCAACCTTTCAGAAGTGGTGTGCCGAGTCTTTATTTATTCACTCTAATTTAAGGTTTCATGTGCCAGTAAAACATTTTAACATTTTTAGAAGGTCTTTTTCTGTAAATCTATAATACATAACTAAACTGTTGTTTTATGTAAAGTAAATAAGGTTTTTAAAATGTTTAAGAAGCTTCATTTAAAATGAAATTAAAATGCAGAGCCTCCCTTACCAGTGGCCAGGACCTGAGCAGTGTGAGTGCCACTGAAAATCAGCTCGTATGCTGCCTTCGGCACACGTGCCATAGATTGCCTACCCCTGTGTTAACCGTTGGTCTCCCCCACTCATCATTTATGATGGAAGCCACAAAATCAGGGGGAGTGAAAGCTGAGTCCCTTCACTGAGGCTCCAAGGCAGGGAGAACACAGTCGTGTATTTCTCTCTGTCTGCTGCTTCTCACCCTCATATTTAAGCAGTCTCTTAAAGAGTTCAGTTGTAGGAACTCTATCTAATTGCTCTCTGGTTTCATATTTTAAATGTCTTTTCCACAATATGTTCCTGAAGGCCTTTAGCTCTTCGGTGGTACCTTGCAACCAGGTTGCCGTTTCTTCCTTAAACCAATTGCTCTGCTTATTATTATTGTTGCAAGGCTTATTGCCAAATTTCCCATTTTGTGAACTCAGAAACCCTTTTACTGATACCTTCTTTTTAGAGGTCGCACCAGCTAATTTGGTTGCATCTTTAATTAGCTCGTAAGCCTCTCTCACTCTTGATTCCAACTGCAGAAGCCCGGTGGTTGCTGGTCCTATAGCTAACCTCAGGGCAGGTGTAAGCCCTTGTATTACCAATTCACAAAATGCTGGCACATTATATTGCACGTTACGATTCTGATATATTGGTGCCATACCAATTAACCAATACAGCAACCTTTTTCTTGCTATATAGATCTCTGTGTGCTCTGTGGATTCCCGTTTTTCTGAATACAATTTCCCAAAAAGATCATATGGAAAAAACATTTTATACACACCCATGTATATATCTACAATTTCAGTGATACGTCCCATAGGCAATCCATCTGGTAAGGCATTGAGCCCCATATTGCGTAATAGTGATCGGGGCAATCAGTGGATTACTTCATCCTGTCACCCTTGGGCCTTCATCTAAATTAGATGTTGCTGATGAAATAACTTTTTCTGCTGTAGAATAACATGATGGCTCATCCCTATGTTCCTCAGACTCTACGTCTGAACCTTTCCTGGAAGTGAACTCAGCTAGCGGGTTAGTTTTCACCGTGCTAATCATACCCCTAGAGATCTTTAGCTTCTGCTGCAGCTTCTGAAACTTATTCAAGCAGGCTGAATGATTTGTTACTTCTAACCCTTGAACCTGCTTGGCCTCCCTCAGGAGCTGCCTGATAGTAGTTAGGGCCTCTTCTAATTTTGTGGACAGGATTTGATATTTCCTTTCAACTTGTGCCCTGCATGAATTGGCCTCTTGCAGCTGTTCTTCTAACTGCATGATTTGCCTAGCTTGTTTTGTTAATTGGACAGTATTCATCTGATGTTGTGCCACTGCTTTCTCCAATTCCAACCCATTTGTTTTCTCCTAATCTTTTGCCTGGTTGGCTAAGGCTTTAAAGTGACTCTTCCTACCATCCAGGTCCCTACACACCGTGGCGAGTCCATAAATCAATGCTTGCTTCTGTAATTTTTTCTTGGGAACTGGCTTGCTTGCCAAATACCAGCCCCACAATATTTGTAATTTTTGTAATGCTTAATCTCCCTAGACAGACCCTTTCTTCCATGGGTTTTGAGATTTCCCAGAAACAGACATTGCATACTCCAAACTATTTTTATTAGACTGCTGGGACCATCTTTCTAGGCTGAAGACCTTCTCCAAACTTCACTCACTTACCATGAATAAAATAGACAGTAGTTATGTCAAAGCCAAATAGCCCACCATCCTAAACTTGTGGTGGCTATTCACCTATGGTCAGTAACTCATGAGAACCCACAGCTGCCTTCTTTCAGAATCCCAAGTCTATGGACCATAAGCCGGAATCTATTCAACCTAAGGACTCCAATCAGAGAGTTAAATCTCTGAGAGGTCATGCTTCAGTCACCAGTAAATGTTATCCCAAAATCTCTGTTATATAATAATAAGGAGGTGACATATAAATAACAGGGTTGACTCCTACCAGCATCTATCAACTGGGAGAGTTAGAAATCTGTGTGCCTCCCACCCGTGTTGCATTGAAATAAAAGATAGAGAGAATATAACCTTAAACAGAAAGAAGATTTAGTAGGGGATAGTTACAACTGGGAGAAGATCCACTAAGGGGATCACTACAATACCCAAGAATATATTCCAGCAAGGGGCATAAAGCCCAGACCCTTAAACCATCCCTTGGTTAAACTGTTGTGCCAGAAAAACAATTACTGTCTCTTTCACTGCAGATGGAGATCACCAGTAACTGATGGACCCTCTCAGAATCTCTGGAACATTGGAGGATCTGGTTCTCTATGGCCAAAGCAGGAGATCAACAGATCTGAGCTGATGGCAAAGTCTTCACTGGATCCTTTGGTGGAATACAGAAATCAGATATCAGATAAGTTTCAAAGTCCTTGGAAGGTGTTAGTGACCGAAGTCTTGATCCAATGCCTGCACAAAGAAACTGGACATGGCTGCCTTGATGGTGGACAGCACCAGCGTCACTGCTGACAGTTCCTTATATGCTCTCTGTGATGCAAATTCCTGAGGCATGCTCTGGCAGACACTTCCCCCAACCGGTTCCAGCTAGCTCTCAGTCCATCAAGTTCTGGTGGGAACAAAGTTTTGGCAGGAAAATGCCATGAAGAAAGGATACCAAGACGGAGGTTAATCCTTTCCTACCATATGCGCCATCTTGAATTATTAGACTCCATTTTGAACTGCAACAACATTTATTGTAACACAGAACAAAAGTATAACCATATCAATAACAGCTTTCTGCTTCGTGGACACTGCAATTTTTTAGAACAGGCTGTGGGATCACCCACTCGGACCCTTCTCCTCTACCCCTTATTTCTCTTCACAGGAGATAATTCAGACGATCCTGTTAAAAAATTGTTCTTTGTTTCTTCTGCCGAGGAGAGACAATTTCTCCTCCATGTAACAGCTCCTGTAAACAGACTGAAGGTGGGGAAAGACAAAGGTGTGGTATGATATAGAATGCAAAATATACCGTTCAGGATTCTTTTTGTTCCTGATATATTTTTAAAGCTCCTTTTTATTGTCCTTAATTCTGCTGGCCATGGATTTCTCTTGGTGTCCCTTGGCTTCCCTTACCAATTTTCTACAATTACTAAAAAAAAAAAAAAAGGATTTTCAGTCCAAAAAACCTACTTTTTTCCAGGTTTTCAGACAAAATATTTTCTTAGATTTTAATAAAAAATTGCAAGAGCCCCAGTGCCTCCAAAATCCCCAAAACCCCAAGGCCTCAGAAAAATCCCAAAAGCCAGAGTCTTTGAAAATCCCAAAGAAATGGGGCCCTTGAAAATCACAACCCACCTAAAAAAAGCCTCTGAAAAGCCCGAAAACCCCAGAGCCTTCAAAAATCCTGAAACCCATGGGAACTCCAAAAATCACAAAAGTGCTGGGGACTTCAAAAAATAAAAAATATTCCCAAAGTCTTGAGGCTTCAGAAAATCCCAAAAGCCATGGAGCCTTCAAAAAGCCCACAAGCCCAGGGCCTCTGAAAATCCCCAAAGCCCCAGGATCTATGAAAATCCCCAAAATTCCAGAAGAACCTGGGCCTGCAAAAATGCAAAAAGGGCTGCTGAAAATTCCAAAAGCCCTGGGGCCTCTGAAAATCTAAAATACCTGAAGCCTCCCAAAAGCCTCAAAATCCCCAAAGGCCAGATGTCTTGAAAACTCCCTAAAATGCCAAATTGGGGGCATCAGATAATCCCAAAAGCCCCATGACATCTGAAAATCTCCAAAACCCCGGTGGAGGTCAGTGTGTCTGACTGGTAGCAGGAATGGATGGGGCTTGTCTGGTGCCTTTCCCTTCACAGAAAAGGCACTTGGGGAGGAAGAGCAATGTCAGCCCTAAACTATTGGTCAAGAATATCATACAGTCAGGCTAAAGTAAGGAGGAGCTTCTATTTAAACAGGTCTGATGATTGAAGATGGCTGCACCTAGAAGACCCTGGCCAACACTGGCCATCAAACCTCTCATGAAGAGGTGTTATACGGGCGCCGCTATGGGACCTGAAGAAATAAACATACCGTTTTGGGAAACAGTGTTTGAGACGGGTCATGGGAGTGGGGAAACAGGGATCACTAATGATGACTGTACCCTCAAGAACAATGTGGTGGAGAAACATGAGGCTAGACCGCTGGGCCAAGATTTGTTTGAGACTCCGGACCTGGGCAGGAGAACCCAAACGATTCAAACAAAGGGCTGTACGGAGATGAGGCCCCGATACACTGTATGTAAGAATGTTCAAGGATTTGGTTTGGGTGGTCACCAGTGCTCGGTTGGCTAGAGCCTTTTGGATCAAGCCTGCAGAGAGAGATTGCATTTATTGTTGTTTTTAAAAGCTGCATGCAGAAGGAGTCACTTGACACATAGTGTAAAAGGTTTTAAAATCATGTTATGAAAAAGTACGAAGATGCCTTAAACGTATTTCTTACTGTACATTTTTCAGCAGTTGAGCGATGGTTCTTCAGAGGACTTGGAGGTTCTGGACACAGACAGCTCCAAAGGGAAAAGCAGATTGGGCCCTGTCTGTTTTTGCCCATACCCAAAACCAGATGCTCAACAGAATGCCGAAACAGAGGGGGCTGCTTATTCTATAGGCCTATACTATGTTAAGTTGAGGGAGAAATTTGGTATTAAACCTGTGTGAGTTCATAACCATAAAGCGGTGATGCATGCAATTGTGCGAGCGGCTGTGCACAGAATCATCAAGCACTGCCTCAGAGAGAAACAAAATGAGGATTGTATCAGAGGGGTAGCCGTGTTAGTCTGGATCTGTAAAAGCAGCAAAGAATCCTTTGACACTTTATAGACTAACAGAGAGAAACAAAATGAGGATTGTCCTGGGTGCACCATAGATGCCCCCAGTCAGAGGCATCACAAATGCGTGTACTGGTCTTTAGATGCTGTGAAGTGTAAAATTAAAGAAAGTAGTTTGTATATGGAGTGTGTGTTAAATAAAATTATCATGTTGGGATATGAACTGCAGTGCCTCTGGAACATTTAGTTCTAGGGGACGAATTAGTGGACAAAGTGACAGAGGCCAAGGACCCAAATAGCGTTTTTGATTAGATCATCAAACCAACAGATAAATGTTTAATGCTAAACGTTGACCCTCCTCTTCGTTCAGCAAATTACAAAATCTTGCTAAGAAAAAACACTAAAAGTTAGAGCATTTTTGGGAACAAAACACAATGTATTGTAAAATAAAATTAAAATGCATGTTTTAAATAGAAGTTGAAAATAATAGTGTGAAACATGTTTTTATGGAGTTCAAGAGGTGTGGGGTTTGTCAAAAGGAAAGTAGGTTGCCCCCATAATATACGTGTAGTTAGATTTTAGTTTGTCAGTAAGTAGTAGTATATGAGCGGCCTGCTCCTCTAAGAAAGACTCACTCACCCCACCCAACCCTGGCACTTGTGTATGAGGGATATAGGCTGTTGGGGAATCTGGACCATTGCAAAGCAGCCCCAGAACCCCTCTTAAATCATACCATCTTCCGCTTCTGATGTAGCTTTTCATTCCCCCACCTCCCCAGGCCCTCTGCATTAGGACTTAATCATGACACCTCTGATTTCAACAGTGTCTCAGATTTCTTGTCCACTGGTTCATATTATTTAATGCTGTACAGCCTCTAGGTTTACAGCTTGCAGAAATATGTTTTATAAAACAAAATATTCTCTAGGGGCTTAGACAAGATAATGATAAACAAAATTGCAATTGTTGCTTTGCTGGCACTGCTAAAAAGTATCTTTAAGTTTGTTTTTGTTAATATTTCTGATAGGCTGTAGGATGGGGGAGATAATACCTCATAAAGTATGAAAGTGTTTCTGAATGACAAACGGTTGCCTATGCTAAAGCATAACAACTAACACAGAATGGCTGCCTACAAAACTGTTTCACTAAAAGGGGAGGGCCGCCTGAAGCAAGTAAGGGGGGGCGCAGCAAGCAGGGGAACTGCTCCCTGCCCCAGCTCACCTCTGCTCCGCCTCCTCCCCTGAGCATGCCGCCCCCCTCTGCTTCTCTCCCTCCCAGGCTTGCGGCGCCAAACAGCTGATTGGAGCCGCAAGCCTGGGAGGTGGGAGAAGTGGGCGGGGAGGAGGGGGAGCAGAGGTGAGCTGCGGCAGTGAGCTGCCGCATGGCTCCCCAGGCTAGGGGGAGCTGCTGTGGGGGGGGGGGGCACCTCAGGCCTGTGGGCGGGACGGACAGCTGCCACAGGGCTTAGCGGGGGGGAGCTGCGCAAGGTGGAAGTTTTGCCTAGGGTGCGAAACATCCTTGCATCTGCCCTGCCTTGGTTTAGATTTTAAAAAACATTAGAAAAGAAGAAAGGGGCGGGGGAGCAGATGCTAACATTTTTACATAAGCTATTTTTTCTTGTGTTTTTTGTATAAATCCAAACTTTAAAGCAATCTTGTGTATTTTTTTGTTAAAATTTTTTTTTTATTAAAACACATATGTAAACTCCCTTCAATTGCCAGTTTTCGTATTCTTACCCAGTTGCTGTTTTGGTACATTAAAAGCACCATTTGAAAAAGGATAGGCTAGGATCTTAAGAAGCCTTTTCAGCTCACTAAACTTCTACAAAATGTCCCTGAGAGGGGCCTTGTTTTATTACAGCTCAGTCAATACTTCTTTTTCATGTTAAATTTTTAAAAAAGCTTCAAATAGGCCTCGGTGCATACAGAATGTCCTTTAAAAAGGTCATGCTATGTTACATCTCAGTCAATTCTGTATTTTCATGTTAAATGTTCAAAAAAGCCACTTTATTTAATATAATGAAACATGTTAGCAAGTGTTAAAAGTATGGGGGAGACGTCGAGAGGTGGGGGAGTTCTTCAGATAGGCTTCATGTAGTCACAAAGATGATTTTTGTGTTTTACAATCAGTGAATGGAATAAAATACTTGTTATAACGTTCACAAAGTGTCTTTCAATATAATCTCACCATTTGTTAAAACTTTAACAGCATTTAAAAAGTTAGGAAAGCAGTTTGTGTAAAAAAATAAGCAAACTGAAGGGGTGACCCCTAGAGCTTTGCTAAGGCAGACTATAGTGCATGGATCACTGGCTAGCTTAATTAGTCATCTGTTTTTAAAACTTAGAAAAAGCCACAGCTCCAGCCTGTGATGTATTATTTTAATAAAATCTATGGACCCAAAACAAACACAGGAGCTTGTACCTGTGTCTCACCACATAGGTTGCAAATATTTCAAGACAAAGACATTCTGATAATGCAACAGAAAAATCCATACTTAAATCTAATAGTCCTAAGAAAATGAAAGCTTAATATAACTTTCACCTCTATTTGTTAAAAAAAAGGGGAAGAAGCAATCTTTTTATCTCTCTCTGATCCAGTGGCTCACAGATGCTGTTTTTGCAGCAGCTTCAAATTGTCCTCACTAAAAGCTTTTAAAAACTCTTTGTTAGTAAGGGTTTGTGGGTTTAAAACCCTGGGGTGCTTCTGCATGTTCACTTTTTATTGAAACACACATGTAAAAGTGTTAAATAGAAGGATGATTCTTCAGGTAGGCAGCAGGGAGGGACAGTTCAGTGTTTGAGTATTACCCTGCTAAATCCAGGGTTGTGAGCTCAATCCTTGAGAAGGGTCATTTAGGAATCAGAGCAAAAATCTGTCGGGGGATTGGGCCCGCTTTAAGCAGAGGGTTGGACTACACAACCTCCTAAGGTCTCTCCCAGTTCTAACATTCTATGCCTTTCAAAGTGGTCTTCTTTTCTAATCCACTAATATAGAAAGGCTGCTTCAAATTGCCCTCACTAAAAAATAACCAATATTAGCAAAACTATAGGGGAAGCTTTTTTTATTACTATAAATTACTTTGCTAAACTGATTGTCTGTAGTTTTAATCCTAGAGTTTTTCTGCATGCTCATTTTTTTTAAAACGGCTATAAATAAAGGGCTGTTTCTTCAAATAGGCTTGTCTTTTCAAGTGATTATAAAATAGAGCTTTATTCCTTTAAAAAACTTAATATAACTTTGTTTCTTTTCAAACTTTTGAACAAAAGCAAGTAACTTCTTATCTCTACATTCTGGGCATCTAACAGCCTTCTTTATGTCTAATTCACTTGCTAACAAAGCTGCTTTTGCTGCAGCTTCAAATTGTCCTCACCAAAAGCATAGGGAAAAACTTTTTAAAACCGTTTGTTCCTGTGATATATGAAAGGGGTGGGGGAGTAGCTCCTTTTTATGGACACCCAGCCAGCCAGTTAGCTATAAAAGCCCTCTTAGTACTTGTTCTCTACTTGCTTTACCTGTAAAGGATTAAAAAGCCTCCCTGCATAGGTAAAAGGAAAGGAGTGGGCACCTGACCAAAAGAGCAGTTGGGAAAGTTAGAACTTTTTAAAACTGGGGAGGAGGAAATCTCTTTGTCTGTCTGTTGTTGTTCTCAGGGAGAAGCAGAGACAGGCCTGGAAGTATGCAGTAAGACACTTGGGGCCAAGTATGAAAAATTATTTGAATCATACCTAGAAACTACTCACTTGAAACCCACAGATATTAAGTAGATCAGGAAATGTCTAGAAAGATGCAGTTAGTTTTATTGCTTTATTTCTTTTTGGATTGTGAACTCCTCTGTAATAATCCCAAATGTTATTGTTTTGTTTGCAACCTTTAAACTGGACCTCAAGAAGGTTATTCTTGATGCTTAATTATTGTAAGTGGGTTTTTTAAATCTAGCAATAGCATGAGTTTTCAAATGTTTTTTTGTTTTTAATAAAATTTACCTTTTTTAAGAACAGGATTGGATTTTGTTTCCTAAGAGGTTTGTGCACATGTTGTTTAATTAGCTGGTGGTAACAGCTGATTTCCTTTGTTTTTTTTCTCAGCTCTTCCCTGGAGAGTGGGTGAAAGGGCTTGAGGATACCCCACAGGAAGGAATTTCCAAGTGCACCTTCTGAGTTCTCAAAGGGGTTTTTGCACTTGAGTGGTGGCAGCATCTACCCATCCAAGATCAGAGAAAAGCTGTAACCTTGGGAATTTAATACGAGCCTGGAGTGGTCAGTATTAATTCTTAGAATCCTTGCCGGGCCCCCAATTTCTGCAATCAGAATGACTGAGTGAGGAATCAGCCTTGACAGTTACTAATGGCTTAGGGTTTTAACCTTTATTAAAGCACCTATGTAGAAGTGCTACATGGCAGAAAAGACTGCTTGGGGGGGTCTGTTTTTTTAGATAAGAATAAGACAGTTAAGGAGTAGCAGGGAAGTGAGTGTAGGAGAGGGAGATGGCTCTTGTTTAAAAATCTTGGGACTATAGGATTGGTTCAGGAAAATGTATTCTCAGACACAACTGTAGAACAGCAGCTGATTGGTCTGACCCAAAGGCGGAGATAAGTAGCTTGAGCGTTGTGAGCCACAGGAACAGTTGCAAGGGTAAAATATCTCTCTTGCTTTGACTCAACCATGTGCTGCCTATCTTTACCCTTTGCAAAGGGCTTTCTTTCCCCTCTTTCTGCCATATTCTATCTTTTATCCTATCTTTATAATTTTCAATGTAGTTAACTCTTTTTAAATGCTCTTCTCTTAACCTACCCTTATATTTAATATTTTAAATGTTTCTTTATTAACCTGCCTTCATATTTATTTATATTTATATTTTTACCTTGTGCTTGCTTAACAGTCTGCTTTATAAAATTCCCTTTTTTCTGCCATGTGCTCTCTTTTAAGCTAACTTTATATTTAATAAACCTTTTAAACTTAATAACATGCCAAACTTGTCATTTAAAATCACCTCTCCTTAATAAACCTTACCAAAAATCTCTTTTCTTTAATAACTTGCCTCTATTGTTTCAAATTAATCCTTTAAAAACAAAAATCTTTATTTTTATTTGTTATTTCTTTCTATTCTTTAATAACAGGCTAAAACTAGTCCTTTAAAATCCTCTCTCCCTACTAAACCTAACCAAACATTCTTTTATTTTTTTCCTCTAAACCTAACCAACGCTGTCTTATTTTTAATCTTTAAGCTTTCACTCTATTTTTTCAACCTTTTTCTCTAAACAATTAACTAAATGTATCAAAGCACAAGCATACAACATTCCCCCTATTCAAACATCAAAATAAAATAAAAAATCAAAATGACCGACAGTGCCAAACTTCAACACCAATGAAAATGTAAATAGAGGGCAGGACATAAGCCCTAAACAGGGCATGAAAACCTATCAAAAATGCATGGTGAGGAATGCTTTTGAACCGTATACTACCTTCAGCACCCAGCAAAATAGGTCCCTGATCTCATTTGGGGTAGAAAGGGCTGGCAGGGGGAGGCATTTGGGCTCAGGCACTTCCAAGGAGGAGACATATCCCCACCCTGCGCTGTCTCCCCACATCTCCCCCATCCCCACTGTAGGTTAATCCAGTGACAGACACAGCCATGGCCCCAAGGGGACCCTGCCCCTGGCTCTTCCTGATCCTTGTCCTGCTGGCTGCTGACCTCATAGACTCATAGACTCATAGGTCAGAAGGGACCAATATGAACATCTAGTCTGACCTCCTGCACAAGGCAGGCCACAGAACCCCACCCATCCAATTTTATAACAACCCCTAACCCAGGACCGAGTTATTGAAATCCTCAAAATTGGTTTGAAGACCTCAAGCTGCAGAGAATCCACAAGCAAGCGACCCGTGCCCCACGCTGCAGGGGAAGGCGAAAAACCTCCAGGGCCCCTGCCAATCCGCCCTGGAGGAAAATTCCTTCCCGACCCCAAATATGGCGATCAGCTGAACCCTGAGCATGTGGGCAAGAGTCACCAGCCAGCACCCAAGAAGGAATTCTCTGCAGTAACTCAGTTCCCATCCCATCCAACATCTCCCCGCAGACCATTGAGCAGACCTATCTGGTGGTAATCCAAGATCAATTGCCCAAATTAACGATCCTATCATAACATCCCCTCCACATACTTATCAAGCTTTGTCTTAAAGCCAGAAAAGTCTTTTGCCCCTACTACTTCCCTCGGAAGGCTGTTCCAGAACTTCACTCCCCTAATGGTTAGAAACCTTCGTCTAATTTCAAGTCTAAACTTCCTAATATCCAATTTATACCCATTCGTCCTCGTGCCTACTTTAGTACTAAACTTAAATAATTCTTCTCCCTCCCTAACGTTAACCCCCCTGATATATTTATATAGAGCAAGCATATCCCCCCGCAGCCTTCTTTTGGCCAGGCTAAACAAGCCAAGCTCTTTGAGTCTCCTTTCATAAGGCAGTTTTTCCATTCCTCGGATCATCCTTGTAGCCCGTCTCTGAACCTGTTCCAGTTTGAATTCATCCTTCTTGAACATGGGACACCAGAACTGCAGATGACACCTATGGGCAGTTCATGAGAACATGTTGAGTTCCCCAAGACCAGCACCACCAATGACCATTGAGACTGCAACCTCCTGATATGGTGCCGAAACCTGACTAGCCCTTTCTGCAAACCCACCCACACCTGCATCCAGCCCCATGTACCAAGTTAGAGCCCAGACCAGCAGGATCCACATGACTTGATGCCAGGGAAGGCCTGTGCACGTCGGCAGAGTCCTGTAGAGCACCAGCAATGGCCATGAGCTGGGAGCAGGGGATCCCCTGCTTCCTCCCTTTTGCTTCTGGGCAGCCCCCTGTACCTAGGGTCTCTCCCACCCTATTCCTGCCCCTCCTGGGCAGCACCCACTAAGCATCTGCACAGGAACATTCAGTGTCTCCCCTTATTCCACAGGCCAGCAGCCTGGGGCCTGCATGGGGATTTCCCACTTTGGGCGCTCAATTGCCTTCCACATGAATGAAAATCCAGGTGCCCAGCCTGCTAGCTGGCACTGAGACCCTCAGCCTGATCCCAGCATGCACCTTACTAAGTGTCCATCATACAGTACAGCACCCCCCCCACACACATCCATGGGCTATTGGGGACAGGTTGTGGTGGGAAGATTGTTGTGGAGAGGCGGGTACCTGGAAGCTGTCACTGAGTGTTGTTTCCTTGCTGCTTCCTGCAATAAAACACTTTTCGGCCAATGCAGAACAAGTCGGTGTGTTTGGTGGGGCTGAGGGCATGGGGGGGGCTCTTTGCTGTGCTGAGCCTAATGCTGAGCCAGGGGGTGTCAAGTCAAACGGAAAAGCTATAGGAAGAAACAAAATCCCCAGAGGTGGGGTGTCCTGTTTGGGTACGGTCAATGGAGTCAGGGAGTGTCATGAGGGGACTGAGACACACTCTGGTCCTTCCCCAAGGAGACAAACCTCAGCTTGGCCTCTCTTTGGAAGAAGGCTCCCAGCCAGCCTGGCTGGACATCGCTGCAAAGTCTGCGGGTGGGAGGAATGTGTCCTCATAGCTCACTCTCAGCTCTACCAGGTGGGCCATTGGCTTCCAGTACTTTTCCTTGGGACTTCCCAAAATGCTGTTAAATAAACTTCCCCTGGATTTCAGTGTAACTCACGCTGGTGTGGAGCGTCCAGGGGTGTGAATGGAGAGGGACTGGGGGAGCTGTGGGCCCCTTCCCCCTGCCAGTAGCAGGTCTGTGAATGCAATGTGTGCAGTGGAGCAGGGGACGGGCACTGCAGGGGGATGCTCAGGGCTTGCCATGTGCCTGTTGCTCCAGAATGGCCATCCTGGGTCAGACCCAGGGGCCAGTGGCCTGTCTGACAGTGGCCAGTGTCAGATGGCCTGGGGGAAAGGACAGACCAGGGCAATTATCGAGTGATCTATTCCCTGCCAACCAGGCCCAGCTTCTGCTCACCCACAAAGGGACAGTGTGCCTGGCGGAGTCTGGGAGCTGCCCCTGGCTGGCACAGACCCTCCTGCTCCAGCCTGTTCATGCTCCAGTCTTGTCCTTAGTCCTATTCCAGCCCTGCTCTGGCTCCAACCTAGCTCCCAGCCCTGCTCCTAGCCCATTCCAATCCTTCTCTTGACTCTTGACTGCCACCACTCTGACCACTAGGCCCCACTACCACTGCTCCAACCACTGGGCCCAACCATCCTTGCCTTGGTTTCAGACACCAGCAATATGTAGGAGTAGCTCACGTGTATGACCCTGTATTTGTCAGCACTGACTTTCATCTGCCATTGTGCTGCCCAGTCACATGGCTTTTTTAGATCCCTTTCAACTGCTTCAAGTTCTTTCTAGGCTTGACTAATCTATATAATTTTGTGTCATCTGCAAATATCCACCACAACGTTCAGCCCCTGTTCCAAAGAGTTGATAAAAATCTGTTGTACGTGTCATAGCAGGACAAAGAGGTCTTCTGTGTTGGTCCCGGTTCCCTAGTTGAATGCAGAACCCAACGCAAGATTTCCAAGCTTCTGCAACCGTTTGTAATGTGTACTGAGGCTGTGCCACATGGTCCTGTCAGATTTCAAAGGAACTTCCTGAGAAGCTGAAACAAAGTGGAAACAGGATGAAAACGTCATGGTGCTGATGTAACTGGTGCCTAGGAAACTTCCACTTCAGAATGGCCTTTGCCACATGCTATTATCTACCCAAGATTCCAGGGGCACAACAACAACTCTACTACTTCTAAAATAGCTCTGGACAGACAGAAGACCCCAATCTGTGTGTAATGGCCCTCTCCGCCAGTATACACACATATGTACACACACTAACACTCAATCAGGTGAGGGCAATTGTTCTTGGGATGTAACAGGAAAGTGACAACAGCAGAGGTGTTAAATCATCAAATATTTACACCCAGATCTGCAAAGGGATTTAGGCTCATAATTTCTACTGAAATCCTTTGTGGATCTGTGCCTTCATTTCTTAGGAAGTCACAGGGAAAGGTGTTTCCAATGTGCACTCATGGGATTTCCTACGAGCTTATAACCAATCTCTGAGTGAAGGTCCCTGGTCTGCAATCACTCCACTACAGGAAGGGTAGGTGATGAATCTTTTCCTGCAGAGGGTACTATTACTACTACTACTACTACTAATAATAATAATAACAACAGCCCTTTTCATTTCTGTCAGGCCTTCCTCCCCACATACCTCTAAGATTACGTATACACTAGGAGCTAGGGATGGAATTCCCCTGTTCCCGTACACATATAGTGGTAGCTCAATGAAGACCATCCTTCTTCCTTAAACTCTGTGCTTAGACAGCAAAGGACACACTCAAACCTGTGTTCAGGTCCTGTGCCGCACTCGTACTTCCCATAGAGGCACAAACACACACAGGTATTTCCTTACCTTCATACAGGCGGGAGATGCCATCTTCATTCACTGTTTCAGACAAGAAGTCAGAGTAATGGCAGATAGTCTTTCCTAGACATACAAGTAATACAATGGATCTCATTACTTTTCAGATCCTTTGCTGAAAACTGTAAAGAGTCAGCCATTCCCCCAAGACAGCCCTTGGGAAATTAGATACATTCCTTAAATCTGTTCACAGCACACATTAGATAAAGCATCAGACACCTACAAGTTACTGAGGGGCTGATTTCCAAAATAGATTGAATTCACATGCTGGTTTCCCCTATGTGCAGCCAAAGAGTTGTGGGCAGGGAAAGTTGGTGGGGTCGAGACAGCTAAGTTGCTCCCTTCAGCTTGGAATACATGTTAATTCTGACACACAAACACCATTTTAGGATTCTGGTGCTGTCAGAGGAACAGAGCAGAAGTCTAGAGAAGGGCTTTGAAGGAAACATTTAAAAAAAGATCAAGTGAATTTGCTGTGGCTTTTCCCCAGAGCAGGTTGGCTTGACGTGGCACAGGTGCGGCTAGCCTGAGATGCCTCTGCGCAGGTGGGGTGGGCACACATGGCTTCTTTCGGTGGGGGGGCTTGTGGCCCTGGCTGCAGGGTGGGATCAGGGAGTGGCAGCTAGTCGCTGCCCAGAGTGCAGGGATGCTCTGGGGGAGGCACGCAGTGGTGGCAGGTGGGGTCAGGGGAGAGGCCTGACCCCAAATATTGGTGGAGCTGGACACCACAGGCCCATATAACTCGCCACCTATGGTGCCTCACTGCAGTTACTAGTGTGTTCTCCAAAACCTCAGCTTTAATTGAAAAGACAAAAATTGGGAGGTCTGAGAGTTGTGGAGAAAAATTTCAAAACTGTGAATGGACTGTAACTCCTGCAGAGATGAACCAGAGAGAGCCTGGACTAGAGTCCTGCAACCCGACTGAAGTGTATGGGATCTGACTACAAGGGGTGAGGTTCAGGTAGGAAAACAACTAGAGAATCTCAGGATTGGGTTGGGCTGGCTGCAGAGAGTGTCCAGGAGTCACAGCGTTTCTAACTCTACAGGACCTGCAGTGCAGCCATGGGCCACAGATGGCAGGAGCCAGGCAGGGGTGGCAGGTTTGTAGAAATTTTGGTGGTGCCCAGAACCCTCCTCCGCCCAAACTCTGCCCCTGCAAACTCTGCCTCCCACCTGCCTAAGTCTCTGAGAGGGAGTTTAGGTGCGGGGGAGGAGGTCTGGGGTGCAGGCCCTGGGCGGGGGCTGGGGATTAGGGTGCAGGAGGGGTGCAGGCTCTGGGAGGGAGTTTGGGTGCAGAAGAAATGAGAGGTTAGGCTCTGAGAGGGAGTTTGGTTGGAGGAGGTGGTCTCGGGTGCAGGCTCTGGGATAGTGTTTAGTGCTGGGTGCAGGCTCCAGGCTGGGCAGGGGGCGTGGATGCAGAAGGGAGTGAGAGGTGCAGGCTCTGAGAGGGAGTTTGGGGGCAAGCTCTGGGCTGGGGGTGGGGGTGTTGGAGGAGGTGAGGATTGCAGGCTCTGGGAGGGAGTTTTGGGATGGGAGGGGGTACAAGGCCAGGGCAGAGGGTTGGGGTGTGGGGTGAGGGCTGTAGGGTGGTGCTGGGGATGTGGGGTTCCTGATGTATGAGGGGGCTCAGGGCTAGGGCAGAGGGTTGGGTGTGTGGGGGGTGAGAAATCTGGCTGGGGGTGCAGGCTGAGGGGTGGGGCAGGCCTGGGGATGAGTTTGGGGTGCAAACAGGCTGTCCTGGGGCTCAGGTCAGAGAGGAGTACTCCCCCCAGCCCTCCGCCCCCTGGCAGCAGTGAGCTCTTGGGGAGGCCCCCCTCATTTCCCCCAGCAGCACACTCACCCCACATGTGCTCCTAGAGCCCCCTCTCATGTCCAGGAAGCCCCCTCACCTCCCCTCTGCTGTGTGCCGGGGGGGGCTGTCATCACACATGTGCCTCCTCCCCTGCTGCCCTTCACTGTAGCCTCACTGGGTGTGGGGGATGGGGCTGCCCCTTCTCCAGCATGGGGCAGGATCATGAGCGGGGGGATCCCCTGTGCTAGTGGAGGGACCTGCTGGAAAAGGAAGGGTCTGAGGCAGAAGGGCAGGGGCAGGGCAGCCTGCCCTGCCACTAGTGAATGGTGGGGCACTAGGACTCTGCAGCCAGCAGTTGATGCCAGAAGCTGGCAGAGCAGTCAGCGTGGAGCTGCATGCTCCGGGGCCCTGGGAGGCACGAGGGGCAGCATGTGGGGGCTGGAGGACACAGGAGGAGGTGAGTGGGGGCAGCAGGTGGGGCCAGGGGAGACCCCCAGCCCCAAACATTGGTGGAGCTGGGCCCCCAGACCCTGAATATCGCTGGAGCCTGTGCACCACAGGCCCATACAACTCGTCATCCCTGGAGCCAGGAACACAGCTGCTAGGCCAATCCTCCCTCGCCATGCAGGGGTAGTAGAGTCCCCACAGGCAGGAGGTAGAGGCAGCAATGAGTCAGGTTTGGGGAAGGGAGAAGGGTCAAATTAAAAAAACTACTCAAAGAAAAAAAAGCCTGAGACTCTCTCGAAGGGACAGCCTCTGACTTCACTGCCTAACTAGAGGGGTGCAGATAATCGGTGTGTGGGGTTTCCATAGATTCATAGACTTAAGGTCAGAAGGGACCATTATGGTCATCTAGTCTGACCTCCTGCACAACGCAGGCCACAGAATCTCACCCAACCCCTCCTGTAACAAACCCCTAACTTATGTCTGAATTATTGAAGTCCTCAAATTGTGGTTTAAAGACCTCAAGGTGCAGAGAATCCTCCAGCAAGTGACCCATGCCCCACACTGCAGAGGAAGGCGAAAAACCTCCAGGGCCTCTGCCAATCTGCCCTGGAGGAAAATTCCTTCCCAACCCCAAATATGGTGATCAATTAAACCCTGAGCATGTGGGCAAGACTCACCAGCCAGCACCCAGGAAAGAATTCGCTGTGGTAACTCAGATCCCATCCTATCCAACATCCCATCACAGACCACTGGGCATACTTACCTGCTGATAACCAAAGATCAGTTGCCAAATTAATTGCCAAAATTAAGCTATCCCATTATCCCATCCCCTCCATAAACTTATCAAGCTTAGTCTTGAAGCCAGATATGTCTTTTTCCCCCACTACTCTCCTTGGACAAGGAGAAGTCTGGAGATAAATGTGAGAAGGGAGGGACAGGCAGTAGAAACAAAAGTGAAACTGTTTGAGCAGCATATTCCAGAAGTCTGGAGGTCTTTCTGAGTGTAGCCTTCATTGATTTGAGATCTATCATACCATTCTCTCACTAGAAAGGAGAGCCTATAATAGCAGCAGGCCATAAAAGATTTTGGGATATTTTAATGAAGTTCCTCTACCTGTGGGTAAGACAGGCATGCGTGGAAAATGCAAACTGTGCGACAAAGATATGCAAGGCCTTGTTGCCCGAATGAAACATCATGAGAAGTGTTCCATCTCAAGAGGAAGCCGCATTGAAGATGATGAAAGGAACATGTCTGAACATGCAACATCTTCAGGTTAGTAAACTTTTTTATTTCATGCTTAAGGACTGCCTGTCTTCCTTCTGGACTATTCTTGAATTCTCATGTTTGAGTAAATAATATATAGTTGTTACTATATGGTACTACTATGTTAGATGCAGTTGTTAATAAAAAATAAATAACTGAAATAGGGAGATCGTCCTTTTACAATTTCACCTTTAAAGTAGTACTGAGTGTCAGTGAATGCAATGTGTAATACTAAATGAGAAGTAATAATTAAATAACTGCATTGACTTACTTTGTTTAGGAGAATCCATCTGCAACATACAGGATTCTGAAGACTATCCACCTTCAAGATATAATTTGCTATAGTTTCAGAGTTATTGGCCAATTATAGTGTTTCAGTTACACCAGATATGTCATATAGCCACAATATATCCCCTGTGACAAAAAGAAAAAAGGATCTCCATCATCCAGAAACAACTATAGATAAGTTTGTGATAAGAACTAACAAATTACAATTGATGAAAAAATTGCCAGGTTTGTCTATGCAACAAACTCTCCTTTCCATATGATTGAGAACCCACACTTCGTTAACATGGCTCAGTCATTAAGACCAGGATACAGTCCACCCAACAGAGCAGATGTGGCAGGCAAATTGCTGGATTAAAGTGTATGAAAGAGAAATTGAGCAGTGTGCAAGAGGTCTAAGGGTGAAAGTGTTTACCTGAGTCTTGCTGGGTGGAGCAATGTCCACAATGATCCTGTTGGATATGCTTGTATGCCAGAAGAAAGGAATGTCTTCCTTACAGAAACAATTGATACATCAGGAAATTCACACAGCAGAATACGTACAAGAAATAGCTTTTACTGCTACAACAAACTGAAAAAAATTCAAGTATCTAGTATGCAGCTTGGTCACAGACAATGCTGCAAATGTATCCAAGATGAGAAGAAATTTAGTCGAGAGTCCCAAGCTAACAACATATGGTTGCAGGGCTCATTTGATGCACCTCCTAGCCAAAGACTTCAGTGTTACAGAAATAAAGGCTAATGTTGAAATTGCAGGATACTTCCGTAACGACCACTTTGCAGCAGGTGCTCTGAAAAAAGTGGGAGAAACTAAACTAACACTCCAACAAGATGTGTGATGGAACTCAATAGTGGGCTGTTTTGAGCATTATATGAAGAACTGGCCTAATCTGATGACAGTTTGTGAACAAACTCATTTAAAAAGTAGATGGCACTGTCACAGACAAAGTGCTCAACATTGGGCTTAAGAGAAATGTTTAACACATGCTGAGTACCCTGAAGCCTTTTTCTGTAGCCTTGAACAAAATGTAGGGAAATAGCCGTTTTATTGCTGATGCTGTTGAAATTTGGAAGGAACTGAGTGAGATCTTAAAAAGAGAAATATGCAATGACAGAGTTAATTACAAGCATTAAAAAAACAAATGGGACAAGCACTATCTCCAGCTCATTTTGTTGCAAATATTCTCAATACTCAGGACCAGGGTCAAACCTTAACTGCTGGAGGAGTTGGCTATGACATGGACATCCAGCAACCACCCCACCATAATGCCAACTATAATAAACTTCAAAGCTAAGGGTAAACCATTCAGGAAATATATATGTTTGCTGATGATGTTTTAAAGAAAGTCCCACCAGTGAACTGGTGGAAGTCACTTAAACACTTGGATTCAGAGACTGTTGAAGTGATAATCTCACTTTTAACAGCAGTAGCTTCTGCCAGTGTTGAAAGAATATTTTCTTCCTTTGGACTAATTCATTCCAATTCAAGAAATTGTTTGGGACCTTAAAAAGTGGGAAAGCTTGTTTTTCTTTTCGAGATTATGAGCAAACAGGAAAATGAAGGTGAAGATGACACAGCTGGATGCAGAAGCCAATATTTTAAGTTTCTAATGTTGACCTGGCTGATGTAGTCGATTTAATTTTGGCTTTATTAGGGTTTAGTTTAGTTGATTTAATTTTTATTTTTTGTTCTTTTTAATTTGACTATTTTAGTTAACAATTTTAACAAAAACAGACCTGATTTTTAAAAAACTTGAATGTTTGACTAAATCAACAAATGTATGTGCTTGTTTTGTTATATATTATATGTTTACCGTTGAAGAAAAAAAATCCAGGATCATAGACTATCAGGGTAGGAAGGGACCTTAGAAGATAATCTAGTTCAACCCCCTGCTCAAAACAGGACCAATCCCATGACAGATTTTTACCCCAGTTCCCTAAATGGGCCCCTCAAGGATTGAATTTACAACCCTGGATTTAGCAGGCCAATGCTCAAACCACTGAGCTATTCCTTCCCAATACATAATGTTGCTGTTTTAGTTAAGTAAAACAATATAAATGTGTCTGATGATGTTCTCCTCCTAATATAGCATGGCAAGAAAATCCTCTAAATATTAATGATTAAGCTGTTGAATTGGAGCTATTTATAAAGTCATTGGGAGATGAACTAACTGCTTCAATTACCTTTGGAAAATGAAATAAACTATCGTTCATTTTCTGATATCGCTGTAAAACTAATATGAAAAGTTTTCAAAATAAATCACTTAAAAAATTTATAGTATGTACCTTCTAAAAATGAAACATATCTATCTCTGAGTTGTGAAGAATATATATTAAGGTTATACCAAACAACAAGAATGCACTTTTAAATGATGGATTTCTACATAAATCACTAGTCAGGAAGACTCAGTTTAATGAATTTGCTTTAAATCAAATCCACCCTGAGAGTTAGATAAAACAATTTGGGCATTTGCTATTTTTCTGGTTAGTAGAAACAAGTCTATTGTGAGAGACTCATGTCTTACCACAAAGATGAAAAAGTTCATGGCCCCCTTCTTTTATATGTTACATGTTTTTATTAGATTATGTTGTCAACATTAAGGTAGCATCTGAGTGATTACACTAGTCTACAATTTTTGAGAAGTCGTCTGCTTCAGAGATAAAATGTGATATTTATTATGTATTTTGATGTGCTGAATTCAAATATGACAATTAAAACAACTGATTGGCTACTGTTTCTAAGATATTTAAGTTTTTACATTTTATGTCTGTGTATATTGTGCAGATAGTAGAGTTTTAATCATAAATTGTAAACCTAGGTCTTTTCATGTGTTTATGGTTGCTTTACATGATAATATTTCACCTGTCCTGTTTATGTAACACTTTAAAAATCAGCAAAAGGGTTATATAAATAAAATTTATTATGAAATAAAAGACAAAAAAACTATTATGTGCATAGTTTAGTCCTATTCAGTGTCTACTCGGCTCTTCTTGGCTTGTCTCTTGTATTCATTAAACGGAGCATCTCTTGTCACTGTCCAGCAATAGCCTGCAAGCATTGATGGGCTCCATTTGCCCTGATAGCCTGCCAGGAGATTCCACTGCTGTAGTCTGGAGCCCAACAGCTCTGCCTTACTCTTGGGTAGTTTCAAATCCCTGACAAGGTCATTCAGTTCACCTTGTGTTATGAGGTGTGGTTCAGAGGAGGAGGATGGGAGAAAATGTGGGTCCTGTGACATTGATGGTTCAGGACCAGAAGTTTCATCCTCTTCCTCTTCCTCGTCTGACTCAAGTGAGAATGATTCTGGTGCATCAAGAACAGGCAGTCCTTCTCCGTGGGGTACTGGGAGTATAGCTGATGGAATGTTTGGATAATGCACAGTCCACTTTTTCTTCTTTGACACACCTTTCCCAACTGGAGGCACCATGCAGAAGTAACAATTACTGGTATGATCTGTTGGCTCTCTCCAAATCATTGGCACTGCAAAAGGCATAGATTTCCTTTTCCTGTTCAACCACTGGCCAAGATTTGTTGCACAAGTGTTGCAGCATATGTGTGGGGCCCACCTCTTGTCCTGATCTCCAATTTTGCAGCCAAAATAAAGGTGATAGGCTTTCTTAACCAGAGTGGTTATACTGCGCTTTTGTGATGCAAAAGTCACTTCACCACAAACATAGCAGAAGTTATCTGCACTGTTCACACAAGTACGAGACATCTCTGCTCACTTTGGCTAAACAGAAATGTGTCCCTTTGCAAAATCAAACACTGACAAATAAGAGAGCACAACACTGGATGATTTCTAGAGCTGATATAGGGCAATTTGTTCAGCAGAGTGATGTAAGCTTCGTTATGATTGCATCATCCATGACTTCTAGGAATAACATGATGCAATTCATATCATGTATGATGCAAAACCAGCTTCAGATTGCATCCTTCCTTGTTTTGCCTAAAAAGCAAGTACTGTCCAAACCCACTCATAGATTTATTCATAGATCTAGTCAAAGATGTATTTTAGTCATTTCTGGTTTAAATTGAGATCCCTTCCCTTTATAACTCACTTATCCTCCACCATTCCTAAGTCAAGGGTCGTATATACTGACCCAATAGCATATCTTGAAAACTAGAGCCAATCCACAATTTTAAGCATCGTTTTCGTTCTCAGTGACCCAGAATTAGTAAAGTTGGACTACATTTATTTCAGAAGCATTTTGGCTGTAGAACAGTGTTATTTCTATTCAAATCCCAATGTTATTTATGACATTTCTCTCTTATGTATCATTACTTAGTATTGTCAGTACTAAAGTTAAGACTGAGAGCTCATTTCTATTTAAACCTCCTTTTTGTAATTGTTTATTGCATTTTCCAAGTTATCTTTTGGTATGAAAATTATCAGTTTTAGTCTTACCCCATACTAAAAAATAAAGACAGACACGTGCATGCACACAAACAAACAAACCCCACAAGCCTGATCAAGGTATAGCTGTGTACAAAATTGTAGTTGTGGAAAGAGAAAACGAGACTTCCCAAATGCTTCCCTTTTTAAAGTACAGAAAAATATTAATGATTATACAGAGCTATAGTTAAAAGACTTAAATTCACTGTGGTGTGGAGGACTGTGTGTGAATTATATGAAAACTGGGCAGAAAGATTTGACAATCAATTTTTTGGATCTAATGACGCAAAACAAGCTTAATTTTAAAGCTTGACAGTAGCTCTGAATTTCTTTCCTGTCTGCAAAAACCAAAGCATTTACTCACTGACTTTTTGCAGAGGCACTTTTTATAGGGCTCATTCACATAGTGTCAAAGTGCACTGTATCTTAGGTATAGCTTTCTTATTCTTTTATAAGTAATTATCTTTTGCATTAAGTTGTCAGCATTAAAGTAAAGGCTGAGAAATTATTTCTGTTCAACCCTGACACACAGAGAAAACTGCAATACAAAACTCATTTTTGTTCATTAAAACCATTCATATTAAATTTTGGTTTGAAAGGCCTCTGGTTTATTCTCTCACTAATTTATTTAAATAGTTACACTAAAAATGAAACAATTCCACAAAAATTAAAGAAACAAATCACCTACACTATGATCCACAACATTATATAAAAAATTTCTTATCAGAGGGAGGAGACTCAGACTTACCAATTTTTGCGCTGTGTTTCCAAAGAAAGAAAAAAAATTGTAAGGAGTTCATAAGGATGAGAGATTATTTCTATTAAATGTCCTTTTCAGGAGGTCAGATTAGAGGATCAAGTCGTCAAGTCGGCTATTAAACTCTGTGACTCAAAAGCATCAATTTTTCAAATTAGTTTTTGGTGTCAAATTAATCCAATTTAGTCTTTCCCCAAATTTGATAAAGTTATACTAAAAAAAATGCCCAAAGAAGAATAAAAAAGAAGAATTTAAAGTTAAACCTCTCTACAACAATTAAACAAATTCCCATGTGAGGATCCAATTTTGTACAAAATATTTCTTGTCACAGGAAGGTTAATGACACTCATCAGTTTGTATATCTTGTTTGCCTAAAAATAAAACAGAAATAAACATATTGTTTGTTAGGCGTTCCCCTTTTCTTATGTTTTATTTCCCTTTATCATCAATACGACAGTTAAGGCTGAGGGATAATTATTTCACTTCTTAAGGAGGTCAGATTAGAGAAGGGGTTCTCAGCCTTTTTCTTTCTGAGCTCTCCTCCCCGCTAGCATGGTATATATTAAAATAAAACACCTCATGGCCCAATCATTTTAAACCATTACAAGCCAGGGCTGGCATTAAGGCATAGGAAGCAGGGCAATTGCCCAGGGCCCCAGGCATCACAAATCTAAGTTGCTCAGGCTTCGGCTTCATCCCCAGGTTGTGGGGCTTGGAGCCCTGAGCTGCAGTCCTGCGTGATGGGGCTTTGGCTTTCTGCCCTGGGCGCTAGTGAGTCTAATGCCAGGCAAGCTTGGTGGACCCCTTGAAACTTGCTCGTGAACCCCCAGGAGGCCTAGGACCCCGGGTTGAGAACCACTGGGCTAGAGGATCTGGTCATCCCTTCTGGTGTTTAACTCTGTGACACTATGATTCTATAGCTCGCCAATTTTTCAAGTTAGTGATTGGTCTGAAATTCATCCAGTTGAGTTTTCCCTCACATTTGATAGAGTTACGTTAAAAAACAAACCAACATGTCCCCCAAAAGAATGATGATAACAATAAAAAGCATGCAAGCAATAAAAAAGAGGTTTCATAGGTTTAATATTGCAAAAAAAAACCTCTAAAAGTTAAATTTAAAAGTGAACTTCTCCACAACAATTAAACAAACTCCCATTTGAGGATCAACTCTGGTACAAAAAGTTTCTTGTTAGAGGAAGGATAATAACACTTATTTCTTTTTCTTGTTAGTCTAAAAATGAAAGAGAAATAAATATATTTTTGGTTAGGCATTTCTCTTTTCTTATGTTTTATTTCTATTTATCATCAATATGATAGTGAAGGCTGAGAGAAATCAAAATTTGGGGGTTCAGCACCCCCCACCCTAGCCCAGGCCTATGCTGCCCAGCACCCCCCACAAAAGTGGAGGTCTGGAGTAATTGCTGGAGGCAATAGTGTCACATCAGTGTGAAACTTGCATAAGTGAGACAGACTCAGGCTCACGACAGAGCCTTCCTTCAGGCTCTCTTAGTTCTTTGTCACTTGGTACACATTTCAGGACACTTCTCAAGGTCTGATCTAGGATTTTAGATCCTGCACTTTCCTTGACAATGGAAGAAATGGAACTAAAGGAGGTCTTCATTATTCCAGATGGATAATGGAGTGTTGCACATTTATGTCTCATGCAAAAGCTAAATAAGCGGAACAGAAAGAAAAACGCATTGTTGCCAGTGACGGTCTAGGCACTGAATTACTTACAAACAAAAATAAATGTTTTTGTCTCACACATTAAAAATTAAATAAAGCTCCGTGTCATGTAAGCACCTTTTGTTTTAATTATTCAAGATGAATACTTATCTAAATGCATCTGTCCCTAACATGCAGCGTCTCTCCAGGATCATAGACCTATTTCAGTTGTGAAATCATTGGCTTCTCCACAAGGCTGATTGTTAACCAGTCTGTCTATGTATCATATAGTATAAGGGCTATAAACTAAGGTGCAGATTGAGGGTTATGAAGAAAAAGTATAGGAAGGAAACAAATGTTGAACGTCACATTTACATTAACTTCGCACAGTTCAAATGGCCATTTGTCTACAACACAGTATGAGTCATGCAGTAAGAAAGGGGTGGAGTCTCCAGTTTCTTTGATTTATTCATCATATGGTCAACTGATGTCAGAATCAGTGGTTTTAAAAAAAAGCTTAAATATCCAAACAAAAGGAATAAAGTTAGGCGGGAAAAGGTCTAGCTTTTCACAGTCATTTTCTTTACAATGCGGAACTCAAACCAAGCCAAGGGCTACAGGAAAGCCCAGAGCACCCAGCGAGATGGCCAAGTCAGTCTGTTTGTGCCCAGAGTTCACAAACCAGCAGTGCTTGGAAATATCTGCCCGCTGCGGGTGGGCGGGGGTTAGGGAGGAAATATGAGAGACCAGGATACAGACTCACAAAGGCAGAGTTAGGCATTCAACAGATTGCTGCTCGCCAAATACCGCTTACTCAGCTGCAACTCAGCCAGCAGGAAATCCAGGTGTTAAGAGGATCATTTATTCTGCGAGTCAGTTAGAGTCAGATTTCCAAAACAGCACAACTCTCATTTAGGCAGCCAAGTCAGTGGCCAGGTTTCCTATCCAGCTCCTTGGAAAATCTGGTCTTGATTACGGATGCAGACCAAGTGAAAACATGGACCTTTAATGACAGAGTCTGGTACAATCAGAAAGGCATCTTTTTTTCATCTCTTGTGCAAATTAGATTCCTAGCTTCTGGAACAGGAGGGCAGAATGAATGCTGAGAATGTCTCCCTTGAATCAGAGTTGCCTTCTAACCCACTGGTCCTGACTCTGACTTTGAGCAGGAAGGCTATACCAGCTTCATCAATCTTCCATCACTTGTTGCATCTTCTCTCCAACTAGACTGCAGGGAAGCACCTTCCCAAATACATGCCCAGCGCCCAGCACAGTGGATGCTGCCTGGTGCTTGTCGTTCCACAGCAGTGCAAATAACCAGTAATTGTGATAATGTGCTAGAGAGGAATGAAAGCTGTGCATTTCATTACACCAGTGAGCAGCTCAGAGTACAGGCTGCTGAGCATCCAAAGAGAAGAAGGCTGCCCAGTTAGCGCTGCTATTGCTCACTCTAACACCACTGGAATGGACGGCCAGCAAGATTGGCTGCAATCATGAGATTTTTTTTGTAAATGCAAGTAAATTACCCACAGTCCCTGCTGTTGTAGGTCACTGGTGCAGCTCTGAGAACATGTGTGTAGGGCAGCTTCTTCCACTACCTGAGGCTGTAGCTATATGGTACACAACAACAGGTCCCATACTCTACTCACAGACCACGGGCCAGGTTCTGAGGTCATTGCTCAGTTTTTATTCTGTGCTAGCAAGAATGTAGAAACTGGAATGGCTCAGAAGTAACTTGGAGGTGGAGGGGGGTGGTCCAGATAGCTTCCCCTTTCAGTTCCCATGCAGGATCCCCAGAGGAGCAGCGCAATTCCAGGCTGTACAGTATTAGCATCTGTGTAGTTTTCTGCCTATAGATCCTGAGCAGCTGCTGCTAAGTAGCCATGTGATACTAGGCCACTGCACAGACACGGGACCTCATCATGCCTCACTAATGACCTATGGATCCCTCAGATTCGGCATGGCCCCAGCACCCTTTTCTGTGGCAAGGGAAAACTGTTTTGAGGGACCCCTCCCCCTGCAGGCTTGACCACAGGAGATGATGGCAGGGACTTGCGTAGGGACTCAGGGGGGTTGGTCCAATGATAGGACACGTGTAACCTGAGGGCCTGGTCTGTGTGAACAGAACCTCTCTGTGTGCATATAGGTCACTATATCCGACGAAGTGGGTATTCACCCACAAAAGCTTATGCTCCAATACGTCTGTTAGTCTATAACGTGCCACAGGACTCTTTGCTGCTTCTAATAGATTAGTAAGACACGATTTCCCTTTACAGAAACCATGTTGACCATTGCTCAACAGTTTATGTTTTTCTATGTGTCTGACAATTTTTTTCCTAACTATTGTTTTGACTAATTTGCCCGGCACCAATGCTAGACTTACCGATCTGTAATTGCCGGGATCACCTCTGGAGCCCTTTTTAAATATTGGTGTTACATTAGCTAACTTCCAGTCATTGGGCACTGAAGCCAATTTAAAGGACAGGTTACAAACCTTAGTTAATAGTTCCGTAACTTCACATTTGAGTCCTTTCACAACTCTTGGTTGAATGCCATCTGGTCCCAGTGACTTGTTCATGTTGAGTTTATCAATTAATTTCAAAACCTCCTCTAGTGACACTTCAATCTATGACAGTTCCTCAGATTTGTCACCTACAAAAGCTGGCTTAGGTTTGGGAATCTCCCTAACATCCTCAGCCATGAAGACTGAAGCAAAGAATCCATTTAGTTTCTCCACAATGACTTTATCATCTTTAAGCGCTCCTTTTGTATCTCGATCATCAAGGGGCCCCACTGGTTGTTTAGCAGGCTTCCTGCTTCTGATGTACTTAAAGAACATTTTGTTACTACTTTTGGAGTTTTTGGCTAGCCATTCTTCAAACTCCTCTTTGGCTTTTCTTATTACATTCTTGCACTTAATTTGGCAGTGTTTATGCTCCTTTCTATTTGCCTCACTAGGATTTGACTTCCATTTTTTAAAGGAAGTCTTTTTATCTCTCACTGCTTCCTTTACATGGTTGTTAAGCCACAGTAGCTCTTTTTTAGTTCTTTTACGGTGTTTCTTAATTTGGGGTATACGTTGAAGTTGGGCCTCTATTATGGTGTCTTTAAAAAGTGCCCATGCAGCTTTCAGGGATTTCACTTTAGTCACTGTACCTTTTAACTTCTGTTTAACTAACCCCCTCGTTTTTGCATAGTTCCCCCCTGCTGACCCCCTGCAGGGGATCCAGGAGGCACAACAGGACATGTGGGAGGTGCAGGAGGCCCTCTGGGAACAAGTGGGCCAGCTGGTACAGGAGCAGCGGGCCCTGGTGAACGTCCTCAGGACGGAGTTCTGGAGGCATGGTGGAGATAGCTGGGAGAGGTGGAGATCCGGGACCAGGAGTTCTGTGGCTGAGCGCTGGACATGTTATGCCTGTTTCAGGCAAGGACATTGAAGGAGGGACTGTCCGTACTGGGTTGGGGGCAGGATGCCTCACCCAGAGAAGAGGAGGCGGCAGGTCCCTCGGGCAGTCTGCCAGGTGCAGGAACCCAGGCAGCCGCCAGTATGTTGGACATGTAGGCAAGCGGGCCACTTCTGGAGGGACTGTCCGGGCCCAAGGAACACGGGGCAGGGCAACCCAGGGGGGTCTAGGCCCAAGAAGAGAAGGCCTGAGACAGGGAGTCTGCTGAGGCTGCCAGAAACCAGGCCACATTAGGAGGCACTGCCCCCTCAAGAGACTTGAGGGTGGGCCGATGGAGGTGCCTGGAGGCCCGGAAGGGGCTACGCAGGAACTAAGGATGGTGATACAGGCCGAGGTGGAGATCGTGCGGACCCCGCAGGAGGCCGAGACCCAAACCATCAACCCACCTGTCAGGGGGAGAGGGACCCAGATGGAGTGGGCCGAGCAGGAGGTGGGGCCGCAGGGGGGACATCCCTGGGAGACAAAATGGACCCAGGTGGTTGTGGGACAGACCACCAAGGGGACCCAGACCCTGAAGGAAGAGGGCCTGGGAGACCAGGCTCTATGGGCATGGCTTGAGGCAGCAGAGCGGGCCCTCCATGAGTCTGAGGCAAATGTGGTGGACCTCGCTAAGGAGTATGCGGCCATCCTCGATGAGGAGGTCCGTTTGTGGAAGTGTTTGAAGGACTCTGAAAAGAAGCAAGTGGCACTGGAGGCACATGGGTGGCTAGTCCAAGGGAAAAAACCCTCCTATCCCCATGGGTGTGGGTTTTAAGGGGGAGGTGTGTAGCAGAGTGGGTCTCTACTCCGGCCCGGAAGGGGTTAAAATGGCCCTGGATAAGGGCTGGGGCTGGAGAAAGCAGCCTTTTAGGCTGGGCTGGTTGGGAAGTGGCAGCAGCTGGGGGCAGAGAGGGGTGTTCAGAGAGAGAAGGGCCTGGCTGCAGAGAACCAAATAAGTTACCTAGGGTGAAGCAGGGCTGGGGAAAGGCAGAGGAGCTGGGGAGCTCCTGCCTGGAAAGCCCCAGGCTGCAGCCTAGCAGAAGGCTAAGAGGTACTGGGGGTTGCAGGATGCAACCTGGGGTAGGCCAAGGCAGCAGGTTCAACCCCCTTTGCCGATGATGAGAGTCTGCAGTCTGCAGTCTGCCCCAAGGCATGGGGCTAGCAAATGACTGGGCAGTTGCCAAGACACTGAGGCAAAGTGGGGATAGAGGATGGGGGGGGTTCCCAGGGAGGGGAAACCCCTAAGAAGGAGGAAGGGGTTACTGCCAGGGGGCAGAACCCCACATAAAAGGGGCACCGGGGTCCAGGGAGGGACACGGGGCCTGTAGCAGGAAACAAGGCGGATCACCGGCCTGCAGAGGGTGCCGTGGCTGGAATCGAGCTAATTCCCTGAAGCAACCAGCAGGAGGCGCCGCAGGGGTGAGTCCACACGTTTAAACTAACCCTCTCATTTTTGCATAGTTCATCTTTTTTAAATTAAATGCCACAGTGTTGGGCTGTTGAGATGTTCTTTCCACCACAGGGATGTTGAATGCTATTGTATTATGGTCACTATTTCAAGCGGTCCTGCTATAATTACCTCTTGGACCAGCTCCTGCGTTCCACTCAGGATTAAATCTAGAGTTGCCTCTCCCCTTGTGGGTTCCTGTACCAGCTGCTCCATGAAGCAGTCATTTAAAGTATCGAGAAATTTTATCTCTGCATTTCGTTCTGAAGTGAAATGTTCCCAGTCAATATGGGGATAATTGAAATCCTCCACTATTATTGAGTTGTTAATTTTGACAGCCTCTCTAATTTCCCTTAGCATTTCATCATCACTATTACTGTCCTGGTCAGGTGGTCGATAATAGATCCCTAATGTTATATTCTTATTAGAGCATGAAATTTCTATCCATAGAGATTCTATGGAACATGTGGATTCGTTTAAGATTTTTACTTCATTTGATTCTACATTTTCTTTTACATATAGTGCCCCCCCCAAATGACCTGTTCTGTCCTTCCAATATATTTTGTACCCCAGAATGATTGTGGCCCATTGATTGTCCTCACTCCACCAGGTTTCTGTGATGCCTATTATATCAATATCTTCCTTTATCACAAGGCACTCTAGTTCACCCATCTTATTATTTAGACTTCTAGCATTTGTGTAAAAGCACTTTAAAAACTTGTCCCTGTTTATTTGTCTGCCCTTTTCTGATGTGTCAGATTCTTTTTTATGTGACTGTTTATCATCTGATCTGGCCCTTACATTATCCTCTTCCATCCTCTGCTCCTGATTAGAACCTGGAGATTCTCTAACATTAGACTCTCCCCCAAGAGAAGTCTGTGTTCAATCCACATGCTCCTCTGCAGCAATCAGCTTTCCCCCATCTCCTAGTTTAAAAACTGCTCTACAACCTTTTTAATGTTTAGTGCCAGCAGTCTGGTTCCACTTTGGTTTAGGTGGAGCCCATCTCTCCTGTAGGGGCTCCCCCATCCCAAAAGTTTCCCCAGTTCCAAATGAATGTAAACCTGTCCTCTCTACACCATTGTCTCATCCGTGCATTGAGACTCTGAAGCTTTGCCTGCCTACCTGGCCCTGTGCATGGAACTGGGAGCATTTCTGAGAGAGCCACCATAGAGGTCCTGGATTTAAGCCTCTTCCCTAGCAGCCTAAATTTGGCCTCCAGGAGTAATTTGGCCTCCAGGATTGAGTAAGGATTACAGTATTTGTCTGTATATTTGTATATGAAAGTGTTTTTGAAGGGTCCATTTCAATTCCCGTTGACCGAAAGGTGGCTGGTGGTGCTCAGCACCTTGCACGCTCAGCTCCTAAATTAGTTCCATTAGCTATCTTAGTGCTTCATTGAATTAAAGCACACATGTTGTGTACTCTCCAGAAAAGCAGCTCAAATGCTTTCACACTTCGTTTCTTCTCTTCATGTATTCCTTGTTGCTTGCAGAAGGAAATACTTTGGGGAAAAAGAATCCAGCACCAACATTTTTAAAAAAATGAATAGGAAACTGTAGCAAACCAGCACCAGATCCTACATTCCTTAACGCATCAAAACTCCTTCTGTCTGCATGCTTTGGCACCAGACACCAAGCTTGATGTAGCCAGCATGAGTCTTTGAGAGTGATATTTGAAAAGTGATATTAAATTTCTGGCTAAAGTTCATTATGAAACTTGTAGTATGCAATTATTATGATGACAAGCATATGTAGCCTGTTACCTCTTTCAGGTTAGAGACTGTCTTAATAATACCATACTCATATAAAAAATAGTATGTGTGTGAAGCATGTAGCACAGTGGGGTGTTGGTCCTTGATTGGGGCTTGAAGATGCTGCCACATTCCAAAATAATGTTAAATAACAAAATAACCACCGCGGGAAAACAGGGCATAAGTGGGCAAAATACCTGAGGACTGAAATCAGGCTTGCCCAGGGCAGAAGGGCTAGCATCTCATCCATCTGTGCAGCCAAGAAAGCAGCCCAAGCTCGGGCTCCAGGAGTGTGTCTGTATATTTGGAGGAAAGCTATCATATGGCCAGCTCCTTGGAGGCCCAGGGGATGGTGACACATGGAGTCCAACTCCAGCACCAGTACACATGGCCTGCTGGCCTCTCCTGGGCTTATATAGCTGAACCCCAGTAGGAGCAGAAGATTGTGACTAATGGGAAGACATTCATCGGGTGGAGAGATTCTGGGTCAGAGAGAGCCTGTGTCAAACCATGTGTGGTGCAACTCCATCAGATGCTGAAGGGCTGTGTAACCTGGATGAAGTGTCAAAACGTGAAGCCATTTACCTGCCTGTGGCTCAGATCCCTGTGCAAACATGGGAAGGGGCTGTTAGTTGGGGTTCTCTGGGATATCAGCTTGGATACCTTTGGGAAATGACTGTATCCCTCTAAGACAAAATACAGTCCCTGTCTCTGTACTAGCCCAGGAGTTGAACCTGAGCCGGAAGACTCTTGAGTGCACATTGTGAGTGAAAATACAAATATCTTCACTAGCATGGACAAGGAGGACTTTCCCCCCCTTGCTTGCAACACTGGGGAAAAGCTGCTAAGCTCAGGACACCTTCCTGTCTGTAACCAGACACCTGGATCTGATTGGGGCAAAGGAGAGGCCCCCCCACCCAGAGGCGACTTGAGCTCCCCTGGCTCAGGAATAACTTCCCTGTAACCTGATGCTCTGACCCAGGGAGCTAGCTCACAGTCTGCTCTCACTGAGAAAGCAAAGGCTGGGCTGAGCCTTGTGGTAGCTGAGTGGGGGAGACACAGGCAGGAAAGAGGGTCTGCCAAACATGTTTGTCCTGTCCAGCAGTGCAACAAACCCCAGAAAAGGGGAAAGGAGTTAGAAATCCACTGGTGGTAACAGAGATACCTGCTCACAGTGTGGTCATGGCCAAGGTGGGTCCTCTTAACCCACAGAGCCCAGAAGTGTGTGTGTGAGGGGAGATGGACTCCTTGCATACATACAGGCCCGGGGTTGGGACACATCTTCAGAGCGCCAGAGCATGGAAGCACATTGCATCCCTGCCTCATCAGCCCCTGGGACATCAGAGCCCCAGAGATGTGCCGGGTTAAGCCCAACCTGCCAGGGAGACAAACCTACACTGAGCCTCCCAAATGCTCAAGGGGGTCACTCAGTAACCTAACCTAGGCATCAGGACACCCCTGACTGCACCCACATCAGCTGACACATGGAGGAATGTGGGTGCACTCCATGCCATGCACCCTGGCATAGGAGGTGGGGGAAAGTAGTGGCAGGACGTATCCCAGTTTCACACCAAGGGTTTCAGAGGGGCAAAAGGGCTCAGGGCTGCATGAAAACTCCTGATGTGTGCCCTGCTGATGCCATCTTATAGACCAGACAGAAAGGAGGACGTGAAAATTCTCTGACCTGTGTATTGGAAACTGTACATTTGATTGATTAGAAACTGTGCTGTAGGAATCTTGGACATGCCTGGCAGGACAGCTACAAGGGCTGGGAAAGATGCAGAGGCGCTTATGGAGAACATTTTTGGGGCCACAGTTCGCCAGGTCACTGGTTAAAGGGACCCTGCTCAACTTGGTCTCACAGCGGGAAAGAGATGTGAGGAAAAGAGGTCAGCCTGAGAGCAAGACATAGTGCCTGAACAAAGGGGTTTGCTCCAGTTTGACTGGGATCTGGGCTAACCAGAATGGTCTGTGCTTTAACAGTCATTGCTCTGTGCTAACCTAAAGACTTTCTCTGCTGGGTTCTAGGTGATTAATAAACCTGACTGTGTTGACAACACTGTGTGAGTATCACTGTAACTATGGGGTGAGGGGCATTAATCCGTGCAGTGTGTAAAAGTCTCTACCGGGGTCTCTCTCGGTGGGACACGCTGAGCAGAGCTCACAGGGTGAAACAAGAGGTTTCAGCCTCAGGAGGCAGTGAGGCCACGTGGCCCGTCCTGGAGGAAGAGCGAGACCCTTGCAGCTGTGGGACATTGAAGGGATTGTTCTAAATGTAAGCAGGGGAATGGTCCTGCTATTGTGGAGCACTTTCCTGGCTTATCCACTACCCTGGTGGAACTAGCTAATGAAAGGATCTGAGTCCTCACTCCCACTTCCTTCACTCAGAGGCCTGCCTGACCTTGAGAGCTCCCCTTCCACTCTCCTGTGTGGCAGAGTCATCGCAACCCCAACAAGGCTGGGTCAAGGATTCCTGGGTAGCTGGACCCCCCCAAACGTGTAGTGGTCACTTAGGGAAGGGGCGAGGGTGTCCCACTCCAGGGTGTTCTCTCTGTACTGGATACTTCCCTGACCCACCATTTGGTATTATATTTCCAAGCAAATGCAATTTATTAAACAGCAATCAATTTTAAAAAATAAGGATCAAACGGGAAAGGTGAAAGAAAAACACATCACACCACTCTGTGGCATAGGGAAACCACAGCCAGCGTCTCTGGAATGTAAGGGCAGTTCTCAATCTGTCCCTCACACTCCCAGGCCTCCTTCTCAGGCCCTGGCTGTGCCGGAGGGATGCTGTGGGTTGAACATTGCTCTGGCAGTGGCCACACAGCCTCAGGCTCTAGGTGGCAGGACCCTTCTTCCCAGTGTTAGTCCCTCCATGGGGGTTCTGATGCCCCTCCAGTCTGGCCTGCACAGCACCCACTGCCAAGGGTCTCCCCTCGGTCCCCCTAGTGTCTTACCGCACCCAGCTCCGGACAGCTCCAGACCCAGAACTGATGCTGCTCTGCCTCCAGCTGCTTTTACAGCCCTTCTGGCTCTGAATGATGCAGCGCTGCTCAAAGCATTAAAAAAAAATCAAGATTCTCCAAGAAATTTGCCACCTGTGGTGATCACTAATCTCTTTCTCTTTTTTTGCTGTTTTCACAAACTGATTACTTCCAAAATATCAAGGCAGAATCTTAATGATTCTGTGATGAAGAAGCCATGTTATTAGTTTCTCATTATTTGTAAATTTCATAAATATATCTACCGCAGAACTTCAGGAGAGAATCCTAAGTGATTGAAAATGAAGATAACGTGAGAATATTTTCACAAACATTGATCACTGTTGAGCTTTTCTTTGTTGGTAATTTTCAGGAACTGATCTTGCTATATCGTCAGGACAAATCCTATAGGATTGGGAAGAAGAACATCCATGAAAATTTTATCACCAACTTTTATTAGTAATGGCTTTCTCTCTGTTTGTAATTTTTCCACAGATAGCATTCCATGCTGCTCATTTGGAAGTAAAGGGCTATGTGATGAAGATTCCTCTCTGCAAGAGGATGTTGTGAAGGCCAAACCTATAAAAGGGTTTTAAAAAGAACAAAAGAACTAGATAAATTCATGGAGTATAGGTCCATCTAGGGCAATTAGCCAGGGTAGGGAGGGATGGTGTCATAGCCTCTGTTTCCCTGAAGCTAGGAATGAGCGACAGGGAATGGATCACTTGATGAGTATCTGCTCTGTTCATTCACTCTTGGACACCTGGCATTGGCCACTGTCAGAAGAGAGGATACTGGGCTAGATGGACCTTTGGTCTGACTCAGTATGGTCGTTCTCATGTTCTTAAGCCTGTTGGGATGCACACCTACCCATGACCTGTGAAGGGAGTACAAGGACAGACAAGGAGAGCATGTGTTGCCCAACACAATAGAGAAGAGACAGTGGGGAGAAGAGGGAAACTAACTAAGAGCTGGTGGACATTTTTATGGATCTAGATCGCTGCTGGGGAAGACATGTTACTATCTGTCCTCCTGAGCAACAGCTCCCCATCTCATGGAGTTATCTCCACTGGGAGCCATAGTCAAGAACCTTTCCTTAGTAACCCAGCCCATAGCAGGGTTAGTGGCCTCCAAAGCATCCTCTTGTGACCTGGGGTGGAGCTGCAGAGCTCTGCCTCAGTTCCCCTTTCTGCTCAGGGCCCTTTAACATTTATTCACAAGTCAGATAAATTATCAAAGCAGTCCCCTTCTGGGGTCCATTTTAATAAATCCTGCATCTTCTCCATTTTAGTCTCAATCTGAGCACAGACCCACAGCTGTCAGGGTCCACTTCTCCTGCAGAATTCAAACACTTTCCTCTTCCCTTGAGTCAAGAGTCCCCAGCCCTCTCTCCCAGAGCTGGCTTCAGGTCAGTCTCTCTCCTGGTATTTGGAGCCCCCAGCTCTCCTGCTCAGCGAGGGCTTCTCTTCCCTCCCTCCCTCCAAGAACCAGTCTTGCTCTTTCCAGCACACTCTTGCAGCTACTTCCTCACTCCAGCTACTGCTTCTCAGGCATCTTCCCTCCCTAAAACCCACTTAGGGAGCCCACCTGAGCTCCCTTCCCCAGGGACTACCCCAGGAGCCTGTCCCTTCCTCCCTTATTCCCCCAGGTCTTGCCTGAGTTAGTCAGATGGCCTCTTTGACTCTTACTCACCTGGGAAGGAAAGCTACACTTGTCTCACATGAACCTTAACTTTTCCAGCTGTGGGTCTGAGCCTACATGTGGGGAACCGCTCTTCTATATAGAAAAGTCTGAAAGGATGGGCCTAATAGTAGCAATAGGATCAAAGCAATGATGTTGTGCAGTGTCAATGAATAGACTCTGAATGTAGTACTGCAATGATTAGCTTCAGTCATCTCCCTAGCTCAAGAAGTCTAACAAGAAAATACTTGATACAGTCACACAATTGTTAGACAAGCTTTTTAATGCAAAGATCTATTTTAAGCACCACATTGGAAGAGAGGTAGACGTGGGATAATTACTGGATAAAGATCAGAGAGCTTTGGTTATTGTCTGAAAACACGTTCAATATGAAATGTATTTTATAAACAATTGATTAATAATTTGGAGCTTCCCTGAAAGGTTTATTACTGGAGGCAGGAATAGTTAAAAATCAAACCCAGTGTTTTCATTTTAATTTCAAGGGTCTGTTTCCATATTATTCTAAAAAGAAGGATATTTGACCACATATTTGTAGATTTTATATGAAACAAGCAATTTTCTGTCCTTGCTGAGCATCCAAATGCCTTGCCCCAGGGCAAAGACTATTAAAAAGAAAAACAGGGTGCAGCAGTGAAGTAGCTTCTTACAATGTAAATTCTCCATTTCACACTCACCCGCTTCTACTAAACGGCTATTAGAAAGATTTCTGTTTGTTTCCCAGTTTGTAATCTGGGGATGATGACATACTCCTGCCTTTAAACCTGTGAAGGAAAAGCCCTGCAGAGGGGCCAAGCCAGCCATGCTGCTGATGCTACACACACACACCCTGATTCCCCCAAACACCTGTGAAGGCTGCTTGTCTTGGTGCCCTTGCCCCTTAGAGTAAGCGGGGGAATGGTCTCACTAGTGTGGGGAACTTTTCTGGCTTCTGCACTACCCTGATGAAGTGGGCTAGCGAAAGGATCTGAGTCGTCGCTCCCACTTCCTTTACCCAGAGGCCTTCCTGCCCTTGAGGACTCCCCTTCCACTCTCCTGTCTGGCAGAGTCCTCATAACACCAACAAGTCCGGGCCCAGGATTCCTGGGAGGCATGACCCCCAACCCTACTGTGGTCACTCAGGACAGAGGCTAGGGTGTCCCCACTCCGGGGTACTCTCTCTGCACTGGGCACCTTCCTGACCCATTGATCATTTCATACAATTTAAAGCAAATACAAGTTGTTTAATTAACTATTAATTTTAAAAAAAGAATACGGAAAAACGGGAAAGGTTAAAGGAAAACACATCACGCTGCTCTGTGGCAGGGAACATCACAAACGGTGTCTCTGGAATGTCAGGGCAGTTCACAGTCTGTTCCTTGTAGGTCCCAGGCCTCCTTCTCAGGCCCTGGCTGTGCTGCAGAGATGCTGCGGGTTGGATACTTGCTCTGGCGATGGCCACAAGCTCTCAGACTCTAGGTGGCAGGACCCTTCTTCCCAGCGTCGCCCCCACCCTGTCAGGGTTACAATCCCCCCCCAAGTCTGGCCTGCAGAGCCTCTTGGCTTAGGTGTCTCCTTGTGCTGCCCGCCCTGTCAATCAGGCTGATCTGGAGCATTGGGATCTCCCCTTTTAGTGCTGGGAGCTAGCCAACCAAAACACCCCCACTGAATGTTAGTAAGGGGCAACAATCCCCTTACATTAGGAGAACGCTGGAAACTTGTTTATGCTGCAGACTTTGTGGTCAGAAATTCCCAAAGTTTCGAGGGCAGAACTCGGTTCTTTACATGTCTTGGCCCATAGAGGGTATGGCTGGGTGGGTGCAAACCATGGTGCACTCAAGCAGTGCCCCACACAAACGCTGGGTGTCCCTGGCAGGGTGGGGCTGCAGCTGTGGGGTCAGGGTGCAGCTCTTGCCCTGGCTGGATGTTGGGCGGAGTCACAATGGCTCCTTCCTCATCACTCTCATCGCTCTCCCAGCTGCTCTCCCAGCTCCTCTCCCGAGGATACCGTTTGCTGAGCCCCAGTGGTATAGGGTAGGCCCAGGTGAGCAGTGGGCACTGCCTGACCGGAATGGAAGTTATGTTGTCCCAGTGAGCATTTAGGATTAGGTTTAGGATCTTTTCATGAAAATTTCAGACAAAACAAAAAGCTCATTACTGTTCATTTGCTGGGGACAAATTTGCATGGAATTTTCATTTTTAAGCAGCTAGGATTCTGTCCTGAGCTTTTGGGTTTGATCCTTTCGTGAAAATAAGAAACAAAGAGAAAGTCATTATTGATCCATACTTGCAGAGCTGGCTTTAGGCCAATTCCCCGGAATTGGGCCCCATGCCTTTAAAAAAATTTTTGTACTCACCCGGTGGCTGTCTGGGTCTTCAGTGGCACTTCAGCCGCAGGGCATCCTTCACTCACTCCGGGTCTTCAGCATCATTTCGGCGGCAGGGTATCCTTCAGTGCCACGGAAGACCCAGAGTGAGGGAAGGATCCAGTGCCGCCGAAGACCCGGACTACTGCCGGGTATTCAAATCGAGCCTCGCAGTTCCCAAAGCTGGCCCTTTGTACTTGAGACAATTTTTTTCAGTGCTATCTTCATCTCAAACCCATTAGGATTGTCTCCTGATCATCTGGATGAGATGGGTACATGAAAATTAAAAACAAATCAAATCCATTACTGTGGAACCCTTCTGCCACATGGAGCCAGCAGCAAAAAGGGCCAGGTTCAGCATCTAGGGAAGAGATGGGCAAACTACAGCCCGTGGGCAACATCTGGCCTGCGGGACCCTCCTGCCCGGCCCCTGAGCTCCTGGCCTGGGATGCTAGCCTCCGCCCCCCCGCCCCCGCTGTCCTCCCTCCCCCACAGCCTCAGCTTGCTCACTGTGCCACTGGCGCAATGCTCTGGGCTGCGAGCTCCTGGGGCAGTGCAGCTGCAGAACTGCAGCTGGATGCGATGGCGTGGCTCAGCACCGCCAGCCACCCGTGAGCCAGGCAGTGCAGTAAGCGGGCAGGGAGTGGCAGGGGGGTGTTGGATAGAGGGCAGGGGAGTTCAGGTGTGGATAGGGGTCGGGGCAGTCAGAGGGTGGGGAACAGGGGTGTTGAATGGGGTCAGGGGTTGGAGCAGTCAGGAAGGAGGGGGGGTTGGATGGGGCAGTCAGAGGCATGGGTTCTGGGATAATCAGGGGACGGGGAGAAGGGAGGGGTGGATATGGCAGAGGTCCTAGGGGGGCTTTCAGGGAACAGGGCAGGGGTTGGATGGGGCAGGAGTCCTAGGGGGAGCATTGTGGGTGAGACGCGGGGGCAGGGTCCAATGGGAGTGGGAGCCAGCCCACGCCTGGCTGTTTGGGAGGTACAGCCTCCCCTAACCAGCCCTTCATACAATTTTGGAAACCTGATGCGGCCCTCAAGCCAAAAAGTTTGCCAGCCCCTGATCTAGGGGTTCATTTTCAACAATATATCACAAAACCGGCTTGAACCCATATCCAGTGATCTGGGACAATTACTCACCACCCCCTGGGCAGAGGCAATACTTTCCCCTTGCAAGCACAGAGTCTGAGTGTACCAAAACCTTTTAATAAAAGGAAGGAATTAACTCTGCATTAATTTGGGAAAACACCACATCTAGGGTTCATAAACACAAACCATGAGCAAAAGACTGACCCACAAGTAAATTGGGCAGTGTCCTGTTTCCCTCAGGGTCTTAAGTCCAGCAACCAAAAAGTCCCTTAATGTGCCTGTCCCGTCCCTTCTCTGTAATCCACTCTCATTTGCTGTCCTTGGACAATGCAACCCCAGAGTTCAGAGGGTCATCTTCAGAGTTCATCTCCCATCCTGTGCGGAAGGGGGGTGGGAAGCACTACTTGCTTATCGCCCCAACGGCTGATTGCCATGCCTCTGCTCTGGCCGCTTGGCATGTCTCTCCATCAACTGCCCTGCTGGCCAGACATCAAGATGTCTTCAGGGCCCCGTGCACACACTTAACACAGCTCTCAGTGATTTCAGCTGTTATTAGGGGGAGCCTCACTGGTGGTGCACACTGTTGCAAAGTAAGTCTAATACTTAGACCTAGACATCAGTGATCTCAGCTCTGCGGCATGTAACAAGATTGTGAATACAGTCTAAATTAGTTCTTTTATTGTAGCATGGAGTGAAAAAGAAACATAGCCAGGTACAAGAACCTGTCTCAACTGATTGGCTATCAGGAATTGAAACTTTCTTGATCAAATCACTTCCACACCCTTCAGTTACAGCAAACTGCTTGAGCAGATTACCATGAGAATACCTTTCCCTAGGAGCAACAATTCATCCCTCACAGAAATTCTGCCCTTAGCCTCTCTCCCTAGCAGACACAAACTTAGGACGGTTCCCTTCCTGAGCTTTAGTTAAATTCAGAAACAACTTCATGATAACCACACTACCCTCAGTCCTCACAGGCTGAAAGGTACCTCCTGTCTGCTCCACAGACAAAGAAGAGCTAGAGAAACATTTCCCGTTAACAGGCACGCAGCTTGGGTTATCATTTCCCTTGTCCCAGCACACAGGTTTGTTCACAGACAATTGCTTGGAGGCTCCCTCCATAGGAAAGTCAATACCCCAACAGACACAGGTACACTCCCTTTACTCTTACAATTCTCCACACAGGTAACAGGTAAGGTATAGGGACACTCATTTTCCACTAGCCTTGTCTTCCCAAACTTCTGATTAGACACAGCCATTCATTCACAAGGCTGCCTAGGCTCATCCGAGCTTTCTTTGTTCTCCTCTCCTTTTGCTTGATCTTATTCCAGATTTATTTCTGAGACATTAGATAGACATTTAGCAACTTCATTCACAGCTAATCTGCAAAGACAGAGTTTTGGAGAAACCCTCCATAGACACAACCTCAGGATTAATCCTACCCTCTGTGCCTGGTTTATTGTAACTTGACTGAACATAACTTTAATATAATTTCCAATCATAAGATCCTTAGAGATTGTGTTTTTCACTCCCTCAGTCATGATGCCATCAAATCCCTTCCATTTAAGGTGGATTATAGGCACCTTGACAAAATACTCAGCTAAGGCTACAACAGCTACACTTTTACCTGGCAAATAATCTTCCTTCCTGATAAGACTTGCTTTAACCCAAGTAATATCTGCTGTAGTGTCCCTCCATGCCATACACCTCACTCCATTAACTTCTGCACTGCTAATGAACTCTGTATTAATTTTCCCATATTTAGCTTTAATATGAGTTCTAAGGTCAAAATCTTCAGAGACAACAGAAACAGCATTTGCACACAGGGCACCAGCACTGGGCTCTTTTGTGGTATGCCTGTGAGTTTATAATAATAGGATTAGCATTTACTGCGGTTGGGGTTTTATTGTTTACATTTGGACACACTGGTTTCATGTGCCTAGGAGTACCACACAAATGCTGTACCACTTGTTTTCCCTTGCAGTAGGAGTTCTTCTGCTCTGGGCCCCCATGAACTTTTCTCACAGAAGTGGGGCTGGTCCCACTTTTAAATCCTTCTTGCCTCTTAAACTAGGGAGACTGGTGATTAATTTTCCCCTGGGGTTTACACCCTCCTCAAGGCCTGTTTGGGGTATGGACAGCCACAATCTCGCAGCCCATAAGGCTGACTCAGGTTCCCTGTCGCACACAGCTGCTCTCAAATGGTCAAGCACAATGTCTAAGAACTGTTCCAAAGTTATTAAAACCAGCAGTTTTTCAAAACTCCCATGTGCCTTTGCTCTCACAACCCACTTTTTAACAAAACCCCATCGGCACATACTACAAAAGTACAATCATTAGACATTTAACTTTCTAAACTTAATACCATAAGACTCAGAAGTGACACTGAGTCACCTTCACACAGAATCTTTAAACAGCACATAATCTAACGCTTCTTTTTCCCTCAGTTCATTAACTATTTCCCTGACTTTTCCAGTCAATTTGGTGAGCAGGACAGGCATTCGCTGCTTATCCAGGATACCTTGCAGAGAACATAGACATTCAAAAGTAAACAAAAACTCCCCTGTGTGTTCAGTATCTTTGGAAATGGGACAGATCCTTTCCCAGGTTCTTTTGTTATGGTGGGGAAGCGGAGTATCAGGTGGGAATGACTTTCTCTGCTCTTCCAATACTTGGAACTGAAGTCTGGCCGTCTCCAGTTGCATCTGATGTGTCTCCTGTTGCACCTGGTGAGCTTCACTGAGGCTACTTAGAATCAAAACAAATTAAGATATAAGTACATAGCCAATATTCATAACTTCAACTACAAAAATTATACAGATAGCATAATCGTAACCAGCAAATCTTAACCTTTCCATAGACACACTAAAACTTTTGTACACTATTTGCTGCAAATATGTAACGGTGATTGCAACAATGATCTATACGGTCACATATTATGTCAATAACATCACAAGGGGGAGCTGTTGATCCTCAGAACAGATAGTAATTTGTCTTCCCCAGCAGCAGTCTGCATGCAGGAAAACATCCATGTCTGAATTAATTTCCTCCTTCTCCCCACTGTGTCTGCTCTATTGTATTGGCCAACACATGCGTTCCTTGTCTGTCTTTGTACTTTCTCCTTTCACAGGTCATGGGCAGGTATGCATCCCGACAAGCTTAAGAACAAAAGAACGGCCATACTGGGTCAGAGAAAAGGCCATCTAGCCAGTAAGAACATAAGAACGGCTGTACTGGGTCAGACCAAAGGTCCACCTAGCCCAGTATCTGTCTACCGACAGTGGCCAATGCCAGGTGCCCCAGAGGGATTGAACCTAACAGGCAATGATCAAGTGATCACTCTCCTGCCATCCATCTCCATCCTCTGACAAACAGAGACTAGGGGCACCATTTCTTACCCATCCTGGCTAATAGCCGTTTATGGACTTAACCACCATGAATTTATCCAATTCCCTTTTAAACACTGTTATAGTCCTAACCTTCACAACTTCCTTAGGTAAGGAGTTCCAAAAGTTGACTGTGAGCTGCGTGAAGAATAACTTCCTTTTATTTGTTTTAAACCTGCTGCCTATTAATTTCATTTGGTGACCCCTAGGTCTTGTATTATGGGAATATGTAAATAACTTTTCCTTATCCAGTTTCTCCACATCACTCATGATTTTATATACCTCTATTATATCCCCTGTAAACGTCCACTGTTGGGGTTCGCCCCTCTCTGGGGCGGCTTGGAGCCAGGCCGCCGTGCACTGGTGAATTAGCCTGGTGGGTCAGGAAATGGCCAGAAGCTCAGGCCCTCAGGCAGGGACATAGCCAATAGTCTTGTCTTGTCGGCCAGGCCCCAGGGTGGGGCGAGGCAACAAACAATAGTTCAGGGCTCAGACCCTCAGGCAGGGGCTCAGCAAACAGTTCAGTAATTAAGCCCAAGCCCTAAATCAGGGCAGGGCAACAAACAATAGTTCAGGGCTCAGACCCTCAGGCAGGGGCTGAGCAAACAGTTCAGTAAGCCCAGGCCCTAGGTCTGGGCGGGGCAACAAACAATAGTTCAGGGTTCAGACCCTCAGGCAGGGGCTAAGCAAACAGTTCATTAGCTTCAGAAGCCCAGGCTCCCCCTCGGGACAAGAGGGAGACTGCCACCCATGAGTGGGGTGGCAGGGGGGGATGCAGGCCCGCCCACTCCTCTGCATCCCAGCCCGGGGCCCTAACAGTGGCAGGCAGCCTGCTGTGTCAGTGGGGATCCTGGCCGCAACACACCGACATTGACTTTGGGTGTGCTGCAGCCAGACTAGGGATGGCTGTCCCCGGGCTACTTCCAACCTCCCCCTCTACCGGTACCTGTGTCTCAGCGGCGTCTTCCACAGCATCCCACACCACGGGCTCCTCGGGATACTGAGCAAGGGGTAAACTGGGCAGCTCCTCAGGGTCCCTTTGTACCGATCGGCTTAGGGGATCTTCCAGCATCTGGTTGGCGTCCAGTTTCCATGGGTATGGCCAGTCCTCGGGTCGGTCGCAGGCAGCAGGAGTCTCCCCAGTGGGAGCTAGGGCATCAGCATCTGGCCTCTCCGGTGGCCAGGCAGCTTCTGAGTCCTAGGGCTGGGCTTTTATACTTCCTGCCCTGTGCGGTGACCTCTGAGGGGCAGGCTCAGGCTCCGGTGACTCCGCCCACTTTGGCATCCGTAAGGGCTCATCCCTCTCTGGAGCAGCTGGGAGCCAGGCCGCCTCACTACACACACCCCCACTCAAGTCTGGCTCCCGTTCAGCGGGGTCAGACCCTTCCATGCTTCTCAAGCGGGACAAAAAGTCTGCATTAGCGTGGTCCTTCCTGGCCCTATGGCGAACCGTAAAGGCGTAGGGCTGTAATGCCAGGTACCACCGCTGTTGTCTCATATTATGATCCTTCATTCGGGCCAGCCATTGGAGTGCGGGGTGGTCAGTGACCAATGTGAATGGGACTCCAAGGAGATAATAACGCAATGCATCACAAGCCCATTTCACTGTGAGGGCTTCCTTTTCCACTACCGCATAGTTCTTCTCCTGGGGGAACAGCTTCTGGCTGATATAAACGATCGGATGTTCTTCCCCGTCCACCTCTTGGGAGAGGACAGCCCCGAGTCCTACCTCCGAGGCGTCTGTCTGGAGGATGAACACCTGGTCAAAATCGGGGCTATATAGGACCGGTTCACGGCAGAGGCTTGCCTTGAGCGTCTGGAATGCGTTATCGCACTCTCAGGTCCAAACTACTTGCCGTGGGCTGTCCTTGGTCAACAGTCCAGTCAAGGGGGCTGCAATCGCCACAAATTGGGGGATGAACTGCCGATAATATCCAGCAAGTCCCAGGAACTGGCGTACCTGGTGTTTTGTGGCTGGCGGTGGGCAGGTCGCAGTGGCCTGAACCTTTCCTACAAGGGATTTTACTTGTCCATTCCCTATGCGATATCCCAGGTAGGTCGTTTCTTGTCAGCCAAAGTGACACTTCTTTGTGTTGGCGGTTAACCCGGCTGCCCGCAGGAACCTCAGGACTGCTGCTACCCGCTCTAGGTGGTTCTCCCATTGGTGACTATAAATAACCACATCATCCAGGTAGATAGCAGTGTAGTCTCGATGGGGCTGAAGGAGGTGGTCCATCAGCCGCTGAAACATGGCCGGGGCCCCATGGAGGCCGAAGGGCATCCGAGTAAACTAATACAGCATTAGCATTTACTGGGGTTGGGGTTTTATTGCTTACATTTGGACACGCTGGTTTCATGTGCCTAGGAGTACCATACAAATGCTATACCACTTGTTTTCCCTTGGAGTAGGAGTTTTTCTGCTCTGGGCCCCCATGAACTTTTCTTACAGAAGTGGGGCTGGTCCCACTTTTAAATCCTTCTTGCCTCTTAAACTGGGGAGACTGGTGATTAAGGCATGGCAAAAGCGGTCTTCTCCCTGGAGGCCGGCTCGAGGGGGATCTGCCACTATCCCTTGCTTAGATCAAGGGTGGTGATGTAGCAGGCCTCTCCTAACCGGCCAAGCAGTTCATCTACCCGGGGCATTGGATACGCATCAAACTTTGCGATGGCATTGATGCATCTGAAATCAGTGCAGAACTGTTGGGTGCCATCGGGCTTCGGTACCCTCACTGGGTAGCGCCATTCGCTTTGTGATGGTTCGATGACTCCCAAGTCCAGCATGGCCTGTACTTCCTCTTCAACGACCTGTCGCACGTGATATGGCAAGGGCCTGGTCGCGCCCCAGATGACCACTCCAGGCTCTTTCTGAATTGTATGATGGATGAGGGTGGTGTACCCCGGTTGGGTTGTGAAAGTGCGGGGGAACGCTTGTAGGAGACACTGGGTCTGTTTGAGTTATTCCTCAGTCAATGTCCCTCCAAGCTGGGGCCCTCTGGGGTCCTCTGACTGTGTTACCTGGGGACCCAGTTTGGGTTCCGGCGGGTATGGGTTAATTAAGAGTCCCTCTCGCTCCCGCCAGGGTTTGAGAAGGTTTACATGGTACAGTTGCATTTTCTTGTGCCGGTCGGACTGGTTGATCTCATAGGTGACAGGCCCCACCTTTCGGACCACCTCATAAGGCCCTTGCCACCAGGCCAGAATCTTTGATTCGCTTGAGGGAAGGAGGAGTAAAACCCGATCTCCAGGTTGGAAGTCGCGAGTCTGTGCATCCCAGTTGTAGGTCTGGGCCTGAGCTTCTTGGGCGGCCTTCAAGTTATCCCGCGCCAGGGCCCCAGCCTGCGTAAGGCACTCCTGGAGCTGGGGTATGTATTTTAAGAGGCCCTGGGTGAGTGATGGGGCTTGCTCCCATGTCTCCCTCCTTAGATCCAATAGGCCTCGTGGGAGACAACCGTACAGTAGTTCAAAAGGGGAAAATTTTGTAGATGATTGGGGAACCTCCCGAACCGCAAGAAGCAGAGGTGGAAGTAACTGATCCCACTGACGGAGAGCTTCTTGGGGGAACTTACGTATCATGTCCTTAAGGGTCCGGTTAAACCATTCAACCAACCCATCGATCTGGGGATGGTAGACCGATGTACATAGTTGCTTGATCCCCAGAAGCTCACACACCTGCCGCAACAGCCAAGAAGTAAAATTGGTGCCCTGGTCCGTGAGAATCTGCCGGGGCAGGCCTACGCGGGCGAAGACCTTCACGAGCTCACCTGCGATGGTGCAGGCCGTGATGTTTCGGAGGGGGATTGCCTCGGGGAACCGGGTAGCATAGTCCACCATGACCAATATATACTGAAACCTGGCAGTGCTTTTGGGGAGAGGCCCCACCAGGTCCAGGGCCACATGCTCGAAGGGGGTTTCGATCAAGGACATGAGGACCAGGGTCGCCTTAGGGGGTCTGTGCAGGAGCAGCCAACTAGCAGTCTGGGCAGGACTTACAGTAGTTCCTCACCTCCTGGTGTATGCCCGGCTAGAAGAAGCGCATCAATATCCAAGACAGAGTCTTCTCGTGGCCCAGGTGTCCGGCTGCCGGGACGTTGTGGGCTAGTTTCATGACGGCTCGCCGATGTCATTGGGGCACAAGGAGTTGGGTCTGGGACTCCCCCGTGCGGGGGTCCCTCTCAACCTGATAAAGGTGCTCCTGCCACAGTTCAAAGTGTGGCCACTGGGCCGCCTAGTGTGGATCAATGATGGTGCCATCATACGCCTGCTTGAGTGTGGAATCGGCCCTTTGATCACAGCAAAAGTCAGTGTGAAGCGAGGGCTCCCCAACAGCTTCTAGGGGAGAGTCCTCTGATTCTCCCATTGGTTCGGTAGGGTCAAGTGCTTCCCCTTCCTCTTCCCCAGTCTCAGGGGGGTCTCCTTCCAAGACTGGCATGACCCTCGGGCATTCCCCGGTGTTGCAGTGGAGGACTTCTGGGAACTCTGGCCAGTCCCGCCCCAGAATCACTGGGCATGCCAGGCGCGGGACAAGACCCACCACCATCGGTCGGGTGACCTCATCTACTGTTAGCTGGGCTCGAGTACTGAGGTAGGGCCATATGTCCCCATGGATATACTGCAGCCGGATCATCCCCAGGTGGGCATCGGCCTGGGGGCCTAAGTTTTGGCGGATCAGCGTCTGGCCGCAGCCTGAATCAATGAGGGCCACTGTTGGGTAACCCTCAACGACCACTGGCACTGTGATCTTGGCAGCTTGTGGACGTCAGGCACGGGCTTCCCCTGAGCAGACCTGGCCAAAGTTGCACTCCATCGCTGTGCAGTCCCGTTATAAATGGCCATACTCCCTGCAGGAAAAACAGGGCCCCAGGTCCGCCCGTCCCGGCCATGGATGTGTTCCTGCGGCTCCCCAGGGAGGGCTCCGGTTGATCCCTTGAGCAACTGGAGAAGGTGCTGGAGCTTGTCGCCCTGGGGCCTCCGCTGGACGGGTTCGGGGCTCCAGACCCCAGGAGGAAACTCGTGGGTCAATCCGGGCGGGCGCCCTACTCCTCTCTGGGTTAGGGCGCCCCACCTCGGGTGGGGCTGCTCGAATAATCGGACCCACAGGTGCCTCAGCGGCTAGAAAGTCCTCCATCAGGGTGATGGTGGCGGCTAGCATTGCAAGGTGATAGTGGAGGACCCAGGCCCTTCCTCGCGGTGGGAGTATGTGAATGAACTGTTCCAGCACGATTTGTTCAGCGAGCTCCTCCGGAGTTTATCTTTTGGGCTGCAGCCACCGCTTACACACCTCCCTTAGCTCCTGAGCTACCACCTGGGGCCAGGCCCTTGTGGGGTAGGCCAGGCTCTGAAACTGAAGCTGGAAGGTTTCCGGACTCATGTCCAGGGCATCTAAAATTGCCACCTTTATTTGACTGTAGTCCCGTGCCACATCCATGGACAGGCCCCGATAGACTGTCTGAGCGGTCCCAGTCAGGTTCGGGACCAAGAGGGTAACCCATTGGTCTGGGGCCCAACCAGCGATGACTGCCACCCATTCAAACATTACGAGAAAGGCTTCTGGGTCGTTGTTGGGGCTCATCTTCGTTAGCCGGATAGGCGGGGCGTTGCCGGGTGGTTCCGGGGGCCTCACCAGCTGGGGCTCGGCGGGATGGGGCAACAACGTCACCAACTGTTGCAGGCATTGTTGCTGGTGGTCCCGGTTCTGGCATCCAAGTTCCAGGATCAGCTGCTGCTGTTGCATCCCAAGCTGCTGGACCAGTTGCTGCTGCTGCTGAAGCTGGGCTGCCTGCTGCTGCTGTTGGTTCTCTGCCAAAAATTTAATAAGCTTGTCCATGTCCATGGCTGCCTCGGACATGTCTCCTCAGATCCCTCTTCACAGGGATCAGGGTTCGGGACAGAGGCTCCCCACTTCTGGTATCACATGTAAATGTCCACTGTGGGGTTCGCCCCTCTCTGGGGCGGCTGGGAGCCAGGCCGCTTCACTACCCAAGTCCTGTGCACTGGTGAATTAGCCTAGTGGGTCAGGAAATGGCCAGGAGCTCAGGCTCTCAGGCAGGGGCTGAGTCAATAGTCTCGTCTTGGAGGCCCAGGCCCTAGGTCGGGTTGGGGCAACAAACAATAGTTTAGGGCTCAGACCCTCAGGCAGTGGCTGAGCAAACAGTTCAGTAGGTAAGCCCAGGCCCTAAATCAGGGCGGGGCAGCAAACAGTAGTTCAGAGCTCAACCCTCAGGCAGGGGCTGAGCAAACAGTTCAGTAAGCTAAGCCCAGGCCCTAGGGCAGGGCAGGGCAGCAAACCATAGTTCAGGTCTCAGACCCTCAGGCAGGGGCTGAGCAAACAGTTAAGTAGCTTAAGAAGCCCAGGCTCCTAGGCCTGAGCGTCGGGACGAGGGGGAGACTGCCACCCATGAGTGGGGTGGCAGGGGGGATGCAGGCCCGCCCACTCCTCTGCATCCCAGCCCGGGGCCCTAACAGCGGCAGGCAGCCTGCTGTGTCAGTGGGGATCCTGGCTGCAACACATTGACATTGGCTCTGGGTGTGCTGCAGCCAGACTAGAGACGGCTGCCCCTAGGCTACTTCTGACCTCCCCCTCTACCGGTACCTGTGTCTCAGTGGCGTCTTCCACAGCATCCCACACTATGGGCTTCTCGGGATACTGAGCGAGGGGTAAACTGGGCAACTCCTCAGGGTCCTTTTGTACCGGTCGGCTTAGGGGCTCTTTCAGCGTCTGGTTGGCGTCCAGTCTCCGCGGGTATGGCCTGTCCTCGGGTCAGTCGCAGGCGGCAGGAGTCTCCCCAGTGGGAGCTAGGGCATCAGCGTCTGGCCTCTCCAGCGGCCAGGCAGCTTCTGAGCCCCAGGGCTGGGCTTTTATACTTCCTGCCCTGCACCGTGACCTCTGAGGGGCGGGCGCAGGCTCCGGTGACTCTGCTCACTTTGGCGTCCATAAGGGCTCGTCCCTCTCTGGGACTGCTGGGAGCCAGGCCGCCTCACTACATCCCCCCTTAGTCTCCTCTTTTCCAAGCTGAAGAGTCCTAGCCTCTTTAATCTTTCCTCGTATGGGACCCTCTCCAAACCCCTAATCATTTTAGTTGCCCTTTTCTGAATCTTTTCTAGTGCCAGTATATCTTTTTTGAGGTGAGGAAACCACATCTGTACACAGTAACCTGTCTTCTGACAGTGGCCAATACCAGGTGCCCAAAAGCGAATGAACAGAACAGGAAATCATCAAGTGATCCATTCCCTGTCGCTCATTCCCAGCTTCTGGCAAACAGAGGCTACGGACACCATCCCACCCCATCCTGGCTAATAGCCCTTGATGCACCTCTCCTCCATGAATTTATCTAGTTCTTTTTTGAACCGTATTATAGTTTTGGCCTTCACATCATCCACTTTCAAAGAGGAATCTTTATCACAAATCCCTTAACTTTCAGTACTGATCATTTGGAAGTGATCGGTTCATGAAAATTACAAATAGTGAGAATGTTATTACTGTTAACTGCTGGTGAGTAATTTAGTGGAGACATTTCATTTTAAGGCAGTTGGGAGTCTGTCCTGATCATTTGGAAGATATTTTGCGTACTAATTTCAAACTAAGAAAATCATTATTTTTCATGTCTTGGGACAAATTCGCATGGAATGTTCATTTTAAGCATTTAGGATTCCCGCCTGAGCATTTGGGGTAGGCGAGTTTTTGAAAATTACAAATAAAATGAAAGTCATTACCAATAACTCCTGGAGATACATTCACAATGGAATCTTCGTCACAATACCATTCGTATTCTGTTTTGACCATTTGGAAGAAATTGGATCTTGAAAATTACAAACAGAGAGAGAGTCATTACCAATAAAGGCTGCTGAGAAATTTACCATGGATTTGTCATCACAAAACCATTAGGACCGTGTTAGGGTGACCAGATCACACAGGTGAAATATTGGGATGCGGGGGAGGAGGGGCGGAGAAAAAAAAAAACATCCGCCAAAGCTCCACGCCCCACCCTTCCTTCCCCCTACACCAGCATGCTTCCACTCCATCTCCACTTTCCCTCTCTCTCCAGTGGAAAAATAAGGGGGAAAAAATGGCCGCCAGAGCTCCACGCCCTGCCCCCCCGCACCAGCTTGCCTCCATTCCATCTCCACTTCCCCCCTCCCTCCAGCACTTGCACCACCATACAACTGATCAGTGCAAGTCTGGGAGGGAGGGGAGAGGAGGAGGAGGAATGTGGCATGCTTGGGGAAGAGGCAGGGCCAGGGCAGGGATTTGGGGAGCGATCCAATGGGGGAAGGAGGAAGTGGAGTCGGGGCAGGGGGTGCGAGCCCCCTCCAGGCTCCGCTCCACCTGTGAGCGGAGGCAAAATATCAGGACAATTCACATCTTGACTGAAGGTAGGTCGGGATGCAGGACAAATAAGCAAATATCGGGACAGTCCTGATAAAATCGGGGTGTCTGGTCACCATAGACTGCATGCTTATCATTTGGAAGAAATTCGTTTGTGAAAATTACAAACAATGAGAAAAACATTTCTGATAAATCCTTGTGACATGGGTCTAATGGATTCTTCATCTAAACACCATTAGTACGCTGCCCTGTTATTTTGAAATATCTCAGTTTGTTATTACGGAAACAGAAAGAACGGCCTTACTGATTAAACTTGGTGACAAATTTCTCATGGATTCTTCTTCCCAAAGCTAGTAGGCGTCTCTCTTGGCTATATGGACATTACAAAGAAAGAGAAGGTCATAAATGATCAGTCCTTGTGAGACATTTACCATGGAGTCTTCATCACAAAGCCATTAAAATTCTGCCCTGATATTTTGGAAGAGATGGGTTCATGAAAATTGCTAAGAATGAGAAAGACATTAGTGATCATTGAGCGTGACAAATTTCAAGAGAAGCTTGATTTTCAATGCAGTTCCAATTCTGTTCTCACCATTTGGGGTAGATCAGTTTGTGAAAATAAGTGACAAAGAGTAAGACATTACTGATAATTGCTGGTGAGAAACTTAATAGTGACTATTAATTTTAAAGCACTTGGAATTCTGTCATCATCATTTGGAAGAGATCGGTTTGCAAAAATTACACACAAAACCAAAATCCATTACTGACTATTGCAGGTAACATATTTGTCCCTAGAGTCTTACTTTTTAAGGTACTCAGGATTGTGCTATGAGCTAGCGGTAAATCAGTTGGTGAAAATTACAACCAAATTACAGTCAGTACTTATCCGTGCTGATGAGAAATTAGTTCCTGAAAATTATGAACAAGGAGAAATTTCTAATAAACACTGATCAGTAATATTTTCACACAACGTTCTAATCCATATTCTCAGGACAGAATCCTAACAGCCTAAAATGAAAATTCCATGAGAATTTGTCCCAGCCATGAAGAGTAATGAGTTTTGCTTTGTTGGGCATTTACATTTCTTCCAAATTTCTTCCTACTGGTCACCAGTTGTATCAGTAATGTCTTTCTGTTTGTAATTATAAGGAAGCAGTTGCTTCCAAATGACCAGCACTGAATCCTAATGGCATTGTGATGAAGATTCCATTGTAAATTTGCCACTTGGCGTTATCAGTAATGACTTTCACTTTGTAATTTCAATGAACCAATCTTGTCCATATGGTCAGAACAGAATCCTAATGGCTTTTGGATAAAGAATCCATGATACATTTGTCACCATCTCTTATCAGTAAGGGCTTTCTCTGGTTTCTAATTTTCATGAATCAATATTCCTCAAATGCTCAGGACAGAATTCTAACTGTACTATTAAAAAGTAAGATTTGTCGAGAAATGTGTGACTCACAGTGATCAGTTGTGAGCAGAGTCTGAATGAGCCCTCCCCTGACATTTAGTGGTGAGCTGCGGGAAAAGACTACAGAATCTGATCTCGTTTGCATGGACACACCCACCCTGCCAAGGTGCTCAGCATGATGGGATTGCTTTCCCAAATGATCACTTGTCGCTGGTGTTGAATTCCTCCATCTCCTCATTATTGGGGCAGAATTAATAGGGGATTGTTATCCTTGTTGTATGAATTAAGGGCAACAGAACTGTACCTGGCATACCCCAGTGGGGAGACTCACCCTCAAAGGCACTTGCTAGGCAGCAGACATGGGTTCCAAAGCCCATTAATTGAGAAAAGATGGAGGTACTTTTATTAGGTCTTAGCTCATGCCATGATAGAATAACAGAATTAATTTAGACTCTATCTAGAGCTGAAATCACAGATATTTATATTTAAGTATTAAATTTACTTTGGGATAGTGTTTCTACTGCAAGGTAGTCCCCAGTGTGCACCAACAGAGAAGCTCCCCTTGCCCCCTAACACCTGAAATCATGGCGAGCTGTGTTATGTGTGTGCATAGGGTGGCACTGATGACATGTTGTGAGTGGACATCTGGTGGAGCGGCACTGCTAACAGGGAGGTTGGTGGAGATGTGCAGTGAACAGCCTGAGCACATAGCAAGAGGTGTAGCAATCGGCCGTTGGGGAGACGAGTGAGTGACCTCGAAGTGCAGCTCTAAGGTGCCTCCCTGAACTCTGGGGCTGCACTGGTCAAGGACAGCAACTGTGAGTAGGATACAGAGAAGGGATGGTCACGTTAAAGGGACTTCTGGGTTGCTGGATCTAAGACCCTGAGGGGGAGGGGAAGAGGACACTGCCCAACTTACTTGGGGAGGGGTTGCTCATAGTTTGTGTTTATGAACCCTAATTGTGGTGTTTTCCCAAATTAATTCTGAGTAAATTCCCTCCTTTTATTAAAAGTTAGGTGCCCAGGGGGGTGGTGTGTAATTGTCCCACGTCACTGCGTGGGGGCTAGAGCCGGTTTTGTGAGATATTGTTGAAAATTGCCACTAGATGCTGAACCCGGCCCTTTTTGATGCTGGCTCCACCTGGCAGAAGGGTTACACAGTAATGAATTTTGGTTTGTTTTTAATTTTCATGAGCCGATCTCTTCCAAATTATCAGGAGACAATCCTAATGGGTTTAAGATGAAGACTGCATTAAAAAATTGTCACAAGAGCTAATCAGTAATGACTTTCTCATTTCAGAGTAGCAGCCATGTTAGCCTGTATCTGCAAAAAGAACAGGAGTACTTGTGGCATGTTAAGAGACTAACAAATTTATTAGAGCATAAGCTTTTGTCAGCTACAGTCCACTTCATTGGATGCACGTAGTGGAAAATACAGTAGGAAAATATATAGAGAGATATATAGATCTATAGATATACACAGAAAACATGAAACAATGGGTGTTACCATACACACTATAAGGAGAGTGATCAGTTAAGGCAGGGGTCAGCAACCTTTCAGAAGTGGTGTGCCGAGTCTTCATTTGTTCACTCTAATTTAAGGTTTTGCGTGCCAGTCATACATTTTAACATTTTTAGAAGGCCACACAAAAAGGGAGAAGGATAGCTCAGTGGTTTGAGCATTGGCCTACTAAACCCAGGGTTGTAAGCTCAATCCTTGAGGGAGCCATTTGGGGATTTGTTGGTGTCACTAAGCATAACCCTACGTAACTCGGGAGGGTGGAAGGCCACAAGAGTATGGAGCCTTCCTGGTTTTAGGCCTCAGCAGACAAGAGTCCCTCCATGTTTGAACTTTAATCAACCTAAAAGGCCAGGTGTAACAGCCGTTATCAGTTGCAACAGTTCTAACTGGTCTAAAGCAGAAATAACGAGGCCTGTGCACCTTTAGCAGAAGGACAAGATAACTTGCAGAAGGAAAACTTACTAACGAGCTGCCGCGGCCAAGATTACTTAATGCACCTGCGCTTACGTAATTGCTACAGGGGGAGGAAGGAGAAGGAGGAAGGGGGAAGACAAAGAAGCGTGTGTGAGAAAAGAATGCTGCAGCCGGACAGAAGAGGGAGGGGAAACAGGGGATTGCTAGTCAGTGAGAAAAGTTCTCATGGATATAAAGGAACAGACTGCTTGTTTTAGGTGTGCTTGATCTGAGTCAGTCTCCCTGCACCGCTTTGAGATCTCAAATAAACTTGGTTTGCTTCTCCACCCTGGTGTGTTTATTGGCACGGCACACCAGGCGACCAATCCCCCCGCTGTTGCTTGGCCTCAGGCAGTTATCTGCCGGCAACAGTTCTTGGTGCCCAACGTGGGGCATTGAGGCTAAAATTAGCCTTGTCTGGATCCCATCTGGTGGTTGACGGATTGCGGCGAAGACCGACGCCCAGCGCGCACCAGAGACTTCACCGGGGGCCTCGGCGGAGACGCAGTTCGACTGACCCCAGAGGGCACAACGGTGCAACGTGCTCGAGTAGTGGAGAAGCAGTTGAGGGCGACGGTGAGGAACCGGTCCCTTGGATAAGGTAGGAACAGTCCAGTGGTCTGGATTTTTGCCTGTTATGACCTGGGGACGCCCAGTGTCACCCTAGGATATGGGGCAGGGACAGAGTACAGGCAGGGCACGGTGTATACCCTTAGAATGCATTCTAGCGAATTGGGAAGTGCTTGGATCAGATCCACTAACTAAAAGCAAACTAAAAAGTTCTGTATAGTAGACTGGCCTCAATATCAACTAGAGGACCAGAAAGGTGGCCACCGGAAGGATCACTTAATTATAACATGATCCTCCAATTACTCCTGTTTTGTCAGTAAATGGGTAGCTTCTGAAGCTGTTTGTATGGAGAGCTCTTGTAAAAATACCCCACTGTAGCTCCAGTTCTTCCCTCTGTCTGGCAGAGTGCAAGGATCCAAAAAGCAGGTTAGGGATAGTGCAGGGACAAAGGAGGGACCTGTCTAGAAAGGGGAGACCCTATGTCCTAGTGCACTCTCTCCCTGTTGTAGCTAAAAAGCAAGATCAGATGCAGAATGGTACTGGGGGCCAGTGTGAGTGACTGTTACTGGAAGACGCCCAGAGTACCCTGTGAAGCAAAAGCTCGTGACCAGGACTACTCTAACGCAAGCCCGGTAACTAGTGGATCTTTAGGAGGTCCGACCCATGGTGGGCTGACTTGGCCTGTGTGAAAGTAGAATGAATTATATTGTGAAAATAGAAAGGATTAAAGAAATGCTGTCTGTACCTTTAAGACAAACTGTTGGAATGCTGCAATCCAGGTGTCAGGAATACAGACATTAACATAGAACAATTGCACCGTTTGAGGGCAATTGGTGAAGTATTAGCCTTAAATCGATAACAGTTAGTAAGGAAATAGGATATGCATGCTGTGCCCCAGGTGAATTTTCCTGTTTTGCTTTCTTTGTCCCTTTGTCTAATTCCCGCTCTTTTATCTGTATAAATAAGACTGTTTGGGCCTTGCATGGCCGCTCACATATTCTGAATATTATTGGCAGAGCGCTGTGCTAATAAAACAGAGTGGTCTGACAAATTGTGAGTCCTGATTCTAACTTTGACAATTTGGAGGTTCCACCGAGATGGCAACCGTCTTCACTGGGGCTGTGTGATTCCTGACTGTTTTTGTAGGATGACTGTGGCAGCCGGCACCTGGGCATTTGGCCCAAGCAGTCCTCCACTAGAGCGGAAAGGCGCACAGCCACAGTGAGGTCTACGCCATCGAACCTGTTGGTTCCCACTCTGTTCTGGTAGGGATCCCGGGATCTGACATCAGGAATCTGGTCAGGTAATTATTTCTGTGTTTTGTCCGGACTGAGGACTGTCCTGTCTCTGTGTCTATCTGTCCTCTTGTGGAGTGTTTGAGTCTGGGTGCCGTCTCTGTCTGGGGATCGGCCGACCAAGGGGTTCCTGTCCCCGCGGTCTGAGTGAGTGAAATCTGCACAATTGCAGCCGCACCACACCTTGGGTAAAACCCTTAGTGTGAAAGCAAGGGCAATTGAGGCAGTAGCCTGTGGGCTCCTTTTGTGTGTTGCAGCAGGCATCGCTCTGACGAACCTGAATTTCCTTCTTGTGTGATTGGTGTGTGAAAGTCCTCCTGTACTGGTAACCAGACGTCTAAGTCGGGACAGTTCCCTAAATGAACGCCGGCTCATTTTATGTATTTAGGATGGGTCCAGACTCCTGTAAAAAGGGTCAAGACTCCTGTAAATTTCTGGGAAAATGGTCTAGGCTAACTCAGGAGGATCCCAAAACTCAGTGGCCACTGTTAAAATCTTGGAACAAAGACTGAGTGGATGTCTTAAAGGACAAACTCAGCCAACCTAAAACTAAATTGGCTAAAGGAGAGGTTAATTGTTTCATGCAGTGGTGGGAAGAGGCAAATCATAGGTGGACAAAATCAAAACTGGCCTCTCTCACTTATTCAAATAATAAGTTAAAAGCTTTATTAAAAGCCTCCTCTCCCACCACTAGACCGAGCGCTCCCCTTTACCCCGTTCTCCAAACCCCGGATCGATCCAAAGCCCTTCATACTCCCATCTCATTGTAAAAAGGACAAACAGTCCCTTGTTCTGTTCCCCTTTGTTGTCTGCCTCAGAAACTGATTCTTTATAGTGTCCCACTACCAATTCAGCAAGGCTGGGGGCGGGGGGGCTCCTCAACTAGCCCCCACCCTTTCTGGTCCCTTTCCTTGAACATTTCTTTCAAAATTGTGAAATGACCACAATATCATTCACAAACGGTTCATTGAAAAAAGCAGGATCGGGCCCAGACAAGCAGGCAAGCAACAAAAAAAAGAAACAGGTTGAAAGCCCTAAGGGAATAGTGTCAGAAGTAAAAAAAAAAGTAGTAAGTGCAGGCATGAACCCCTGGAACAATACTTAAAAGGGTGAAATCTAAGGTGATAAAGGTGTCATTTTGAAACATAAACAAGTGATTTAAGAAAAGAGTGAAAAAATAACTATAGAGGCTGGAGAGAATTAAGCAGTTAAACTTTGTGGAAAATGTTAAAAAGGACCATGTTAAAGAGAGAGAATTCTTGGTTTCTTTGCAGACATTCTGAAGGGAAAATGGGCCCTTTTCCAGAAGAGTGCCTGTAAATAATCCTTATATATATACAGCTATGTAAAAACAAAACAGTGTAAAGGAATGTTAAGGAAAAGAAAATGTGTATGTATCTATGTCTGTGAAAATATGTAAAGTTCTAAGAATCTAAACCAGCACATCTGGTTTGTAAAACTACTGTTTTGTAGGTGTAAGATAAATTGATTTTGTTTTTGTTTTTAATGCCACTAAAAATTCATTTGACTCTTTAATTCAAAGTTGCAAAACTGACAGACCTTTTTGCAAGACACAGGTAATTAGTGTTGTTTGGCTTTGGGATTTAGCATTTAACCCTTAAGGGGTAACTTGATTCTTTACAAAAATTAAAATGTTTTTAAATAAAGACCAAGTCATGGCTGCAATAGGGCAGTCAAAATCAGGAGAATAGGTAAAGATTCTGGAGTCTGTTTGTTTGTTTGTTTTTTTGTAACAATAGCAGATAAGAATTGTAGTGAAAAAATAAGAAGTTAACAGTGACCCTCTGAAGCAACAGCAGAGGTGAGGTGCACAAAACAAAAAGAAGCAATGTTAAAAACACTGAGCCTTAAAATGACTATGTGTAATCAGACTGTCACTTTAATAAAAGTACATGAAAACTCTGAAAAAAAAAACAAAACAAAGTTATACCTTATGTAAAAATTAATATGGCTAATGTTTTTGAAAAGTTATAGTATAGAAAAAATGTGCATTTTCCGTAGGACATGTGCAGCGTATATTGTAAAAAAGGGATGTAAAAAAAAAATGCAAATGAAACATGCTGCTGAATTAAAATCCTATTAGGGCTCCAAAAAGAGCCGCAATAGGCTGTGTTTTCTTTTTCAGATCCCTGTGTGTTAAAACAGAGTCGCTGAGCTCTGCTGATGGCTTTGAATCCAAAAGCCTAGCCTGTGTTGATGCAAATTACCTAACTGATAAACAAAGGTGAAAACTGCCAGCACAAACGAAGCTGCAAATAAAGAACATACCTGGTCAGCAAACAAACTGCCTACATAAAAGGCATGGTATAACAAGATACCTTTAATAAATTTGATGCTAATGTTACTGTTAATATTAAACATTAAAATAACTTTAATGTTAGTGAGTACCCCTGTAACAACTTGCAGTGTGTATGATTTTTGGAAAAATCCTTTAAAGTAATATGGTAATGATGCTTCTCAGCTATTACCTGTGAATAAACTTAAAGCTTAACACAGCAGGGAAAACATTGTTCTGCTATATAAGAGGCAAAACTTGAGGTACACCACCTCATGAATTTAATAACTAAACAGTGAAATAATTTTTGCATAACCCTTAAAATGTAGAAGCCATTAAAACCTGGCCTGCCTATTAAAAAAAAAAAAAAAAAAACCACACAGGAAAATATGGGGGTAATTCCTCTGTTTTGCCTGCAGTCAGGAAGGGTATTTGTAAAAGAATGGAATCTTTAAGCAATAATCAATGCCACCCCAAAAGGGGCAGAAAAATGTTCTTTTTTGTCTTTCAGATAATCCAAAGTACTGTATAATGGACTATGTGTATGTGTTAATTCTTGGGAAAAAGTGTTTAAAAAGTGTTAGCAACTTACCAGAAGACAAATGTAAATGTAATGTAAGTACTGTGTTTACCAATAATCACATTTACTATTTGCCACAACAACAACACCAAAAGTGTCTCCGCTTACTGTAAGCACTGATTTAGCTGAGTTCTCTATCAACCTTGGCATTAAATGGCAAACAGTTACCAATCATCTGTTAAAAGGTAAAAAGGTAAGATGGCTCCTAAAAAAATAAAAACAAAAATGTGGAAAACTGAACTATTCATATTATACACGCAAATGGGGACATGTTAAAAATTGCCACTGCATAAAAGAATAACAGCTTACCATTGGTATAACATTTTCTGGATGGTCTCCCACAACTACTGGCATACTAATATTACTACCCTAATTGTTTTTGGTTTTACATTGTATGTGTTTAATTAAAATGTTTAAAATGTGCTGGTGGATAAAACAAATGTATGTAAAGCTAAAGCCACAGGCCCAAATCACCTCCCAGTATTTTCTATTACGTTGACTAAATAAGAAGTGACACTGGCGATTAATAATCTTAGTGTCAAAAGGGGGATATGTAGGAGCAGGATTTTATAATGTCCCATAAGAATTACAGTATAATTTGATTTCATCCTGCTAGCCCTCTTTTTTAAATACCGAAAGAAATGACCCCCTGGGACAATAGGATTCTGTTTTCCCATATGCATTACAAATTGGGCCCTCTCTAACTCTTTGTTTTAAGATTTAGGTAGTAAGAGACAGGATTCTCTATTGTGTCTGTGTTAAGTAAATTAGAGAAACATTGAAGGCCTGGGTCTCAATGTAAATTGTCTTAGTTATCAATTGTAAAACTTAGCAAGGTTTAATTTGCAATGTTTTTTTTGTTCAATATAAAATACTACTGTTTGTATTCTCAAATCTATTTGTGTGAATGAGGAATGTATGCATCAGGAAAAGATAAGGTGTGAAGGCCATTGTTACAGCCAGAGTCAAGGGACGGCTGTTAAACTGTCTGGCATCTCAGAGTGGATACATGCTTCGCAGTGCAAGAATGCACAGACCCCAGTGAACCAACCACCACCTCAGGACCACGCAGAGTCAATTTTTTTGACTCCACAAGAAGACGTAGAGGAACAGCCTGCAATACCTTACAATCTACGCTCTCGTAAGGGTTGCCAGAAGCAGATGACTACATAAAGCAAGGCCCAAGAAGAAGCAGTAGTGAGCCGAGCGCCTGCTGCCTGGTGGACATAAAACTGCGAGTGCAGTTCCCTCAGTTGAGGTTGTCAGAACCAGAAGGGCCTTGCCTCCAACATGCAGCTCTGGTAGCGCCTGTTCTTCGGCTGCTGGTATCTTAAGGTCTGGGGTGCACACAATGACAATTCTTTTATCCAGCAGCAAGTGTGGATAGCTCAGACCCTTATTATTTCTAAATGCTGGGTCTGCAGCCACATCCCAGCCCACTCTCAAACTGGTGTTCCTGTCCTGGCTATCCCACTCAATTACCCAGACCTCACTGGAGGACCTTGTCTGTTTAACACAATATGGAACAGTAATGACACCTGGGAAGAGGCTATTGGCAGTTCCTTTACCCCACTTGGGGGAGCAATACACCAGGCAAAAAGGCTCCTAAGTAGTTAAATAATGGCAAATAAAACCAGAGAAAGTTTAAGAGCCCTGGCCAAGGAAACAGAGGCGATCGGACAGGTGGCCCTCCAGAACCGTCAGGCATTGGACATAGTGCTCGCGGCCAAAGGAGGGACCTGTGCTCTCACTGGAAAACAATGTTGTATGTTTATACAATACCAATAAGGTAATAGATCGCTATAGCCACTTAGAACAAATCGCATATCTTCCTCATGAAGAGCTGAGTTCTTTATGGAAGTGGCTAAGTAACCTGTTCAATTTCTCTGGCATAGGAAACTGGTTGTTTCAGGGAGCCCTAACTATCCTGTTTGAAATCTTAGTGATTTTTGTTAATCTGTTGTATCCAGAATTGTGTCACCCAGATGGCTGCCCCAAAACAGAGTGCTAATATAATGATTTTGAATATCGCTGATGAACTAAGAGATAAGGAATGGTTAATTTGTGGAACTCAGTAAGGGTTGGTCATGGCGTACGCCTGACCAAAAGGAGGGATTGTGAAAGTAGAATGAATTATATTGTGAAAATAGAAAGGATTAAAGAAATGCTGTCTGTACCTTTAAGACAAACTGTTGGAATGCTGCAATCCAGGTGTCAGGAATACAGACATTAACATAGAACAATTGCACCGTTTGAGGGCAATTGGTGAAGTATTAGCCTTAAATCGATAACAGTTAGTAAGGAAATAGGATATGCATGCTGTGCCCCAGGTGAATTTTCCTGTTTTGCTTTCTTTGTCCCTTTGTCTAATTCCCGCTCTTTTATCTGTATAAATAAGACTGTTTGGGCCTTGCATGGCCGCTCACATATTCTGAATGTTATTGGCAGAGCGCTGTGCTAATAAAACAGAGTGGTCTGACAAATTGTGAGTCCTGATTCTAACTTTGACACCTGGCATCGTCCGGTGAGGAAGCTGCCTGGGTCTAGGAGTGTGTGTACCCATCTTCTCTTCCCCTTTCCTTTCCATGTGGGCTACGGACAGTCTGATCATCTCGCTGGATGCAATCAGAGTAAGCGGCACCGTCTCCCAGAGACTAGCCGACGCTCTTTGCTGAAGGGAGATGTAGGAGGGTCGTGGCCATCCTCGTTAGCCTCTCCTGTGTGAGTACCCTGTAGGGAAAAATCGTTAGTTTATGAGCCGCTAGCGCAGACAGGGCACCCTCCCTGTGTGTGTAAGTGGAAAATGGGTGGGGGGGGCAGTCTAAACATTCCACCTCACCCCCTAGGGTACCCCAGCATATTACATGTACGTACATTATGGTTCAACAACCTACAGGTATTTAGAGAAATGGAATATTTACATGCATGAAAATCCGTCTAAACAATGCCCACTAGAAGGTACTTCAATCTAGATAAGATCATACATCTAAGAGGAGCATTTAATCACCAAAAAGCCCTGACATAGGGTGAGCAAATTTGTCTATTGAGGAAAGGAACGGGTTAATTTAAAAATCATCTTGGCCCAGGGATGGAAGGGGGGGATTGCTCTGCGTTCAAGGTCCAGAATCAAAGCAGACTATGCTAAGTACAAAGAAAAACTGCTTTCAGCCCCAGCTGGATGTGAAGGAAAAAATATAGACAGAGGCGAACCAAAGGCAATACAAGTTACAGAACTAAGATTACATTTGCAAAGCTTAACTGTCCAGTAAGATCCAACAGTGTGCCTTTGTGACCCCGGAGCCGGTGTGGCTTGGTGACACTGAAGAAGCCGCAGGCAGCTGACCTGGACTGGAATCTCTGAAAGAGACGCTGCAGAAGATTCCAGGGTGCAAGAGAACAGCCCTCCAAAGAGCGGAAGCATGTTAGAAATTCTGGACAAGCTGTATACAGGATAATCTCCAGTCCACCTCTCCCCCCTTCTCTGAACATTATACACAGAAGTGGCCAGTCTGGACGTACGTGTGTGGGTATGAAAGGGGCTTGGGGCATTAATGTTTTCCTGAGTGATGAGGGAGCGTTCCCAACACTCTCCGTTGTTGTTTTATTATTTTATTAATGGAGCTTTAAAATACAGTTATATGGTGTGTTTTCTTTATCTTTCCCCAACGATCCTGTAGTGTCAGCCTGATCACCTGACACGAGGGATAGATTGGTAACAGAAATTTGTCACAGTTTGGTGAGCAATTAAGAAGGGAGGAGCCCTGCAGAATTTACACCATCTATTTGTTTTACCCTTGTTATTTTGTGTTTGCTTTGCTTGGTACTGTTGGTGTTATATGTTGAGAACTGCATGAGTAAAAGTGAGTCCTAATAGGATAAGAAAACGCTATCTGGTTCTGGTTCTGTTCTGTTTAACCGGTTACTGTTGTTTTCCTGCTCTGTTAATTTGGCCGTTAGGAGTGTGGGCGGAACTGAATCTCTCATTCATAATTCCTCGGAGTGGAAGCCATGCGTGCGAGGAAACTCTGAGGTCGAATTGAGATCCTTCTGTCCCGTCCCCTATAGCGGTCAGTGTATAGAAGTGGGAAAGTCTGGCTTAGACTGTAATTCCCTCTGCTCTCTGTGTAATTCTCTTTTCTGTTTAAGTGTCAAACAGATGAATGAGTCTCTGGGTAAACCCTCTAAGAATAGTTCTTTAAATTATATGTTAAGTAAATGGCCTTTGCCCAATGGGCCATGTGTTTTTGTCCAGGTGGCAAGCCTCATGAAGGAGGACTCGGGTAGTCTTGTGAGTAAGAATGTTTAAGGGAAGAGACCAGGAGGGGTGGGGGCTAGATGAGAAGCCCACCCTCCTAGCTAAACTGGTAGTGGAACAAGTTGGTGCCCCTGGAAGGGACGGTTCAGCAAGAAAAGCAGGATCGGGCCCAGGCAGGCAGGCAACAGAGAGAGAGAGAGAGAGATTGGAAAGCAGGTTGGAAAACTTTAAGGGTGTAGTGGAAGGAAGGAGTCTGTAAGTGTAAGCATGGAGATTTCAAATACCCAGGACTTACTTGGAATGGTGATTTAAGTTGATAAAAGTGGCTGTTGGGAGACAAGTAAGTGATTTAAGGGAGAGTAAGAAGTTAACTCTGTAGTTGCTGAACAAAACAGCAGTTGAACTTTGTAAAAATGCTAAAGAGAAAAAAAAGTTTTTGGTGTCTGTGAAATGTTTGTAAATAAATTTAGGCAAAGAAGTTATTGGATTGCAATCATTTGGTTTGGCTATGAACAATTTAGTTGAATTAGCTGAAGAATGTATACAGTGTTATGTAATTCAAAACCTGGGCTGCCTATGAAACAAATACAAGAAACTATGGGGTAATTCCTCTGTTTCGCCTGAAGCCAACAAGAGTATTTGTATATTTCAAGCGATGATTGTCTGCCCAGAAGGGGTGGGTAGACCTCTCTTTTTTTTGTCTTTCAGATAATCAGAGAAAACTGATGCCAGCTGAACAGCATTCAACGTACCATGCATTTACTGGCACAATAGGAATCATGTTTTGTGTTCTATGTTCTGTCCTGTGGTGTTTGTCTTGTGGCCGGAATTTTTGTGTTTAATATTTTTATAAAATAGTCTAGTTTAAAATAAAAAAAAAGGTTAAATTAAAATGCAGATATTTGTTTTGTTCAACTTGGAATACAAAGTGTTTGGATAAATCAGGAGAATGTGATATATTAAAGTCTAATGCATTTCCTCAAGAAAAAGAAATTTCATTGGCCAAACTGTTAATTGCAAAAATTGTTGTTAAAATTTGCATACCAACAGTCTTTGAAAGCAAAGACATGAAAAGTTAACCCACTCCCCATATTGTACATGGGATCTTTCTGGCTACCTCAGATTTCTAGCCAGAGGGCTGGGGATGGTGCAAGGCTATTGGACTAGAGGTTGTATTTAGTTAACTCCTCAAAGTGGGTGTGCTTGTCCTGGCTTGTTGCTCCAAAGCTCTGTAATAAGGTTATTTTAGTAAAAGGGTGTGTGTGGCATATATTAAATAATAAGACTAATGTACTGTATAATGACAATGTTTATGTCTTCATTGTTGGGAAGAAGGTGTATAAGTAAAAAGTGGAAGTTTCCTTTGCAGGTTAAAAGAAGCCAAGAAGGGAAGAAGGACAAAGAACAGAATGAATTAACTGAAAAAAAATAAAATAAAATAAAATAGCAAGCTCAGGCTATAGATAAGACACTGACTCCATTCAAGAACACTGCTCACAGTTAAGACTTGGCTAACAACCAGGAAAAGGAGGGCTTGAATTTGCCCACGCAGCTATGAGATTTGCAAAACATTGCCAGGCACTAATGAAATGTGTTAAGTTTCTTTTCTCACAGGTAAAGAAGCGCTACCCAAAGACCCTAGCAGCCCTGCCACTCTTTGGAACCAGGAGATGGGATTGATGTAAAGGTCCACCGACGAAAGTCTGCTCTGGCTCCACCCTGGAAAGGCCCTTAAGTCCCGGTGACTACCAACATTGCTGTAAAATGTCAAAGACTGACTGCATGGACCCAAGATTCTCACTGCAAAAAGACCCCTCCACATCGGGAGAATTCTCCTACTGATGATTAGCCTATTTCACCTTCTAGCTCCACTGTGCCTTCTGGACAGTAGGGAAAAAGTACCAGGATGCTGCACCATGACTGTTTTGGGAAAGAAGAAGGAACACTTGCTCCACTGAAATTGCCAAAGTCCAGGAATTCCTGACTAGAAAGGACATTAAGAACTGACCCTGGTGAAGAAACAAAGAATTATACACTGGTGGGAGGACATTTGTGGGACCCATGTTTGGGAATGTGGTATTAATTGGATTTTGGGGTTTATTCTACAGGCTGCGCCCTGTGTTTTGGATAAATCCTTCAGCATATATATCTCTCTCTAATTGGATTTTAAATAACAAGTACCCAAAGAGTTTGTTCTGCTACTAGAAATTTTACCCGTATTGAAACCATTCCAGTGACTAATAATGTATGCTATTAATGGAAATGCCTTTTGACAGTACCTGAGAATAGTTAAATAACAGGTGTATTATAGTACTACACCAAGAAAAGATGGTATTAAATATAACTGAGGCTGGGAAGGCATTGCAGTGGGATCTAGTATGTTCAGGAATTCGCGATTTCCTAAATGACCAGCTGATGGCCATTCGGAGTGATCTTGAGTACCAGACTTGGCCCACTGCCCTTACAGACGCATCAGGAATACCATCTGATCTGTGATCATGGAGACATACTTGGACACTTCCTGGGTGGAAGTGTGGCTTCCCAGGGCTGGGTGTGCACCCTTATAGGGGATGAATGCTGTACTTATGTCCCAGAAAGCGCACAGGATATTAACAAGCACATCCTGTCAGCCAAACAGGCTTTTGAACAGTGGAAGGCCCAGGAAAGGAAACCTACTCTTTCTGATTCCCTCTGGGGCTGGTTACTCAACCTGGGAGAACTAGGGGAAGGTATTGTTCACCTCCTGCTCACTGGTGTGGTGTTGTGTATCGTTACTCTTCTCTTGCTTGCTTGCTGTAAAGCACTCCAGCTCCCTAGAGCTTAATCACGTTATCCTTTAAATGTGAGAACACTCAGCCAAAAGTTTGTTGAGTATTCTCAAAGGAGGGAGTTGTTGGTGTCACTAAGCATAACCCTACGTAACTCGGGAGGGTGGAAGGCCACAAGAGTATGGAGCCTTCCTGGTTTTAGGTCTCAGAAGACAAGAGTCCCTCCATGTTTGAACTTTAATCGACCTAAAAGGCCAGGTGTAACAGCCGTTATCAGTTGCAACAGTTCTAACTGGTCTAAAGCAGAAATAACGAGGCCTGTGCACCTTTAGCAGAAGGACAAGATAACTTGCAGAAGGAAAACTTACTAATGAGCTGCCGCGGCCAAGATTACTTAATGCACCTGCGCTTACGTAATTGCTACAGGGGGAGGAAGGAGAAGGAGGGAGGGGGAAGACAAAGAAGCGTGTGTGAGAAAAGAATGCTGCAGCCGGACAGAAGAGGGAGGGAAAACGGGGGATTGCTAGTCAGTGAGAAAAGTTCTCATGGATATAAAGGAACAGACTGCTTGATTTAGGTGTGCTTGATCTGAGTCAATCTCCCTGCACCGCTTTGAGATCTCAAATAAACTTGGTTTGCTTCTCCACCCTGGTGTGTTTATTGGCGCGGCACACCAGGCGACAGACCCCCCCCGCTGTTGCTTGGCCTCAGGCAGTTATCTGCCGGCAACAGTTCGGTCCTGCTTTGAGCAGGGGGTTGGACTAGATGATCTCTTGAGGTCCTTTCCAACCCTTATAATCTATGATTCAGTCTCTTTCTATAATATATAACTAAACTATTGTTGTATGTAAAATAAATAAGGTTTTTAAAATGTTTAAGAAGCTTCATTTAAAATTAAATTAAAATGCAGAGCCCCCCGGACCGGTGGCCAGGACCCAGGCAGTGTGAGTGCCACTGAAAATCAGCTCGCGTGCTGCCTTCGGCACAGGCTCCATAGGTTGCCTACCCCTGAGTTAAGGTGACTTTCTCATTGTTTCTTATTGTAATTAAAGTTCAGGACAGAATCCTAACTGCTTAAAAATGAAAATTCCATGAGACTTTGACCCCTGCAGATGAACAGTAATGAGTTGTGCTTTGTCTGAAGTTTTCATTAAAAGATCTCATCCTAAACCTAATCCTGAACTGAGCAAAATAACTTCCGGTCACACGTAGACTCTAAAGGAGAGCTCACTGGAGCAAAATAATTTCCCGTCACTGTTCCCAAGTGGACTCTAAATGAGAGCTCACCGGAACAACATAACTTCTGGTCAATGTTCCCGGTAGGACTCTTAAGTCAGCGCTCACCAGAGCAATATGACTTCTGGTCACTGTTTCCGGCCGGACTCTAAAGGAGCGCACACCGGAGACACATCTCTTCCGGTCACTGTTCCCAGTGGGACTCTAAGGGAGCGCACACCGGACCAATATACCTTCTTGTCGCTGTTTCCGGCCGGACTCTAGAGGAGCATTCACCGAGGAAACACAACTTCCTCTCAGGTCGCCTGGCCCCCGCCCTGTCCCGCGGGCCTGAGCGGCCGGTGCTGCTGGGATCGGGAGCCACTGGCGCTGCTGCGGTGGCAGGAGCAGCCCCGGTGACCCCGCACGGTCAGGGCAGGGGTAGCCGGGAGCTCTGCCCTGGACCCCGCAGCTGCAGCCCGGCCCCGCCAGGGAGCGATCGCGGGGCCCGGTCCCAGGCGCTGGCGCAGGTCCCGGCCCGGGACACCCAGCGCCTGGGCAGGGTCCTGCTCGAGTGCCCCAGGGTTTGCACCCGCCCGGCCAGGCCTTCTCCGAGCCCCTGGGAATCGCTGACCGCAAAGTCTGCAGCACAAACAAGTTTCCAGAGTTACCCTAAGGGCACCAAGCTATGCAGCCTTCAAAGGTGTGCAGGAGGGGGGGCAAATGTTGGCATCATCAGCATGGCTGGCTGACCCCCCCTCCGCAGGGCTTTTCCTTCACAGGGGCGAAGGCAGGAGTGTGTTGTCATCCCTGCATTACAAACTGGGAAACAAAGACCTCTTTCTAATAGCCGTTTACCAGCAGGGGCTGTGTGTGTGTGATGGAGGCTTTATGGAGGAGGAAGCTACTTCACTGCCTTTTCCAGTAGTCTTTGCGCTGGGGCAAAGCTCACAGATGTTCTGTAAGGACGGAAAAGTGCTTGTTCTGTAGTAAATCTACAAATATGTGGTCAGAAATCCTCCTTATTTAGAATAATCGGGAAACTGACCCTTGACATTAAAATGAAGATACTGGGGTTGATGGTTAATTATTCCGGCCGTCAGTAATAAAACTTTCAGGGAAGCTCCAAATTATGAACCAATTGTTTATAAAATATATTTCATACTGAGCTTGTTTTTAAGCAATAATCAAAGCTCTCTGATCTTTATCCATTTCAAGGAGTAATTATCCCACATTTACATCACCTCCAGTGTGGGGCTTAAATAGAGCCAGTGCCCTCTGCTGACCTTCCTTGCAGCCCAGTATCTCCTGGGATCACCCCTGCTAGACACACCTGCAGGGCAAAGGCCAGGCTGGGAGCAGAGGGCCCAGGGTGTGGTTGGTGGCACAACAGAAATGACAGGGTGGGGGGCACAGTGCCAGGCTGTGGAGTGCTGTGCAAGTGTAATGATGCAGTGCGAGGATGCAGATGGTGCAGTCCTCTGCGGGGGGGAGGGTGCAGTGGCAGGCAGGGGTGCACAGTGCCAGGTGGAGGGTGTGGTGCCAGGCTAGGGGTTGAGGTGCCTGGCTAGGGGAAGCACAGTCTGGAGGCATGTTGCCAGGCTGGAGGGTGCTGTGCAAGTCTAATGATGCAGTGCCAGGCTGGAGATGGCACAATTCCAGTCTGGGGGTTGCAGTGCCAGGCCTGGATGTGTGGTGCCAGGCTGGTGGGGGGGAAGGTGGCAGACTGGGGCAGGGCGTAGTGCCCAGCTGGGGAGTGCAGTGCCCAGCTGGGGAGTGCAGTGCCAGGCTTGGGGGGCACAGTGCTAGTGTGGGGAGCACAGTGCCATGCTGGAGGAGGTGCAGTACCAGTATGGGGGGCATGGTGCCAATCTGGGGGCACTACCCATTCAATGCCAGGTTGGGGGTGGGAAGCCGGGACTCCAGTCTCCACCCTGCCTGGCTCCTCCCCACATCCCAGGGCGGTCACATGGAGGCAGCGGCACCTGCCCCGAGTGCAGGCAGGCTGAGGAATCCTGGGGCTCCACTCCAGAGCTGGACTGTCCTTGGGGAGCTGGGGCTGGCCCCAGGGCATTGCCAGGGGGTACTGGGCTGCAGGGAGGAGGTTGGGGGCAGCAGTGGGCACTATGCTGCAGGGATCAGATCAGGGGGGTGCTGTGCTACAGGCAGTGGAGCAGGACAGGGCAGTAGGGGGCACTGTGCTGCAGGGACTAGGGTGGGGGGGGCTCAGAAGGGGGTGCTGCACAGCAGGGAGTAGGGCAGGGGCAGCAGGGGGCACCGAGCTGCAGGGAGAGGTGGGGGCTCAGCAGGGGGTGCTGTGCTGCAGGGAGCGGGACACGGGGCTCGGCAGGGGGCGCTGTGCTGCAAGGAGCGGGGCAGGGAGCTTGGCAGTGGGTGCTGTGCTGCAGGGAGTGGGGCGGGGGACTCGGCAGGGGGCGCTGTGCTGCAGGGTATGGGGCGGGGGGCTCGGCAGTGGGCACTGTGGTGCATGGAGCGGGGCAGGGGCTCAGCAGGGGGCACTGTGCTGCAAGGAGTGGGGCAGGAGCTCGGCAGGGGGCGCTGTGCTGCAGGGTATGGGGCGGTGTCTCGGCAGGGGGCGCTGTGGTGCAGGAAGCAGGGCGGGGGGCTCAGCGGGGGGTGCTCTCTGGCAGTCAGGGTTGGCCCTAATACCCCGGCACTGCGGGGTGCTGTGCTGCTGTCATTAGGGATCCCCAGACCTTCTTTGTGCATATTCTAGGGGAGCACCCAGGCATGCAGGCTTGTAACAGGATGGGGCTCATCCGAGCAGCCCCTCAGCGTCAGTGGAGGGCTGGCAAATAGGGTCACCAGAGCAGGTGAACGAGGAAGTGAGAGACATGAAATGAGTCAAGATCCCAGTATTCAGGGAATGGGGAAGGAGTGTTGTCTGCGGGCAGGTATCTCTGCACGAAGCGGGGCTGGGAGCCAGGACTCCTGGTTTCTATCCCCAGGAGTGTACTGAGCTCTGTCCCATCCCCTCCCTCTGCCTCAGTTTCACTGTCTGGGTTCCTAAGTGCTAGTATAATGTGGAGATGGGAGGGACCAGGTTAATCCTTTCTCCCCCCCCCCCCCCAAAAAAAAAAAAGTTAATGCTCTTCCTCTGCTCAGGGCTGAAGATTTTCCATTTCCTGCCTGTGGAAAGATGCACTTCCCCTCCCCCATGGGTTAGGGTGGGGATGTCCCTTCATCCCCCCCACAGCTGGGGCTCTGTAGGAGGCCAGAAGCACCCTACCCTGTGGGAGATCTGTGAAGGGCCAGTCCAGAAATCTACACCCCCTCAGAGGCTCCCTCTCCTCCCTGCATGGGGGATCACAGTCCCCCTACTAGGGGTTGGGCTTTGCTTTGGCAGGCTTCAGTGGAGAGAACCGAGGAGTCCTGACCCCCCCACACTCTAACCCTGTAGACCCTACTCCCCTCCCAAAGCTGGGGAGAGAACCCAGACTGTAGCTGTCCTGCTGGGGTGGTACTGGGGCTGTGTGGGACGTTGGCCTAGTACTGCCCCAAGCTGAGGGCAATTCTCCACGTGCTCAGCTGCTGAGGGCAGGCCAGGTGGTGGTGCCTGGGCTCCAAGCCCCATGCATGGGTGGCTCTCCTGGTACAAAGGTGTGAGCCTTGCCGTGAATCACTGGGGCCGGTAGGGAGCCGGCTGCTTGGCTGGAGTTCTTTGAGAGACGGGATGAGCCCAGAGCTGGGAGGGGCTTGCAGGGGGTGAGGAGCTGGGGGGGGTGCTGAGGGTGGGACCAGCCCTTTCTAACCACTAGGCAGTGACTGCTGGACATTACAGGTAGGTCCAGATCTGTGTGGGATGTATGTGGGAGCAGCAGTCGTTGGGCAGGGAGCCCATGCAGAAGAGCTTCAATTAGAGACACTAACTGAGCCCGGCCTAGAACCCTACAAGTGCATATTTGCTGTTATATGTTTAGGTGTAACTTGCATTATCCTAACAAAACAATTACTTTTTTCATATCTCTTTTATATAGCTCATCGGTCTGGACACCGCCCCCCCCCCCCCCCCCCGTCGGTACATATGAATACCCTCCCAATTTCAATTCCTGGGGAAAATACTGAGACTGCCCTGCACACAGCCCCCTACCCCAGGCATCTCCCGCTTTCCCCATGGCCATACTGCCCTGTGCCCCGCACACATCCCCCTGGGCATCTCCTGCTCGCCTCAGAGCCATACTGCCCTGTGAGTCTGCACACAGCCCCCTGGACATCTCCTGTTCGCCCCATGGCCATATTGCCCTGTGCCCTGCACACAGCCCCCTGGACATCTCCTGTTCGCCCCATGGCTATACTGCCGTGTGCCCTGCACACAGCCCCCTGGACATCTCCTGTTCGCCCCATGGCCATACTGCCCTGTGCTCTGCACACATCCCCGTGGACATCTGCTTGCCTGGTGGCCATACTGCCCTGTGCCCTGCACGCAGCCCCCTGGACATCTGCTTGCCTGGTGGCCATGCTGCCCTGTGCCCTGCACACAGCCCCCTGGACATCTCCTGTTTGCCCCATGGCCATTCTGCCCTGTGCCCTGCACACAGCCCCCTGGACATTAGCTTGCCCCATGGCCAGATTGCCCCATGCCCAGCACAGAGCCCCCCAGGCATTGCCCGCTCACCCCATGGCCATAGTGCCTCTTCCCCTGCACACAGCCCACTAGAATCGCCCACTTGCCCTGTAGCCAGGCTGATTCTGTTTGTTTATTGCCTGTTCAGTTATTTTCTCAGGGGATTTGTAAGTAAAGTCATTGCCATTCACTTCATCCTCTCCAGTGTGTGTCCTTGGCATGTTTCATGACCAAATCTGGGCACTGCAGATCTTAAGTTCTGGCCAAGGCAGCTGTTTACACCTGCTAGCACAAGGAAGGAGGAGGGTAAAAATGGGGTTTGGGGAGGGGTCTTGGCACGGTCTCCCCAAGCAGGTGCTGAGTCTCGGGATCCTGCTCCCTTCCCAGGACTCCTGGGTTCTCTTCCTGGCTCTGCTGCTCGCTCACTGTGTGCCCATGGGTGCAAGCTGTGCCTCGTTTTCCCCTGGGTAGAAGGGAGGAAGGCTGCCCACCCAGCTCCCAGGACAGGGGGTGTGACTCGGGGTGCCTGGGCTGAGTACTGGCCCTCCTGAGCCCCTGCTAGCAGAGTGCCCTTGCCCAGGGCCCCCTCGGCTTTGAGTCTGGTGCTGTGGTGCGGGAAAGGGCCAACTGCTCTCCCGGTGCACATCCCTAGCCCTGTCCCTTTGTGTGCATGGGAATGCTGGACTGGTTCAGCCGGTTCCCCCGGCCTGTCCTATCACGCACTGAGCCCTTGCCCTGAGGGCTTCTTTCCCTCCTGTTAGCTATGGGGTCTGTACCGCTGCACCCCACGATGAGCTGGGAGATTACCCAACAGCCTTTGCTCCCTGCAGCACTATGCCTTGGGGTGGAGCTGGAAGCCCTCCCCCTGCAGCTTGCATTGTAACCCCAAGGCTCTTTCTCTGCAGGGTGTGTTGGGCATTGGAGTCTGGCTGACATGCGTTTCCAACAGCCACCCAATGAGGCTTAATTGTCTGGGCCATTGGTGTCACATAGACCCCACTCCCTTCCCAGAGCTGGGGAGAGAACCCAGGAACCCTGGCTCCCTGCCACCCCTCCCCTACTCTAACCATTAGCCTCCACTCCCCTCCCAAAGCTGCGGGGAGAACCCAGGAGTCCTGGGTTTTGCAGCTTTCTCACTTGCCAGGCCAGGCCAGGCCAGGCCAGCCCAGTGATCACACCTCCGCTGCCCCCCAACATCACCCGGGCTAGATTGTGGCCTGGAACGGCCTCCTGCATGTGCTAGAGCTGCTTGCTGAGCAAACGGCCCATCTGTCTCTCACCTTGGCCAGCCCTGAGGATTAATCCCCCTCGGGGGGACCAGCTGCAGCTTAGGTCAGGCTGAATTCGCCCAGCTTCAACTTCCAGCAATTGGAGGGTGCTTTTCTGCTAGACCAAAAAGCCCGTTATCAAATGTGTGTTCTCCAGGTAGGTACTGACGGATGGAGGCCAAGTCACCCCAAAACTGTCTGACGCCAATGTCTCTGCAGGTTTCTGATGGTTTCCCTGGCTCTTTGACACCTCTGCCCTCCCCTTCCCCCACCATGCCCCACCTGGCAGGGAACCAGAAGTAGTTGCCTGGGCTGGAGCACATGGGTCCATGGGGATGTGGAGCTGGTGAGGGGGGGGTTCCCCTGGGGTGACAGCAGGGGTTCTTTGGGGCTGGAGTGGGTGGGGCAGGGAATCAGGACTCCTGGGTTCTGCCCCTGGAGACTGCTCCATAAGGAGGACTCAGAACCGGTTTAAGCCAGACCCCCTGTCCCACAGCAAAATGGAGCCAGGTCCCGGCCCCCTACCCACACAGATTCTTCCAGGAGCTGGGTTTTCTGTGGGTGCCCTCTGGGATAGGCCGACTACATCCACCTCAGTGCTGGAACCAGCCCTGCTGGGCTCCCAGCCAGCACCCCAACCATGGAAAGCCAGCAGCTCAGCTGGATTTTGGAGGCCCTGCACCTCCTGAGCCCCCTGCCTACTCCCTGCAACACATTGCCCCCTGTTGAGCCCCACCATGCTCCCTGCAGCACAGCACAGCACCCCCTGCTGAGCCCCCACCCCACTCCCTGCAGCACAGCACCCCCTGCTGAGTCTCAGCCCCATTCCCTGCAGTACAGCACCCCCTGCTGCTCCTGCACCCCATTCCCTGAAGCACAGTGCCCCCTAGTGCTGCCCTGAGGCCAGCCCTGCCTGCCAGTGGACAGCACCCCCTCCTGAGTCCTCCACCCCATTCCCTACAGCATGGCACCCCCTGCTGAGCTCCCCATCAGGGAGGGAAGGGAAGTGGGAAAGCCCTTGAGATGGAGGAGAATCACTGGTCTGGGTGCAGTGTGGGGCCTGGAACATATGGGTGAGTGGTTCAGCAGCAGCAGGACCTGGTGTGTATTGATACACCCAGCTGTGCAGCCCTCACTGGGCCGCTTTCCCTGCCAGTCACACCTGGAGGGCAAAGGCCGGCCTGGGAGCAGAGGGTACAAGTGTGGTTGGCGGCTCAACAGAAATGACAGGGTGGGGGCACAGTGCCAGGCTGTGGGGTGCTGTGCAAGTCTAATGATGCAGTGCCAGGCTGCAGATGGCACAGTGCCAGGCTGGGAGGCATGTAGTGGCAGGCAGAGGTGTGTGGTGCCAGATGGGGGATGCGGTGCCAGGCTGGGGGGTGCTTTTCAAGTCTAATGATGCAGTGTCAGGCGGGGAGGAGGGGGGTGCAGTGGTAGGCAGAGGTGCATGGTGCTAGATGGGAGTGCGGTGCCAGGCTGGGGGATGCTTTTCAAGTCTAATGATTCAGTACCAGGCAAGGGTGTATGCCATGCCAGGCAGGGGTGTGTGGTGCCAGGCTGGGGGTGAGACGGGCTCAGCAGAAGGTGCTGTGCTGCAGGGAGTGGGGCGGGGGCTCAGCGGTGGTGTCGCACTTCTGTGGCAAGGTGAGGCTCAACGGGGCGCTCTCTGGCAGTCAGTGCTAGCCCCAATACCCTGGCACAAGGGGGTGCTGTGCTGCTGTTATTAGGGATCCCCAGACTCTCTCTGTGTGTACTCTAGGGGAGCAACCAGGCATGCAGGCTCATAATGGGATGGGGCTCATCCAAGCTAGCCCCTCAGCATCAGTGGAGGGTTTGCAACTGGGGTCACCAGAGCAGGTGAATAAGGAGGTGAGAGACATGAAATGAGTCAAGATCTCAGTGTTCAGGGAATGGGGAAGGAGTGTTGTCCGCAGGCAGATACCGCTGCATGAAACGGGGCTGGGAGCCAGAACTACTGGGTTCTATTCCCCCGCTCTGGGAGGGGAGTGGGGTCTAATGGGTTAGAGTGAAGGGGAAGAAGCCAGGATTCCTGGGTTCTATCCTCTCCCATTTCAGCCCTGAGATCTCCAGGGTGGTGTTCTCACACCAGGGCAGGCAAACCCTAAACAGCCTCCCTGGCAGAAAGAGAAGGGAGGCCTGGGCCAAGCGGGTGGGGCAGAGGCAAGATGAGTGCTTGGGTGTGGGGTTCTTGGGCCGGCACACCTGGCACTGGCTCTGGCTGAGTTCCAGGAACAGAAGGTGCATCAGAACCTTGCCTGTTAACATGGGAAGGTGCTGTGCTGCAGTGTCTGTGGCAGGGGCTCAGTAGGGGGCACTGTGCTGTGGAGAGCAGGAAAGCTCACCCCATAAGTCTCCTCTCTTGACCCCCCAGCGTTGCTGTAGGCTTTCCCAGCCCAGTTGTTCTCCACCCCAGAGGTGGCCACATTTCAGAAGTGCTGGGAGTGGGTCTGGGCTGGGGCAGCGGGAAGCTGGGCCGGGTAGTTTATACAGCCCCTGCCAGCTGTGAGTGGGAAGACTGAAGGCTGGATGAGGTGCATTGTATTCCTGCCCCCATCCCATGCACCCTGCCTCTAACAGCCCCCCCCCATTATACATGCTTTTCACTATGTCCTGCTGGAAGGAGACAGGTCCCTCCCCAGGTCCCTATGTGGCACGCTGTCCCATGCCAGGCAGCCCTTCCCAGTTGGACACTGGGGTCCCCCTGAGGAGGTGGGCTGTAAGTGGTAGTGCTGGCTGGGAAGTTGGGGGGGGAATCCCACTGGCTGGCCTGGGTTTCTGGGTCTCCCAGTATCCCCTGTGATGTTACACACCATAATGCTTTATAGAAATATGCTTATGAGTGTAAATATGACATAACTGGAATATGTTGTATGCTAGCTATCCCATGTAACATATCTCTGCAAAGGTTATGGTCTGCTGGATATATTCATCCTATTTGCATGCATGTATCATTTTTGTGTTTGAAGTTATGAATATTGGCTATGTACTTGTTTGATTTTAAGTAGCCTCAGTGAAGCATTTGGTCAGCTTCCTGAGAAAAGGCTATTCTCAGTAAGTGCCCAATCAAGAAACACTTAAGCTAACAATGAACTTTGAGAGATGCCAATCCACATCTGGGCTTTCCTGGGAATGTGGCTTGGCCTGCAAGGAACTGAGTCATGCATGGACATGTGACTTGCCCATGTGACTCCAAGGTTCCATCTTGTAGCTGGGATTCTACACAGGGGATGGAGTTCCACCCACGAGAGAAACTATATGAAGTCCTGGGAGACACCTCCATTTTGTCTTCAGCTGGCACAAAATACCGTCTCATCACCCCAAGGAGATGCCTGAAAGAAACTGGAACAAAGGACAAGTAGCTATAGGTATAGGGGTGATTGCTGGACCCTGACTAGGAGGAAGTTTAGTCTGTAAAAGAGGCTTATTGGAACATTTGATGGTGAGATTTACCTGCATTTACTTTCTTACTTTATTAGGCTTAGACTTGCGTGCTTTATTTTATTTTGCTTGGTAATTCAGTTTGTTCCATCTGTTATTACTTGGAACCACTTAAATCCTACTTTTTGTATTGAATCAAATCACTTTTTACTTATTGTCATAAATATAAAGGGAAGGGTAAGAACCTTTATGTATGCAGTAACATAAAATCCCTCCTGGCCAGAGGTACAGAATCTCTTTACCTGTAAGGGATTAAGCTCAAATAACCTGGTTGGCACCTGACCAAAAGGACCAATAAGGAAAGAAGATACTTTCAAATCGGGGCTCAGAGAGGGATATGTTTTGTTGTGCTCTCTTTGTTGTTCCCTTGCTGAATGGAGAGAGGGACTAGGCAGGCAAAAACATCTCCTAAAAATATACCTGAAATGAGCATCTAAAATTACAGAAATTGTAAGTAAGGCAAGAAAATGCATTAGATTATCCTTTGGTTTAGCTTGTGAATTTTCCCTATAAGAGGTACTGTAATTTCAGTCTTGTTTTGTAACTAGAAAGCAAAGTCAGAGGGGAATCCTTTGTGTTTAAAATCTTTTTATTTACCCTGTAAAGTTACCTTCCATCTAGATTTTACAGCTGTGATTTTTAACTTTTTTTAAAAAATAAAATTCTTCTTTTAAAAACCTCATTGATTTTTAGTGTCCTAAAAATCAGGCATCTGGTCTGTGCTCACTTTGTTAACCTATCGGTTGGTATATTATTCTCAAGCTCCTCCAGGAAAAAGGGTGAAGGAGTTTGGGGGAATATTTTGGGGAAACAGGGACTCCAAGTAGCCCTTTTTCCTGGATTTTTGTCAAAATCACTTGATGGTGGCAGCGATACTATCCAAGGACAAGGAAAGGATTTGTGCCTTGGGGAAGTTTTAACCTAATCTGTTAGAAGTACGATTACGGGGTCTTTCATGTGGGTCCCCACATCTGTACCCCAGAGTTCAGAGTGGGGAGGGAACCCTGACATAGTGGAAGAGCGGTGGGATCATTTTGAACCAGAAGCACAGACCTCAGGATTTTAAAAGGACACATTTTTTCTTTTGGCTGCTTGAAAACCAGGGAGTTTTTTTTAAAGGACACTTCTTTTATTTTTTTAACCTGAGACCAGCTGGGTTTTTTTTCTTTGCCTGAGAGCAAAGTAATTAAGTTCCTACAAGGGAATTCACAAGCTGGGTTCTTCTTTCTTTCTAGCTCTCCAGTTAGGCTAGGCTAAGCGCAGGAAAGCTAGGATGACAGAAAGTGAGGTCCAAAAAAAACTAGAATTAGCCAGATTGGAAGCTGAAAAGAGACAGAAAGAACAAGAAAGACAAATGGCCTTAAAGTGCTTGGATTTGAACATGGAGGACAGGAAGGAGGCAAAACGCTTGGAGGCAGAGGCGAAACACTTGGATACGGAGTTAGAGCTGAAGTGCTTAGATTTGGAAACGGCTAAACTGGGTCCACCAGATAACCCTTACAATCCTTCTGCAGGTACCACTCCCCATTCCCCAAAATTCCCCACCTAAAGGTAGATGATGATACAGAGGCTTTATTAGAAAATTTCGAAAGGGCGTGCCTTGGATACAGCATTTCTACAGACCAGTATATGGTGGAGCTGAGGCCGCAGCTTAGTGGACCCTTAGCAGAGGGGGCAGCTGAAATGCCTAAGGAACACACGAACAGCTACTAACTTTTTTTTAAAAAAAGGCCAGAACACCCAAGCATGCCCATCGGCAGTTCAGAGCCCTAAGCTGGAAACCAGACATGGCATTTTCCCAACACATCTACCACATTGTAAAAAAATTGGGATGCCTGAATATCAAGAGCAAGCATTAAATCTCTGGAAGATCTGTCTTTCCTATTGCAAATGGAGCAATTCTTAGAGGGTGTTCCTGAGGAAATAGAAAGTACATCCTACATGGGAAGCCCAAAACTGTAATAGAGATGGGGGAGATTGGAACCAAATGGGTGGAGGTGATGGAAAAGAAAAAAGTTAGCAGCACATGGAGCGTATATCAGAAGGGGCAACCCGAAAGAACACGCTACCACTGGGGGCTGCCCAAGCCCTCCCACACACATCCCAAGGGAAACCCCAAACACCTTATTGTCCCACCACACCAGTCTCCAGCAACCCACCTGGCCCAGCGATCAGTCAGCTGAGTAATGTTTTAAATGTAATGAATTGGGGCATGTGAAGGCCAACTGCCCCAAGAATATAAGAACGGCCATACCGGATCAGACCCAAGGTCCATCTAGTCCAGTATCTGTCCACCGACAGTGGCCAATGCCAGGTGCCCCAGAGGGAGTGAACCTAACAGGCAATGATCAAGTGATCTCTCTCCTGCCATCCATCTCCACCCTCTGACAAACAGAGGCTAGGGACACCATTCCTTACCCATCCTGGCTAATAGCCATTTATGGACTTAACCATAATGAATTTATCCAGTTCCCTTTTAAACGCTGTTATAGTCCTAGCCTTCACAACCTCCTCAGGTAAAGAGTTCCACAAGTTGACTGTGTGCTGCGTGAAGAAGAACTTCCTTTTATTTGTTTTAAACCTGCTGCCTATTAATTTCATTTGGTGACTCTAGTTCTTCTATTATGGGAATAAGTAAATAACTTTTCCTTATTCACTTTCTCCACATCACTCATGATTTTATAGACCTCTATCATATCCCCCCCTTAGTCTCCTCTTTTCCAAGCTGAAGAGTCCTGGCCTCTTTAATCTTTCTCATATGGGACCCTCTCCAAACCTGTAATCATTTTATTTGCCCTTTTCTGAACCTTTTCTAGTGCCATTATATCTTTTTTGAGCTGAGGAGACCACATCTGTACACAGTATTCGAGATATGGGCATACCATGGATTTATATAAGGGCAATAATATATTCTCAGTCTTATTCTCTATCCTCTTTTTAATGATTCCTAACATCCTGTTTGCTTTTTTGACCACCTCTGCACACTGCGTGGACATCTTCAGAGAACTGTCCACGATGACTCCAAGATGTTTTTCCTGACTTGTTGTAGCTAAATTAGCCCCCATCATATTGTATGTATAGTTGGGGTTATTTTTTCCGATGTACATTACTTGACATTTATCCACATTAAATTTCATTTGCCATTTTGTTGCCCAATCACTTAGTTTTGTCAGATCTTTTTGAAGTTCTTCACAGTCTGCTTTGGTCTTAACTATCTTGAGCAGTTTAGTATCATCTGCAAACTTTGCCACCTCGCTGTTTACCCTTTTCTCCAGATCATTTATGAATAAATTGAATAGCATTGGTCCTAGGACTGACCCTTGGGGAACACCACTAGTTACTCCTCTCCATTCTGAGCATTTACCATTAATTCCTACTCTTTGTTCCCTGTCTTTTAACCAGTTCTCAGTCCATGAAAGGACCTTCCCTTTTATCCCATGACAGCGTAATTTACGTAAGAGCCTTTGGTGAGGGACCTTGTCAAAGGCTTTCTGGAAATCTAAGTACACTATGTCCACTGGATCCCCCTTGTCCACGTTTGTTGACCCCTTCAAAGAACTCTAATAGATTAGTAAAACACAATTTTCCGTTACAGAAACCATGTTGACTATTGCTCAACAGTTTATGTTTTTCTGTGTCTGACAATTTTTTTCTTAACTATTGTTTCGACTAATTTGCCCGGTACCAACGTTAGACTTACCAGTCTCTAACTGCCGGGATCACCTCTAGAGCCCTTTTTAAATATTGGTGTTACATTAGCTAACTTCCAGTCATTGGGTCCCGAAGCCAATTTAAAGGACAGGTTACAAACCTTAATAAATAGTTCTGCAACTTCACATTTGAGTTCTTTCAGCACTCTTGGGTGAATGCCATCTGGTCCCGGTGTCTTGTTAATGTTGAGTTTATCAATTAATTCCAAAACCTCCTCTAGTGACACTTCAGTCTGTGACAGTTCCTCAGATTTGTCACCTACAAAAGCCAGCTCAAGTTTAGGAATCTCCCTAACATCCTCAGCCGTGAAGACTAAAGCAAAGAATCCATTTAGTTTCTCTGCAACGATTTTATCGTCTTTAAGCACTCCTTTTGTATCTCGATCATCAAGGCGCCCCACTGGTTGTTTAGCAGGCTTCCTGCTTCTGACGTACTTAAAGAACATTTTGTTATTACTTTTGGAGTTTTTGGCTAGCCGTTCTTCAAACTCCTCTTTGGATTTTCTTATTACACTCTTGCACTTAATTTGGCAGTGTTTATGCTCCTTTCTATTTGCCTCACTAGGACTTGACTTCCACTTTTTAAAGGAAGTCTTTTTATCTCTCACTGCTTCTTTTACATGGTTGTTAAGCCATGGTGGCTCTTTTTAAGTTCTTTTACTGTGTTTCTTAATTTGGGGTATACATTGAAGTTGGGCCTCTATTATGGTGTCTTTAAAAAGCTCCCATGCAGCTTGCAGGGATTTCACTTTAGTCACTGTACCTTTTAACTTCTGTTTAACTAACCCCCTCATTTTTGCATAGTTCCCCCCTTTGAAATTAAATGCCACAGTGTTGGGCTGTTGAGATGTTCTTCCCACCACAGGGATGTTGAATGCTATTGTATTATGGTCACTATTTCCAAGCGGTCCTGCTATAGTTACCTCTTGGACCAGCTCCTGCGCTCCACTCAGGATTAAATCTAGAATTGCCTCTCCCCTTGTGGGTTCCCATACCAGCTGCTCCATGAAGCAGTCATTTAAAGGATCGAGAAATTTTATCTCTGCATTTCGTCCTGAAGTGAAATGTTCCCAGTCAATATGGGGATAATTGAAATCCTCCACCATTATTGAGTTGTTAATTTTGATAGCCTCTCTAATTTCCCTTGGCATTTCATCATCACTATTACTGTCCTGGTCAGGTGGTCGATAATAGATCCCTAATGTTATATTCTTATTAGAGCATGAAATTTCTATCCATAGAGATTCTATGGAACATGTGGATTCGCTTAAGATTTTTACTTCATTTGATTCTACATTTTCTTTTACATATAGTGCCCCCCACAAATGACCTGTTCTGTCCTTCTGATATATTTTGTACTCCAGAATGATTGTGGCCCATTGATTGTCCTCACTCCACCAGGTTTCTGTGATGCCTATTATATCAATATCTTCCTTTATCACAAGGCACTCTAGTTCACCCCTCTTATTATTTAGACTTCTAGCATTTGTGTACAAGCACTTTAAAAACTTGTCCCTGTTTATTTGTCTGGCCTTTTCTGATGTGTCAGATTCTTTTTTATGTGACTGTTTATCATCTGATCTGGCCCTTACATTATCCTCTTCCATCCTCTGCGCCTGACTATAACCTGGAGATTCTCTATCATTAGACTCTCCCCTAAGAGAAGTCTGTGTCCGATCCACATGCTCCTCTGCAGCAGTCGGCTTTCCCCCATCTCCTAGTTTAAAAACTGCTCTACAACCTTTTTAATGTTTAGTGCCAGCAGTCTGGTTCCACTTTGGTTTAGGTGGAGCCCATCTCTCCTGTATAGGCTTCCCCCATCCCAAAAGTTTCCCCAGTTCCTAATGAATGTAAACCCCTCCTCTCTACACCATCATCTCATCCACGCAATGAGACTCTGGAGCTCTGCCTACCTACCTGGCCCTGCGCGTGGAACTGGGAGCATTTCTGAGAATGCCACCATAGAGGTCCTGGATTTCAGCCTCTTCCCTAGCAGCCTAAATTTGGCTTCCAGGATATCTCTCCTACCCTTCCCTATGTCATTGGTATCTACATGTACCATGACCACTGGCTCCTCCCCAGCACTACACAGAAATCTATCTAGAGGCCTCGAGAGATCCGCAACCTTTGCACCAGGCAGGCAAGTCACCATACGTTTCTCTCGGTTATCACAAACCCAGCTATCTATGTTTCTAATGATTGAATCTCCCTTTATTAACACCTGCCTTTTCCTAGCAACTGGAGTTCCCTCCCCCAGAGAGGTAACCTCAGTGCAAGAGGCAACCCCAGCACCGTCTGGAAGGAGGGTCCCAACTATAGGAAGGTTTCCCTCTGCTCCCATTGACTACTCTGCTTCCCTGGGCCTTTCATCCTCCTCAGCAGTGCAGGGGCTGTCTGACTGGAGGTGGGACAATTCTACAGTGTCCCAGAAAGCCTCATCAACATACCTCTCTGCCTCTCTTAGCTCCTCAGTTCCACCACCCTGGCCTCCAAAGTCCGTACGTGATCTCTGAGGGCCAGGAGCTCTTTGCACCGATTGCACACATACGCCACCTGCCCACAGGGCAGGTAATCATACATGCTACACTCAGTGCAATAAACTGGACAGCCCCCCATTCTGCAGCTTCTGCCTGCATTGTCTCCTAGTTAATGACAGGGTTGTTTAAAGCAAGAGGTTTTGAATGTAGTTTGGTTTATAGGTTTTAAGGGGAATAAAGGGGCACAGATAGAACTGACAAGGGGCCCCCGCTCCCTTCCCACTCCCTTTCCAAACTCCTTTGCGAAACTCCCTGGTAGCAGACCCTGTTTGGAAAGCTCCCTGGTCGCTTGTGTGCGGCTTTATAAAGCCCTGGCCTGTGTGAATGCCCCGCCCTCTGATTAAGGCTCAGCCAATTACCAGAGGCTTCTAGCTTTCAAACCTTCCTTTGAAGCTCACAGCCTCCAACTGCCAGCCACAGTACAGGGTCCTTCAAACAACCAACCAACCAAACAGACTGACAAACACAAGCTCAGCACACAGCAAGTAACCCTCAAACACTAACAGACACACACTACAGACAGTCACTTACCCCAAGGATGCTGTATTTGCTCCTCCTTCACCTGGAGAACTCCCTTGCAAAACTCCCTGTTAGCAGCCCCTGTTCGCAAAGAACCCCAACATAATTTCAGTTCATTACACCAGAATCACACCAAAGGTCCCCAAGCCCAGACGCCTCCCAGATACCCTCAGAGCAAAGGGAAACTGAGCGTGGGCGAGAAAAAAGTTACTGCGTGGAGGGACACTAGAGCACAGATGTCAGCTATTCACCAATCCCTAGTGGACCCCAAATTCATCAACCCAGAGGCCCATGTGATGATTCAATCCTTGGTGTCAAACCCTTTAAACTTGCCTACAGCCAAGTGGCCTGTCCAGTACAAGGGCTGGTCAGGAATGTGGACTTTTTCAGTTATGATGATTATCCTATTCCCATGCTGCTGGTGGAATACTTGGCCAACCATGTGAAGCCAAGAGGGTGGGAATGGTCACCCGCAGCGAGGCTAAGCAAGCTTTCACACCTAGCCCCGTTCCTGAGCCTTCTACCAGGACTCTATCTGTGTTACCAGAGCTCCAAATTGAGGTGGCAGAACCAGATCCCCTGCCAACGACTGCAACAGCCATAGTGGATCCAGTCCCAGAGACCCAACCAGAACCAGTCTCAGAACTGGAATGGGCAGAGCAACCAGCATCAGAACCATTGCCAGCGCTGAATCCAGTGCTTGCAACCCTGTCTACAACTCCAAAGCCAGAGGGCACCACCAAGCCTGCACTGGCAGCAGCAGATAAACCTACGTAAGAGGCTCAGCCGGAGTCTGAACTACAACATAGTGCACCAGTGGAGAGCCGTTCACAGTTAACAGAAACAGTCTCATCACCTACATTACTTCCAGAGGAACCAAGCCCAAGTCCACAATCCAATAAAGAAGTGATGTCTCCAGCATCAAGGGAACAGTTCCAGGCTGAGCAGGAAGCAGATAAAAGCCTCCAGGGAGCTTAGATGGTGGCACGGAGCAACCCACGGCCTTTCAGCTCTTCTAATCAATCCCGATTTGTTGTAGAAAGAGGACTTTTATTCAAGGAAACTCTTTCTGGTGGGCACCAGGAAGACTGGCATCCTCAAAGACAGTAGGTAGTTCCAACAAAGTACCAGGTAAAGCTCTTGAGCTTAGCACATGATCATTCTAGTGGCCATGCTGGGGTGAAGAGGACCAAAGACCATTTGGGGAGGTCATTCCACTGGGAGGTGTTGGGAGGCTTATTCCTTCACCCTCTCACTTCCCTAGTCCTTCTCGCATGAACAGAGAGCAGTAATGCCCAAAGTTCGAAGGTGCAAACAATTCAATGTTTATTGGGGTGAACTTCCAGCAAGCAATGATTCCAGTTTCCTTCCTCAGAGTCCCCCTTCCCAGCTCTGACACCACAGAGCCTTGCCTGTGTCCCTGTTCCCATTCCTTCCCATAGCAAAACATGATTCCAATTCCCCCACCCCCATTCCCTGTTCCCATTCCCCCCTTACTTCCTGATTGACTGCAGACTATATAGTAAAACTGGAGTTCTGCTTAACTATACCTTAACCAATCATTTTACTGAAATTTAACTAACCAATGCTAACATATTGTAACATGATTATTTAACCAATTATATCCCACCACCTTAATTGGTTTATAACTTAATTGGTCTATAACTAGCTAAGTGATAAGAATATACCTAAATTCTTAAAGTGTAGGCCTTTGCAGACAGGCCCGAATATCTATATCCTAACAGGAGCGAACGGACAAGGACGTTTCTACCTATGTCCGGTTTTGTGAAGTGTGCCAAAGAGTGGGAAAACCCCCAAGACCAGGTCAAAGCCCCTCTCCAGCCACTCCCCATATTTGAGTTTCCATTTCAGTGAGTAACTGTACAATCAGGGTCCTTTTCCAAAAAAGACACCCAGAGGAAAGCAGTACATACTGACTTTCATGGATTTTGCCACCTGATGGCCAGAATAGTAGCTCTAAGCAACACCAGGGCTAACAATGTATGCCAGGCATTAACAGACATTTTTGCCAGGGTAGGTTGGCCCTCTGACATCCTTATGGATTCAGGAACTAATTTCCTGGCAGGACCATGAAAAGCCTGTGGGAAGCTCATGGGTGAACCACTTGGTTGCCACCCCTTACCACCATCAAACAAATGGCCTGGTGGAGAAGTTTAATGAACTTTGAGGGCCATGATACATAAATTTGTAAATGAGCATTCCAGTGATTGGGACTTAATGTTGCAGCAGTTGCTCTTTGCCTTCAGGGCTGTACCACATCCCAGTTTAGGGTTTTCACCATTTGAACTTGTGTATGGCCGTGAGGTTAAGGGGCCATTACAATTGCTGAAGCAGCCTTGGGAGGGGTTTATGCCTCCTCCAGGAACTAACATTCTGGACTTCGTAAACAACCTACAAAACACTGTCCGAAACTATTTAGCCCTTCCTAGAGAAAACCTAAAAGATGCTCAGGAAGAGCAAAAGGTTTAGTATGATAAACATACCAGAGAGCATTCCTTCAAAGTAGGGGACCAGGTCATGGTCTTGAAGGTGCTCCAGACTCATAAGATGAAAGCATCGTGGGACTGGTCATTTGTAATCCAAAAGCACCTGGGACCTATTAACTATCTCATAGCATCCCCCACCTCAAAGCTAAAGTGTACCATGTTAATTCTCTAAAGCCCTTTTATTCCAGAGAATTAAAAGTTTGTCAGTTTACACCCCAGGAAGGAGATGATGCTGAGTGGCCTGACGGTGTCTATTGTGAAGGAAAAAGTAACAGTGGCATGGAAGAGGTGAACCTCTCAATGATCCTTGGACCTATGCAGCGACGGCAGATCAAGGAGCTGCGCACTAGTTTTGCACCGATGTTCTCAGCCACCCCAGGACAGACTGAATGGGCATACTACTCCATTGACACAGGTAATGCTCACCCAATTAGACCTCAATCTTACCGGGTGGCTCCTTGAGCCAATACTGCTATAGTACGGGAGATCCATGACATCTGAGTGCTGGAGACAGGAACACTTCTTAAGTTGTTTTCAGTTAAGCCTGCAGCTTTTGGGGGACATGGTTCAGACTTGGGTCTGTTCTTGTAACAGGCTAGCGTATCTGGTGCAGCAAGCCACAGGGGGCACTCTACTAGTCACTGCTAGGGCAGCAGGCAGGGTGACTTCGGTGGCTTGCCTGCAGAGGATCCACTGGTCCCGCGGATTTGGTGGACCTCCCGCAGGCACGGCTGCGGGAGGTCCGCCAAAGCCGCAGGACCAGTGGACTCTCCGTGCTTGGGGCGGCAAAATGTCTAGAGCCACCCCTGATCAAGGCAGGGCACTGAAGTTCCAAGCTGGCAGGGAAAACAGGCTCAGAGGTAGTTTCAGCACATCAGTTGGCAGTCCCAAAGGGGGTTTCTGTGATCCAACCCATCACATCCACATCTCTGCTGGATACTAGGAATAGAACGCAGGAGTCCTGGCTCCCACTCACCTGCTCTAACCCACTAGACCCTACTCCTCTCCCAAAGCAGGGGAGAGGATCCAGGAGTCCTGGCTCCCAGCCCTCCCCCACTCTAACCACTAGACCCTACTTCCCTCCCAAAGCAGAGAAGAGACCCAAGGCGTCCTGGATCCCAGCAGCCCCTCCCCCCACGACGGGCAGGGGCAGGAAATAGGGGTGGCATCAGCAGAGCTGCAGCCACAGTCAGGGAAGGACTGGAGCAGCTGCTGGCTTGGGGTGAGCCCAAAAGTTGGCTGTTGAAGACCAGGGGTGGCAAAGGTGGCAGCTGGCCCCTTATGCACTCCACATCGCCCTGCTAGGCCCCCCTGTGCCCTGCGAGGGATGTACACAGGGGTGGGTGGGAGAGAAGCCAGGGGCAGGAGGAGGCAGGTGGAGTGGGGGCAGGCTGAGGAGCAGGGGGAATTCTGGTGCTGGGGAGCATCTGGCAGGGGAACATTTGTAGGGAATTGGTGGGGGCACTAATTGTGTTGGGGATTATCTTAGCTGGGAGCCTGGACACCTGGGTTCTCTCCCCAGCTGTGAGAGGGGAGTAGGGTCTCGTGGTTAGAGCGAATGGGGGCAGCTGGGAGTCCTGGGTCCTATCGCTGGCTTAGGGTGGCATCTAGTCATTAGAGCAGGGGGTGCTGGAAGCCAGGACTGCTGTGTTCTATCCCCACACATTCCCCTTCCAGACATTGTATCCTAATCAGTTCCTGGGTCTCTGCCCCCAAGGGCCAGGCCTCCCCACTTCTCCTGGCAGCGTCCCCTGAACCATCAGGCACAGATCCCAGCAGGCAGTAAGTGAAACTGCCCCCTGGGGCCCTGCCCCACAGGCAGGACTGGCAGCCCCAATTGGTAAGGGCGAAATTTCATGCCAGATAGGAATAGAACCCAGCAGGGCCGTCCTTAGGATTTATGGTGCCCTAGGCGGGATTATTAAACTGATGCCCCTGTGCCTGTCTTGGTCTTAGCAACACAAACATAAGCTTACACTACTGGAAAACTTGCCACATGCATGTTATTAAAACCAGTTTAACTTAATTAAGCACACTGTAATGCTGATGGACTAGCACTAAAGAAGTAGCACTATAGAAAAAATTCTGATTTGACAGAATGATGCACATAATACAATTTTTTTAATTTGTCAACATTTTATTGGAAATGTATATGAAGAGGTATTGAAACAAGGATTAGTTTTTAATTAAAAGCAATCTTTCTGGCTTCTTGGGCTGCAAAATCAGTAATAATGTCATTGTATGACAAAGACAAAGTGATGTCTTGTTTGATTGCAAGAATAGCAAGACCAGTCAAGTGTTCCTGACTCCTTGTAGAGCAGAGATAGTTTTTAATGAGCTTTAGTTTTGAGAAAGTCCGTTCCGCTGAAGCTACTGTTACAGGAATTGTCAGTAGAATACGAGTGGCAATGTACACACTAGGATATATGTCAACAAGTTTGCTGGTATGAGTAAACTGTACAATGGCAACATTGATGACAATGTACTCAATTCTTCAAGTCCATTTAAATCAAAATGATCACCGTGCTACAGGAGGCTCTCTAGGTCAGGGGCCCCCAAAGCAGTGCTTGTAGGTGCCATGGCCCCCACAGGGGCCTCTCAGTGCACCTGCGTACTGGCTGGTGGACGAGCATCCGCCGAAATGCCACCGAAATTCGGCGGCATTTCGGCAGAGACACCTCTGGATGCTGCTGCTTGCTGCCGATAAGCAGCGTCATCCAGAGGCGTCACCGCTGAAATGCCACCGAATTTCAGCAGCATTTCGGTGGATGCTCATCCACTGCCATGGTCCTTTGTCTGGTGCCCGCCAGACGAAAAAGGTTGGAGACCACTTCTCTAGGTTCTTGTACTTTGTCATTAGTTGCTCTTGTTTTCCTATTTTGTTGAATTTAGTCCCACTCAGCCCGCTGCCACCTGAGTGAATGGAACCCCAGGCCGACAGTGGGTTGAGTGGCTCAGCCGGGGTCTCAGTCACCAGCTTGCTCAGCCCGCTGCCAGCTTGGGGTTCCTTGGGGGTCCCCAGGCCAGCAGCGGCTGCTGAGTGGGGTCAGCAGCCGGGACCCTGGGTGGCAATGGAGCAGCAGCCAGAATCCCAGAGGAGCGGTGGGCTGAGCGGCTCAGCCCGCCGCTGTGTGCCATCAAAAATCAGCTCGGATGCTACCTTTGGCACGTGTGCCATAGGTTGCCGACCCCTGCTGTATACACTAGTAAGGAGATGAGCATATTACAGTTGTTGGAGGGCTCTATTTAGCAGTAACAGAGCTATAGGAAAGTCAGTCAACATTTTTTGTTTCTCTGATGAAAACTGGCCCACTCCCTTCCCCATACCAAACTTGTCACAAATAATTGTCAACAACTTAATTTTCAGTTTTTGGCTAAGATATTGATTTTTTAAAAAAAATATTGAAATTGAATTCAGGGTTGTTAGAAAGCATTTTTGGCGAACAAATTTGTTAAATGACAATCTAAATGGTAACACAGCACTGCTTTCATGCTTGGCTCACACACACCCCCTCCCAGCCTGCTGGTCCAACAGCTGCACTAGAGGAGAACATAGGTGGAAAATTGCAGGACCCCAAAATCCATCTATTGGGGTGCAGAGTGGCAACAGCAGCAGCAAACCCTCAGGTCTGATCACACTCCAATGGGCACCACCGCCAGCCCAACGGACCATGGTGAAGTTAGCACAGCATCTGATCTCAGGGACGGGGCACCCATGGAGCCACAGCAGCTCATCCTGCCCTGTGCAGCTCCCCCCGGATGAGATGGATCGCTGCCAGCCTGGGAGAGAGACGCACTTCACAGCTAGGGCGACCAGATCCAGATGTCCTGATTTTATAGGACCAGTCCCGATATTTGGGGCTTTATCTTATATAGGAACCAATTACCCGCACCTAGTGTGACCAGACAGCAAATGTGAAAAATCGGGACGGGGGTGGGGGGAAATAGGAGCCTATATAAGAAAAAGACCCAAAAATCGGGACTGTCCCTATAAAATCGGGACATCTGGTCACCCTACAGGTGAGTTCCTTCCCCCTCCCCTTCCCAGAAACCCCAGCAGCCAATTCCCTCCCTCAGACTGTGCAGCATTCTGCTCTCTCTAGGACCCAGCAGCCCTGCTCTTACATGCTCCACATCTGTCTGGGCTCCCAGCAGAGCGGTGCCCCCAGACCTAGTGGTGCTCTAGGCAGCTGCCTGTTCTGCCTATGGCTAAGGACAGCCCTGGAACCCAGGCTACCAGCCCTCCTTCCCCTGCTCTAATCACTTGACCCCACTACCCTCCCAGAGCCAGGGAGAGAACCCAGGAGTCCTGGCTCCCAGCCCCCTGTGACTCTGACCACTAAACCAAGGCTGCCCAGAGGATTCAGGCAGCCTGGGGTCTTTAGCAGCGCGGGGCCCCCACTGCCGAATTGCCGCTGAAGACCCGGCACTTCGGCAGCGGGTCCTGGGGCGGAAGGACCCCCCATCGCCGAATTGCAGCCAAAGACCCGCCCTGGGACCTGCTGCCAAAGTGCCAGAAAGACCCCCCACCGCGGGTCTTCGGGGCATTTTGGTGGCGGGTCCCGGAGTGGAAGAACCCCCCCGCCGCCGAATTGCCAATGACGACCCAGAGCAGAAGCAGCTCCGGGGCCCCTGGAGCGAGTGAAAGACCCCGTTCCAGGGGATCCGAAAAACTCTTGTGGGGGCCCCTTTGGAGCCCAGGACAAATTGCCCCTCTTGCCCCCCCTCTGGGCGGCCCTGCACTAGACCTCGCTCATTCTCTGCTCCCAAGGGACCTGTGTTGTCTGACTAAGCTTCCTGGTGGGACCCATTTAGCTCCCTGGCCAGCTCTGTCTCTGCAGAGTGCTCTCCACTCACCACATCCTCTCCCCGACTCCCCACCCCTCCACACATGAGCTTTCGGTCCCCCAGCTACTTTGGAGGCCTCCATGCTCAGTGCTGCCCCCTGCCGGCCATGCTCAGTGCAGCACGGTGCGTATCTTGGGCCCCATAATGCTTGAGAGGGATTCCCTGCTGGCTCTGTGGGGGCTGCACTGGGGCTGTCAGTCCGTTCCTATCTCCAGAATGATGTGGGGTGCCCTGAGGCAGGGACACTGCACTGGCACCAGGCTGCTCAGGAGATTGATCAGCTGGGGAAGCAGCCCATGGGGGGGAATGGGGTTGAGTAGTTAGAGCGGGGGGGTGGGGTAGTCTGGGAGCTAGGACTCCTGGGTTCTGTCCCCATCCATTTCCCTTCCACTCTTTGTATTCTAATCAGTTCATGGGTCTCTTCCCCAAAAGGGACAGGTCTCCCTACTTCTCCTGGCTGTGATCCTGACTGCTCTAACCACTAGACCTCACACTCCTTCCACAGCTGCAGATAGAACCCAGTTCTGGCTCCCAGCCCCCCGCTCCAACCACCAGACCCCACTCCCCTCCCAGACTGGGGAAAGAACCCAGGAGTCCTGTCTCCAGCCCCCCTCTACTCTAATCACTAGACCCCATTCCCCTCCCAGAGCTGGGGAGAGATCCAAGGAATCCTGGCTCCCACTCACCTGCTCTAACCACCACACCCCACTCTTCTCCAGGAGCTGTGGATGGAATCCTGACTCCCAACCCTCCCTGGCTCCCACTCACCTGCTCTAACTACCACACTCCATTCTTCTCCAGTAGCTGCAGATAGAACCCAGCAGTCCTGGATAGAACCCAGCCCCCTGTACTGTAACCACTAGACCCCACTCCCTTCCCAGAGCAGGGGATGGAACCCAGGCAGCCAGGCTCCTAGCCCCCTGTTCCCCAGACACTCACATCAGGACTATGCTTGGTGCTTGGGGCTGTGGATTCCCTGCACTGGGACTCAGACTATGGGACAGGGTGACGTTCCCACACTGGGGTGCCCCCCCTTCAGCTAATCGATCTCTGAGCAGAGCGCCGGAGTGCTGCCCCTGCCTCAGGGTGTCCCACAGCTGGTCTGGAGGTAGCAGGGCCCTGACAGTCCCAGCGCAACCCCCCAAGAGCTCACAGGGAATCCCCCTTGGGCATTACCAGATCTAAGACAGACACTATGCAGCACTAAGTGTGGCTGGCAGGGGGTAGCACTGAGCATGGAGGCCTCCATAGGAGCCGGGGTACCTAAAGTTCTGTGTGCAGACTGTGTGGGGGCTAGGATGAGAGAGGATGTGGCTGCTGTGGGGAAGGTTTCTGCAGAGACAGAGCTGGCCGGGGATCTAAACTGGTCCCGCCAGGAAGCTCAGTTAGAAACCACAGCCCCCTAGGGAGCAGGGGAGGCAGAGAACATGCGAGGTCTAGTGGTTAGAGCCGGGAGGGGCATCTGGGAGCAGGGTCTCCTGGGTTCTATTCCTGGCTCTGGGAGATTTTTGAATGTTATGATTCCTTATGTCAGATTTGTGTCCATTTATTCTTTTTCATACACTGTCCAGTTTGGCCAACGTCCATGGCAGAGGGGCATTGCTGGCACATGATGGCATATATCATATTGGTAGATGTGCAGGTGAATGAGCCCCTGATGGTGTGGCTGATGTGATTAGGTCCTATGATGGTGTCACTTGAATAGATATGTGGACAGAGTTGGCATCGGGCATTGTTGCAAGGATAGGGTCGGGTTAGTGTTTTTGTTCTGTGATGTGTGGTTGCTGGTGAGTATTTGCTTCAGATTGGGGCTGTCTGTAAGTGAGGGCAGGTCTGTCTCTCAAGATCTGTGAGAGTGAGGGATCATCTTTCAGTATAGTTTGTAGATCCTTGATGATGCGCTGGAGAGGTTTTAGTTGGGGGCTGAAGGTGACAGCTAGTGGCGTTCTGTTATTTTCTTTGTTGAGCTTGTCCTGTAGTAGCTGACTTCTGGGTATTCTGGCTCTGTCAATCTGTTTTTGACCCCATCAGAACTGTGGGATGGTGCTCCTGCTGTGCCTCTCTGCCCAACCTGGGTGGTCCCTTCTCAGCTTGGGACACAAGCTTCTGACCGGTAGCAGGATCCAGTCCAGGGACCCCTTGCCTCCCCAGCTGCTCCTCCTTCTCTCTCCACAGGCCTCAGTGCTCCGTTGTCAGCCTTGGAGGCTGCCTCTCAGTGGTAGCATCGCTTCCAAGGACACTCACACTCTGGAGGCTGATTATAAAGCCTGACATCCCCCACCCCCATGACAACCCAACTTGCCAGGAGACAACTACTAAGCCTCTCCCTGCACCACCTGGGGGACAACTACTAGGCCTCCCCCTGATAGCCTGGGAGACAACTATTAAGCCTCCCCCCAGACCTGCTCCATCTCAACTATTAAGCTTTCATGGTCTGTATTCATACTGAAAATCACGATCCAGTGAGCTTTTGCCCTTCTGCTCCACAGAATGTTTATGTCCTCCCTGAGCTCGCCTGCATTACAGTTTAACAGGTGTACTGCCCCAGTCAAACTCCCCACCTGACACTGTCCCCAGAGTGGGGTGTGCCGGGCACTTGGAGCCATAAGCAAGAGTGGGGCTCGCCTCCCCCGGTAAGTGAAAAAATGATAAGAGTAGCGGTATTTCACCGGAGGCCTCCCACTTATTCTACACCTCTTATGTCTCTTCACAGGGTCAGATTAGAGTCAAGCTCAACTGGGTCTTCCTTCCCCACTGATTCTGCCAAGCCCATTCCCTTGGCTGTGGTTATGCTAGATCAGTGGTCCCCAATCTTTTTGGCTGGTGGGCACCAGCCGAAGGACCACTGTGGCAGTGGAGCACCAGCCGAAATGACGCCGAATTTCAGCGGCATTTCGGTGGCGACGCCTCTCGATGATGTCACTTGTCGACGGCAAGCAGTGTCAGCGAGAGGAGTCCACACCGAAATTCGGGGGCGACGCCTCTCAATGACCTCAGTTGTCGGCAACAAGCATCGTCATCGAAAGGCGTCCCCGCCAAAATGTCACTGTGGCATTTTGGTGGGTGCTCTCCCGGGGGCCATGACGCGGGCGCATTAAGATGCCCCCATGGGCACCATGGCGCCTGCGGGCACTGTGTTGGGGACCCCTGTGCTAGATATTAGGTAGGGACAGTGGGAATCTTGTTCATCTATTGTGATGGGGCAAGGCCACAAGGCTACAGTAAAGTACTGAGGAACAGGTGTGTTAGCCCCAGGCTACACAAATCCCTGGTACCATGGTAACCAAATGGCAGTTGCTCCAGGTTAATCAAGACACCTGGGGCCAATTAAGTTCTTTCTAGAAGGCAGTGGAGATAGCTACATTGATTGGGACACCTGAAGCCAATCAAGGGCTGGCTTGAACTAGTTAAAAGCCTCCCAGTTAGTCAGTGAGATTCGTGTGTGAGGAGCTGGGAGCAAGAGACGCAAGGAGCTGAGAGTGAGAGTGAGAGTGAGAGTGAGAGTGAGAGGGTGAGGGTGAGGGTGAGGGTGTGCTGCTGGAGGACTGAGGCATACAGGCATTATCAGACACCAGGAGGAAGGTCCTGTGGTGAGGATAAAGAAGGTGTTTGGAGGAGGCCATGGGGAAGTAGCCCAGGGAGTTGTAGCTGTCATGCAGCTATTACAGGAGGCACTAAAGACAGCTGAGATCCACAGGGCCCTGGGCTGGAACCCAGAGTAGAGGGCGGGCCTAGGTTCCCCCTAAACCTCCCAACTCCTGATCAGGCACAGGAGGAGTTGACCCAGATTGTGGGTTCCACCAGAGGGGAAGATCACTGAGGTGAGCAGGACCCACCAAGGTCGAGAAGGAACTTTGTCACACCATTCATATATGTCACTAATTAGATGACGAGGCATTTGACTATTTACGTACAGGTGTGACTACCTGCCCTTTCCTGGTTATTATATGTGGCCAGTCCACATCCAAGTCCACTAAAAAAAAAATTGTATATAGGATATCAATCCAAATGTATAAGTATTTATTAATGAGTTAAATCCACTATATTAAGGGACAGGTGAGTAAGCAGCAAATGGATATAGCGGTACTGACAACAAATAATCCGTTAAAATTAAAATATGGAGAAATGACTAAAATTTAAATAGTAGAATACATGGAATGGAGCTCCAGGATCACTAACTGTCACTGAACATAGCCATCATATCTGCAGTGGCATATAAAACAAGTCTGCAAAGATTTTCCTTAAAATTTTTACTTCTCTCAATTCCTAGGATTCTTAAATGATCATCATGTCCTTTGCTCCACTTGCCACGAGTGCCAATTATGAGGCCAAAGAAGTGGACATTTCTGCTTCGCAATATCTTCTTAATGTCTTCCTCCAACTCGGAGTAATAGGCAACTTTCTCCCTGTGGGCTCTTTCCAAACTACCAGCATTATCTTCCTAATGAACTGTTACATTTATCAGCACTGCACTATCCTCTTTTACAAAAAGGATACCTGGCTTTGGCAAATTCCCTTGTCTGTTTCTCAAATGAGGTTCTACTACTGATTTCCATCCCAATTTGCAAACTTTATCAATTACCACAGCAACTACCCTATTGTGTCTTCTTATCTGAGCATCCTTAGTTTTAAAACATTGCCCGGATATATGTGGTACTGTTTCCCTAGCCCTTCTGCACCATCAATACATGGCATTAAGTCCCTCTCTACCTCTTGCCAATGTCTCCCTTGTTGGATAGACATTAGCCCTGAACTGTAATGCGGCAATCAGTGAGGAAGATTTAATCATACAAGATCTTTTCAAAACTCAATTATTAATTGTATCATTTCTAAAATACTTGATACCTACCTCCTGACATCTCAAGTTACACCATCTAATAAATTCCTCTTCTCCCCACTTCTTAAGATTTGGAGTAGACTTGGTAAGAATCAATACTTTATCAACTACATTTTCACCGGCATACACAAAGGATAAATCTATCCAATCATCCCTAAACACAGTATGCCTTCTCCATTTATGAATGAGCATATTAGGTATTTGTACCATTAGTGCAAGCCCTCCATCTCCTCCCCTTGCATAAAATAACCCATCAGTGGTACTGTGTGGGAGACGTAAAATCTGTGTAACTACTTTCCTAACTAAAACAAAGTTGTGTAAAATTTAAGCAGGAGGCTCAATTAAAAGTAAATTATAAAACAAGCTAGGTAAAATATGTTTGTAAAATCATCAATTTTTGAGCGGGTTTAAGAGGAGCCTTGTTCAAGCTCTCACTCCATTCAATCAATTTATCCTTAAGAGACATTCCTCCAACCCCTATCCAAGGGTCTATCCTCGCCCCCAAGTATTTTTCAAATTCTCCTGGATATACGTAGTCAATAATTTCAGTACCCAATTTCCAATTACCCTTGGGGATGATCACATAGTTCTTACATTTTGCTAATATGTGAAATCCTTTAGTCTTTTTCACATTAACCCATATATTAGTATTTCTAAAAAAGCAGTCTAAAATCCCCAGATTTTTAGCCATCCGCTGATAAGAGCCACTTAAAATGGCCACATCATTGGCAAATGCCAGTGACGTGACACTAATCCCTTGAATATAAAACCCTGAGCCCTCAGATTCCAATTTAGGTAACCAGGGATCCATGGCTATATTAAATAAAATTGGAGATAAAGGGTCACCTTGTTCAACCCCATTCCTTATTAAAATGGACTCGGTACTTTTATCACCCACTCAAACCCTAGTAATGCAATTATTATATAGGTCCCTAACAATTTCTATGAAGTGTTCATCAGTCCCAAATCTCTTCGGGCCGAACATGATATGCCCATGTCCCACCAAATCAAAAGCCTTAGCCAAATCAACAAATACTATGATTAATTCATCTCAATTCTGCTTTGCTCCCCTTATTAAATTATCTAAAATTGAAATATTTTCTTTGCGTCCTGGAGCAGAGAGAAATCCTTTTTGTCTATTGCAAATGTTAACTGTAATCATCAATCTTTTAGCTAAAATTTTTGTATACGGCCTTATCCACACAGACCCTATTGTTAATGGTCTCCATGAGGATAGTTTAATAAGTTCTCCCTCCTTTTGCACTTTTAGGATTAAAATAGTTCTATTTTCTTTAAAAAATATCTGGGAGTGGCCTATTTAAAAACTGTATATTAAAAATCTTAGTGAAAATTAAAGTGTCCGAGTTAAAAATATCCCATAAGTCATTCACTGTAACCTTACTGGGGCCTGGGGCACTATCTTTGCGAAACTCTCCTCAGGGCCTCCCTAACTTCATCCATCGAAATTGGATTCAATAATAAATCATTATCACACTTTCGGTGTCCGGGGGCCATCCTATCACACTTCCATGATCAATTTTTTCCAGTGTATCTACATAGTATGTCTCAATACCAATTAGGACTAAATGTAATATTCCCCTATCTGCTTCTCCCATAAATATGCGTGCTAATCTTCTTTTATCTTTAGCAAATAATTGTTGGTAAAATTTATATTTAGCCTTCTTAGCAGTATATTTCTGAATTGAATTAGACTGTCTCTTCTTCTCACCCATACCTCCATTCCTTGTTTTATTTCTATTCTTCATCTCCTGTTTCTCCTCACCTCTACACATATCTGTTCCTATCAATGAATTAGGGTATGTCTACACTCCCCATGTTATAGTGTGGCTTTGCTGTGACGTGGGCAGTGCAGATACGCTTTATTGCCGGAGAAAAGCTCTCCTGGTGATAAAAAGAACCCTCCCCAAATAAGTGGTGGTAGCTTTATAGATACAGCACTGTCTATACTGGCACTTTTGAGTGCTAAAACTTTTGTTGCTCGGGGGGTATTTTTTCACACTCCTGAACAACAAAAGTTTTAGCACTGAAAGTGGCAATGTAGACACAGCCTTACAAAACTTCTCTGTCATTGCCCACCCCACCGAATTCATCTGATCTTCCTTTAATAATATTTCAATTTCCTCTAGACTATTCAAAATTTGTTCAGCCTTCCTACTTTGTCTTCCTTGTCTACACAACTTACCCACCTTGTCCACAGATGGATGCTTAGTGGCAAAATTTGCTCCCAAGGGGGCAGGACCTCCAATATACTCTCTTCATTCATTCCTACCTTACTCACTTCATCAATAGCACTATCGCTCTTAATCTTTTTCTTTGCCAATTCACGTCTTTTATCTGAATTTTGCTTATTAGTCTTTGTTCTTAGTTCACTTTCTATACACTTATTTATATTTCTTTTACCTACATATTTGGTCTCTATTCGGATAAGCAACTCAATCTCCTCTTTGATCCAAATTTGAGATCAAGATCAAGTTGACTCTCAAACATTTGTCCTAGCCACCATGTCTTCCTTTCTTTGTTCGTTCCTAACTGCGGGGTGCCTGTGTCTAAAATGTTGGCTGAGACCCGATTTTGTATAGAAAGCCAATCCACAGATTGAACAGGTATAGCCCATCACTGGGGTATCCTCTTCCTATGTACACTTGGGGTAGTGGCAAGCTATACCCCTACCTATAGGAGGCTACCCTTACCAGGGAGAAACTACCCTTACTAGGGGAGCTGATTTTCTTGGGGCAGCCCACCCCAATCCACCACCCCAACAGGGGTGGGAATTCGCCCTCCACAATCCACCCAGCCATCCAAGCCAGTCACCGACTCTCTCATCACAAGGAGGTGGCAGTAGGACTTACCATCCAGAGACTTTCCTCACTGCGGGATCCAAGCCGTCATAATGTTGAGCCCTCACGGGAGTGTGGAAAAGCGCTTGGATCTTGGCGGAGATTTCCCCTATCAGCAGGGTTCACACTCTTCTCTGTAACCCAAACACCCCAAGTGTAATATTTCTGAGAAGCAAACTCTTCCCAAAGGCTCTATCAGAGATTGACAGGAGGTTACTAATCCTTTGCAGGTCTCCTCCACACCTGTCTGTCAGAGTTTGCCTACGAAGAATGCCACCCACACTGCTGTTTGAAATTAAATGTTCCTTTAATTACTAAGGGAGGATGTAAAAGGAGGAAGGGAAGGAAGAGGAATAACAATAGAGCCTTAATCTAACATACACGCACAGGCAAGCACACAAGGTGGTAATTGGTGGCCTTCTAACTTAACTCCTCCACAGGTGATGCTGCCAGATGATTGACTCCTATCTGAGCTGGATCAGATGCCTCCTCCGACAAGGACTGTTGAGATGGAGTTCAGGTGAGTGTCCCTGACACTAGTTTCCTACCCTAACTCCTTTGCGCTGTCGTGGCTGCAAGTAAGAACTCATCTCTAAGTGTCTGCAAGTGTGCTCCTCAACAAAACACCAAACCCCGACAATACGGCACTTATTGGTATCAACAGCTTTCACGGACTGACAGCTAATCCCTACTGTTAGGGAGAGAGACATCCTGACTGGTGCTGCACTTAAAATCACAGCTCAGCTGGCACCCACCTTCTCACTCTCTGAGAAAGAGAGACCCCCTTCCCCTACCAGACTGGCTTCCCTAAATACTCTTCTGGTTGCAAGGCAACTCCGACCTGATAAGTTCCCACTCTTTTTGTGCTTCCTGCCCTGTGCCTTTTGCAGGCAACTGAAACTTAGCAAAACCTATGCATAACCCTTATTAATTGCATACATGCACCCTACATGGATGTGTCCCAAGCATGCATAATTTAACTAAGGGGCCTTGTTTTTTACATCTCCACTCACCGATTACCCAATCCACCACAACCTATACATAAGCATCCAGGCTCAACATCTGGGAGAGTCCAGAGATGCATGGAAAGCATTAGGAGAGTCATAGTTACTCCTATCGTTTACCCGCGCTTCATTGAATTTCTTCACTTTGACATTCAGAGACTAGGCAGAAATCACATTGCATCAACACCCACCACGGGCCTTTGTGATGCTTTGTTTTAATTAAGCAGTCAGATTCCCCTGGTCCGCACCAGTTCTAAAGTCAGCTGCTAGGCACCGGCTGAGGCAGAACACTGGCACTGCCCATCCCTGCAGAGAGGGAGAGGCGAGTGACGCCCACCACAGCTGAGGCGATCCACAGAAAGGACCCAGCTCACATCCAGAGTCACTGCCATCCCCAGGAGAGGGCAGCACCTCGTCCAGACACAGCTCACGCCCAGCCCTGCTTCACATCCCAGCCCGACCGACCCAGCTCTTAGAGCCAATCCTTATCCCGAAGTTATGGATCCAGCTTGCCAACTTTCCTTACCTGCACTGTTGTAACATGCCAGAGGCTGTTCACCTTGGAGACCTGCTGTGGATATGGGTACGGCCCGGCACAAGATATACACCACCTCCCCTGGATTTTCAAGCGACAGCAACAGCTCACCGGACACTGCCAGAACCGCAAGGCTTTCCAAGGCTCAGGCCCCTCTCTCGGGGCAAACCCATTCCAGGGCAGCCTGCCCTTCACAAAGAAAAGAGAACTCTCCCCGGGGCTCCCGCCAGCTTCTCCTGCACTGAATGCCTCTCGGCGCCCATCTCCGCCACTCTGGATTTGGGGATCTGAACCCAACTTAATTTCAATCGGCTGAGGGCAATGGAGGCCATCGCCTACCCCTTCGGAATGCACTCACCTATCTCTTATGACCAGTTGACCCATGTTCAACTGCTGTTGATATGGAACCCTTCTCCACTTTGGCCTTCAAAGTTTTCTTTTGAATATTTGCTACTACCACCAAGATCTGTACCTGCAGTGGCTCCACCCAAGCCCACGCCCTAGGCTTCAAGGCACACTGCAGCGGCCCTCCTACTCATTGCAGTGTAGCCCCTGCAGCTCTCGTTGCTGGCGACAGCCGTGTATGGGCCCGAAGCTCCAGCGCCATCTATTTTCAGGGCTAGTTGATTCGGCTGATGAGTTGTTACACACTCCTTAGCGGTTTCCAGCTTCCATGGCTACTGTCCTGCAATCCATATCAACCAACCCCTTTTCTGGGGTCTGATGAGTATTGGAATTGGGTGCCTTAGCCTGGCATTTGGTTCATCCCGCAGCTCCAGTTCTGCTTACCAAAAGTGGCCCACTAACCACTTGCATTCCACGCCTGGCTCCATGCCAGCAAGCCAGACTCTTTACCTATTTAAAGTTTGAGAACAGGTCGAGATCGTTTTGGCCCCAAGACCTCCAATCATTCGCTTTATCAGATAAAACTGTGGAGATGGATGAGTGCCAGCCATCCTGAGGGAAACTTCGGAGGGAACCAGCTACTAGATTGTTTGATTAGTCTTTTGCCCCTATATCCAGGTCAGATGACTGAATTGCATATCAGGACCACTACAGACCTCCAGCAGAGTTTTCTCTGGCTTTGCCCTACCCAGGCATAGTTCACCATCTTTCGGGGCCCAGAACGTATGCTGAACCAGAACCAATGGGGTGGGCGAGACATTAAAACAATTAAAAATGTATAGGGACGTGAAGGGGGCTCTCAGCACCAGGGGAGGGGTGGAGATTTTCATGGAAAGTTGTTTAGGAGATAAATGAGAGGCTTTTGCTCCAGCAGAGGGAGAGGCTTGGCAGTCTTATTTTTACTAAGTGAAACCCCCGCCACACACACATTGTTCCCTGCTGCTGCTCCAGCTCAAACCCCACTGTCACCCCCAGCATGTGACCTACAGCTTCCTGCTGACAACGCCCTCATATATCAGACACAAAATGCCCTAGACTGCCCCTTCTCCCAGTTGAGCCTCCCCGAACAGAGCCTAGGACAACCCCGACCTAGCTGGATCTCGTGGCAGATGAGTGAGGATGCGCGCTGCCAGCACAAGGAGCCAAGTGTGCATGCACCCAAGCAATGTAATAATTGTGTAAGTTCAGTGGACATAATTCTGTAGTATTAGTATTTCAGTCTGTGCATTGAGATGTGAGCGTAAAACATCCACCCACAAATGCAGCAATTGAAAACCCTGATTTAATATCTCTGCCCTTTCCAGAAAGTCATAAAATTCAGTTCATTCTTGTTAGCAGAGGGAAAATTCAAGTGATGCTAATGTTCATGATTGATTAATATTTAGAGTTTAATTAATATAATAAAAAAAAAATAGTGATTCCTTGACACAACACCATAAGGTGAAATAGGAACAGAGACAAACCTTGTCAGTAAAGTCTCTTTTCCCCAAAGATTCTCAAAATATTATTAATTCCCATTCCACCTCCATAGGATATCTGTGCAGGTTAAGTGCCCTGCATCTATCTTCCCCTTAGAATTGCCCTGGCTGGACATTTCCAAACCTGGACATTCGTGAAATACAGAATTGAACAACAAACTTGGCTCCCTGCACCAAGAATGATGTGGGGTTTTCTGCTTGTCACTTTCTCCTTTATAATACCACAGAGAGAGGTTTTTTTCAAAAGCCAAACCATCCCCCCACTAGACTCAGTCAGCCAATGAACTGGGGAAAGTTTACAGACAGCAGAGACCTTAGAAACAGTTAAGCAACAAGCCCACCAGACAAAGTGGCCAAGTAGTTAAAACAATAGCCTGCTAATCTTTTGTCATCTTTGTGGGCAGATGCGGTGGAAGCCCCCTGAAAGTGTGGGGGCCACAGGCTCCCAAACTGTGGCCCCTTCCCCCGTGCTGTCCCCTGAGCCCCCAGGCCTTCCCCCTAAGCTCTCACCCTCCCCCAAGATCCCAACCCCACACCACCCCATCTCCCCAAGATTCTGCCCTCTACTTCCTCCTCTCCACACTCTCTCCCACAGTCCCTTGCCCTTATGGCTGGTAGAGAGTTGGAGAGCGTAGTTCCCCCACCTTTAAAAGTTGGGAACCAGGCTCCCCTGCCTCCCCCTTGCCCTCGGTTCCAGCACCCCTGATTCTGGGACTATTTTATTCTTTCACCATCTCTCTCCACTAACCATTTCCCTCCTTCAGCTCAGTGACAGCCCCACACTCTTTGCTTCCTACACATAACGATTCACACACAGACCTTGCAGGAAAACCTCACCAAGGAGTCAGAAACACCTTAAGTGCTGGAAAACAGAGAACTGACAGTGGGACCCAGACAGGTTCCCCAGCAGATTAAAGATATCCCCTGCTGCCTAGTGTCACCAATTTTTAGGGAAGAACCAATTGGCATTGCTTTTGGGAAGTTGCCTTGAATCAGATATAAAACCACTATTCAATCTGAGATACGGTTACAGCATCCACAACCCCAGTGTCACAACTATTGAAATCACTGGTCCTTATATTTTATGAGCCACAGAAATAAAGGGATTTGAAAGTCAATGAGGACTAAGGTATCATGGGCCTTTTAATTTCTTAGACTCTGGCACCATCATGTGGCCATTTAATTTTATTCCTTATAATAGTGGTCACCATCCCATGGATTGCCATTGACTAGTTGATCCTGGAGTCTTGGCCTCAATCGCACTCTCTGGGCTGCTAGAAGTCCAGTGGCCTAGTGGGGCTCAAAGCCTACTTTCCTGCCTGCCGTGAATCCATGCCGCTCGAGAAGTGCCTGGCTGCTGGCACATCTTTGCAACCCCTGGGGAAAGGGATGGGGGGTGAGGGAGCTCCATGAAGAGCCGTCCTTACCATATGCAAACTACGTAGCTGTGTAGGGCACCAGGAAACGTGAGACACCAAATTTCCTGGTGCCCAGCGCAGCTGCGTACTACTCCAGCCCCTGCCTCACCTCACTCTGCCTCAGCTCTGCCCTCACTCCATCCCTTCCCCAAAGCCCCCACCTTGCTCCACCCCAGCCCTGCCTCTTCCCACCCCTGACGACTGCAGCAGGGTTGGGCCTGCACTCAGTGGCAGATGGAAGTGCAGGGACCTGACCCCAGCCACGCTGCTGGTGAGTGCTGAGAGGTGGTTCCCCCCTTCCTCCTAAGCCAGCCTCCCCCACGGAGGCCTGAGACCAGCCCCCCTACCCCCACGGAGGCTTGGGGCCCGCTCCCCCAGCTGCGTAGGGCTCCAGATTAGCTAGAGACAGCCCTGGCTCCATGCACTGCCCTTACCCCCAGCACTGTCTCCACAGCTTCCATTGGTTGGTGATAAGTGCCTCCCAGCCGGAGCCTGCACCTCACACCCCCTCCTGCACCCCACAACTCTGCCCCAGCCTGAAGCCCCCTCCTGCATCTAAACTGCCCCCAAGAGCTCTCACCCTCTCCTGCACCCCAACACTCAGCACCAGCCTAGAGCCCTCTCATGCACCCAAACTCCCTCTCAGAGCCTACACCCCTCATTCCTGCACCCCAACCCCCTGCCCCAGGCTCAGCCCAGAGCCCTCACCCACACTCCAAACCCCTCAGCTCCAGCACAGAGCCTGCACCCCCTCCCACATCCCAACCCCCTGTCCCAGCCTGGTGAAAGTCAGTGAGAGTGGGGGAGAGCGAGCCACAGAGGGAGGGGAGAATGGAGTGAGCAAGGCAAGGCCTTGGTAGATCCTGGATTTATCTTAAGTTCAAAAAGTGACCTTGTGCATGAAAAGGTTGAAAACCACTGCCTACAACTAAAAGTTTTATTTTGCAAAGAAATATTCTGTCCCTGGGAACGGAGGTTGCATTAATTTTATCTACAAAAAAGGGATTGAGATATTCCCCGGGCCCCTCGATCACAGGCAGCCTGTCTTTTGTGTTGCTGCTGCCCATGCAGCTCAAGCCCAGACCCCACTGGCTGCTGATGCCCCCCAGACCAAGCTGGGTGGGGTGTGAAGCCCTTTCACTCTGCATTGCCTAGTTTCCAAAACTCAGAGGGACTTCAGCTGCCTCTGTCCTGTGGGACCCTCCATCTCAATCCCAACTTGGCTCCTACTTGTCCAGGGGCTCTGCTCCCAGGAGAGGGACATTGCAGGGGGCTGGATCCCTGTTTGCCTTTTACCTAGAACTGGGTGTCTGAACACCCTGGCCCTGTGTGGAGCTGCCACTCACCGTCTTCTCCTTTGCCTCATCTCTCATTGAATCCAGCATGTCAAGGCCAGCATCAGCATCCCAAACACATCTAGGGTGACCAGACATCCCGATTTTATCGGGACTGTCCCGATATTTGCTGGTTTGTCCCGCGTCCCGTCGCACTTGCCTTCTGGTACCCAGGGCTGATGCTACCATTTAGGCCAACTAGGTGGTTACCTAGGGCGCCAACATTTGGGGGTGTCAAAAAGCGGCACTCCCAATTTTTTTTTAAAGCCTTTCAGTGGCCACTGCGCTGGGAGGGAGAGGGAGTCTGAGCTGCATGAAGTCAGCCCAGGAGTTCCCCTGGGTCAGGGTGCCGCCGCCGGCAGCCAGCCCAGGGGTTCCCCTGGGCTGCCTGTCGGTGGCTCAGACTCCCTCTCCCTCCCAGTGCAGTGGCCGCTCCATCCCATGTGATTCTTCTCATTGCCGGCGGTGGCGCCGGCGGCTGGGCAAAGCTCCGCAGCTCTGCTTAGCGCACGTGGCTCGAGCCCGGCGACGGGCCCGACAGCAGGACTTCTGGAGCAGAGGTGAGCTGGGGTGGGGAGCTGCCACGGGGGGGCGCCTCAGGGCAGGGGGGGAGCCTCAGGGCGGAGCTGCCGCAGGGCTTGGTGGGGTGTGGTGCAAGGTGCCAGTTTCACCTAGGGCACGAAACTTCCTTGCACCAGCCCTGCTGCTACCCCAGAGACGGTGTCCCTGCCACGTGTCAACCGCCAGAGTCTCTGCAAGCTCAGCACTGGCTGCCCCTCTGTAACCTTGGCACCTAGTCTGTGCAGCTGGGACCTTTCCCCCGTCCCCTTGATCGTCGCTTGGCACCACCCCGAGCAGTGCAGGGGTGGGAATCTCACTAGGGCCATAGGGACTAAGCAGCACAACTCCCCACCCCACCGCCCTGGCTCCACGGGGCTGGGGCCGCCTCTGGCTGCGAGCAGGAGTCAAAGCTGCACCGGGGAATCTCAGCGGCTCTTCGGCCGCCCCGTGCACCCGGGACAGACCGAGGGGTTAGGAAGCCTCGAGGGCCGGGGAGAAGAAAGCGGGGACTGACCCCATGGGCTGTGGCAGCGCTGTCCAGCCCCGCCTAGCCGCGTGCCCTGCCCAGGAGCCACGAGTCAGAACCACTCTCCTGCCCTCCCGGCGCATGCGGCCCCTCCTCCAATAAAAGGCCGCGTTTGCGAGCGAGAACTACGCTTCCCAGTATGCACCGGGAGGGGGCGCGTGGGTAGATGGCCCACTTCCGCTTCCCGCGGGATGGGAAGCGCGCGCGTTGCCCGAGAAACCGCTTCGTCACTTCCGCTTTGAGAAGAGGTAGAAATTGCACTTCCCAGCCTGCTCCGCGGCTCTTTCGCGTTCTCGAGCTCAGGTGAGGAACGGTCCCGGGGTCAGCCTGACATTCCCCCCCCTCCAGGCCCCCAGCCCTGCGACCCTCCCGCGGTCTCTGGGCCTGGCTCTGCTGCTTCCAGGGGTCTTGGGCAACACCCCCTCCCCCGTTCTACCTCTGCCCTGCCCAGCCTCTGGCGATCGGAGGAATGAGGGGGGGTCTCCTGTCTGGGAATGGCCTCCCCCCCACGCCCCGTGTCCTGCCTCCCCGCGGCCAGTGGCAGGGCTCCAGCCTCTGGCGATCGGAGGAATGGGGGTCTCCTGTCTGGGAATGGCCTCTCCCCCCCCCACGCCCCGTGTCCTGCCTCCCCGCGGCCAGTGGCAGGGCTCCAGCCTCTGGCGATTGGAGATCTCCTGTCTGGGAATGGCCTCCCCCGCGGCCAGTGGCAGGGCTCCAGCCTCTGGCGATCGGAGGAATGGGGGTCTCCTGTCTGGGAATGGCCTCTCCCTTCCCACGCCCCGTGTCCTGCCTCCCAGTGGCAGGGCTCCAGCCTCTGGCGATTGGAGATCTCCTGTCTGGGAATGGCCTCCCCCGCGGCCAGTGGCAGGGCTCCAGCCTCTGGCGATCGGAGGGGTGGGGGTCTCCTGTCTGGGAATGGCCTCCCCCCACGCCCCGTATCCTGCCTCCCCGTGGCCAGTGGCAGGGCTCCAGCCTCTGGCAATCGGAGGAACGGGGGTCTCCTGTCTGGGAATGGCCTCCCCCCACGCCCCGTGTCCTGCCTCCCCGCGGCCAGTGGCAGGGCTCCAGCCTCTGGCAATCGGAGGAATGGGGGTCTCCTGTCTGGGAATGGCCTCCCCCCCTACGCCCTGTATCCTGCCTCCCCGCGGCCAGTGGCAGGACTCCAGCCTCTGGCAATTGGAGGAATGGGGGTCTCCTGTCTGGGAATGGCCTCCCCCCCTACGCCCCGTATCCTGCCTCCCCGCATCCTGCCTCCCCGTGGCCAGTGGCAGGGCTCCAGCCTCTGGGAGGAATGGGGGTCTCCTGTCTGGGAATGACCTCCCCCCCCCCCCACGCCCCGTATCCTGCCTCCCTGCCACCAGTGGCAGGGCTCCATCCTCTGGCGATCGGAGGGATTGCAGTGGGGGAGTCTCCTGCCTAAGGGGCTGATGTAGGGCAGCAGTTCACTTGCATTCTAGTTTCCGATCTAGAAATAGCAGCGTGTTACAGCGCAGTGCACGCTCTGACTGAACGTGGCTGATGATGATCTCCTTTTTATCACATCATTATGAAATACATCAATGAGAATGTAAACACTGCAGTTGCCTTTCAGTGTATGATGTATAGAGCAGTATGTACAAGTCATTATCTGTATGGAAATTTAGTGTGTGCTGACTTTCCCGGTGCTTTTTATGTAACCCAGGGGTTCTCAAACTGGGGGTTGGGACCCCTCAGAGGGGGTCACATGGGGGTTGTGAGCTGTCAGCCTCCACCCCAAAAGTTGCTTTGCCTCCAGCCTTTATAACAGTGTTAAATATATAAAAAATGTTTTTAATTTGTAAGAAGGGGTTATGCTCAGAGGCATTTTATGTGAAAGGAGTCACCAGTACAAAAGTTTGAGAACCACTGATGTAGCCTGTTGTAAAACTAGGCAATTGTCAAGATGAATTGATGTACCTCCTGGAAAACCTCTGCGTACTCCCAGGTGTACATATACTCTTGGTTGAGAACCACTGATGATGGGGAAGCCGGGCCCACCCCCTGTACCGGCTTCCAACCCAGTACCCTAGGAGTCTGGTTCGGTTTTGGTTATCTTGCATCAGCCTCAAGTCAGCTTCACTGGGTCACCACTTCCTACCATGGCCCCATGGGCAGGAGTCAGAGAAAGGAAGTCTCCTTTCAGGTGTAAAAGCAGCAACTGCTCCATGAAGGGTCAGTGCTGATAGAGCAATTATTGACACTTTCTCTATTCTCCTTTTCAGATTTTGCCCCAATTTCTCTTTAATTTTCCAATGTTAATTTAAGAATCTCAGATTTGGGATATTTTCCCACCCATTTGACCTGCAGCAAATTTTCTTTCTTTCTTTGGGAAATTGTCTTGAATCATTCCCCAAATGAGAAGGGGCTTAATGGGTACAGCTTGCAGAGCCCTGAGACACAGCTGCCTCTGGAGTGGAATGGGGTGGCCCTTCTCTGCCAGCAACAAGGCAAGGAAAGGGATGGAAGGAAAAAGTCCCCAGTGAAGACTGTCCATCCCAAGGTTACACAGTCCTGGCTACTGCTACCCCCAACTGCCCAACGCAGCTCCTCCCAGCTGCCAGTCACCTGCCTGCCCCTGCTGCCGTCTCCTCCCCACTGCCAGAGAGTTTTCCTGCTTCATACTCCCCTCACGTAACCTCTTAAAGCACCTCCCTGAAGGGCTCCCTGCTGCCCCTGTGAATGGTGTGGGTGGGGAGGGGGGATTATTACTGTCTGTTTATTGAACTTCCATGTACAATCCTGTCAAACTGTCCAACTACTCTCAATATAAACTGTCTTCCGAGCCAAGTGGATTTTTCTCATTATCAGATGTTTCTTTTTAGACTTATTTCTTCCCCAATTTTGAAAGATTGCTATAAAATATCATGTGTGCAGTGCTGTAGTAGCCATGGTGGTCCCAGGATATTAGAGGCTGCCCCTTGATTTGTGTGGTATTCTCCATCTCATTCCTTATGAATCCTAACATGTTGTTAACTTTTTTGCTGGCAGCTATGCATTGAGTGGAGCTTTTCATTGATCTCTCTACAGCAACATGCAGATCCCTTTCTTGGGTTGTGTAGCCTATAATATGTTCTGCTGATGCCACTAGGTGTAATGCATGTTCAGTAGGGGTTTCTCCCCTCTTCCTTATTTGTATTTCTTCTCTCTACTAACGTTGGGGTGTGCTCCTGTAGGTTAGTGCACTAATGATCTTATCTTAGTGTCGTGTGTGTCAATACGTTGCCATGGCACTCATGTGGTCATTCATTTTTGGATCTTCTATCTGAAAGCCAGTGTTAGCTCATGTTCCTCTGGTCGACTGGTGTCTTTATGGATGAAATTCCCTCTTAAACACTCTATTTCCAGTTCCCCAAACCTTAGGGGTGACCCTTAGTCCATTTATCTGTGCCAGAGTTCATAGACCTCAAGCCTTATGCTAACTGCCGATGCCAGTGTCGTACAGGAGACAGGCCTGTGGGTTCCATGGATTACTGCCGCATAAAAGAAATGCTAAAGCTAGCTATATGGGCTGCAATTGATAGTTAATTTACCACCCACTAGAGTTTGAGTAGCTCTAGTTTTTCTCTCCAATGTGCATTGCTTTGCATTTAGAAAGATAAGGTAGGTGAGGTAATATCTTTTATTGGACCCTCTTCAGTTGGTGAGAAAGATACATTTCTGAATTTTACACAGATCTCTTTTTTGGGAAAATATCCTAAAAACTTTCCCCTTCTTTCTCTCTAGTTATCTATTTCTAATTTAATATTCCCTGAGATTTTTTTTGTCTCACTAGTAATACAGTATTAACATCGCATATCCTGTTTTTGACCTTTTCTCAAATTTCTGAATATATTTAGAAAAATTTTGCAGATATTTCCCATTTTCTCTCAATTTGTCAAATAACAATATGAAATTAACTCATATTTTCACCTCTTTACCTGCTATTGACTATCGATATAAAATGCTTCACATTTTTTCACTTTCTGCTCTAATTTGTGAAAATTGATCCAGAATTCTCCGGATTTCCATCCTTTACTCTTTAATGCCTTAACATAGATATCAGCTGTCAGCGGTTGTCTTTTTCCATGTAATTATTAAATGTCTGCTAAAAAGCATCTCGTATTTGGACGTTCCCATGTTTAGTTGTAGCAAGTTCTCCTATTTTGGAGGGAATTTGTTGCCTTAGTCCAGGGGTGGGCAAACTTTTTGGCCTGAGGGCCACATCTGGGTGGGGAAATTGCATGCAGGGCCAGGGCATGGGGTTGGGGTGCAGGAGAGAGTGTGGGATGTGGGAGGGAGTGCAGTGTGCAAGAACGGGGCTCAAGGCAAGGGGTTGGGGCAGAGGAGGGGTGTGGGGCGTATGCAGGGCCGGATTAACTTTTTGTGGGCCTGGCGCCAAACATATTTGTGGGCCCACATGGCAGCAATGTAGCTTGGCGCAGGGTGGGGGAGGGAAGGGGGGTCAGCCAGGGGCATGGCATGACAGGGGTGGCTCAGCTCTGCCCAGCCCAGTGCGAGGGCACTATTTACAAACCAGCAGTTTACAGATACACAGCGGTCTGCCTATCCCTGTGCTGCAAGTATGCACCTTCCCTTCGGGGCGAGCCCATGCTGTGCCATGCAGCCCCCCCTGCCCAACACCGGAAACTCCCCCCACCCTCAATTTCCTATGGCCAGAACCCCCGGATCCGCTATGCACAGCACCTCCCCTGACCCGCCCCCCCAACAGATGCACAGCATCCTACACAACACCACCTTTGCCCAGCACCCCCACTCCCTAGTGCCTCAACACACACAAATCTTCCCTGCTACTTCACAGCCCAGCACCCTCCCTCCCAGAGACCCACTGCCTGCTTCCCAGCTGCACTCACTTGCCCTGCTGGGTGGTTACTATCTGCTGGGCTGAGCCAGCAGCACAGCCAGAGCTGGTCCCAGGGCCGGGAATCGCTCCGGCCCCTCGGGAGTGGCATGATCAGTCAGGCCAGGGCCTGCCCTGGCCAGGCTCTCTCAAGGTGCACTTGCCTGGAGGGGGGCCCAGACAAGCCCTCCACACTGTCACACCCCCCTCCCACACACACACCTGGCTGAGACTGGCCAAGCTTCTGCACCCGTCCCAGGCAGCTCAGCTCTGAGAAGACACACAGTCCCACATGCAGTGGGAAGCAGAGACTGGCTGGAGCCGGAGGTGCTCTGTGTCCAGCCAGGGGGCAGAGAGGAATAGGAGAGTGAGACCAGGAAGTGGAGAGGAGCCCTTGGTCTGAAGAGCAAGTGATGGGTGGAGGGGAGCCAGCAGGCTGGTGGGGCTTTGGGATGCAGTGCAAGTAGAGCAGGCCAGAGCCCCTTCTGAGCATGGGCTCCATGGTAAACCTGGTATTGAGCATATGAGGGGGCTCAGGGCAGTGGAGTTGGGGTGCAGGACCGGTTTGGGCTCCAACCTGATGCTGCTTACCTGGAGTGGATCTGGGGTGGCAGCGGTGCGCATCAAGGCCAGGGCAGGCTGGCTGTCTGCCTGCCTGCCTGCTGCGGCCTGCAGCGCTCTGGGAAGCAGCCAGCACCACATCCCTGCAGCCCGCCTCTGACCACCACCACCAGGGGCCATAGGGATGTGGTGTCAGCCGCTTTGGGGGCAGTTAGGGGCCTGCGGTGCCATGGGGGTGGCAATCCCATGTGCCAGATCCAAATCCCTGAGGGGCTCGATCTGGCCCCCAGGCCGTAGTTTTCCCACCTCTGCCTTAGTTATTCTCATTCCTGGCGGTTGCAGTGAGTTAAACGGCTAACTTTCTCCTCTCATTTGAAACTCATTTCTTTCCCCCTTTCTCTTCATTAAAATATTTGCTGATGAAAGTGACTTGCCCCATATTTAATACGCATCAAAGGCAGAGGCCTCCCTGTGTTTGGGGGGCTGGTGCCTCCCAGCTGCATACAGGAGAGTTGGCTGGGCCCTTTTCTTTTCCTCAGTGGGCACAGGGTGAGAGCTCAGTCTGTGTCTGGCTCCTTGCTGCCCAATCTGTCCCCAGAGTGACTGAGAATCTCCATGCTGCCTTAGTCATCTTGGAGTGGGTCCCTATTGGCCATTATCTGCCAGTCACCAGGCAGGGAAATTTCTTAAAAAAATTGGTTCCTCCTTGCCATCCATTCTACTGTTAAAGAAGCATCACCCAGGGCTCCACCCATCTATGTGAATGGCTGGCAGGGGCTGCTGCTAACTTCCTATCCATTTACCAAATACTGATATGAAATCACAACAGACTTTGCTTCTCTCCCCATTTTCAAAACTGGAGTAATTTCACGTTTTGGAGGGAAAACTGTTGCTGTGAATCCTCAGAAGAAGCGTGGTGGGGAATGAGGGAGGAGGAAAGGAGTCTGACCTCATCTCTTCTGAGCCGTGTTTCTGGTCTCACTGAGACCGTTAATCAAGAGACCCTTCAAGGAAGAACATAGTGACTCCAGATTAACATGGCGGCAAATAAAATCAGGATATGTCCCTGTGGGAAGGGGGTTTCAGTTCTTGCTAAGGGTGGGTGCGGGGAGCCCTCAGTCTGACTGTCTCTCTCTCTCTCTTCAGGATATTGGGGTTGAGCTTCCTGGGTCAGATGCTTCTGCTTGCATTGTGATCTGGGAGCCCAAACTGAGCAGCTGCTGCTCCCCCAGTGGGGTCTGGGCTTGGGAGTGACTTGGAGTGAAGCTTCCTTTGTAGGCAAGGTAAGGACTTTCTCCAGCTATAATTAGCTCCATGGGCCAGCCCTTCGTTCTGTCCACACCAGCATCTGAGCCAGATACTCCAGGTGATGGATAGAGACGTCAGGGAACACGCTGAGGATGGGCATGAAAGTGATGGCACGAGTAGCCCCTCCTCACCCTATACCTCCCCTCCCCTTAGCAGTTGCAGGAGCCAGTCCAGCCATAGGAGGCTGAACACCCAGGAATGGCTGTTTGTCCGCCAGAGCGGGTGGGACAGGAGTTGGGGAAACACAAGGAGAAAAAGGAGAGAGAGATTGATGGGGCAGTGGGAGAAATAGTTGAGGAGGGAGATTCCCAGATCTCTGACTTGCCCACACACACTTACTGCAGCATCCCTGGGCAGATTCACTTTCCAGTGAACAAGGTGAAGGACAGCGAGAGGAAAAGCCAATTCCTGACTCAGCCTGTGCCGCCGGTTTTGGGAGTATGCTGCCCTGGGGACAACATCAGGAGAATTCCCCCAGAGTCACTCCTTTTGTTCTGCTCTTGTCTTGTATTTGGTTCCCAAACTTTGTTACTGGGAGGGTTTCAAAATGTCTCAGTTGTTTAGTGCTGGTGGGATGGGCTAGGTCAGTGCTGTAATAAAATGACCAACATTTCCTCAGAATAGAATCAGAGAACTGTAGGGCTGGAATGAACCATGAGGTCATTTAGTCCAGCCCCCAACACTGAGATGTTTGCCCAACCTGTTCTTAAAAATCTTCGATGGTGGTGATTCCACAACATCCCTTAGTAACCTTTTCCAGTACTGAACTAGCCTTTGTCACAACTGAGTCACATGGCTGGCTCAGATTCAATTTGTGATCCACTATAACCTCCAGATCGTTTTGAGTAGTACTGCCCCCTAGCCAGCTAGTCCCTAGTTTGTAACTGAACATTTGGTTTTCCTTCCTTAAGTGTAGTACTTTGCACTTGTCTTTATTGAATTTCATCTTGTTCGGTCAGAACTCTTTTTTTATAAAGGTCATTTTGAATTCTAATCCTGTTCTCCAACGTGTGTACAACTCTTCCTAGCTTGGTGTCATCTGAAAATTTAATAAGCACACTCTCCACTCCATTATCCAAGTCATTAATGAAAATATTGGGTAGTACCAGATCCAAGATTGATTCCTGTGGGACCGCATTAGATACATCCTCCCTGTTTGTCATTGTTCCATTAATAATTACTCTTTGAGTGCAGACTTTCAAGTACACCACATTTCCCTAGTTTGCTGATGAGAATGTCATGAGGTCTTCTGTCAAAAGCCTTACTAATATCAAGATATGTCCTGTCTACAGTGGCCCCTGGATCCATAACACCAGTACCTCTATTAAAGCAGGAAAATAGATTGGTTTGGCATGATTTGTATTCGATAATCTATGCTGGCTATAACTTATCGCTTTAGGTGCTTATACATTGATTGTTTAATACATGTTTCTTTCTGAGTATCTAAATTGGGCTTGACTGGTTCCCCAGGTCTGCATTGCTCCCCTTTTTGAAGACAGGTTTTATGTTGGCCCTTCTCCAGTCTTGTGGCTCCTCACCATCCTCCTGGAGTTGTCAAAGATCGTTGTTAACTGTTCCAAGATTGCTTCATCTGATTCCTCAGGTACCCCAGGATGAATTGCATTAGACCCTGCTGACTTTAATACATTTAACGTATGTAAATATTTTTTCAACCTCTAATTTCTCCATTGTGGTTTCTGTTCCTTCTCCCTCTTGGTTAAGAATAATTAAGTATCTGGTCACACTTACATTTTTTTAGTGAATGTAAAAAGGCATTAAACACCTTTTTGTCTTCTTGATGTCCTCTATTATTTGCTTTTCTTCTCTGGTAAGTAGAAGACCTACACTTTCCTTCCCCAGTCTCTTGCCCCTAATCATAGAATATCAGGGTTTGAAGAGATCTCAGGAGGTGATCTAGTCCAGCCCCCTGCTCAAAGCAGGACCAATCTCCAGACAGATTTTTGCCCCAGATCCCTAAATGGCCCCCTCAAGGATTGAACTCACAACCCTGCGTTTAGCAGGTCAATGCTCAGACCACTGAGCTATCTTTCCCCTCCCCCATTAATATATTTATAGAACCCTTATCTTATTGCCTTTTTTGTGTCACTTCCAAGGTGAGTTACTTCATTTTGTGAGTTAATCTTTCCGATTTTGCCCTCACATGCTTGTGCAATTCTTTTGTACTCCTCCATAGAAATTTGTCCATGATGCCACTTTTTATAGGTTTCCTTTTTATTTTCTGGTCATGAAAGAGCTTATGGTAGAGCTATATTGGCCACTTACTCTTCTTTCTGTCTTTCCTTCACGTGATTTTGCGCTGCTGCTCTTTTAGTATTGTCTCCGAGGAAGTGCCAGCCAGCTTTCCTTAACTCTTTTTTTCCCTCTGAGATTTTATTCCCATGGGACCTCACCTACCAGTTCTCTGCATTGGTTGAAGTCTGCCTTTTGGATGACCATTGTCCTTATTCTGCTCCTCTCATGCCTTCCTTCTCTTTGAACTGTGACATCAATCATTTTCATAGAATATCAGAGGTGGAAGGGTGTCATAAACAGATAAGTAAGAGTTAATAGAATAGAAGTACTTCATGTCTCTTTTGCCTGTAAAGGGTTAACAAGATCAGTGAGCCTGGCTGTCACCTGACCAGAGGATCAATCAGGGGACAGGATACTTTCAAATCTTGAGGGAGGGAAGTCTGTGTATGTGCTGTTAGTTTTTGGTTGTTGTTCACTCTGGGGACTCAGAGGGACCAGACGTGCAACCAGGTTTCTCTCCAATCTTTCCGATACAGGCTCTTATAAGTTCAGAATAGTGAGTACTAGGTAGATAAAGCGAGTTAGGCTTATGTTTGTTTTCTTTATTTGAAAATGTGTTTTTTGCTGAAAGGATTTTAATTTGTACTTGTATACTTAGGCTGGGAGGGTATTCCCAGTGTCTATAGCTGAAAGACCTTGTAACATATTCCATCTTAAATTTACAAAGATAATTTTTACTGTTTTTCCCTCTTTAATTCAAAGCTTTTTTTGTTTAAGAACCTGATTGTTTTTTTATTCTGATGTGAGACTCCAGGGGACTGGGTCTAGATCCACCAGGAAATTGGTGGGGAGAAAGGTTAATTTCTCTCTGTGTTAGGATTACTTTCTCTCTCAGGGAGATTCTGGGAGGGGGAGAGAAAAGGAGGGGGGAAGGTGTATTTTCCTCTCTGCTTTAAGATTCAAGGAGTTTGAATCACAGTGATCTTCCAGGGTAACCCAGGGAGGGGAAGCCTGGGAGAGGCAATGGTGAGGGAAAGGGTTTACTTTCCTTGTGGTAAGATCCAGAGAGTTTGGGTCTTGGGGGTCCCCGGCAAGGTTTTGGGGGGACCAGAGTGTACCAGGCACTGGAATTCCTGGTTGGTGGCAGCACTACAAGTACTAAGCTGGTAATTGAGCTTAGAGGAATTCATGCTGGTACCCCATCTTTTGGACGCTAAGGTTCAGAGTGGGGAATTATACCATGACAAAGGGACCTCAGGAGGTCATCTAGTCCAACCCCCCATCATTTTTGCCCACACTGCTTTCCACCTTCAGTTTCCTAACTCATTCCTTCATCTTCCAGTTACTGCTTCCATCCTCTCAAAGAAAACAGGTGGCCCATGTACATTCCAAGAACTTATTGGACACTTTGTGTTGGGCTGAATTCCTTTTCTAACAGATGTCTGGGTAGATAAAGCCCCTGCTCCTCCATTACTGTGTTTTGACATGTTCTGTCTGCATGACAGTATAGAACATCCATGTGCAGGGAAAGATCCTGGGGAAAATTGTGCTGTGAAATGATTTCCTGTTCTGACATGTCCCCAATTTCCCTTTTTGCCCTAACAGGCTGCAGCGTAACATCCATGTTTTGCTCCAGCTCATTCTGTCCTTCCAGAGACCAGGGAAAAGAAATGGCTGCAGCGGAGCTATTTGAGGTAGGGATTATCAGGGAGTTGCTAGTGGATTCCCTTTGGAGGGAGAAGGGCAGTAAATACAGAGGAGGTGGGCACTTCTGAGGGGGCTGATCTGTAAGTGGGAGACGTCAGGAAATACACAGAGTGGAGAAAGAGAGGGGTCCAGGATGTGATAAATCTGCCGAGATTCATTTACTGTGATCCCTGTGGTTTGTGGGGGGAAATTCCCTAATTAGTCAAGTAGGAAACACCACTGCATGCTCCTGCCCTCCTGCACATACACCCCAGACTGGGCTAGGGAAACTTACCGGTCTTCAGTACTGGAGCCTGAACCTTCTAGTCAGAGGCTGCTGTGGAGATAAAGGGGCACCCACCAGGCCTAGGGAAGATACCCCATCCCCTCCTATCCAGCTGCTGGCAATGAGGGTGTTGCAATTCACACTAGGGAGTTGTCCCTTGACCCTGCTGGGGGCTCCATCTCTTATATTAACCTCTGGCTAGTAGGTGAGTGGTGAATGTTAAGGCTCCTCTCTCTCTCTCTCTCTCTCTGCTGGGAGGAGTGGGGGTGCTCTTTTTCTCCCTTTCTTTTGATGCTTTCTGGCTGCTGGGGTGTGGGTGGAACTGTGCTGCCTGCCTGCCTCCCAGAGCTTCCAAGTGATTGGCCCTCCTCCCCTGTTAGTAGTGGGGTTGTCAGTAGGCAGCAGGTACTGAGTAAGGGGCTCTTGTTCTTTCAGGGGCCAATGGCCTTTGAGGAGGTGGCTGTGTATTTCAGCAAAGAAGAGTGGGCTCTGCTGGACCCCGCTCAGAGAGCCCTCTACAGAGACGTCATGCAGGAGAACTATGAGAACGTGACCTCGTTGGGTAAGGATTCCTGTCCCCTCAGTTATTAGAATGGGAAAGAAGAGTTAAGGTTCACAACACCCTCAATGCAACCTCAAATTGTGCCCTGTTTCAGCAACACTCCAACAGGCCAATGAAACATATACTAGCACTTTGCCCTCTCCTGCCACAGAACGCTTTGGGAAGAGAGCACAGAAGCAGGATAACACAAAGTCCAACATCTTCTCTTTGCTAAGGCAAAACTTGGCCCTGGTTATTGCCTCTGCAAGTGATGATTGAAGAGGGGAGGGGAGGGCAGTTGGCTTGCAGGGAAGTATAATGAACCAAGGGGGTGGGTTTTCATTAAGAAGAAACAAACAGAACTTTCACACCGTAGCCTGGCCAGTCGTAAAACTTGACATGAAGTCATTGTTGCAAATTCATGCATTCTTTATTAGTTAGTCACAGAAATAGGGGGATAACTGCCAAGGTAGCCCAGGAGGGGTGGTGGAAGAGGGAAGGACAAGGCCACACTGCACTTCAAAACTTATTGAATGCCAGCCTTCTTTGCTTGGGCAGTCCTCTGGGATGGAATGTTTGGGTGCCTGGAGCCCCCCACGTTCTTGGGCATCTGGGTGAGGAGGCTATGGAAATTGGGGAGGAGGGCAGTTGGTGACGCAGGGGCTGCAGTGCAGGTTGTGCTCTTGCTGCCTTTCCTGCACCTCAACCATATGCCGGAGCATATCAGTTTGATCCTCTAGTAGCCTCAGCATTGCCTCCTGCCTCCTCTCATCACGCTGCCGCCACCTCTTCTCTTGATCCCATCACCTTTCATCTCGCGCGTCCTTCCTGTCCTCGCGTTCATTTTGTGCTTTCCTGGACTCTGACATTGTCTGCCTCCACGCATTCTGCTTGGCTCTTTCAGTGCAGAAGGACTGCATGAGCTCAGAGAACATTTAATTAGGAGTGTGGTTTTTTTTCGCCTTATGTGCATTCGTCTCTGGGACAGAGATGATAGTGGTAGCGTTGAAACATTTGCAACTGCGGGAGGGGAAAAAAAGGGAGAGATGGGTTGACCATTTAAAAATGGGTTGGCCATTTAAAAGGAGGGGCTAAGGTTTTTGGGTTAACGTGCAGCACAAACCCAACTAATCCCCCCGCCACACACACCCAATTCCCCCCACTGCATGGCTAACAGCAGAGATGATTTCTTTTCAGCCACAGGCACGCAGCCCAGCAGGAGCAACCATCATCTGAATGTCCCCTTAATAAAATTCCCCTATTTCAACCAGGTGACCATGAATGATATCACTCTCTTGAGGATAACACAGAGGGATAAAGAATAGATGTTGCTTGACTGCATTGCAGTAGCTTTACTGGCTGCAAATACATCCCAAGTCTTCAGGACAAATCAATCATTAAACACGCTTGTTTTTAAACCATGTATTATATTTACAAAGGTACACTCACCAGATGGACCTTCTCTGCCTTCAAGGTCTGGGAGCCCAGGTTGGGATGATAATGTATCCAGGGTGATAAACAGTTCCTGGCTGTCAGGGAGAACGGTTTCTCCGCTTGCCTGCTGTGCGCAATGTTCAACTTCCTCCTCATCTTCCTAATCCCCAAAATCCTCATTCTTGTTGCGTGAGATTCCCTTGCACGAGTCCACATACAGGTGTGGGGTAGGGGCACCCCCTAGAATTGCATACAGCTCAGGATAGAAGCAGCATGTTTGTGGGCCTGAGCTGAAGCGGCCATTTGCCTCTTTGTTTATTTTGGTAGGCTTACCTGAGCTCCTTAAGTTTCATGCAGCACCCCTGCGGGTTCCTGTTATAGCCTCTGTCCTTCATGCCCTTGGAGACTTTTTTTTCCAAATATTTTGGCATTTTGTCTTTTGGAATGGAGTTCTGATAGCACAGATTGGTCTCCTGATACAGTGATCAGATCCAGTACCTCCCATTCGGTCCATGCTGGAGCTCTTTTGCAATTCTGGGACTCCATAGTCATCTCTGCTGATCAGCTTGCCACGCTGGCCAAACAGGAAATAAAATTCAAAAGTTTGTGGGGCTTTGCCTGGCTACCTGATCAGTGCATCTGAGTTGAGAGTGCTGTCCAGAGTGGTCACAATGGAGCACTCTGGGATAGCTCTCGGAGGCAAATACCGTCGAATTGCATCCACACGACCCCCAAATTCAACCCGGCGATGTCTATTTCAGTGCTAATCCCCTCATCAGGGAGGAGTACAGAAAGTGATTTTAATACCCATGTAAGTCAACAAAAATGACTTCGTCGTGTGGAAGGGTGCAGGGTTAAATCAAATTTAGCAGCATTAGATCAACCTAAACTCGTAGTGTAAATCAGGGCTTAGACTTTCCGAATGTCACCACCCCTTTACACTTGCACACCGGATTCCTTCACTTACCTTCATTGAGTATTGGAGACCATTAGCACATATGCCACCAGAATGCTGACAACCCTTGTGGCAAGAACACACCCTTGTGCCCCTTCATTGACACAACCTACAGCACTTAGCACTGATGTGAGGAATACCTGTTCCTTCGAGCTTCACATGCACCTCTCTTCTTATCACAGTCCCAGCTCTGCCAAGCTGCTTCAGCTGTTCCCTCCACTGTTCATGTAAAGCTACAGCTGACACAGTGCATATAGCTGAAGTGCATGGAGATAACTGATGGTATTCAAATCTGTCGAACACGCACACACAAACAATGGCCGGTTCTTAGTCTTTCCTTCTATTGATCATTGATCAGTACATTTTAAGGCCAGGAGATAGTGTTAGGTCATCAAGTCTGACCTCCCATATAGTACAAGCCATACAGTTTCATCCAGTTACCATTGTAGTGAGCTGAATACCTTGTGTTTTGATGAAAATATCTTCCAGAAAGACATGCAATATTGAAGACTTCAAGAGATGGAACATTTGCCACTTCCTTGGTTACATGGTAAACCTTGCATCACTCTTGCTGACCTATTCCCAGTGACGTTTGCTAGCTCCAAGGTTAGGGAATAGGGGCAGGGTTAAGCTTCCTTTTTCAGGTGTGGTGTGTAGTTCTTCATTTCCTGGTTTTCAGATGTGTTAACTTTCACCACTCTCCCCGTGCTGGAAGGGCATGAGGCAGCACTAGGCAACCTTAACTCTGCTTTAATATAGTTTATAAAATCATAGGCCTGGAAGGGACCTGAAGAGGTCATCTAGTCCAGTCTCCTGCACTCATGGCAGGACTCAGTATTATCTAGACCAGGGATCTTAAACTCAGTTTATCTTAGTGCCAGTGCTCAAATCCTCCCAGCGGGCCAATAATGTCACTCATGCCACCCAAAACTCCACCCCCCACCTGCCTAAGGCTCTGGGAGGGAGTTTGGATGGGGGAGGAGGTAGGGGATTGGGGTGCAAGCTCTGGGCGGAAGTTTGGGTGCAGAAGGGATGAGAGGTTAGGCTCTGGGAGGGGGTCTGGGGTGCAGGTTCTGGGATGGAGTTTGGGTGCTGGGTGCAGGCTCTGGGCTGAGGCACAGGGTGGAGGTGCAGGAGGAGGGAGTGGGGTTGCAGGCTCTGGCAGGGAGGAGGGGGCCAGGGGTGTAGGCTCTGGGAGGAAATTTGGGGGTTGGATGGGGTGTTGAAAGAGGGTTCAGGCTCTGGGAGGGAGTTGGGAGTGCAGCACTTACCCAGGACTCCAAGGCTGGGCGGGCCGGGGGGCCTCCATGCACTGCTGCCCCCAGGCACTGCCCCCACAGCTTCCCATTGGCTGCAGGCAGTGGTGAGCTGGAGCTGGTTCCCATCAGTTCACAGGAACAGGTTGTTAAAATTAGAAGCCCTTTTAGAAACGGTTGCAAAGGGCTTTTAAATTTAACAAAAGCTCCAGCAGCTCCCTGCCCTGCCCCCAGCCCCAGCTCACCTGGCTCCAGCTCTGCCTCTGCCTCCTCCCCTGAAGGCTCCCCTCCTGGCTTCCCGCAAATCAGCTGTTAGCACAGGAAGCTTGGGAGGGCTGAGAGGGAAGCAGCAGCTTCTTGCAGGTGAACTGGGGCAGGGGACACAAGGAGGGCTCCAGTCGCCGCGAGTCTTAGGGCGGCCCTGGCCCTGACTCCGGCCGGCCGCCTGGCGCGGCTCCGGGGTGGCGGTGGCCCTGGCCCTGGCCCTGACTCCGGCTGGTCGGGCGGCGTGGCTCCGGGCCAGCCTCCGGTCTCCGACTCTGGCCTGGCCCCCACTCTGGTCTGGCCAGTGGCTCCGGGGCCAGCCCCAGATTTCGGGCTGGCCAGCGGCTCTGGCCCGGCCCCCAACTCCGGCCCGGTGCCCACGACTCCCTGCCCTGACTGTGCAGCGCAGCCCCCATCTCCAGGCAGTGCGGTAAGGGGAGTAGGGAGGGGGTATTGGATAAAGGGCGGGAGTTGGATTAGGGTCGGGACTCAGGGCGATCAGAGGGCAGGGAAAAGGGGAATTGAATGGGGGCAAGGGTCCTGGGGGGGCAGTCAGGAAAGACCAGGGATTGGATGGAGCGGTGGGAGGCAGTCAGGTGCAGGGGTTCCAGGGGCAGTTGGGACAGAGAGAAGCGAAGGTTTCGATGGGGCAGGGATTCCGGGGGGGAGGCCATCAGGAATAAGAGGAGGGGTTGGATGGGATGGCAGGGGGCAGTTGGGGACAGGGAAGGGGCGTGGATGGGGCAAGTTTCTTGGGGGTGGGGTGTTATAGAACGTGGGGGGTTGGATGGGGCAGGAGTCCCGGGGGCGGGGGGGGGCACGACCCCCTCGTGAGGTGAGGAGGAGGTAACTGGTTGTTAATATTTTGGCAGCTCATCACTAGCAGCAGGGGCACTAGGGTGGGGGCAGCATGCGGAGGCACACATGTGGAGCAAGCAGCCAGGGGGAGGGAGCGCACTCCTGGGGTGGCAGGTGGGGCCAAGGGAGAGACCTGGCTCCAAAACTGCTGGATCTCTCAGGCCACCCTGGGGAGGTTCACAGGCCATGAGTTTGAGACCCTGATCTCGTTCCTGACAGGTGTTTGTCTAACCTGCTCATAAAAATCTCCAATGATGAAGATTCCACAGCCTCCTGGACTTTTTATTCCAGTGCTTAACCACCCTGACAGTTAAGAAGTTTTTTCTAATGTCCAACATAAACCTGCCTTGCTGCAATTTAAGCCCATTGCTTCTTGTCCTATCCTCAGAGATCAAGAAGAACAATTTTTTTCCCTCCTCCTTGTCACAATCCTTTATGTACTTGAAAACTTATGTGCCATCTGTCTTCTCTTCTCCAGACTAAACAAACCTAGTTTTTCAGTCTTCCCTCATAGGTCATGTTTTCTAGACCTTAATTATTTTTGTTGCTCGTCTCTGGATTTTCTCCAATTTGATCATATCTTTCCTGAAATGTGGCACCCAGAACTGGACACAGTACTCCAGTTGAGGCCTAATCAGTGCAGAGTACAGTGGAAGAATTACTTCTCGTGTCTTGCTTACAACACTCCTGCTAATACATCCCAGAATGATGTTAGCTTTTTTTGCAACACTGTTGACTCATATTTAGCTTGTGGTCCACTATGACCCCTCCCAGATCCCTTTCCGCAGTCTCCTTCCTAGGCAGTCATTTCCCATTTTGTATGTGTGCAACTGATTGTTCCTTCCTAAGTAGAGTACTTTGCATTTGTCCTTATTGAATTTCATCCTATTTACTTCAAATCATTTCTCCGGTTTGTCCAGATCATTTTGGATTGTAATCCTGTCCTCCAAAGCACTTGCTTGGTATCATCTGCAAACTTTATAAGTGTATTCTCTGTGCCATTATCTAAGTAATTGATGAAGATATTGAACAGAACCGGACCCAGAACTGATCCCTGCAGGAGCCCACTTGTTATGTCCTTTCAGCATGACTGTGAACCACTGATAACTAGTTATGCATCCACCTTAAAGTAGCTCCGTTTAGATTGCATTTCCCTTGTTTGTTTATGAGAAGGTCATGCGAGACAGTATCAAAAGCTTTACTAAAATCTTTACTTATGGACATTTAATTTCCTTGATTTCGTTTAACTGGACTTTTTTTTCCTGTATAACTGTGTCTACATTAGAGCTTTTGCCAGCAAGCTATGTCAGGTAGGGATGTGATTTTTCACACCACTAACTGACAGAGCAGTGCTGCAAAATGCTTTTAGTCCCATATCTCCATGTAGATTTGAGAGCACTTCAAAATATTGTTCTTAACACACACATATTGATATGAGGACAAAACTTTCAAGAGAAACTCCTTCAGAATGTAAGCAAAATCCACAACACATCATCTGAAACTTGTTGGTGATAAGGCTCAGACTCAAATGTATGATGTAGCTCAGGTTCAATGGCCATCGTGGGTCCTCTTGATCCAGCCAATTGCTGTAACATTAGATTGCTAGAAACACTCTAGCTGTTAAAATATCTTCATCTTGCCGCACATGTGAATTTCAGTCTCTTTGACTCATCATTTGATGGTGTAGGGAGTAGGGTTTTAGGTTTATTAAGAACTGGGGAACCTCTTGGGAAAGGAGGAGCCTGTACAGGAAGGATGGGTTCCACCTAAACCCAAGTGGAACCAGACTTCTGGTATGTAAAATGAAAAAGTTCATAGACAACATTTTCAAAGAAGGGCTGGGGGGAAGGCAACAGGTGTGGAGGAACACATGGTTCAGACAGAGCAATCCCTGAGGGGAGGATCTCTTAATAGTTATTCTCTATATCCTAGTAAAGAGGAAGGGATACAAGTTCATAAGGTCCAGGTAGTAGCTGAAGAGAAATAATCAAATGAAAGAGTCCTATTCAATTACATCACATGAAGGCAGACAACTAACTATTGACAAAGTTTATAAGTTCTTGTATACAGATGCAAAAGGCTAAGTCCTAAGATGGATGAGCTTGAGTGCCAGGTTTTAAATGGAGGGTACTGATATAATAGGTTTTACAGAAACTTTGTGGAATGATGATAATCTGAGGGACATGGTAATACCAAGATTCAAACTAGATAGAAATGACAGAGTAGATTGTGCTGGTGGTGCAGTGGCACTGTATGTAAAAGAAAACTGTCAAATATAGTAAAAATATGTTTAAATGAATGAAACTGTGCCATAAAATCAGAGAGAAATTCCATGCTTGAATAGCAGTAGAAATATGTAACTGACCACCTGACCAGGATGTGATGGTGATTATGAAATGATTAGAGAGATTAGAGAGGCTATAAAAATAGAAAACTCAGTAATAATTGGGGATATCAACTATCCCCATGTATATTGGATACATGTCACCTCAGGATGGGATCCAGAGATAAAGCTTTTAGATACCATTAATGATTGGAGCAGATAGTCCTGGAACACACAAGCGGAGAGGCAAGTCTTGATTTAGTCCTAAGTGGCACACAGGATATGAACCAAAAGGTGAATACAGCTGAAGCACTCGGTAATAGAGCAGGGGTGTGCAAACATTTTGGCCTGAGGGCCACATCGGTGTTCCAAAACTGTAGGGAGGGCCGGGTAGGGAAGGTTGTGCCTCCCCAAACAGCCTGGCCCTTGCCTCCTATCCATACCCTGACTGCTGCCTCCTTCTCCTTGTACCATGACTGCCCCCTCCTGGGACCACCCGCTCCTAACCACCGCCCCCGGGACCTATCTGGCCCCCCCTGCTCCCTGTCCCCTGACTGCCCCGACCCCTAGCCATACCCCCCGCCCCATGACAGACTCCCCAGGACTCCCATGCCTATCCAAACCCCCTGTTCCCCATCCCCTGACCATCCCCCTTTCTCCCCAGAACCTCCGCCCCATCCAACTGCTCCCTGACTGCCCGCCAGGACCCCTGCCCCTTATCCAACCCCCCTGCTCCCAACCCCCTTACTATGCTGCTCAGAGCAGCATGTCTGGCAGCTGCTATGCCTGGCGGGAACTCGCAACCCTGCTGCCCAGACCGCTGGCAGCACGGCAAGCTGAGAGTGCAGGGAAGGGGGCACAGCGGGGGGCGAGGGGGGTGTCAGGGCTAGCCTCCCCGGCCGGGAACTCAAGGGCCAGGCAGGATTGTCCCGTGGGCCGGATGTGGCCTGCAGGCCGTAGTTTGCCCACCTCTGTAATAGAGACTATAATGTAATAAATTTAAACATCTGGGGGCGGGGGGGGGAAATATATGAAGAACTCCATCATAGTAGCATTTAATTTGAGAAAGGGGAACCATACAAAGAAAGAAAACTAGTGACATGGAAATTAAAAGGAACACTCACACAAGTGAAATGCCTGCAGGCTGCATGGAAACACCATCAGAGGCTCAAAATAAGTGTACTCCAAAGGGGGGGAGGGGAAACCCAAACCAGTAAGAGTATTAAAACAATATCACCAAGGCTAAACAGAGTAAATAAGGCAGTTAGAGGCAAAAAGGCATCCTTTAAAAATTGGAAGTCAAACCCTACTGAGGAAAATAGGATCATAAATTCTGGCAAGTCAAGTGTAAAAATATAATTAGGCAGTCCAAAAAAAGAACTTTGAAGAGGAACTAGGAAAAGTCACTGACATTAACGCCAATTTTTTGAAGTACCTCAGCAGCAGGAAGCCTACCAGACAATTGGTGGGGCTGCTTGGTGATTGAGGTGCTAAACAAGTGTCAGTAAAGGAGGTTTTCAAATAAATTGATAAATTAAACATAAGTCACCAGGGCTAGATGGTATTCACCAAATAGTACTGAAGGAACTTGTTTATGAAAACTGCAGAACTACTGACTGCAGTGTGTAACCTCTCACATAAATTGGCCTCTATACCAGATGCTTTGGGATAGCTAATGTAATACTAATTTTTTTTTTAAAAAGGCTCCAGCAGCGATCCTGGCAATTAACAACCAGTAAGCCTAACTTTAGTACCAGGTACATTGGTTGAAGCTATGGGAAAGAATAGAATGATCAGACACATAGATGAAGACGATTTTTTGGGGAAGTTAACATGGATTTTGTTAAAGGGAATCATGCCTCCTCTATTAGAATTCTTTGATGGGGGTCAACAAACTTGTGGACAGGGGCAGTCCTGTAGATATAATGTACTTGACTTGTAGAATGCCTTTGACAACGTGACCTGTCCCTGACTTTTACTAAAAATATTTGTGACAACGTGGAGATCTGTGGGTGCCCACATTGCATCAGGCAGCTGTGGGGGGGGGTTAGGAGCTCCAGGGGCCCCCCACCAAGGGTTGCATATCAGAGTTGCCAGGGTTCCTGCTGCTTGCAGCAATGGGGAGCTGTAGGTACCCCTGCCACTTGCAGCTCCCCACCACCGCAGACTGAAGTCACGGAGGTCTCTGGAAGTTACAGATTCTGTGACTTCCGCAACCTCCGTGACTAAATCATAGCCTTACTCATAAGGAAAGTAAGAAGTCATAGGATAAAAGGGAAATCATGGATCAGTAACTGGTTAATAAACAGGAAACAAAGGGTAGGAATAAATGGTCAGTTTTCACAATGGAGAGAGGTAAATAGTTGGGTCCCTGAGGGATCTGTACAGATCTCACAAAACTGGGTGACTTGGCAGCAAAATGGCAGATGAACTTCAATGCTGATAAATGCAAAATAACACATTTGAAAAAATATCCCAACTATAGATGCAAATTGATGGGGTGTAAATCAGCTGTTCCCATTCAAGAAAGCAATCTTGGAATCCTTGTGGATAGTTCATTAAAAAAAATCCACTAAATATGCAGTGGCAATCAAAAAAGATAAATAGAATATTAGGAACCATTGGGAAAGCGATAGGTGATAAGACAGAAAATATCATAATGCCACTGTATAAATCCATGATATGCTACACCTTAAATACTATATGCAGTTCTAGTCACCCCATCCAAAAAAAGATATTAGAATTGGAAAAAGTGCAGAGAAGGACAACAAACAAACATGATTGGGGTATGGAATACCATCATAGGAGAAGATATTAATAAGACAGGACTGTTCATCTTGGAAAAGAATAATGTAGGGGATATGATACAGGAATATAAAATCATGAATGGTGTGGAGAAAGTGGATAAGGAAGTGTTATTTACCCCATATGATGAAATTAGTAGGCAGAAAATCCATAGCAACCGAAAGGAAATACTATTTTACACAGTGAACAGTCATCCTGTGGAACTCATTGCCAGGGGATGTTGTGAAGGCTGTAATTATAAGTGGGTTTAAAAAAAATAAAGAGTTAAATAAATTCATAGAGGATAGGTCCATTAACTGCTACTAGTCAAGATGGTCAAAAATACAATCTCATGCTCTGTGTGTCCCTAGCCTCTGACAGCCACATGCTGTGTGTGGACAGCAGCAGATGGATCACTAAATATTTACCGCCTTCTGTTCATTCCCTCTGAGACATCTGGCATTGCCTGCTATCAGAAGTCATGATATTGGGATAGACAGACCATTGTTCTGATCCAGATTGGTTATTCTTAGGTTCTTATCAGTTTTGGTTTTTTTGCTGATCTGAAATTTCAAGTTGTACAGTAGTTAACTTATTTAATACCACTTTCCCAAAGAGGCAGTATGCTCTGTACACCAGCTGAGATAGATACCAAGTGACTGACTTTAGTCAGGGAATAATCAGAACCATAGTTTGAGCCTCAGATGTGTGCAAGAAACTGTAATAAGAACAAGGTGATTTTTGTCAAAAGCTTGTGTTAGAAGGGCTGTATTTCAGGAATCGCTGGAGCAATTAACCCCATCTTTGGACCCCTAATCCTATCCTGCACTCAGATGATGAGGAGTGTATTTCATGGCAATGTGAGTAAGCCTGTAAATTTTAGAGACATTAGAATAGTTGGCCTTTAAACAGAAAGTAATGCTGAACCTTAAATCTAGTGGAGCTGGTGGTCTGCTATGATAACTTTCCAAATGCCTGGAGGGTGTTGCAATCACGTGCAGCTGTCTGAGGCTAGGAGGCAGTGTGAGAGTCTCATTCAGGAGCCCTTCAGACAAAGGAGGGCAGAGAGCATGAGGAGAGGAGAAGATGGACAGCTGGAGTTTGTGGGGTGCCACAAGGCAGGGAGGCTGAGAGCAGAGGTGATGAAGGAGGGGTGTTGAGGATTTAGAGGGAATCAGGGATGGTTGGGTACAGTGGAAGGAGGAGGAGGATGAAGGGAGTCAGGAAGGAGAGGAGCTGCTGGGAACTGATAATGGTGTGAGCTGGGCAAGTGGGGGACTGGGAATTGGGAAAAGGGGGTGGAGGGCCCAGCAGTGGTGCTGTTGTGGAGGGAGGGATGGGTGGTGGATCTGGGTTAGCTGGAAGTGAGGAATACTAGGGATGGAGTGAAGGGGTTGGGGTGTGTTTACTCTAGGAAGCAGGAAGAGTCTGGTGGGATGGGAAGGTTTCAACAAGACAGATTTGGAGCACTTCACTGAAGCTGCTTTTGTGAAAGTCTCTAATGGCCTTTCCCTAGGCAAATCTCAGAGCCAGTACTCCATCCTCCTACCTGACCTGTCAGCTGCCTTTGACATCACTTACCATGGTCCTCATCTTAAAATCTGATCTTTTGTCCTCTCCTGCTTCTCCTCCCACTTCTCTAATCTCTCCTTCAGTTTGTCCTTGGACAATCCTCCTCATCCCCCCCTCCAACTTCCTGTGGGGATTACATAGGCTCTGTCCTTGGTCCAATTCTCTTCTTCCTCTGTACCTTATCTCTGGGATTCTCATCCACGAACACAAATTCAGCTACCGTCTCTTTGCTGGCGACTCACACATCTAACTCTCTGGTCCAGACCTGTCTTTCTTTCCAAACTGAAATCCCCCCCCCCCCCCCCCCCAAAAAAAAAAGTCCTTGTGGCACCTTAGAGGCTAACACATTTATTTGGGCATAAGCTTTCATGGGCTAGAACTCACTTTATCAGATGTATGAAGTAAAAGATATAGGAGCAGGTATAAATACATGAAAGGATTGGGGTTGCTTTACCAAGTGTTATGTCAGTCTAACAAGTTCCTTTCATGTAATTATACCTGCTCCTGTATCTTTTACTTATATATGGAGATATACCTATCTCATAGAGCTGGAAGGGACCCTGAAAGGTCATTGAGTCTAGCTCCCTGCCTTCACTAGCAGGATCAAATACTGATTTTGCTCCAGATCTCTAAGTGGCACCCTCAAGGATTGAGCTCACAACCCTTGGTTTAGCAGGCCAGTGCTCAAACCACTGACCTGTCCCTCCCCCTTCATATATCTAATGAAATGGGTTCTAGCCCTTGAAAGCTTATGCCTAAATACATTTGTTAATCTCTAAGGTGCCACAAGGACTCTTTGTTTCTTGACTGATACAGACTAACATGGCTACCACTGAAATCTGAAATCTCAGCCTGTCTCTGGACGTTTAGCCATCAGCTCAAGCTCAACAGCTAAAATGGCCAAAACACATGTGACATTATCTAATTAAAGTATAATCATGCAAATCATTATTGCAACCACTGTTATATAATTGCAATAAATCTTGTACAAAGTGTAACACATGGCCGGAAAGGGTTAAGCAGCTTGCAGGCTAAATAGAGCCAACCTTTAAAGACATGTTAGAAAGTATGCAAATAGTAATTAGGGCCATTCTATACTAAACAGGCTAGAACTTTGAAATGCAAACCTATGTTGTTAGAAGTGATACTAAGTGTGTGTGTTTACTTATAGATGCTAGCCATGTTCAGATAGTTCCTGTCGATCGCTATAGCTATTGATTCAGAGATCAAAGGGGAATATTAATGTTCAGATGAATCTTGGGCGAAATAATGTCCTTGTCTATATGTCTCTTTAAAATTTGTGATAAACTGCTAAATGGATAAGTAGTTATCTTATGTTAATCCGTGTTGTTAATTACTGGTGAGGTTTAGGAAACGGAAAGTTACATCAAAAGCCTAATGTTTACCCAGGACTGTATGGTCAAGTGGATGCTAGAAAACTGTATAAAAGACCCTTGGGTCCTGATCCTGTCATTTCACATCTGCTTGAGGTTTCATGCAGGGGAAGTCTAAGACATAAGGATTGAGACCCCAGTCCTAAACTGGAATATCCTGAATATGATATTGGACATTAGACTATAACCTATGGGCTAAAATTCTAAAATAACTTTTTGTAACTACAAAGCTCACCATCTCTATGAATCTGAATTTCAAGATTATACTCATGTCTGTATGTATGCTGATCTTTTAACCTATACTTTCTTTTAAAACATTTTTTTAGTTCAGTTAATAAGAATTGGCTGTAAGCGTGTATTTGGGTAAGATCTGGAATATTCATTAACCTGGGATGTAATGGGATTGGTAGGCCTTTTTTTATATGATGAATAAGATTTTTGTTACTCCTCCTCATATTTGACTTGGGTGTCTAGGTGGAGGCCTGAGGCTGGGTTACTTTAAGGGAACTGTGTGGTTGACTTCTGAGTAACCAGTGAGGTATAATAGAAGCTGTTTTCTGCTGGCTTGGTAAATCTAAATATTGGAATATCCACCAGTTTTGGGGAGTGCTTGCCTCATTCTTTGCAGTTCACCCTAATTGAGTGACCTCAGCTGGCTCCTCTGGGAGAATTCAACATCCACAGAGCTAGCTCACTATCCTCAAATGTGACCTGTGAGGAAAAGTTGAAAGAAACTGTCATGTTTAGTCTTGAGAAAAGAAGACTGGGGAGGGAAGGATCTGATAACAGTCCTCATATGTTAAGGGCTGTTGTACAGAGGATGATCAACTGTTCTTCATGTGCACTGGGGTAGGAGAAGTAGTAATTATCTTAATATATAGTCATGGTTGTTAGGTTGGATATTATTAAAAAACTTTCCAACTGTGAGGATAGGTAAGTACTGGGATAGGTTACCTAGAGGTTGTGGAATCCCAGTCTCTGGATGTTTTTAAGAATGGGTTAGACAAATACCTATCAGCCATGGTCTGTGTATCTTTGGTCCTGCCTCAGGGCTGGAGGATTGATTAGCTGATATCTTGAGGTAATTTTACTCTTGCGTATCTGTGATTTTTATGATTCATTATGCTAGCCCTCTGCTTTGACCTCTGGAGAATGGGGATTTATTTAGTAGTTATTTTAATGAAAAAATGTTCTTGGATCAGCTTCCCTCTCACTTTGCTTTGTTAGCCATTGGTTGTGAAGGAATTAATTCCTCTTCTGGGATGGGGACATAATTACTCTTTAAGTAACATAGGTGTGACCAGGGTCCCAGAGGGGCCACACTGAGGTTACTCAATTAGGGCAAACTGCAAAGCATGGGGCGGGCGAATCCCAAAGCTGGTAGATATTCCGATACTTAGATTTACCAAGCCAGCAGAAAACAGCTTCTACAATACCTTACTGGTTGCACAGAAGCTGTCAAGGTTTCTTCCCCACTCTGAACTTTAGGGTACAGATGTAGGGGACCTGCATGAGACGCTCTAAGCTCAATTAACAGCTTAGATCTGGTCTGGCTGCCATCACCCCCATGCACTCCCTTCCCTGGGTAACCTTGAGAGACTTCACCATTTTCCTGGTGAGCACAGATCCAAACCCCTTGGATCTTAAAACAAGGAGAAATTAGCCATCCCCCCTCCTTTCTCCCACCAACTCCTGGTGGAGCCAGATCCAACCCCCTTGGATCTAAAAAGAAGGAAAAATCAATCAGGTTATTTTAAAAAAAAAAGGCTTTTAATTAAAGAAAAGAAAGGTAAAAGAAAACCCTCTGGGAGAGATTAGCATACCAGCTACTCTCACAGACAACAGATTCAAAACACAGAGGATGTTCCCCTGGGCAAAAACTTAGTTACACAAAAAATACCCAAATACCCAATTTGACTGTTCCTCTAATTGCACAAGACAGGTTACAAAAAAATAAACATAAACCTATTTATTCCTTTCTAAAACTTACTACTCTGATAAGAGGCTGGTTCCTTGATCTTTTTCACTCAGGCCTGGTCCACACTACAGCATTAAATCGATTTAAACAGCGTTAAATCGATTTAATGCTGTACCCGTCCACACTACAAGGCACTTTAAATCGATTTTAAGGGCTCTTAAAATCGATTTCTGTACTCCTGCCCGAGAGGAGTAACCCTAAAATCGATATTACTAAATCGATTTAGGGTTAGTGTGGATGGAAATCGAAGTTATTGGCCTCCGGGAGGTATCCCACAGTGCACCAGTGGCCACTCTGGACAGGTAAATGAACTCTACTGCACTGGCCAGGTATACAGGAAAGCCCCGCGAACTTTTGAATTGCATTTCCTGTTTGGCCAGCGTGGAGCTCTCTGCAGCACAGGTAACAATGCAGTCTCCTGAAAATAGGAAAAGAGCTCCAGCGTGGACCACACAGGAGTTATTGGATCTGATCACTGTATGGGGAGAAGATTCTGTGCTATCAGAACTGCGTTCCAGAAGACGAAATGAAAAAACTTTTGAAAAAATTTCTAATGCCATGAGGCAGAAAGGCCATACCAGGGACACAGTGCAGTGCAGAGTTAAAGTGAAGGAGCTCAGACAAGCCTACCAGAAAACCAAAGCAGCAAATGGCTGATCCGGATCTGGGCCAAAAACATGCCGCTTCTACGCTGAGCTGCATACAATTTTAGGGGGCTGTGCCACGACAAGCCCCCCCTTGTCTGTGGATTCCGAGGTGGGGGTAATAATCTCACCCATGGATGAGAATTCAGCGGAGGCGGAAGATGACGAGGAGGAAGAGGAGGACGACCTTGCTGAAAGCACACAGCACTCCATTCTCCCCAACAGCCAGGAGCTTTTCGTGACCCAGACAGAATTAAACTCCCAGCCCTCCCAAGCCACTAGCCCAGACAATGAAGCCATGGAAGCGACCTCTGGTGAGTGTATCTTTGTAAATATAAAACATAGTTTAAAAGCAAGCGTTTTTTAATGATTGATTTGCCATGAGGGCTTGCATGCATTAGCTGGCATTACAGTTACTGGAAAAGTCTGTTAACATGTCTGGGGATGGAGCGGAAATCCTCCAGGGACATCTCCATGAAGCGCTCCTGGAGGTACTCCAAAAGCCTTTTCAGAAGGTTTCTGGGCAGGGCAGCCTTATTCCGTCCTCCATGGTACAAAACTTTACCACGCCATGCCTGGAGCACGTAATCGGGTATCATTGCATGACAAAGCCTAGCTGCGTATGGTCCCAGGGATTGCTGGCATTCAAGAAGCATAATTTCTTTCTCTCTGTCTGTAATCCTCAGGAGAGTGATATCGTTCATGGTCACCTGGTAAAAATTAATGTATTTTATTAAGGGGACAGAGATGACCATTCCTACGGTGATGCTTTCGTGCGGCTTAAAAGAAATCCTTCCCTTGCAGGTAGCCATGCGGGGGGAAGGGAAAAAGCTGCCCATTCCTACGAGGAGTTGTCTTTAATGGCGCTGAGCTTTTTAGCATTTGGCCAGCAAGAATTTTCCCTGCTAATAGCCACGCGGTGGGGGGGGGGAAGGGTGAGGGGAGAGGGTTTCAGTGATCTGCCATTATAGCAGACATGCGGAGTGGGGGAGAACACAATTCACAGTATTTCCTCTGCTGCTCCTTCTAAAGGCATAAGAAAAAAAGCAAAAGATGTGCTATTTAGCAGTTGGCTGGCCAGCAGGAATTTTAACTGCTAATAGCCACGCGGTGGGGCGGGGGGAAGGGAGAGGGTGATCTGCCATTTTAGATGTAGGCCTTACCATGACTGCCTGCAAGCTGAATTGTAATCCCCGGACCTGCATCTGTGTTGATCTGTTACACCACAGCCGCAGGCACTAAATACTAAACGAATCCAAAGGCGACCTTGTAGTGAAGTGACATGTGCTACGTACGATGAATAGTGTAGTTCACTGTGAAAGAGTATAACCATTGTTCTGTGAAATGTATCTCTTATGATCCTTCTATCACTCTTTTCCCCCACTCATGCAGCTGCAATTTTTCAAGCCTCCCTGCTCCAGCCCGAAGGCTAGCTCAGATAAGGAGGAGGAAGAAGAGGACACGGGATGAAATGTTCACAGAAATCATGGCAGTAACCCGCAATGAAAGAGCTCATCTGGGAGAGTGGAAGGATGTGGTAGCAAAGTACAGGAAAGATGCCAGTGAACGTGAGGACAGGAGGGACGCTCGAGATGAGATGTGGCGACAGGAAGATCAGAGGTGTAGGCAGCAAGATCAATGGTGGTGGGATGCAATGCTGGAGCTGCTGTGCGATCAAAATGACATCCTCCGAAGTCTGGTGGAAGAGCTGCGGGGTCACAGAGTGCCACTCCAGCCCATGTTTAACCTCCCTCGGTACTCACCATGTTCCATATCTTCCACACCCAGACGTGTAAGAACGCGTGGGGGAAGGCTTTCTGCACCCGCCCACTCCACCCCTGTGGACAGTCCAACCAAAAGGCTGTCATTACATTGAAATGTCCTTAATGGCCTTTTTCTTCCCTCCTATCCTCCTCCCAAACCACTCCCGGGGTACCTTGTTATTTCTCTTACTCTTCTTATAATTACATGCTTTTTAAAGCAAGTGGGAGGGTGGGTTGCTTACAGGGAATGACTTTTAATAAAGAATACAAGCTTTTTAAATGATAGTAACTTTATTTCCATAAGCAAGCTGTAATGGAGGGGTGGGGGTAGGTTGCTTGCAGCAGGAGTCAAAACAGGGGGGAGGTTCATGAAGGGGAAACAAACACAGCAGTCACACCGTACCCTGGCCCATGATGAATCTCGTTTTCAAGGCTTCTCTGATGCGCACCGCTTCCTGATGTGATCGTCTAATCGCCCTGGTGTCTGGCTGCGCGTAATCAGTGGCCAGGTGATTTGCCTCAGCCTCCCACCCCGCCATAAAGGTCTCCCCCTTACTCTCACAGAGATTGTGGAGCACACAGCAAGCAGCAATAACAAAGGGGACATTGGTTTGGCTGAGGTCTGAACGACTGAGTAACATTCTCCAGCACCCTTTTAGACGGCCAAATGCACATTCTACCACCATTCTGCACTTGCTCAGCCTGTAGTTAAACAGCTCCTGACCAGTGTCCAGGCTGCCTGTGTATGGCTTCATGAGCCATGGCATCAAGGGGTAGGCTGGGTCCCCCAGGATAACTACAGGCATTTCAACATCCCCAACTGTTATTTTCTGGTCTGGGAAGTAAGTCCCTTGCTGCAGCCGTTTAAACGGAGTAGTGCTTCTGAAGACACGAGCGTCATGAACCCTTCCTGGCCATCCCACATGGATGGTGGTGAAACGTCCCTTGTTATCCACCAGTGCTTGCAGCACCATTGAAAAGTACCCCTTGCGGTTTATGTACTGGGTGCCCTGGTGCTCCGGTGCCAAGATAGGGATATGGGTTCCATCTATGGCCCCTCCACAGTTAGGGAATCCCATTGCAGCAAAGCCATCCACTATGACCTGCACGTTTCCCAGAGTCACAACCTTTCATAGCAGCAGCTTGATGATTGCTTTGGCTACTTGCAACACAGCAGCCCCCACAGTAGATTTTCCCACTCAAAATTGATTCCCGACTGACCGGTAGCTGTCTGGCATTGCAAGCTTCCAGAGGGCTATTGCCACTCGCTTCTCCACTGTGAGGGCTGCTCTCATCCTGGTATTATGGTGTTTCAGGGCAGGGGAAAGCAAGTCACAAAGTTCAAAGAAAGTGCTCTTACGCATGCGAAAGTTCCGCAGCCACTGCGAATCGTCCCACACCTGCAAAACTATGCGGTCCCACCAGTCTGTGCTTGTTTCCCGGGCCCAAAATCGGCGAGCAATGGGTAGAACCTCCCCCATTACCATCAGGAGCTCCAAAGCGCGGGGGCCCGCGGTTAGGGAGAAATCAGTCTCCAGGTCCTCATCACTCTCATCGCCGTGCTGCCGTAGCTACCTCCTCCTCTCCTGCATTTGCAGTTCATGGTTCATCATAGACAGCATGAGAATGTGTGAGCTGTTTACAACGTCCACGATCGTGCTACTGATCAGAGCAGGGTCCATGCTTGCTGTGCTATGGCGTTTGCTCTCAGTTCACCCAGTAAAAAAGGCGCGAAATGGCTGTCTGCTGCTTTCAGGAAGGGAGGGGGTGAGGCTGTACCCAGAACCACCCACGACAGTGATTTTTGCCCCATCAGGCACTGGGGTAGTAACCCATAATTCCAAGGGTCAGAGAAGACTGCAGGAACTATGGGATAGATACCCACAGTGCAACGCTCTGGAAATCGATGGTAGCCTGGGACCATGGACGCACACCACCGAAGTAATGTGCCCTAGTGTGGACGCGTAAAATCGATTTTATAAAACCTGTTTTATAAAACCGGTTTTAATAATTTTGATTTTATTCTGTAGTGTATACGCGGCCTCAGACTGAAACTGAAAAACTGACTAAACAAAGGAAACTTCCCTCCTTCCTTTTGAAACATCTTGTTCCCCCATTGGTTCCTCTGGTCAAGTGTCAGCTAGGCTAGGTGAACTTCTTAACCCTTTACAGGTAAAAGAGGCATTAACCCTTAACTATCTGTTTGTGACAGAAGCCAAAACACAGTTCCCTTATAGCAACCCAACCTTGGGCTTCCCCCCAGACACCGAAGTCAAATGTGATGAGGATTACTGAAAATCTTAATCATATAAGAAAATTCTACCAATCCCAGAGGACCAGTCACATTACCTCCCAGGTTAATGTATATTTCAGATCTTACCCAAATACATACTCAAAGCCAATTCTTATGAAGTAAACTAAAATTTATTTTAAAAGAAAAGATACTATTGGTTAAAAGATCAGTATGCACAAAGACATGAGTTCAGTTTAATAATAGAGATGATGAGCTTTATAGTTGCAAAGAGTTCTTTCAGAATTAGTCAATAGATTATAGTCCAATGTTCATATCCAGGGTGATCCAGGTAAGACTGGAGAGCTCAGTCTTATAACTGAAGCGTCCCCTGCATAAAGCATCAAGCAGATCTGAGATGAAAGTATCAGGTCCCAAGAGTTTTTATACAGTTTTCTGGGAGCCTCTTGATCATACAGTTCTGGATGAACAATAGGCCTTTGAAGTAACCTTCTATTTTCCTTAACATCACGGGTAATTAACCACATGGATTAACATAAGGTAGTTTGTCTGTATGTCTCTTTAAAGTTTGATAATCACATTATTTCACTCAAGATTCATCTAAATATTAATATTCCTGTTTGATCTCTGAATCTATAGCTATAGTAATAGACAGAAACTGTCTGTTTGCATGGCTAACATCTAACAAGATAAAAGTAAACGTACAATTAGTATGACCTCTAATTCTCTAACAATACAGGTTTGCATTTCAAAGTTCTAGCAAGTCTTACATGGAATGGCCCTAAATACCATTTACATACTTTTCTAACATGTCTCTAAAGGTTGAATCTGGGTCAGTTAGCCAACAAGCTGTTTAACCCTTGCTGGCCAGGTGTCACAATAGGCCTCTCTCAATTTATATGGATACACTAATCAAGAACAGTCCACATGTGAATGAAGCATGCTGGATAATGGAAGTCTCAGACTGGGCATTAATGTGTAATGACTGGGATCCAAGGGAAGCAGAACATGGGAACACAACTGCACTGCACTTTTGGGACATAGGAAATAGGATACAAACAAACTGGGCTTTAAGTTTACTGCTATCCAGGGAAAAAAGACTGAGACAAGGAGACAGAGAGAGAGAGAGAGAGATGAAATTGAGGCGGCTTTGGAAAAGCTGGGCAGATGACTGCCAAAATGAATATAGAGTTCAGTTTTGCTTTACTGAACTAACCAAGAGATCTGTAAATCCTGGGTTCCAGTTGCCTAAGCAATGCAGTCTTGTTCTGAAAAGACTGTCTTGGGTTGCTGCAAATACCTATTGGCTGCAGCACCCTGAAGAGATGGTGTATGCAAGCAGTCTGAAATCATTTGGACTGACTGAAGTGCCATCATGTTACAAAGGAGTGCTGCCTTCAGCAGGGCCTGTTTCAGAGAAGTGGAGCTGTGGGAATCACCCTACAAAAGGCAAAGCCTTGTAAGTAGCACCTTATAGTAATGACTGCACTGCTGCTGGGAGACATCCACTCAGCCTGAATCCACAGACTTGCACTGGCAGCCATGGTAGGGGGACCCAGGCCCACCCAACTCCACTGGGTCCCAACCCAGAGTCCTAACAGTGGTAGTGTGGTCTGCCACTGGGTCAGTGCGGAATCCAGTTGCAACATGCTGACCTTACATGGGTGGGAGATACCACTCACTCTCCCTCTGTGTGTCACTTCCTACCAGGTTTCCTGAAGCTGCAGTCCATATGACATTGAGGTCTCTGGGCTCCTCATTTGCATGGCACTGTTGTAGCCAGCATCGCAACATATTTACATGCCAGATGCGCTGAAGGTTCATATGTGCCTTCATGCTTCGGCTACCGTTCCAAAGAACATATGTCCATGCTGATGACTGGTTCTGCTCAATAACTATCCAAAGCAGTGTAGACCAACTCATGTTTATTTTCATCATCCGAGTCAGATGCCCCCAGCAGAAGGTTGCTTTTCTTTTTTGGTGGTTCGGGTTCTGTAGTTTCCACATTGGAGTATTGCTCTTTTAAGACTTCTGAAAGCATACTCCCACACCTCGTCCCTCACAGATTTTGGAAAGCACTTCAGAACCTTAATCCTTGGGTCAAGTGCTGTAGCTATCTTTAGAAATCTCACATTGGTTCTGTGACAAAATTCCTCCTCTGCTTGGGTGGGTCCTGAGCTTACGTGCAGATTTGGTCACCTCAGAGATTGATGGCAGCCCTCAGTTTGGCCACTTTTGCTAGTGGCTCAAACCTGCCATTCACTCAGCTAACCTCATCACTGGCCAGCTTGGGGAAAGGGAGAACAATCCCCACACTCTCTGCTGACCCCCACCTAGTGAGTCGGGGGACAGGCCAGGGACCTTCCCGTCTGATGGGACCCACAGTCCAGGTAAGCTCCTCTTGTATCAAATAGGGAGGTGTGGGGATGGGGGGAACTCAGGCCCGCCCTCTACTCCGGGTTCCAGCCCAGGGCCATGTGGATCGCAGCTGTCTACAGTGTTTCCTGTGACAGCTGCTTGACAGCTACAACTCCCTGGGCTACTTCCTCATGAGCTCCTCCCAACATCTTCTTTGTCCTCACCACCAGACTTTCCTCCTGATGACACTTATATTCCTCTGTCCTCCAGCAGTACGCCTTCCTACTCTCAGCTCCTTGCATGCCTCTTGCTCCCAGCGTCTCGCACACACCTCACTAACTGAAGTGAGGTCCTTTTTAAATCTGATGCCCTGATTAGCCTGCCTGTCCTAATTGATTCTAGCAACTTCCTGATTGTTCTGGAACAACCCATTATCTTACTCAGGGAAAAGGGACCTGCTTAATCTAAAGCTAATGTATCTACCTTCTATCACGCTCCTGTAGCCATCTGGCTTGACCCTCTCACAGTACCATCTTTGGGTTTTGTCAAATCTGCAGTGAAAGTGTTCTTAAAATGAACAACATGTGCTGGGTCATAATCCAAGACTGCTATATCATGAAATATGTGGCATAATGCAGGTAAAACAGAGCAGAACACATACAATTCTCCCCCGAGGAATTCAGTCACAAATTTAATTAATGTATTATTTTTTTAATGAACATCATCAGCATGGAAGCATGTCCTCTAAAATGGTGGTCGAAGCATGAAAGGGCATGCGAATATTTAGCATATCTGGCACGTAAATACCTTGCAATGCCAGCTAGGAAACTGCCAAAAATGCCTGTTTTCACTTTCAGGTGACATTGTAAATAAGAAGCCAGCAGTAATATCTCCCGTAAATTTAACAATGTAAACTTGTTTGTCTGAGCGATTGGCTGAACAAGATTTAGGACCAAGTGGACTTGTAGGCTCTAAAGTTTTACATTATTTTGTTTTTGAGTGCAGTTATATAATAAAATCTTCATTTGTAAATTGCACTTTCATGATAAAGAGATTGCACTACTGTACTTGTCTGAGGTGAATTAAAAATATTTCTTTTTATCCTTTTTCAGTGCAAATATTTGTAATAAAAAATGATATAAGGCGAGCACTGTACACTTTGAATTCTGTGTTGTAATTGAAATCAATATATTTGAAAATGTAGAAAACAGAAAAATATTTAACAAATTTCAGTTGATATTCTGTTCTTTAACAGTGTGATTAAAACTGCGAGTAAGCGTGATTATTTTAGTCACCATTTTTGAGTTAATCGTGAGAGTTAACTGTGATTAATCAACAGCCCTAATAATAATGAAGGACTGGAAGAGACCTTGAAGGTCATCCAGTTCATTCCTCTGTGCTGAGGGAGGACTAAGGGCTGGTCTACACTGGGGGGCGGGATCGAACTAAGATATGCAACTTCAGCTACGCTATTTGTGTAGCTGAAGTCAAAGTATCTTAGTTTGACTTACTTGGCCGTCCTCACAGCGGCGAGTCGCCTGCTGCAGCTCCCCCATTGATGCTGCTTCTCCTCCTGCTGAGGTGGGAGTACGGGCGTCAATTTGTGGATCGATTTATCACATCTAGATGAAACGCAATAAATCGATCCCTGACAGATTGATTACTACCTGCCGATCCAGCAGGTAGCATAGACGTACCCCTAGTATTATCTAGACCATCCCATACAAGAGTTTTTCCAACCTATTCTTAAAAACCTCCAATGGCAGAGATTCCACAACCAGCCTAAGTAATTTGTTCCACTGCTTAACTACTCTTACAGTTAAGAAGTTTTTACTAATGTCTAGCCTAAATCTCCCTTGCTGCAGTTCAAACCCATTACTACTTCTCCTATCTCTTCAGCCAGGTCCTTAATGAGTTTACTGTACAGCAATGGAGATTTAGGTTAGACATTAGGAAAAAGTTTCAATCTATAAGGATAGTTGTGCTGTGGAATAGGCTTCCACGTGAAGTTATGGATTCCCCATCATTAGAAGTTTTGAAAAGCAGGTTAGACAAACATCTGTGAGGGATGGTCTATGTTTACTTGGTCCTGTTCTTATCCAGGCTTTTCAGAACCCACAGCAGGAGCAACTTAGCTATTTCACTCTACATGGTGTCAGTAATAAATCAGTAGGAACACAGCAATTCTGTCTGATCAAGAATTAAATGCAGATAAGCATGATCTTGTCTAACACTGCAGTTTATTAGATTTAAGGACACATAGACATAAGCAATAGGTTTAGAACATCCCAGATATTTACCTAACATCTGGAATGATACTGAGTCATTAACAGCAGATTCATAGTGGCCAGTTGCTCACCTGCCGGGGAGAAAGGGTTTCAGGAAAAACATCTTTCAAGATGACTTAAGAGGACTGCTCCAAAATACACTCTATTATAACTAACCTCTTCAAAACACATAGGTCGTAATGACTCCTACTGGTTCATCACTTTTCCTAACTTTCAATAAACTTCTAACATCAGATTCAAGGTTTTCCAACCACCAAGGTTTTCAGTCTGAGTTGTTTACTTGTCTGTCCCTTCCTCCCATTCTGATTAGCAGAAACTGCCAGCTAGATATGACCTTGCTCCGGTCTCCAAATTAAGCCTTAACTGTGTGGTGGTCTATTTCGTTACTTCATGGTGGCTGAATGTACATAATATGTTTGCAATTGGCTTGATCATGTTCTGGAGTACACACACCCTCAGATCCAAAGCAATACTGTCATAGACTAGGGGGCTGGACTGGATGACTTCTTGAGCTCCCACCATTACATTTCTGTGGTTCTGGGCTTTCTCCCATGCTACTCCTTGCTCTTTGGAGGAACTCCTCATAAACATCCCCTGGCCTACCTGGTTTTCCTCCTTCCCATCCCTCCGTTCAACTCCCTTGTTCTATGAAGCCTAGAAACACATGACAATGGTTAGGCAGGTTGTGTGCTGAGATCACTATCAGGATGACAAATGTCTTCTTGTTTCCTTGTGCTCTCACTGTCACTATTCAGGGCCATTGCACCTGTATTCCCCCTCTGTGGTCCAGCAAGGGCACCCACTCTCAGGCTGCCCAGCTGGCACCTCTCTTGGGTAGAAACCCACATCTCTCTGCCTAGTAACTTTTGTATCTCCAGGCTGCACTGCTCCCTGCCTACAGTGTGAATTCCCCACTAAGGCAAATCCTCTTCCTCAGCAGGCCTGCTTTGCCTTCCTTCCTTAGAGGCAATGAACAGCATAACTGCCCCTAGTTAAGTTACGATACTGCCCTTTCCCAGCAAACAGTGATTCTCAAGGAAAAGGCATTACAGAGAGAACATATTAAAAACAATAAAAAAAACCTATACACATGCTAATAAGCTTACCAGAGGTCACCCCAACCCCATCAATGGCTCAGGCAGGTGAACAGACCTTCACACCTCACCAAGAGTTTTCTGTAGTCACAAGGTACCAGTTGTTAGCTTAGAACAAGCATGCTCATGCATTTGTAAGTCACCCTTTTCTCCAGTTTGGGCCTGTGAACTTGTCTTTCTGAGGGTGCAGCTTCCATAGGTTTGATGTGCAGGTGAGAAGTTGCCTTCCCCTCCCGTCAAGGATTTCCTATGTTTCCCACTTAACTTGTCTAGAACATTATTTCAAAGGGTCCTTTGAAGTTCATAACACTTCCTAGTGTTTACGTTAGCCAGGTCTTCTGCCCAGGGATATTACAGACCATTCCACAGTAATAAGTGCGCACACATATTTTTAATGCTGTGAACTCCTAAGATACTGAAATTTATTCAGTAAGGTTTGACTTAATTTGGTAAGGATGATACAGGACATTAAAGAAAATTGCCATCCGTGTCACATCCATGTCTGTGTGTATCCATCTGTCCCTTGTTTTATTCCTAGATTGTCAGATCATTGAGGCAGAGACAGTTTTTTGTTCTGTGTTTGTAGAATGTCCATCAGAATAGGATCGTGGTCTATGACTAGTGCTACTAGGCACTGCAATAATAGAAATAATAAAATAATAATGGGGAGGCTCTGGGCAGTGGGAGAGAGGGCGTTGGAAAGCCAGGCATGGGAAGGTTTGGGGCAAAGCACTCCTGTGAGCCTGGAGGGCTGAGAGCAGTGGTAAGGGGTTGGGATGCCATGGAACAGCTGCTATAAGGAGTTAGGATGCTGTAGAGGGCTGGAAGAATTAGAACTCAAGTTTCTGGAAGGGTTGGTGCTGGTTAGCGAAAAGGAAGCATGGGTGCTGGGTAGCGGGTGCCCCAGGAAATAGAGGTGCAAAGGGAGGAAGCAAAGGGACACATTTCTGGCAGCAGCTCTTGGGAATCAGGACCAAGGAACAATTGAGACATTGGGATGATGGGGTGAAAGTGGTTGGGGAGCAGGAAATTTGGGGGAACTGGTAGCAAGGAGTGCTATGGCAATGAGAGGGGAGGAGAGAACACAAGTAGTGGTTTCTCCTCAGGTCCCAAGAGGTGTGGAAGGGTGAGAGCAGCTGGAGGAAGGGGTGTGAGGGTCATAGTGATTGGCTGAGCAAGTTGTCTCTCTGTGCCCTTCCTCGTCTCTTTGGGTGCCCCCTCCCTCAGCTGTCAGACCTCGTGCCTTTTCCCGTCCTGCACTGCCTCTGGCCCTGCCTCTGTTAGTAAGAGGCAGGTCCAGGGAACTTCCCCTCTGTCTTGAGTCTTCCCTTTCTGGGACATGGAGTTAGCTGCTCTGGATTTTAGGAGTCCCTTTGATCATGAATGTCTGGCTGTGTGCATTCCCAGTAGATATGGGATCAGTTACATCCCTCATAAGATTGTCCTGCACCTTTGAGCATCTGGGGAGCTGGCTCCAAGATTTTACTGATTTAAAATGGGCTGGGGTTGAAATAAGTTTTTGTGTGTGTGACATAAGTCCCATTAATTCACCTGATCTCACTTGTCTTCTTTCTCTTGAGCAGGGTTTCCAGTTTCCAAACCTGATGTCACCTTGCAGCTGGAACAAGGGGAAGAGCTGTTGTTCCCAGATCTCCAGAGCTCAGAGGAAAAAGAGATCCTGAGAGGCATCTGCACAGGTGAGGGGTCGTTAAACTGTTAGTGCCTGAAGGAACTGCTGGGATTCCCAACAAAGACCTTGTGAGCTCTCTGGGTTCAGGATTGTCCCCTGCAAGTGTCATATCCTTAGGGCAGATATTGCTTATGACTTCCTACTTGGGCTTTCAAACAATTAAAAAAATAATTGCAATAAATTACAGGTTTAAAAAAAAGTTGTGATTAATTCAGTTTTAATCACACTTAAAACAGAATACCAATTTAAATTTATTATAAATATTTTGGATGTTTTTCTACATTTTCCTACTTTTTGATGTCAATGATAACAGAATACAAAATGTACAGTTGCTCACTTTATATTATTTTTTATTACAAATATTTGCATGGTAAAAAAGATAAAAAGTCAAAACCTGAAGGGGCATACGAATGTTTTGCATCTCTGGCATGTAAATACCTTGTGTGACACTGCACCCCGTATTCATCATAGTGATATAATTATACGATTGTGGCATAATTATTATGCATCTGATACAAGATGTGTCTTGTGAGGTGTCTATGGAAAAGTTATGGCTTTTTGAATATGAATACCCTATTTGTATGCATGTATCAATTTTGTATCTGGAGTTATGAATACTGACTATGTATCTGTATTTCAAATGTGCTTGTTCTGGGTAACATCCACAACTAGCCTTTCAGGTTGTCACGGAGTCCCTGGGTGATGCTCTGGAACTGCTCCCCACAAAGCCAGTCAGAACTTTGGGGAGCTTCCTCTCCCTCGGAGCAGACTGTCTGCAGGGCAAGAAGCTCACACAGCTTTACCTCCTGGGTCTCTTCTTGGAGCATTCAGCATGTGCTCCTCCGTGCGCTTCCAACAGCGAGCCCGTCCTAGCTGGGTCCTGGGGAAGCCAGAGGGTCCTCCACCCCCACTTAGCAGTCAGACGTGACTCTCAACCAGCCAGTAAAACAGAAGTTTATTCAATGACAGTAACACAGTCTAAAACAGAGCTTGTAGGTACCACGAACCGGACCTCTCGGCTGGGTCCATTCTGGGGGGCAGTGAGCCAGACCCCCACGTCTGCACTTCACTCCTCGTCCCCAGCCAGCTCCAGACTAACAACTCCCTCCAGTCCCTCCTCTGCTCAGCCCCTTTCCCGGACCAGGAGGTCACCTGACCTCTTTGTCTCCAACACCTTCAGCTGGCACCTTTGCAGAGAAGGGGCCCAGGCCATCAGTTGCTAGGAGACAGAGTGCCAGGCATTTAGGTGCACTGGCCCCTTCCTCTGCAGCAATCACACACCCTTATTCCACCACCTACATATTAAGAACTGCATAGGGGACACTGAGGCACCAACACAGTATTCAGAGAAAACATTAAGAACATTCCCAGTTCGTCACATCTCTCCCCCCTTCAAGACTGAACTGAGCGAGGTCACTTCAGCCAGTGACCTGGGGAAGTTTGAACCCACCAACGTTCCCAGGGATGCTCCAGCATCTCTCCCATTCCTTGGTGTGAGTTACACCAGGACAGTCCAGTCTCACGCCCTGCCTTAGGTCGGGTGTGCTTGATGGCACTCGCAGGCCGCATGTGGGAAGGTTTATGTGGCCCGTACCCTTTTGCCACCCCAATACCCCGGGGGTTCAAACTGGGATGGGGTCTTCTCTCAGCACCCTGGTCTGCGATTTGGGCTCTCTTGGTTAAGAGTCGCCATCTTGGCCTTGGCCAGCCGCTTCCCACCTTGTGGCCCAGATCCAACACCTCTGCCGTCCCCACCTTACACTTTCCAGCTTTTACCGTCAGTCCCACGTCCTTGAGGCAGCCCGGCCCCTCTTCACCTGGGACACCTGTTCCTCCCAGGTTTGGCTAAAGATGCACATGTTATCAGTGTCTGCCAGGGCCAAGTTCTCCATCACCCTCTGCTTGTCTAGAATCTCCCCAGGCCTAGGCATGGGGTCGGCATCGGACACTGCGATGGCTTTAAGCTTCTGATGGTTCCCACTAAACCAGATCATCCTGTCTCCTTTGGGGACCAGCCCCACGGGTGAGGCCTATGGGCTGTAAAACGGCTGGATCACATCTAAAGCCAGCATGTCCTTGACCTCTCTCTCCAGATTCTGGGCTGCTTTCCCAGTGACTCTGAATGGGGAACACCTGATGGGGAGATTGGCTCCCACCTCAGGGAGGAGATCCACCAGGGGGTCTTCCCCCTTCTCTCAATCCTCCCCTTTTAGGTCCAGGGGTCCCCTCACTCTCCTCCCATACAGCAGCTCGAAAGGGAAGAACACTGTGGATTCCTGGGGCACCACCAGCTGCCTCCCAATTCCCCCCAGTTCTACTTCCCCTTGGGGAGCCCATTCCCAATACAGGAATCCCTTCTCCCGCAGGACTCTGTCCCTGCAGCCTTCCCCAAGGGGGTTTGCAGCACTGTGGCCAGCAAGTTCCCTCAGCTTCTCCTAGGAGAGATCCTTCCGCAGCTCGGTCTGGAATTCAGCTGCTGGGGAAGGGAGTGGGACCTGCTCCCTCTCGCTGGCTGGGCCTGGGGTCACAGCCCCCCTGAGTCCCGTCCCTGGTAGCTCTCTCCCTGCTGTGTAGTCACTTCCCAGCAGCATGTCTGGACCAGGCAAACCTGGTTGGCAGCTGACTTGCCCTGCCTGGGTGTCCCCCCACTCAGCTGGGTCTCAGCTCCTCCCGTGGGCAGCACTGCCCTTGCTGTCTCAGTGGGGGCAGGCAGTGAGCTCCTTGCTTTGGTCACAGCATCAGATCCAGCGTGAGCTCTGGTGTGCAGAGGGGAGGGGAGCTGCATAGGGGACACTGAGGCACCAACACAGTATTCAGAGAAAACATTAAGAACATTCCCAGTTCGTCACACAGGTACAACAGTGAAGAAGCTAGGTAGTGCTGATGGCCCATCAGCAAAGATGGTAGACCATGGAATAGCTTAGCCTTCCTGTATCAGAGGGGTAGCCGTGCATCCGACAAAGTGGGGATTCACCCACGAAAGCTCATGCTCCAAAACGTCTGTTAGTCTATAAGGTGCCACAGGATTCTTTGCTGCTTAGCCTTCCTGTAAATGTTCAGCCAGCCTATGAGTAATAGCTGCTATGACTCAGCAAGACGTGACCAGACCACAGGACAGTCGAACTTCATTTTGGTATCTGTATTTTTCCACAAGCTGGGCTGGAAATTTAGCTTGAAACAAAGGGTTCCCGCCATATGAAGTGACTATATAAGGTAGGGAGTGACATTATGACTGGTCTTCACTCCCCCACAACTCAATACCTGAAAAAAGCTCTGAAAGACAAAGGACTTGAAGTGGGGAAGGGGAAACCCCAGCTGCACAGCAATTGTAGTCTGTGCCTTAAGAATCTGTGAGCCTACTTGTGTCATCAGATAGAGTGAGAAATTGCTAATTTGCATCCTATTTCTCTGGTACATTAGGCTTAGTTTGCATTTTTGTTTAATCTGCTTTGATCTGTTTGCTGTCACACATAGTTACTTAAAAATCGATCTTTCTGTAGTGAATAAACTTGTTTTATGTCTTACCTTACCCAATGTGTTTTAAGTGAAGTGTCTGGGAAAATCTCAGCTCTGTAAACTAAGGCTCTTGCATATCTTTCACACATCTAGGGGAAAGTGACCTATATTGATGAGTTTGCATTGTACTGATCCCTGTGCAGTGCAAGATAGTATAATACTGTGTTTATACTCCAACAAGTGTCTGATGCTGGAGAGCTGGAAAATTGGCTGTTGTTGTCTGTCCTTGAGTGGCTTAGGAAAGTACTCAGGTAGCTCAGTGAAGTGTATGGCGCCATCTGCTGTCATGTTGGGTGATAACAGGGCCTGGAGAGGCTGGCTGAATCACCAGCAGAGCAGTGTGAAAGAAACCAGCCCAGCTTCATTGTTATGGGGGGCAAAGCGATTCCCACAGCTACCAGGCTGCACCCTGGGAGTGACAACCTGTCACACCTTGCAACGTCAGTTACAGCACTGCTTTGTGAATGCCTATTCTCACTTTCAGGTGACATTGTAAATAAATGTGAACAAACTTGTTTGTCTTAGCAGTTGGCTGAACAAGAGGTAGAACTGAGTGGACTTATAGGTTCTAAGGTTTTACATTGTTTTGGTTTTGAGTGCAATTAGGTAAAATAAACACATATAATTCTACATTTGTAAGGTGCACTTGTGTGATAAAGAGCTTGTACTACATTACTTGTATGATGTGAATTGAAAAATACTATTTATTTTGTTAATCTTTATTACAGTTCAAATATAATAAAAAATAATATAAAGTGAACACTGTACACTTCGTATTCTGTATTGTAATTGAAATCAATATATTTGAAAATGTAGAAAAACATCCATATTTATTTATAGTAAATTTAAATTGGTATTCTATTATTGTTCAACCATGGGATTAAAACTGCCATTAATCCTGACATTTTTTTCAATCTAATTAATTTTTTTTGCGTTAATCACTTGACTTAACTACAGTGAATTGACAGTCCTACTTCCTATCCATTCTGACTAACTCCTGGCAGTAGATCCCTCCTGTCATAAACAGATAGCTAAGGGTTAATGTTCTTTTACCTGTAAAGGGTTAACACAGGGAACCAAACACCTGACCAGAGGACCAATCAGGAAACAAGACTTTTTCAAATCTGGGTGGAGGGAAGTTTTGGGTGTCAGTCCTTGTTCTTGGTCTTGACGTGGAAAATGACCACCACCGTGTTGAGTTGATCAGACAGCCTGAGGCTCCTTTATTGATTAATCAGAGAATACATGTGTACACACGGAGAGACGACAAGTCCCCTAGCAAAGGGTAAGTCACTCTGCCTTACAGCAGTGATACCTGTACCAGACTTTTTCAAATCTGGGTGAAGGGAAGTTTTGGGTGTCAGTCCTTGTTCTTGGTCTTGACGTGGAAAATGACCACCACCGTGTTGAGTTGATCAGAAGCCTGAGGCTCCTTTATTGATTAATCAGAGAATACATGTGTACACACGGAGAGACGACAAGTCCACTAGCAAAGGGTAAGTCACTCTGCCTTACAGCAGTGATACCTGTGCTTTTAAAGCTTAAAACCGCAAATTATCATATGAGCTTATACATCCGTCATTACCTTATTTGGCTAATACAATGACATCTTCTAAACATCTGCTAAAAACAATTGCTATTAATATATCATTCATGAACTAATTGCAAGCCTGCTCTCTTTCTACTTCCCTGTAGAAAGTTTTGTAAGTGTTAGGTCATTGACACCTGGTGTTTTTCTCCTACTTGCGATTAAGCTATTACACGTTGCTTGAGCCTTTTTGAGGAACTTGTACCCAAAAATACCTATTGGTGTACCTTTGGTCAAATGATCATGAGTTATACTTTATGCATAAGCAACTTAATGAACTATAATAATGAACTATAATAAACTAGAAGCTGTAAGTACATTCCAGAAGTGTTGGGCTGGTTACTTCCTCTTTTTAGCAGCATTATTCATAGTTTGTGTATAATAAAATCAGAAAGTTAGCCTCAGGCGTGTTAGTAATGATTATTTTCTTATTTTCTATATGTTAGTATACTATATGTTAGTATGATTGAGGCCTATGGTCTTGATGTAATTATTAGCTTAATCAAGGCCTGGCTCCAGGGCCTGGGGTTTATTTTCTTTATCATTCCCTCCTTTGTTTGCTGTCTATTATTTTATACGGCAGCAAACACTTCATCAAGGTCTGAAAGGGGAATATTCATTAGTTCCTGTGCTATTTGTTCAATTGTTTCCTGGTCCACTGCTTTCTGGCTGAGATCACCTTCCCGGGGAGCGTTAAGGGAAGGATTAGGAACATTAGGAACAGAAAAGTCAGCTTTGAAAGTGACACAGATGTCGTTATTAGTGTCGGTAGGATTGGAGTAAGGTGCTGGCCTGACAGGGTTAAGGGATACTAGCTGTGGTGGGGTATAGGAACGGGAAGTTGCACAAGGGCTGAGATCACCTTTAACACAGAGGGAAGATACCAAATGAACAGTTTGGAGGGCGTTCAGAGCTTCCTGATAAACAGTTTCTAAATAGTGAATTTGAGTTTGTAGGTGTGAAATAGATTGAATGTCTGGTAGGACAGATAACAATGAGTGGAATTGGTCAGGGACAACAGATGTCCAGTCGAAAGGGACCTGAAATTCCAAATAAACCTGATAATCCTTTTCTGCGGGCCAGTAAATATTATGAGTACCTGAGTTGGTGTGGAGATTAAAGGCCACATCATGTATGATGGATGAATTGACATGAACACAACTGCTATTGGCGGACAAAAGGGTATGGGAGGCTAAGTCTTGCAGACTGCCAGGACCCTCCCAACATACCCGGTGATGGACAGTTACCACCTCTCCGGTGTGTAGTTTTCTAAAGCATTATAGTTGCGGGGGCTGTAAGGGCCACTAGGTCCAGAGATTACCTAGACCTATCCAAAGGTCAGGGGTTATAGCCGGGGCACCGATTAAGAAGCGGTTAGGACCGCCAGGAGGTTTAATTTCCCAAACATCTCGATGGATTATCCAGTCCCATAAGCAACCACCCCAAGGGTTGCTGGGAGAATACGATAAGTGGGGGCCCAAAATCCTTTCACGGGTCCATAAGCCCGGAAGGAACACTGTGAGCGCCAATACTTCCATTGAGAAAACTTCCAAGTATGTCTCCATGGCCACAAATAGGGAGGTATACCAGATGTATTAGTAAGGGCAGTGGGCCAGTGCTGCTGTTCGAGGTCCTTACGTAAGGAGAAAAGGATGGTGTTGAGATAATCCTGCACTTCTGAACACGCCTGATCCCACTGCAATGCCTTTCCTGATACAGCAACCTGATGGACCATTTGCTTAAGCAGGTCCTGGGTAACAATGCTTAGTGCTGAGATAGTATGGAGTGCGCCTATACCGGCCTTTTCCTCAGTAATCTGAGCCCCAGAGATAAACCCTGCGGCCTGGTCTAATTGTCCCAGATGACCCTCATGTTCCTGTGTTTTGTAAACAGTCCAAGCTGATGCTGCAGTGTTAGCACCGTGCAGCAGAGTATCAACAATATCTCTCCTTTTTCTGCTATCTTTAAGTCGAGCTTGTTGTTCCATCAGGCGTATGGCCGCGCCCTTAGAGCAGTTAGAGTAAGTGGCGGTGATCTGAAAGTGAGTGAGGGGAAGGGAGAAATGGACGGTTCCTAAAGTGGCATTTAGGATTGTCCATCTAAATCCTGATAAGTGAGGTTTTTCTGTAGGCTCATACCATAATTGTTGGCTTTGAACCTGAATGCCCTCCTTAGCCAATGAAGTGTCAATTGAATGGGAAGGGGTGTACTGAAGTAGAGTACAGGTGATATTTGCAGTGAGGGGAATATCCTGGACACAAAGAAATCCTACAGTGGCTAAGCATATCCTTCCCTTGTAACATTAGTTCTGGTGGCACGAGTGGCTATAAAACATTCTGGACCCTTTTCAGTAAGTGGCCAACAAGTGCCTGGGACTAGCACGAGGTCTATATTATGGTCAGTGTCCCACGTGTCTATGTGAATCTCAGCTTGGTCAGGTTCTCCTGTATAAGTAACATAAGAGGTTATATTACGGTAACTAAGATACACCATACCAAACGCATTTCATTTAACATACCGTTCGTACACATGGCCATGCAATGAGAAGATTAACTTGGATACGCAATAGGAAAAAAAATCACCAGAGGAAGAGGGTCTGGGCCATTGTATAATGGTCGAGGTCTTGGGTAAATATGGGTCAGATTGGGGCTCGGAACGGGCATGATTTTCTGAGATATTGAGGGATGGGGTTACTACGGGAGGATTAGCTAAAGGGGAGACCGTGGGGGGGGGGGCAGAGGAGGAATGGTCTAGTAGTTCTGGAATGATCTGACATGGCCAGGGGACCTGACCTGGGTGGCAAACACCTGTACTGGGAATAAATCCCAATATCCAGTTTATCCCACATACCCATGCCTGCCTACCACACCACGGACCGTTTCTTATACCATGGCCAATTTTTTTACGTCTTCAATAGTAATAGTCTTTTGTGGCTTAATTTCAGAGGCTTCTCGAGACCTTCTTGCCTTTCCCTTTTGTCCCGCAGTAAAAGTCTTTATCCTGCACAAGGGAGAACGAGGAGTCGTCTTTTCCCTTTTCTCAGCAGTAGAAGGTTTTACATCACACAAGGGATAACTTGGAGTGGTTGTAACCTTCGGTTTCGGTGTTGACAGGAAAGACAGCGGAGTAGACTTTCGGGCAGCTCCTGAGAGCAGGAAAGAGTCATAAATGTTTAGAAGGAACATGAGAAACATCAGGGCAGAGATGAACCAAATAGAGGGCATTAGCCATCTGCGCACTCGTGCAGTCTCTTTGATTTTGGTTTGTGGATCGGTCATGACTTCTTACAATGAGACGCGTGTACCCAATTTTGGAAGTCCTTTGCACTTCACTGCAGTATGGGTAGTCAGTAAGACCTGGAACGGACCCTTCCTCCTGGGCTCCAAGGCGGACTTTCGCTGGAACACCTTACAGCAAACCCAGTCACCAGGCTCCAAGGGATGGCATGCAGTCTCAGCTGGATCTGATAGGGCACTCTGGACCTGTGAATGAATAAATCTAACATGCCTAATTAGTGCCTTGCAATATTCTAACACGTTTTCGTCACAGAATTGTAAATTTAGAGAGTTAGGAGAAAGAGGCGGGGACACTGGCATCCTCATTGGTCTAGCCATAAGAATCTCATGAGGAGATAATCCATGCTTGCGCATGGGAGTGTTTCTTATTTGCATTAAAGCTAGAGGGAGTGCATCTGGCCACTTGAGGCCTGTTTCTGCGCACAGTTTTGCCAGTTTGTTTTTTAGGTCCCCATTTTTCCGTTCCACCGCTCCGGCACTTTGAGGGTGGTGAGCACAGTGTAAACGCTGGTCTACACGGAGGGCCTTACAGATTTGTTGAGTGATTTGACCAGTAAAATGGGGTGCTCCAGTAGAAGTAAGAAATCCTCTATATTTCCATAACTGCCCATAATCATGCACTACTCCAAAGGTATAGCGTGAATCAGTATAAATAGTAACCGAAGTTCCGGATGCTAAACAGCAAGCTCTAGGGAGGGCAAATAATTCTGCAACTTGTGCAGACCTTACAGAAGGAAGAGAAAATGCTTCTGTAATGCTTTGTTGATTACAAACTGCATATCCAGCCACTAACTGGCCGTCTGAATTTCTTAAGCAGGAACCATCTACAAAATAAATGAGCTCTGGGTTTTGTAAAGGAACATCCTGTAAATCAGCTCTAGGAACAGACAACTCAGTGGTTACAGACAAACAATCATGGGGTTCACCATCCTCTGCTGTAGGCAAGAGGGAAGCAGGATTAAGCACTGGGCATCTAGTTAAGGTAACATTTGCTGCATTTAAAAGTAGCATTTCGTATTTGGTAAGTCTGGAATTTGAGAGGTGCTGTGTTTTACTTTTAGTTAGAAGAGCAGTAACAGCATGAGGAACAGCAACAGTTAAAAGGCTACCGAGAACTAGAGAAGCGGAAGCTTCAACTAACATTGCAGCTGCCGCAACAGACCGGAGACAAGGAGGTAACCCAGCTGCTACCGGATCCAATGAGGAACTGAAATAAGCTATGGGTCTGTTTTTCTCTCCATGAGTTTGAGTAAGAACACCCTGGGCTGAACCCTCCTTTTCATGACAGAAGAGGGTGAAAGGTTTTTTATAATCAGGTAGGCCTAGAGCGGGGGCTTTGGCTAAAGCAATTTTAATTTGCTGGAATGCTTCTTCTGCTTCTACAGGCCATGGAATAGGGTCAGTGACTTTATTGAGGGTTAAATCTTGTAAGGGCCGCACAAGAGACGCATAACCCAGGATCCACTGTTTACAATAGCCTGCCACTCCCAGAAATCCTCTGAGCTGCTTTTTTATGATCGGTCTAGGAATCTTTTGAATTGCCTGTATCCGCGAAGAGGATAAGGCGCATTTACCCGCGGAAATATCATGGCCCAGATAGTGAACCATGGGGAGACAGAGTTGTAACTTTTCTCTTGAAGCCTTATGACCCTTTTGGGCTAGGGCTTGGAGTAAAACTAATGTATCCGTTTTTGAAGCTTCCAGGGAGTCAGATGCAAGCAACAGATCATCAACATACTGGATTAGGACGGACCCTTTTGGAAATAGGATATCGTCCAGATCCTTCTTTAGGATTTGAGAAAAGATAGTAGGGGATTCAGTATAGCCTTGGGGTAATCTGGTCCAAGTATACTGAGCACCCTGATAAGTAAAAGCAAAAGGGAATTGGCTATCTGGATGAATGGGGATAGAAAAGAAAGCAGAACACAAATCAATTACAGAAAAATACTGGGCGGTTGGAGGTATACAAGAAAGAATAGTAGCAGGATTGGGAACTACTGGAAAAGTTGAGAGGACAGCAACATTAATGGCACGCAAATCCTGCACGAATCACCAGGTATTTTTCCCGGGTTTTCGCACAGGGAGAATGGGAGAGTTACACTCACTTACTGTCGGTACTATGACTCTCTGTTTGAGCAAGGCAGAGAGTACCGGGCGAATTCCCTCTTCAGCTTGCTGAGAGAGGGGATACTGCCGGACTCTAGGAAGAGGTTTGCTTGGATTTAGACGAATTTTAACAGGTTGAGCAGAACAAATGCTTCCTACTTGGTTTGCATGTTCAGCCCACAGTGAGGGGGGCACCTTCGCCAGTAGTTCCTGTTGCAGCAAGGAAGGACTGGGTTCAGGCTCCCGATCTGGGGCTCGATCAATTTGAATGAGGCCTAGAACCTTGTTGTGAGCCAAATCTGGAACCTCTAAAAAGACCCCGTCTGGGGAACAAAAGATAGTGCAATTGAGTTTGCACAACAAGTCCTTACCTAGAAGATTTACAGGGGAACACGGACTGAGGAGGAAGGCATGGTTAGCAGAAAGAGGACCAATAGATATAGATAATGGGGATGACACAGGATGAGGGATGGGAGTATTTCCTACCCCTACGGCAGTCACAACCTCGGAAGAAAGGGGCACAGTGGAGAAGTCTTGTGCCCTTAGGGTAGATCTAGAAGCTCCTGTATCAACCAAGCAGGGGGTAGGGACACCATTTATTAGACAAGAAACTGTTGGACCAGCCTGATCCACATGAATAAGGGGGGCAACGACGATGTTATTGGTCTCCTGGCATTCCTAATAATCAAGGACCGGGGGCGGCGGAGCAGAACAAGGCAACCCCTCCTTCGGGTACTGTCTAGGGGGTCGCGTGGGGCAGTCTTTAATAAGGTGTCCCTCCTTTTTACAATATCTGCACTGGATTTGTCCCACTCGAGGGCAATTGGCTTTCCAATGTCCCTCCTGCCCACATAAGAAGCAGGCCGTGGGGCTAGAGTTAGTCAGGGGGTTATTTTCAGTATAAGGTTGAGCTTTAGTTACTGCCTGTTTTGGTCTCCGCCTGGGCCCTTTCCCAGCGGATTCTTGCATGTTCTGGATTTGCAAGGCTTAGATTCTGTTTCATCCTTTTTTCTTTCTAACTGACGGTGGAAATGCTGTGCCGCCGCCAAAATCCCTTCCAATTTTCTGCAAATATTTACATGTCGACGGGCCACGGTGCACATACATATAAGCAGCAGGAGTGCCTTTTGGTGGGATAGGAATCCCTTTAGATTGACCAGACCCCATTCTCACTTCAGCCCTCTTTCACTCAAGCCACTCACACGAGGGAACGCTGATCAAGATTGCCACAGTTCTAACACCAATGGCCTCTCTACCTGCTCTGGGCAGGGGAAATAGGAGTAGGCTTTCGCTGACCCGCAATACTGCAGGTACCTACAAGGAAGGAGGTAAAGGATGGGACGGGTTTCTCTCCGGATAACCTGCGGTCCCCGTACGCCTGTCACCAGCCCAGAGCACCAGCCTTTAAGCCAACGATGCTTCTGAAGCTATGGACCCAGCGGCACGGTTTCCTGGGGACTTCCCTCCTCTCCGAGAAGGGAAGGGAGCTTATGGCTCCAGTGGGCAAAGAAAGGGACCCTGCGGTCCTGGGAGGACAGTGCTCGAGGAGCGGTCACAGGGTCATAGGTCATGGAAGGGAAGGGAAAAAGTACGGGGAAACACACAAGCACCCAACAGGCTAGCCACTTACCAAGGCCTGCCAGCTGGGAAGTTTCACAATCACTCCAAGCTCAGCTGTGGGGCTTGCTTTCGAGACACTCCCGGTCACGAGCTTTCGCTTCGCAGGAGGCTCGGGGCATCTTCCCACAGCTGCATTCACGCTGGCCGCTTGGCCCTCACACACACACACACACAGGCACTTTCTTGACACAGCTGTCAAGACGAGAAACCTCAGAACCCAGGATCCCCACCAAACCAAGTAGGAAGGGGATCCCCGATCAACTCCCAGGGCATGCTAGCCCAGGAGCGGATCAGGACTCTCCGAACCAAAAGGAGCGTGGTCCGTGGGCTGCCGGCAATACCTTTGAAACCTTAGGAGTCTTTGGAAAGACTTTATACCTTTGAGACTTATGCAACCTGGAAACCTCAGAGAAAGGGCATCAGGTCTGTCTGATGGCTAAAAGTTCGAACCCAGCTTGTGACTTACCCCAAACCGGAGCCTACAGACCAGTCCCCTGCCAAGCCCCATCAGAGATTTCAAAAGGTCTCTTACCTTTTAATTGGGCCTGGAGTTGGAAGGAAACTGCCTGCGGTCCTCCGATCCAGGAGAAGCCCTCTCGTGGGTTCCCGGCCAACGCACCAAATTGACGTGGAAAATGACCACCACCGTGTTGAGTTGATCAGACAGCCTGAGGCTCCTTTATTGATTAATCAGAGAATACATGTATACACACGGAGAGACGACAAGTCCCCTAGCAAGGGGTAAGTCGCTCTGCCTTACAGCAGTGATACCTGTGCTTTTAAAGCTTAAAACCGCAAATTATCATATGAGCTTATACATCCGTCATTACCTTATTTGGCTAATACAATGACATCTTCTAAACATCTGCTAAAAACAATTGCTATTAATATATCATTCATGAACTAATTGCAAGCCTGCTCTCTTTCTACTTCCCTATAGAAAGTTTTGTAAGTGTTAGGTCATTGACACCTGGTGTTTTTCTCCTACTTGCGGTTAAGCTATTACACGTTGCTTGAGCCTTTTTGAGGAACTTGTACCCAAAAATACCTATTGGTGTACCTTTGGTCAAATGATCATGAGTTATACTTTATGCATAAGCAACTTAATGAACTATAATAATGAACTATAATAAACTAGAAGCTGTAAGTACATTCCGGAAGTGTTGGGCTGGTTACTTCCTCTTTTTAGCAGCATTATTCATACTTTGTGTATAATAAAATCAGAAAGTTAGCCTCAGGCGTGTTAGTAATGATTATTTTCTTATTTTCTATATGTTAGTATACTATATGTTAGTATGATTGAGGCCTATGGTCTTGATGTAATTATTAGCTTAATCAAGGCCAGGCTCCAGGGCCTGGGGTTTATTTTCTTTATCAGTCTTTCTCTTCTCTCGGCTCTGAGAATGATTTTTCTATCTCCAGGCTTTCTAATCTTCTGTTTCCAAGTTGTAAGTACAAGGATAGTAAGACAATAGGTTTATATTGTTTTCTTTTGTATTTACATGTGTGTAGTTGCTGGAATGTGTTAAATTGAATTCTTTTTGGATAAGGCTGTTTATTCATTTTTTTCCTTTAAGCAATTGACCCTGTATATTGTCACCTTATTACAGAGATCCTTTTATGTCCTTTTTTTCATTCTTTTTATATAAAGCTTTCTTTTTAAGACCTGTTGGAGTTTTTCTTTAGTGGGGACTCTAGGGAATTGAGTCTGCAGCTCACCAGGGAATTGGTGGGAGGAAGAAGTCAGGGGGAAAATCTCTTTGTTAGATTTACTAAGCCTGACTTTGTATACCCTCTGGGGGAGGGGGAAGAGAGATTAGCTCTCTCGGTACTTGTGTTTCCAGGACTGGAAAGAGGGAGGGTAGAATCCCTTTGTTTAGATTCACGGAGCTTGCTTCTGTATATCTCTCCAGGAACCCAGGGAGGGAACGCCTGGAGGGGAGGAGGGGGAAGGGAAATAGTTTATTCCCCTTTGTTGTGAGACTCAAGGAATCTGAGTCTTGGGGTCCCCCGGGGAAGGTTTTGGGGAGACCACAGTGAGCTAGGCACTGTATAATTCCTGGCTGGTGGCAGAAATTACCAGGTCCAAGCTGGTAACTAAGCTTGGAGGTTTTCATGCTAACACCCATATTTTGGACGCTAAGGTCCAGATCTGGGAAAAAATGTTATGACACCTCCCTGCACTCCCTTCTCCCTGAGTATTTGGGTGGGAACTGGATGAAAAATTCAACCTTTCCTCTCTCCCCTTTGGGGAAGAGTTTGGGGAACTTCAGTTCCTAATTTTTTTTTCCATCTCCAGGCGTTCTTCCAGTTTGTTCTCCCCTTTTTCATTTCTGTTTCTGATGTTTTTCTTTCTCTGTCCCAGTAGGTGCTAGACAGGGGAGTGAGACCATGGAGCAGAATCCTCAGCAGGAAGATGATGAGGAAGTGGAATCAAATGGTGCATTATTGCAAAGATGCAAAGGGAGTGTGTCCAGAAGTTGTGATCAGGGAAAAAACGATGAGGGTCAGCGCATTCCAGAGAGGTGGCAGGGAAACCAGCCAACACAGGAAGTTGGTCAATCTGTTTATTATCAGGGAACTCATAATGGTCTCAAGGAAACCACGGCCCAGCAGATAATCCCCAGGGGAGAGAGAAATAACACGTGTGTTGAGTGTGGGAAAAAGTTCAGTAGGTGCTCACACCTTATTAGACATCAGAGAATCCACACAGGGGAGCGACCCTATGAATGCTGTGAGTGTGGGAAAACCTTTGCTCGGATCTCAACCCTTAATAATCATCAGAGGATCCACACAGGGGAGAAACCCTATGGATGCTGTAAGTGTGGGAAGAGCTTCACTGAGCGCTCAAACCTTATTCAACATCAGAGGATCCACACCGGGGAGAAACCCTATGAGTGTTGTGAGTGTGGGAAAACCTTCACTCTCAGCTCTCATCTTATTAGACATCAGAGAATCCACAAAGGAGAGCGACCCCATGAATGCTGTAAGTGCGGAAAAACCTTCACTGAGCGCTCAAACCTTGTTCAACATCAGAGGATCCACGCAGGGGAGAAACCCTATGAATGTTGTGAGTGTGGTAAAACCTTCACGCGGTGCTCAACCCTTATTAAACATCAGAGAATCCACAGTGGGGAGCGGCCCTATGAATGCTGCCAGTGTGGGAAAACTTTCACTCGGCGCTCACACCTTATTAGACATCAGAGGATCCACACAGGCGAGAGACCCTACGAGTGCCCCAAGTGTGGGAAATTCTTCCGTCAGAGCTCAGCCCTGATTTGTCATCAGAGAATCTGCAAGGGAGTTAAAGAGCATAAAAACACTGTCTAGGGCTAAGAAAAGATTTTGTTTTCCATTTGCTAATTCCCACATACTGAACTTTAAAGAAGCATTTGAGTCACTGTGGTTTCTCAACTTCTCCACTTGAGTTGTTTGCTTTTCCCTTTTGCAGCTCACTTTCCTTGGGATGGATCCCACACTCTTTTTCATCAACTAGGTACATGGAGGTTAAATTTACCTGGACCTTGACTCCACTAGGATTTCCCATGGAGTTAGCTAGCTTGAGTTCACTATCCTGATATAAAAACTAGGGCTGTGAAGCAATTTAAAAAAATTAATTGCACTTAATCGTGCAATTAAAAAAAATTATGATTAATTGCATTTTAATCACACTATTAATAATAGAATACCATTTTTTAAAATATTTTCGATGTTCAGCCATCATTCCAAACAAATCCTGCAACCCCAAGTCAGCTGGCCTGGCCTAACCACATATTTTAATTGCAATGTATACATATCCTTAGTGTCAGAATCGCAGCTTTCCCATCAGGGAATCATGCCCCAGTCTCTCCTGTGACAAGTGGGCATATCATGATACTCATGTGGTAGGAACTTGCTGCTTCCCCTGCACAGGGACCTAGGAAAACCACGACTTGGCCAGATGTGGTTACCAGGAGATCCAATTAGGTGGGAGTTGTTCTGGGGCTCTGCAGGGGGAGGTTTAGCTGGGAGAAGGAGCAGATTAAGAGAGTTTGACAGCAATGTACAGGGGTGTTTGTCAGCGGGAGGCATGACAGCTAGGGGTGACAATGGGGTCTGAGCTGAGGCAGTAGCAGCAAGGGGGCAATGCGGGGGTCTTGTCACTTGGGAAAAATGAAACTGCAAAACCTCCCTGTGCTGCAGCAAAAGCTTCTCATTTATCCCCTAAACCCTCATGTAAATCTCCACCCCGCCCTAGCACTCGGAAACCCGTTCACTCCTATGCAACTTTTTAATTTTTCTTACTTTTCCTTGGCTTTGTACAAACATTTTCCCCATCAAAATGATCAAGGACATTTAAAATGAGAAAAACAAAACCAAAGAAACCCCCACCAATCTCCCAACTACACACTGCTTGGGTCTGAATTTTTTTACTGAAATTTTAAGGCAATAAAACTCAGACCTCTGTTGGCCATAAAACAAACTTCATTCTCCCATACTGCACCTAAGGCCTTGTCTAGAGAGGTGTACACACTGCAAAGCCACTTCTGGCAATGGAACTCCTCAGTTCAGCAATGTAATAAAACCACTTCTATGAGAGTTGTAAGGGTTTTTACGCAAATGTTTTGTCACCAGAGTGCTAGTGTAGACACTGTGCTTGATTTTAGTGTTGTGATTGGGCTCTGGAAGGTGTCTCACAATGCCTATGGTGACCCCTCTAGTCAACAAGTTTCAACTTTTCTGCCTTGCAGCCATTTAAATACCTTCTGCCTCTTCCCATTTAAAGGCCCAGGAATTTTTTTAATTCCCCTTCCTGCTTGCTCAGCATGGAGCACTCGCACCATATCCTCCCAGTTGACTATTGGGGCTCCATGCAGCAAACACTGTACTACATGTAGTGCTGCAGAGCTTCTTGATTTGATAAGCATCCAGCAGTATCAGTCGCTCGGAACCCCCTGCACCCATCTGCCAGCCTGCAAAACCACTCCAAATTATCAAGTGGCCACCCTTGCGAGGCTTGGCTTAGGAGGCCAAGCAGTGGGTGTCCAGCTCCCCCAAACTTCCTCCAGTGGGTTCCCATAACCCCCAAAGTTGCAGGAGACACCCTCAGCCCTGGGGAAGACTCACCCGGAGTTGCTCAGACACACTGCACCTAGCTGCTGGCTCACAGAGCCACCCCAAATCCTCCAGCAACCACCCAGGTGAGGCCTGGCCTGGCTGATCTGGATAGTAGGTGTGCAACCTCCTCCATGTGGGATCCACAGGCCCCAAAAGTGCAGGAGGCACCCCCAGCCCTGGGGGGGACTCATCCTGTGTCGCTCACCCCCCCACACACGCCTTGCCACCGGGAGCAGGGACCACCCCAGAATCAGCCATGGCCACCCACACCAGGCCAGGCCTGCCTGGGTTCTGCCTTCCTGTGGACATCTGTGATAGTACCACAATACTACTGATCATCAGATCAACCTATTTCCTAGACTTCGGTTGACTTGGTATCCAAGTGAGGACTAAGAAAAATTTTCCCCGGGCTCTCGACCGGATTTCAGGTCCGACCTAGACCGACCGTCAGGGTCTGGCCCCTCACACCTAGCTGAGCCTGACAGATGCCTAGGGCTGGGGAGTTGGGCTTTGACTCCCTACCCCTCCCTGGCTTTTTCTGCAGTGGCCCCAGACCAAGCCACCAGAAGGAGCCCTTCAACCCCACGAGAATTGTGAGATGGTGCTCCTGCTGCTCCTCTCTACCCGACCTGGGTGCTCCCTTCTCAGTTTGGGACACAAGCTTCTGACCGGTGGCAAGATGTGATCCAGGGACTTCTTTTCCCCCAGCTGCTCCTCCTCTCTCCCCAGCCTCAGTGCTTTGTCCCCAGCCTTGGAGGCTGCCTTTCAGCGTTGGGACCATCAGTTTCAGGGACCCCCAGCTCCTGCTTCTCTTTCCCCAGCCTCAGTACTTACTTCCCAGCCTTGGAGGCTGCCTCTCAGTGGTGAAAGCATCCCTCCAAGGACCCTCCAGAGGCTGATGATAAAGCCTGCCCCCTGACAAGCTGACTTTCCAGGGGACTACTAAGCCTCCCCCCTTGTAACCCGGGGGATGACTATTAAGCTTCCCCCTGCACTACCTGGAGGATTATTAAGCCTCGACTGGACCTGTTCTGTCTTGACTATTAAGCTCCCTCTGTGATCCTCACGATCACTAATGCACTGCCCTTGGAGTGGGGTGACATGGCTAGAAACCAAACCAGCCACCACGTCAACCCATTGTATACTATGGGTTGACCTGGTGGCAAGTTGGCATGGCACATGAGCCACCAAGTCAACCCATAGGATGCACATGGGGGGCTTGACCTAGTGGCCCGTTGCTAGGCACACAGGCCACCAAGTCAGCCTGGAGCTGCGAGGAGGGGAGAGGAAAGGGGGTGGCAGGACCCTCCGTCACTGAAGGTCACCCTGCCCGCCATTCCTCGACCCCTCCGGGGTCTGGGCTTAAGTCCCTACCAATCACCAGGTCAACCAAAAGACCAGGGAGGAGTATAAAAATATTGCTTAGCCATACAGGAGTGAAATCAGGAAGGCCAAATCACACTTGGAGTTGCAGCGAGCAAGGGATGTTAAGAGTAACAAGGAGAGTTTCTACAGGTATGTTACCAACAAGAAGGTGGTCAAGGAAAGTGCGGGCCCCTTAATGAATGGAGGAGGCAACCGAGTGACAGAGGATGTGGAAAAAGCTAATGTACTCAATGCTTTCTTTGCTGCTATCTTCAAGAATAAGGTCAGCTCCCAGACTACTGCACTGGAGAGCACAGTATGGGGAGGAGGTGACCAGCCCTCTGGAAAAAGAAGTGGTTCAGGATTATTTAGAAAAACTGAACAAACACCAGTCCATGGAGCCGGATGCACTGCATCTGAGGGTTGCTAAAGGACTTGGTGGATGTGATTGCAGAGCCATTGGCCTTTATCTTTGAAAACTCATGGCAATTGGGGGAGGTTCTGGATGACTGGGAAAAGGCTAATGTAGTGCCTATCTTTAAAAAAGGGAAGAAGGAGGATCTGGGGAACTACGGGCCAGTCAGCCTCACCTCAGTCCCTGGAAAAATCAAGGTGCAGGTCTTCAAGGAATCAATTTTGAAGCACTTTGAGGAGCAGAAAGTGATCAGGAACAGTCAGCATGGATTCACCAAGGATAAGTCATACCTGACTAACCTAATTGCCTTCTATGATGAGATAACTGGCTCTGTGGATAAGAGGAAAGCAGTGGATGTGTTATTCCTTGAGTTTAGCAAAGCTTTTGATATGGTCTCCCACAGTATTCTTGCCAGCAAGTTAAAGAAGTATGGGCTGGATAAATGGACTATAAGGTGGATAGAAAGCTGCCTAGATCATTGGGCTCAAAGGGTAGTGATCAATGGCTCCATGTCTAGTTGGCAGCCAATATCAAGCAGAGTACCCCAGGGGTCGGTCCTGGGGCTAGTTTTGTTCAATATCTTCATTAATGATCTGGAGGATGGCATGGATTGCACCCTCAGCAAGTTTGCAGATGTCACTAAACAGGGAGGAATGGTAGATACAGCTGGAGGGTAGGGATAGGATACAGAGGGACCTAGACAAATTAGAGAATTGGTCCAAAAGAAATCTGATGTGGTTCAGCAAGGACAAGTGCAGAGTCCTACACTTAGGACGGAAGAATTCCATGCACTGCTACAGACTAGGGACTGAGTGGCTAGGTAGCAGTTCTGCAGAAAAGGACCTAGGGGTTACAGTGGATGAGAAGCTGGATATGAGTCAACAGTGTGTCCTTGTTGCCAAGAAGGCTAATGACATTTTGGGCTGTATAAATAGGAGCATTTCCAGCAGATCGAGGGATGTGATCATTCCCCTCTATTCAGCATTGGTGAGGCCTCATCTGGAGTACTGTGTCCAGTTTTGGGCCCCACACTACACGAAGGCTGTGGAAAAATTGGAAGGAGTCCAACAGAGAGCAACAAAAATGATTAGGGGGCTGGAGCAAA